>NC_090024.1:17529228-18129228 GCF_037176765.1 Anolis sagrei | reverse complement strand
GGTATTATTATTATTATTATTATTATGCATATTAGATACACAACAAGATTAATAAACATCAAACAAGATCACAATGCTGACTTTTGTATTCAATCACACGTCACACACTTCCCAAGGATCTAGGATTGTGTGATGTATGAGTGAATAATGTGTGCAGATCTAAATAGGGTGGCCTTTTGCAGTTAACAGATGGTAATTTTGTCAGCCCTGGTTGTTTATAAGTGCAGGCCTAGGACTTTAGGCACTGCACCCAGTGGGACATTTCTTTACTGGCTTGTGCCACAGTCTTTGCAATTCTATCTTTAAATCCTCATATCATGTAAGCTTTTCCAGTTGCTTCATTTCAATTCTGCTGTCACCTGGGATTGCAACATTGACGACCCATACTTTGCTTTTTTCCACTATCATGAAGTCAGGAGTATTGTGCTACGAAACTCTTGTCAGTATGAATTGGGAAGTCCCAGACGTGTTCATTTTCTGGAACTGTCTCAGGCTTGTGATCCCACAAATTCTTTGTCATAGGCAGATGGTATTTGTGGCACAAGTTCCAATGGATCATCTGAGCAACAACATCATCATCATCATCATCATCATCATCATCATTTGGTACATAACAAGATTAGTACACAGCAAACAAGATCGCCATGCTGGCTTCTGATTATTATTATTATTATTATTATTATTATTAGTTCCTGGTGGCAAGTGAGTTAAACTGCTGAGCTTGTTGATCAAAAGGTTACAGGTTCAAATCCAGGGAGCGGCATGAGCTTCTGCTGTCAGCCCCAGCTGCTGCCAACCTAGCATTTCGAAAACATGTAAATGTGAGTAGATAAATAGTTACCACTCCAGTGGGAAGGTAACAGCACTTCATGCAGTCATGCCGGCCACATGACCTTGGACGTGTCTATGGACAACGCTGGTTCTTTGGCTTAGAAATGAAGGTGAGCATCACACCCCAGAGTCGGACACAACTAGACTTAATGTCAGGGGGAAACCTTTACCTTTACTACTCTGCTTTATCTCAAATTCCTATCAGATTTTTGATGCTTCAAGGCATGAAATGTATTGACCTTCTGGCAGAAAAACTGCAAAGACGGGACCAAGCTGGCCTCTCTTGAAAAGGAGTTGCAAAGTCTGGGGGCAGCCACTGAGAAGCTCCTCTCCTTTGTCCCCACCAATGAGCCTGAAAAGGTGTCAGGACAGAGAAAATGGTCTTTCTAAAGAGCTCATAAAGGGAGACGTGGTCTTTCAAGTCACCTGGGCTTGGAGACAGGCATATTTGTTCGGATGTACATTGAGTAGTGGATGTAAAGAAGCTGGGCAATTGCTGTGTTACTCTCTGAAGACAAGTCGATGCTCCATCTCTTCAACATAGGATCTCTGCCAAGTATTTGTGTATGATTTTTACTTACCACAGAAGGCATTAATATCAGGCTGCTTTGGTTACATGGGGAAGAATATCATACAGTTGTAGTCCTTGTCTTTTTGCAAGTGCTGACTTAGTCTTCATACAAAGCATCTTTTTTCTGGTTCCTCACTAACCAAATGCTCACCACACCCAAAGCAATCCTGCAAGATCTTAACTGGGACCACACTGTCTCTTGGCTAAAATTTCACTGCTAAATGAGACATTCTGCCTGAGAGCAGGCATTGCTGTATTTCCAAAAGAGCAATTAAGTTTGGGGTTTGTTTGGGGAGATTTTTTCTAAAGAAAGCATTGCAAAGCAAGCAAGAGAGATTGACTGCATTGATACAATCTTACATTGCTGCAGAAGATACCGGCCTCCCTTCCCTTTATAGGCAGCCCTGCTGCTTCCTGTCAAATATCTCATCGTTTAGCCATCTCCATTCCTAAAAGGCTCAAAAGAACCCCAAGATAACGTGACTGGAGACCTTCTCAGCTTGCAATCAGCTTCAACTTCCCTCTTTTCGTAAAAGGAACTCTGTGGGAATGCTTATAATGAGACGCCTTGCCCAACTCTTATCTTTTTCTTACATGTAAGGTCTTCAGGGTGCAACATTTTAGAATTTAAGTCATTGCTGGAGCAACGGCACTATTTTCGAAGGCAGCATGGAAAATCTCACTTCCAGAAATTTTCAGAAGAAGCTGGTAGGAATCACTAGATTCTGGGGCACATCGCTATGGATGAATGATGTGCATTTCAGTGTGTTCTTCAGCCACAGGAGTCATGTTCTGACAATGAAGAGGGCCACTGCACCCAATCAATACAACCACATTTTACTAAGAATAAGATCTTCCATATTCATTTTGTCGGTTGTTTTACTTGCTGTATATCTCACCTTTCTGAGCACAATTCTCTTCTTCTCCTGCAGACAAAAAGAGAGGGATGGACCCATATATAAGACCATATGGTATTTTGTTGTTGTTTATTTGTTCAGTCACTTCCGACTCTTCGTGACCTCATGCACCAGCCCACGGCAGAGCTCCCTGTCTGCCGTGGCCACCATCAGCTCCTTCAAGGTCAAGCCAGTCACTCCAAGGATAACATCCATCCTTCTTGCTCTTGGTTGCCCCCTCTTCCTTTTTCCTTCCATTTTCCCCAGCATTGTTATCTTCTTCAAGCTTTCATGCTTCCCATTATGTGGTCAAAGTATTTCATCTTTATTTATTTATTTGAAACATTTATATTCTGCCCTTCTCACCCTGCAAGGGACTCAGGGCAGAGCACAACATATATATTGCAAAGATTCAATGCCAGAACATAAACCATAAACATATACAAACATTAAATCATTTATATACACTTTAAAATCAATTGCTTAAAAACCCTCTCAGGACACCATTCTATTATTACCTCATTGCATTGCCCCAAAGGCTTGGTCCCACAGCCAGATCTTCACCATCCTTCTGAAGGACAGGAGGGAGGGGGGCTGATCTAATATTGCCAGAAAGGGAGTTCCGTAGCTGAGGGGCAATCACTGAGAAGGCCCTGACTCTTGTCCTTGTGAAATGTGCCTGTGACAGTGGCAGGATTGAGAGCAGGGCCTCTCCAAATATCTTAACATTCATGGTGGTTCATAAAGGGTTCTTTGCCTCTATGGAAGCATGAAGGACTAAAACCATAATGTCCTGTGTCCCAATTCAGCAATATAAGTACTCTAGACAAAGCCAGTCACTTCAAGGATACCTTCCATCCATCTTGCCCTTGGTCGACCCCTCTTCCTTTTTTCTTCCATTTTTCCCAGCATCATTATCTTCTCCAAACTTTCCTATCTTCACATTATGTGGCCAAAGTACTTCATCTTTGCCTCACATGGAAGAATGAAGGACTATAACCATAACCTCCTATGTCCCAATTCAGCAGCATAAGTGTTCTAGACAAAGGCAAAAACATGAAGCATTGAGTGCAGCTGAACCTCCTCAACCTAACTCTGATGCCATAAACCATGATGACCCCACCAATTGGTGTCATGTGTCTAAAAACATTGAGTCTCCTTTGTGGAGATAAAAAGTGGAATATAAATAAACATAATAATAAACATAATAATAATACTTTTGCATAAGCATAATTGTGGCTGGTTGCTTTCAGGTCACTGGGGTGGTTAAGTTTAAGCAGCTCTCCAAGGTGCTGAACCTATTTGGTGGGTGGGGTTCAATACTTTGGATAGCTCCTTTAATGAATGGATCTAAAATGCATTAACCATCTCCCTGATATGGACGCCACAAGGAATGAGCTCCACGTGAAGCTCTCAAAGATTAAACATGAGAGCTCCATACATTGCACAGATGTCTTGGCTGTGTGGAGCACCTTTGCAAATGCCCATACTGACTATGGAGAAAGGCACCAGTAGGGGCTATAATTTCATAGGCAGAGCTAGCGAGAGGAGTCTCATTCCTCAAACCTGCATTAGCTCTGAGATTGAGGATTGAAGCTTGCATAGGACACTGGATTAAGAAACAAACATGTTGACAGGACTTGGGACAGCTGCTAGGTTACAACTGACTTGATCCAATGAAGGTTGGCCTTAAGATGAGTCAAAGATCCCATTTGTTGGTCTTGACGACTAGCCAAATTCCTGCCCTTTGTAATTGGAATAGATGTAAGGCAGAGTTTGTGGAACTACAAACATCTAAATGTGATTCAGTTCCTATTCTCATCACTGGTCAACAGTGAGTTATAATGGCAACAAGTATGGTAATTCATCAGTTTCTAGAGGGTCAAAGATCACCCATCCATTATGAATGTTGGCCTTCCTGCAATTCTACACTTTCCTGTAGCCTCACTCCTGCATCTTCTATCAAAGACTGTAGAGCTAAAAATGATGTTGGGCATTCTAGGTACTAAAATATGGGAATTCAGCTGCCTGCTTGAATGATTGCAAGTGCTTTGATTATATCACAACTGCAATTGAGTTATGGTGTCATTGGTAAAGGCATGGTAGTGTTAGGGATGACCCCAGTCTGACAGCCTGGAATGCTACTGACAATATGTGTAAAAATACTGAACAAGTTTCATTGATCCATATGAGATATTTTTTTCACAAGGCTACCCAGGAACCTTATTCTTCAAAGTAGGTTGTCCCTGAATTTGAGGAACGTCGATGTTGGAAAGCAGAAGTCTTTCAATTACTTGTTGGACCTAGTGCCACAACAATCCATGAAGAAGGCTCTCTCCTCTTTCATTTGGTGAAAAGAAAGAATGTGCCTTATACTGAGATTGACCATTGGTCCATGCAAAAATCTTCATAATCACCTACAAGCAGCACAACTGTGTTCAGATTGCATTGTAAGAAGTGCTTTAGATTGCCAGAAGGCTGTTAACACCCTTAGATGATTTTTCCCTTCATTTATTGCAGTGTAGCTTTGTTTGCTATTAATGCTTTGATATGGGTACAAACAGCCCTCCATATTTGTGGATTTAATTTCTGTGGATTGGTTATACATGCAGGGGCAGCTTAACCCATTACACAAAGTATAGTTGATTTTGCCCAGGGGCGCTCTTGAGGCGCTCTCTGGGGAAAATAGTCCTTGACATATGCGAGTTGTAGTTACTGGGATGTATAGTTCACCTACAATCAAAGAGCATTCTGAACTCCACCAATGATGGAATTGAACCAAATATGGCACACAGAACCCCCATGATGAACAGAAAATATATATCAGTGATTGGTTGGGGGGGGGCACCAAAATACTGTTTGCTTACCATTGAAAATTACCTAGGGTCACCTCTGTATAAATGGATTTCCCAAGGAATATCTAGGTCCTCGAGCATGACCCTATGCTTACACTGGAGAAACTAAAGATTTCTAGATAGAACACTTCTCTATGCATTTGTAGGTCCTACAGACCAATGCTAGTGGAAAGTGACCTTGCTGAATGACCTAGAGGGTTCTAGAGAGGTTTCCTCTCATGTAAAATAATACAATCTTAAATTCATGGTTTTCCACATTTATAGGGGTCCTGCACCTCTGACCCTAGCAAATGTAGAAGATCTCCTGTGCAAAGTTAAGAGGAGATTGTTCACTATATCAGAAGGTTTTTTATGTTTCAGGAGTGACTTGAGAAACTGCAAGTCACTTCTGGTGTGAGAGAATTGGCCCTCTGTAAGGACGTTGAAAATGGGATGTGTTACCATCCTGTGGGAGGCTTTTCTCATGGCCCCATATGAGAAGCTAGAACTGACAGATGGAAGCTCACCCCGCTCTCCAGATTCAAACCACCAACCTTTTGGTCAGCAGTACTGTCAGCACAAGGGTTTAACCCATTGCACAACCGGTGGCTCCATATCAGAAATTAAACTCTTTACATCAGGTCATAATATAGTGATTGGAGACCTTAGGGTTGAAAAAAATACCCCCCAAAGTATGTCTCCTGCCACCATCTTGACTGTAAGGGTCGGATGTCGAGATGGAGCAGGCAATATCAGGAGGCTTCTATTGGATGGAGACTCAACCAACGGCAGTTAGGCTCCTTTTCTTCTATGAGGGGCTTCCTACATGGAGTTGTAATCCACAAACAAGCAAACCAGAAGAAGGGACCTCAAGAGAACCAAAGTTTAAGGACTCCTCTGCGAGAACAAATTGATTCTTCACCACACCCAAGAAGAGCTGCTCATTTGCCTCCAGCTTATAAACCTTCCAGTAAGAAAAAAGTGGGTTGTTGTAACCACATTCTTATTTGATGCAGTCGCAACAGGCCAGGATGGGGACCAGAAGCGTCTTGCTTTGAAGTGTGCATCTTTTTTTTAAGCCAGAACCCTGTGCAAAAGCTGCCTAAGAACTATATTTAGTTTCAGTTCACTTGCAGAATCAGGCTTCCCTGTCGAGGCCCTCTGCCTCTCTCTTGGCAGCGTTACAAGATCTAATTATGGCTTTAAAAAATCTGGCTGTGGAAAAGGAATAGTACTGTCCTTTTATTCATTACTAAACAAGGACCTTCTGTTGTCCACAACACATTCCTCAAATGGAACCCTTCTGGGCTGGGCCAGGGGAAAGGGGAACTCAGATGCTGCACAGATTGCATAGCATCACGAGTGAGGATGTATAGATGATTCGTATAGGAAGGCTGAGATAGGGCTGCAAGTATGCAATACGTTACCCGAAATGAAGTGGGAGAATTCTGGTCTGTGCCACTTTTAGACTTGGGGAGGGGGTGATGAGAGGCCAAGGAAGGGGGTGTCGTTTTTTTCCCATGCTCTGTCTTTCAAACCAGAAAGCAAACTTCAGTGTCATATTCTCCATACATAAACCACATATACTGTATATACACACACACTCATCTATATAAATAAAAATGTAATGTTCATTTGAGGGATTAACATAACTCAAATACCACTGGACACGAATTGACACAAACTTTGGACACAAGAAACCTATCAGGCCAGTGAGTGACCATCACTCATAAAAACACTGAAAAACACAGCAGAAGGGACTTAAAAGGCCAAAAAAGCAAAAAAAGACGCTACAGCGCATGTGCAAAAACAACTCCCCTGACAAACAAAACACACAATAGCATATCCACACTCTCTTCCAGACTACAGCTCCCAGCATCCCCTAAACCAGGCCATTTAGGGGAGGAGGATGATCCAAATGCACTGCTTCCAAGCTGCAAGCTTTTTTCTCCTTGGATTTCTTTGAGAGCATCCCAATCTCTGCATATTTCCAATTTCCTATTCCTGGACTACAACTCCCAGCAAGATAAAATAAATTAGATAAATAGATAGATAGATAGATGATAGATAGATAGATAGATAGATAGATAGATAGATGATAGATAGATAGATAGATAGATAGATAGATAGATAGATAGATAGATAGATAGATGAGGAGGATTGCTGGGTGTTGCAGTCCAAGAATAGGTAGAGAAGGAGGAAAGGACAGAAAGGGGAAGGGAAAGAAAAAGGGGGAAGGAAGGGAAGAGGAAGAGAAGGTAGGAAGGAGAGAAGGAAAGACTAAAAGGGAGGGAAGGAAGGAGAGACAAAAGGAGAGGAATTGGGAGGGAAAGTTGGCCACAGCAACGTGTGGCGGGTACAGCTAGTGTGTGTGTGTGTATATACACACACACACATATACATATATATACACATACATACACACACATATAAATAAATACTTTGCTTCATAAAGTACCTGTACCTGAGGGCCTGCTTATCCTCCTACCAACCCCAGATATTACTTCGGTCCGAAGACCAAAATTTGCTTGAAGTCCCCAACATCCGGACTTATCATCTGTCCTCTACTAGGCAGGGAGCCTTCTCGATTGTGGCCCCTTATTTATGGAATGCCTTGCCAGCTGAAACCTGAACCATCCGAGAGCTTCTTGCTTTTCGGAAAGCCTGTAAAACCTTTCTTTTCCGACAAGCTTTCAATGGGTGAATGACTTGGGACTATGTCTGTTCTCGTTTTTATTGTATTTTAAAGTTGGTTGTATTGTTTTAATCTATTGCTGTAAACCACTCCCAGCCAAATTGGGAGTGGCAGTATACAAGTCAAATAAATAAATAAATAAATAAATAACAGAGTAGTGAAATCCAATTGGAGAAGTATTTTAAAATTTGACACTGCCTGCAGGGTAGAATGGTCGAATCCAAGACTGTCCCAGACTAGGATCTCATTGTAAATATTGGCTAGTTTAAGGAGTCTTATGTAGGTGAGTACATTTGTACAAGGGTTATATTCTTCTGATTGTAGTCCCACCAACAGGACCATTTCACAAGTAACTAGAACATGAAAGAAAGTCCTTAATGTGCATCATTGCTCTGTAGTTTGTGTAATCACCATCCAAGCCTCAAACTGGTTCCAGGATTTCCTATGTACTGGTAATCATCTGCACGGAGAAATCACTTTCTTCAACACGAGTTTGAAACTGACTTAAATGGTCAGTGTACATTTGGCCTGAGATTGGCAGCTGCTCAGATGATGTGCTGTCACTCCAGCTGGGTGAGGCTTCTGGGTTAAGGGGCTTCCCCATCCAAAACCAGCTACTATTTGTGTTTATATTACAACTAGCAAGTGATTGCAGCCAACATCCCAGCTAATTCATATCAGATGTCACCCACAAAGCTAAACATTTTCTTTTCTGACTGTGGATCGGCTGAATATGTTTACTCTGAGAAGTCAACTGTCTTCATTAATGCGTTTAATTGAGTTATGCATTTTATAAAGAAATATTGTCCTATTATTAAACCAAACTGATGTCATGTCCAAGAAAAACCTTCTGGAGGAAATAATGTAGTCAAAAGCAGGCTCTATGTCCGAGCTATGGTTTTATTTAAACTCTGCTTGGCATTTCCTAGAATATAAAGGCAACATTGTTAAGCTCACACAACTCTTAAGGAGTTTGCAGTTCAGAATCGGGAGAATCAGCACTTTCCTGAAGAAATATTTTCATCACAACTAGGGGTCACATTATAAGGGGTTTCTTTTCCCCATTGAGGGTCTGTTTAAATTACACTGAATATTGGAAGTAATAAAATGCCCAAGACGAGTCAAGCACAAGTCAGTTGCCAGGAGCCATTCTTAGCACAATGGCATTTCATGAGCATAGAGCAATCCGGAGAAAGGCCATTGTGTAGCAAGTATAATGTGGCTCTCCACATCGTCACATGTTGTTAAATTGCAAATCCCAGCAACTTGGTTGGTATAAGCAATAGCAAGGAATGTTGGGAGTTGAAATCCAACTGTTTGCATGAAATAAGTATTAAATATTCAACTGTATGCCAATCTGTTTTAGTAAGCCTAATAAACTCCACTTTGGCAATAGTTAATGTTTCTCCATGTCCTGTATTGATTGTTGAGCCCCATGTTATGTTGTAATAGTAATATTATGTGTCTGGGGCCAACAATGAAAAGTTATAGCAACCTAGAGTTCCAGATCCTAAGACCATCCACAAAAACAACAAACAAATTCAGAATACATTCTGTGCTGGTCACATAGAACTCAAACAAGGATTAGCATCTATGTGGCTCTCAATCATAAAATTATTTTCGTTGCTACTTCAAAACTAATTTTGCTACTGTTATGAATCATAACAAATATCTGATACGCAGGATGTATTTTCATTCACTGGACCAAATTTGGCACAAATACCCAATATGCCCAAATTTGAATACTGGTAGCCTTGGGAAGGAGATTGATTTTGTCATTTGGGAGTTGTAGTTGCTGGGATTTATAGTTTGCCTACAATCAAAAACATTCATGATAGAATTGGGCCAAACTTCCAGCACAGAACCCCCATGACCAACAGAAAATACTGGAAGGGTTTGGTGGGCATTGATTTTGAGTTTTGGCATTGTAGTTCACCTACATCCAGAGAGCACTGTGGACTGGCAAATGTGAACACTGATGGAGTTTGGGGAAAATAGACCTTGACATTTGGAAGTTGTAGTTGCTGGAATTTATAATTCACCTACAATCAAAAAGCACCCCACCAATTATCAAACTTCCCACATGCCTTGAAGGGACTCATTGGTCGGCGCAAACCTCCCTCCAGCCTCAGATGCTCTCCCTCACCCACCCATGCGCACCACGCTACCATGCGCCAAGCATGCCTGCTCTCCTGTACCTGCTTGGAGTTTCAGAAACAGCCCTCCCCTTGGCTGAGAGACCAGCCAATCACAGCAGAGGAAGGTTTTTGATGGGAGGATTCACTGTCCGTTTCCATAAAGGAACAGAAGAAGAGGCAGAGAGATCTTCAGCCTTCTCTGCTAAAGGGGTTCCTAAGACCATCAAAATGTGTTTTCTGATGGTCTTTGGCAACCCCTCTGAAACCCCCTCACAACCCCCTCCCCAGAGGTCCCGGCCCCCAGGTTGAGAACCATTGATGTAAATGGGCAATGTTAGAGCTAAGACCCATTTGACATTTCTAATCTGGCAGTTCTTTTCTTTTAAATACAGTAACACCCATGAACCTTTCATCCATAAAAAAACTCAAATGAACTGTGCTTGGTTCAAGCTGGTCGGGCTCAAATAGTCACATAAGGTTAGAACAATGTAAGTAGTAATTCACCCTTTCTCCTCCAAACACACACCTTTGTTCCTTCTTTTTCTCCCTCCTTCCTTCTCTGGTTCCCTATCTTTCCAGCTCCACTTGGACAAAGCATTAAATGAGCAGTTTTCAAAGATACCGCTGGTCAATTTCACAACATCAGTACTTGTCAAAGATATAAACTTCCTTTGTTGTACAACATTATGACAGGAAATGTCAGGGCGGGAGCTGGCAGGGTAAAGGGGGGGGGAGCATTGATAAGGAGGCTTCGTCCACCTGCCAGGCTTGGACTATTTGACAAAGGCGGTCCTCACCGGCTCCGAATATGAAAAGATCCGACACCTTCCCCCTCCTAGTTATTGTCAACAAAACTCTATCTCCACTATATACTGAAACGAGGTCAAAAATCACATCAGTTGAGTCTTAAGTGAACAAACATTAAGAATTACAAGAGACAGTCTTAAATAACCATAGGCATTTCCACTCCAAGCTTCAGACACCATCAAACAGTTTATTTGCACCACTGGGAAAGCATTTCTTCCTTACCAGAATATGTGGCACCAAGAATCAAAAGGACAAGGGGGGCTTTTGCACTAATTATGCATGTTCCCATAATTACAGTGTGTCTATGTGACAAAGTAGTCGAATATTATGGCATCATGATACAGAATTGTGGGATTTATAGTTTGATGAGGGATATATAGTGCCCTCACTGAATTACAATTCCCAATGTACCCTCATTTAGGAACCCCTTTAGCAGAAAAAACGAAATGCAAAGATACAGAATGGGGGACGATGATGCCTGGCTCAAGAGCAGTACGTGTAAAAAAGATCTTGGAGTCCTCATGGACAACAAGTTAAACATGAGCCAACAATGTGATGTGGCGGCAAAAAAAGCCAATGGGATTTTGGCCTGCATCAATAGGAGCATAGTGTCTAGGTCTAGGGAAGTAATGCTACCCCTCTATTCTGCTTTGGTTAGACCACACCTGGAATATTGTGTCCAATTTTGGGCACCACAATTCAAGAGAGATATTCACAAGCTGGAATGTGTCCAGAGGAGGGTGACTAAAATGATCAAGGGCCTGGAGAACAAGCCCTATGAGGAGCGGCCTAAGGAGCTGGGTATGTTTAGCCTGAAGAAGAGAAGGCTGAGAGGAGATATGATAGCCATGTATAAATATGTGAGAGGAAGCCACAGGGAGGAGGGAGCAAGCTTGTTTTCTGCTTCCTTGGAGACTAGGATGCAGAACAATGGCTTCAAACTACAAGAAAGGAGATTTCATCTGAACATGAGGAAGAACTTCCTGACTGTAAGAGCCGTTCAGCAGTGGAACTCTCTGCCCCAGAGTGTGGTGGAGGCTCCTTCTTTGGAAGCTTTTAAACAGAGGCTGGATGGCCATCTGTCAAGGGTGATTTGAATGCAATATTCCTGCTTCTTGGCAGGGGGTTGGACTGGATGGCCCATGAGATCTCTTCCAACTCTTTGATTCTATGATTCTATGATTTAATTATTTGCTCCCTTTCTTAATTTATTTACACTTTAGGAGTTTAAGTTCAGGGAAATGTATCAAAGAATTCTAAGGACTTCATCAAACTACATGTTCCAGGGTTCTATGGGATGGAGCAATGACAAGAGCTGACCTGTTTAATGTACATGTGTCCTTAAGTTTTATTAAAATAGCTATAACATACTCTCTGCCTGTCCTGATTTGACAGAGGATAGTCCCAGTTAATCCTGTGCCATCCCACTTTCTCAGATTCTTTTAAAATGGCCCAGTTTCTCTCTCCTCCTCCCACTTTCCCCTTTTGCGTGATTGGTGGGGACGAGGGATAGGGCCTTCTCCGTGGTAGCCCCCCGACTCTGGAACTCTCTCCCTAAGGACATCAGACAAGCCCCAACATTGGCAGTCTTTAGGAAGAGCTTGAAGACATGGTTGTTCCAGTGTGCCTTCCCAGAATAGGAAACTCCCAGCATCATGTCCCAAATGCACTTTACTAGAGATTTAAGATTGTCTGCACACAGCACCTATCTCCAAAAACCTATCTATTTCACCTGTCATGTCCAGCATTTTTTAAATTTTTAATCATTACATTTGGCCCGGCCTTAGTTTTAAATGCGTCGTGGTGTTATTGTCTAATGTTTATTGCTATTGTTTTAATGTTATTGCTTGTTTTATGAGTTTTATTTATTGTTGTATTTGTTATGCTGTTGTTTTATTGATGTGTTGGGCCTCGGCCTCTTGTAAGCCGCATTGAGTCCTTCGGGAGATGTTAGCAGGGTATAAATAAAGGTTTTTTTTATTATTTATTTATTTATTTATTTATCAGTTTTGTATACCGGTCTTCTCACCTCTGTTCGAGGGACTCAGGCCGGTTTCCAACATCAATATTACAGACAGTCATTAAAACATCATATTCTAAATCACACTAAAACATTAAAATAGCAAAATACAATCATATAATTACAGTGGTCAGTCATCATCAAAAATCATTATTCGTCGTCATCCATCCATATCACAGGATCATGGCTCATTCATCGAATGCCAATCCCCAAAGCCAAGTTTTCACCTGTTTCCTGAACGTTAAGATAGAAGGGGCAATTCTGATCTCCAGTGGAAGGGAGTTCCAGAGTCGAGGGGCCACCACCGAGAAGGCCCTGTCTCTCGTCCCCACCAGCTGCGCCGGTGAGGCCGGTGAGATCGAGAGCAGGGCCCCTCCAGACGATATTATTATTATTATTATTATTATTATTATTATTATTATTTTGTCCTCTGCATACTTCAATTGATGCAAACTAAGTTCAAAGTTAACTCAGCAGGTGGGAAGAAAGATACAGAAACATTTCCACAAGGATCAGGAGAAAAGCAAATGCTACAGCCTCTCCTAACTTGTGTTTCCAAGTCTTCAAAAAGTTGACAACACTTAATAAAGTAGAAGTAAGAAAAGAGCAAGATCACATTTTAAGTGGATTGATTCAACCAAGGAAATCTCACACCCCTGAGATTGCAAGACCTGAGCAAGGCTATGGATACCCAGAGATCTCTCCTCCATAGGACTGCCATAAATTGAAATTGACTTGACAACAAACAGCAACAATATACCCAACACAGTTTCCCGTTTTCATCTGTATCATTATGGATTGACAACTAATTTGATTATCTAACACTTTTTGTAAACATTCACTGCCACATTCATAACAAAAGGTCCACATTGCTACAACCAGGCCATCTGCTGAGTGCATTGCTGACAGTAAATAAACATTCAACAGTGGCCACTGTTTCTCAATCTTTCTGTAGCAGCACACCTAATACCAGCTTAGGTGTTCCGGCTCTTTTGCCTCTGAGTGGAAGCTTTTAAGCTGCCTTGCTCCATTCACCCACCAGAGACCCCGGCCTTATCTCCTCCAGGGATTTAAATGGCATCAAAATGCATGTCATTCAATGTGATCTGGAGTCAGAGGGAAGCATGTATATTGCGGCTGATTAATTAACGCATCCACTCCCCTGCTCAAGGACTGCTACTTGTGACACAGAGTTAATAACCCACAAAGGGCTTCCTGCGCAAAGTGGCACAGGTTGGAGAATACAGCAGAATCATTGCAAGACAAATCACTTTCCATTTCACCTTCTAGAAGACAAGGTTTTCTATGGACACATTTAGACTTCTGTTCTATATATGCTTCCTAATCTCAGCCCAGGAAAATGAATGTATTCTCCTGAAAGTGCCACATATTGGCTGGAGATGTCAAATGGCAGGGCTCCAGCATAGACTACTGGGTTGCTGCTGTTATGTGCCTTTGAGTCACTTCTGACTTATCATGACCCTTATGTGGATGAGAATGTGTGACCAGCCCAAAGTCATGCAATGGGTTTTCATGGCCAAGTAGGGAAGCAAACCCTTGTTTTCAGAGCAGTAGTCCAATGCTCAAACCACTGTCCCATGCTAGCTATTGGTGTCACACATCAATTTGATCTCATCTATCTACCTATCTCCCTACCTACCTATCAGAGCCCCCAGTGGTGCAATGGGTTAAATCCTTGTGCTGACAAGTCAGCGGTTCAAATCCGGGGAGAGCAGGTTGAGCTCCTTCTGTCATTCAGCTCCTCATGCGTGGTCATGAGAGAAGCCTCCCACAAGAATTGTAAAACATCAGAACATCTGAGGATCCATGGGTTGTTGTCGGGCTGTATGGCCATGGTCTAGAGGCATTCTCTCCTGACGTTTCACCTGCATCTATGGCAAGCATCTCCAGAGGTAGTGAGGTGCCATAGATGGCTCAAGGGATAGGTACATGGCCGAAGTAGCTGTGTTGACAGATCTCTATGTCTGGCAATGCAAGATCTTGGTCCCAAGTTTGTGAGATACAAGCTGGAGCTGACAGACAGGAGCTCACCTAATCTCGTGAATTCAAACCACCAAACTTCAGGTCAGCAGTTCAGCTGGCACAAGGGTTTAACCCATTGTGCCACTGTGGCCAATATAGTTGAGGCTTTGGAAGATGAAGTCCAAAACCCTTGGAGGATGAAAATTTGGAGATCATTGATATAAACAGAACTTTATTCTTGCTCTTTGAGAATAAAATGAAGGCATCACTAATTAAAATTATGGCTTGATGTGGAAGAGTGAGTTCATTTGTGTGTGTTTGTTTTAACTTCAGCAGAAAATAAGTTTTCATCTCAGTCACTGCATAGTCAGGGGACTGGTTTTCTTCTTCTGGCTGCTTTTATTTGCAGCTCTCAGCCAGATACCATGTTTTTGAATTTGTTCTAACAGAGAGAGAGAGCACAGTCTTCCAAAGCAAATGAAAGAAAGTCTGCATGTCAATGGGAGTGGGAAAGGGGGCTTCAAAACCATATTAGGAAATCTATCTTGGTTCAAATCACAGAGGGAAATACATTGCGGCGGGGGGGGGGGGGGTGTGTGTGTGCTAATAACATCAAATGAAGTTTAGAAACAGCAGAAAATGAAAAGCCAGGGCATTGAATTGCACTGCTGTTTGACAATTAGAAATGCATCTGAAAGCCTTGCCAGATGAAGACACAAACTAACACAGAATACAGTATACTGAAATCCATGGAAAATCCAAAAGACTTGAATGTCCTTAGAAGCCCTCTGTTGAATTCATGTTATACTACTATTCCCAATCTGCAACTCTTGTCATCTCATAATCATTCCTTTTTGCTTTCAGGGATACATAACTACAATGTATTGTCAGAGGCTTTCATGGCTGGAATCACTGGGTTGTTGTGAGCTTTCTGGACTGTACAGCCACATTCCAGAAGCATTCTCTCCTGATATTTTGCCTGCATCTATGGCAGGCATCCTCAGATGTTGTGAGATCTGTTGGAAACTAGGCAAGTGAGGTTTATATATCTGTGGAATAAAGTCCAGGGTGGGAGAAAGAACTCTTGTCTGCTTGAGGCAAGTGTGAATGTTGCAATTGATTAACATTTAATGGCCCAGCAGTTTCAAGGTCTGGCTTCTTACTGCCATTTTCTTTTCTTTTTTTCCTTTTTGTTGAAATTGTCCAGATGCTTGTGGATTTTAATAGCTCCTCTGAGTGGTCCGACATGGTAGTTGTTGGCCCTGATCACTGCCATAAGTAAGCAGGCCTTTTTTCATCTTCGACAGGCAAGGAAATTGGCATCCTAACTTTCGGTAGAAGCATTGGCAACGGTAATCCACGCAATAGTCACCACTAGGGTGGACTATTGCAATGCCTTATATGTTGGCCTTCCGAAGTCAACGACCCAGAAGAATCAGATGGTCCAAAATGCAGCGGCCAGGCTGCTAGTGGGATCATCTATAAGATCCCATATCACACCGATTCTGCAACAACTTCATTGGCTACCAATAGAACATCGGATCTCTTACAAGATACTGATCCTGACATTTAGAGCTCAAAATGGCCAAGGACCTTTATATCTTAGGGACCGCCTCATTCCTTTTCTCCATCAGTGGTCACCTCGATCCACCCAGGAAAATCTCCTATATATACTGGGCCCTAGGAAGGTACACCTGGAAGCTACAAGGTGTAGAGCTTTTTCAATCTTTTGTAGAGGCACTCAAGACTTGGCTGTTTGGTTGTGCATTTAAGTAATCAGATCTAATTTGCCAAATAGTCACTGTTGAATGTTTTTATGTTGAATGTTTTTATATTGTATAAATGCTATTTTAGATTGTAAGTCGCTCGGAGCCCCTTGGCAGAGAGCAACTAATTAAGAAATAAAGTGAAATGAAGTGAAGTGATAAATAATAATATAATATAATACATATAATATATTCTTTATCAGTGATAACACAATAACAGATTTATATGATAACATTTTCAATTTGCAGCAATGGAACAAAGCTGAGGACAAAAAAGGGAAAGTGGAAAAAGGAGCAGGAAACTACAACCTTGCAAAGGAAGCCGGAAAAATGTGATGAAAGAGGATTAATTAGATAAATTGGGACAGTTGGAGAGTATTCAACTCCCAGAATTTCCCAGCCAGGAAGAGCACTGCTTAAACTGACTGGGGATTTTTAGAAAACTTCATTCCCTAGAAGGCTCTACTCATTATGACCCATACCTTTATTTGGGGGTTTGAAGAGCCATAGTCCAAAAAAGTAACATTCCCAAGATCTGAGACGCACAACTCTTGGCAGCTTACCCTCCAAAGGATTGTGGTCCTGGACAGAAAAGGCATCCCCAGCCTTGCCCCGTGCCAAGGGAAATTCCCTGTCTGGCATCCAAGTGGCAACGCAAGATCAACAGCCATGTGGATTGTACCAGGGTCATTTGTTTAACTCAGACTATCAGACAAATGCACAATCTGTGTTTCGTCTTTGAGATTTATTGTTTCCAATAGAGATTTTCTTTCTCCGAAAGAAAAATATGAGCATGTCCGGCCCATAACAGCAGTTGAGCCAGCAGGTATAAGGTCTCATTTTGATAAATAGCAAAAGAGGTATCAAATGCATCCTTGGACTGAAACAATTCAAAGTGCTGTGAGAAATGGGTCACGTGAATCCTCTCCCAAGGATGGCGAGGATTCCTATATTTAGATGGCCAGCATGTACTAAAAATGGCTAAACTAGCATTCTTCTCTTCAGCTTATTTACTAGAATCTTTGACTGCATCTGTGCTGCAGAATTAATGGAGTTTGAGACCACTTTAACAGCTAGGTCTCAATGCTATGGAACTATGTGAGCTGTAGTTTTACAGTGCCTTTAGCCTTCTCTACCAAGGAGTGCTATGCTTCACCAAACTACAATTCTCACGATTCCATAGCATTCAGCCATGGTAGTTAAAAGTGATGTCAAACTGCATTAATTCTGAAGTGAATAAGCACTAGTATTGCTTGATTCATCTAAGCAACGGTGTTATGCCTCTGCTTGTAGTCTGTCAGTGCGATCTTCTTGCAGCAGCTGAGGATGTGATCTATTGTTTCATCTGCTTCCTTGCAGAGTCTACATTTGGGATCTTATTATCATCATCATCATCATGTTTATTTATGTTAATAGCTGCAAGGAAGCAGATGAAACAATAGATCACATCCTCAGCTGCTGCAAGAAGATCGCACTGACAGACTACAAGCAAAGTCATAACACCGTTGCTTAGATGAATCATTGGAACTTGTGCCACAAATATATCTGCCTGTGACAAAGAACTGGTGGGATCACAAGTTGGAAAAAGTTACAGAAAATGAAAACATTAAACCCCTCTGGAACTTCCAAATTCAGACAGACAGAATTTTGGAGCACAATATTCCTGAACTCACAATCGTGTTAAAAAAACCAAGTATGGATTGTCGATGTTGCAATCCCAGGTGAAAGCAGGATCGAAGAGAAACAACTGGAAAAGCTGACACGATATGAGGATTTAAAGATCAAAGTGCAAAGACTGTGGCACAAACCAGTCAAGGTGGTCCCAGTGGTGATCGGCACACTAGGTGCAGTGCCTAAAGACCTTGGCCTGCACTTAAACACAATTGGAGCTGACAAAATTACCAGCTGCCAGCTGCAGAAGGCCACCTTACTGGGTTCTGCACGCATTATTCACAGATACATCACACAGTTCTAGACATTTGGGAAGTGTCCAACATGTGATCCAATACAACAGACAGCAGACATCTTGTTGTGTTTCAAATAATAATAATACAAGGTATGTATCATTGATGTTGCAATCCCAGGTGACAGCAGAATTGACGAGAAGCAACTGGAAAAGCTTTCACAATATGAGGATTTGAAGATCAACTCTGGCACAAGCCAGTAAAGGTGGTCCCAGTGGCGATTGGCACACTGGCTGCAGTACCTAAAGACCTTGGCCTTCACTTAAAAACAATTGGTGCTGACAAAATGACCACCTATCAGCTGCAAAAGGCCATCCTACTTGGATCTGCATGCATTCTTTGTGGATACATCACACAGTCCTAGAAACTTGGGAAGTGTCCGACATGTGATCAAATACAAAAGCTAGCATAGTCATCTTGTTTGCTGTGTACTAATCTTATTGTGTATCTAATAATAATAATAATAATAGTAATAATAATAATAATAATAATAATAATAATAATAATAATAAGGCAATCTGCATCTGATTACGGCTAAATCCTAATTTGCATCAGAAGTTGCAACAGAACTTTCTTCAAAGCTCTCAACATCATCCAAAACTGGATCCAGATGGTTTCCAGTCTTCTAGAGAGATTTAGAGGAGGAAAGGGACTGCAGTGGAGTAGCTGTCTTCTGGATTCCACTTATCTCTGTTGCTCCTTAGCAGATGTTTATTGTTCAGCCATGCCTTGAATCAAGTAGATAATGTGCAACAGAACCTAGCAAATTGTGCTTTGGAAACAATTTTTTTTCTCCCGGCAGGATTTGGGACTAGCATTTGAGAAGAGATCCCAAGGATCAGCCCATTCAACCCCATTTTGCCATACAGGAAGGCACCATCAAAGTACTTCCAACAGATGGCCATCCATTCGCTACGTTAAAATCCCCAGGGAAGGAGGTTTCACCACTCTCCACACTTGCATATTCCAGTCTCAAACAGCTCTTATCATCAGGAAATTCTTCCTAATATTCAAGTGGAACCTCTTTTCCAGCTCCATGACTCTATGATACTACACATTTTGGAGACTGTAATTCCTAAAAAACCCTGAAAAGTCTGTGAGCTCCAATTTTTCATTTCCAGGGTCTCAACAGAAGGAGTCCCCGGTGGCACAGTAGGTTAAACCCCTGTGCCAGCAGGACTGAAGACCGACAGGTCGCAGGTTCGAATCCGGGGAGAGGCGGATGAGCTCCCTCTATCAGCTCCAGCTCCTCATGCGGGGACATGAGAGAAGCCTCCCACAAGGATGATAAAAACATCAAAACATCCAGGTGTCTCCTGGGCAACGTCCTTGCAGACGGCCAATTCTCTCACACCAGAAGCAACTTGCTCCTGACACGGCAAAAAAAAAAACAAAACCAGAAGGTGCCCTTGGTGGAAGTGAAATGTAGACTTTCAGTAATCTAGTGGATTTGACCAGTTATTTCAGAAGCCTTTCAGGTTTTATCTAAGTTTCACTTGAGCAAGTGAGAGCTTTGACAAGACCATAGTTGGCTTTAATCCCCTACCATAAATGCTCTTTCCAAGCAAAGGGAATCAGTGGTGTCCCTGATAAGGGAAACAGTTGCCTGTGAGGTTTCCGATGGAAGAGAAGCCAGATAATTTGCAAAATAAAACCAGGGGGAGAAAGTTAAGTGAACCTTTCCCCTAGTTTCCTAATAGCTGGCCATCTGGAGTCGTGTCTTAAGGGTGATAAGGATTGCAGACAGCTTGACCTCTGGAAGATCCGACTGCATCCAAGAGACCAAATTCAACCTGGGTTAAGAGTGACCAATATGCCCTGAAACATGGGCCCTTCTCCAGTGATCTAGTCTGTTTCCATACCCCTTCCATCATTAAATAGTCAGCCAGCTTTCCCTTTCCATGAATATATTCAGCCTTCATTGAGCTATTTTGGAGATATTACTTTTCATTCCTTCCTTTAGCTATTCCCTCCCCACTTTTAGGTATTTTTGTGTAGTTGATTGCAATTTTTTGCACATTTTCCACATGACACACAAACTAGATAAATGTGGAAATGGTGCAAAGTAATAATAATAATAACAACAACAATAATAAAACTTTATTTATAGACCACCCTCTCTCCCCAAGGGGACTCAAGGTGGTTCACAAGAAATAACAAAAATGGCAAACATTCAATGCCAAAAAACAATAAATAGCTTACAAGGAAAAACATATAATAAAATAGACTCAATATAACTTGTAAGCAACCAAAACCGAGAGAGTAACTAAATAAATGTCATAAACACAAGATGTGGAACCAATTAAAACACAATTACATCTTCATTCACACTAGTGCAATCTATGTTGAATGTGTTCAGAGGAGGGCGACTAAAATATCAAGGGTCTGGAGAACAATCCCTGTGAGGAGCGGCTTAAATAGCTAGGCATGTTTAGCCTGAAGAAGAGAAGGCTGTGAGGGGGAGCAGGCTTGTTTTCTGCTTCCCTGGAGACTAGGACACGGAGCAATGGCTTCAAACTACAGGACAGGAGATGCCACCTTAACAGGAGGAAGAACTTCCCAATTGTGAGAGATGTTCATCAGTGGAACTCTCTCTCTGCCCCAGAGTGTGGGGGAGGGTCCTTCTTTGGGGGCTTTTAAACAGAGGCTGGATGGCCATTTGTCAGGGGTGCTTTGAATGTGATTGCCCTGCTTCTTGGCAGGGGGTTGGACTGGATGGCCCATGAGGTCATAGAGTTGGAGGTCTCTTCCAACTCTATGATTCTATAAATGCCATATGTTGTTGTTATTGTTGTTGTTGTTTTGTGTATTTTAAAATAATTTCCAATCATATCATAAGGTTTTCTTGACAAGATTTGGTCAAGGGGGTGATTGCCATTGATTTCTTCTGAGAATGAGAGAATTTGACTTGCCAAAGATCATCCTGTGAATTTCTTTGAATGCAGGCTTCTCCCAGAGTCTTGGGGTGTATCTACATTGTGGAATTATGCAGTTTAATCCCACTTTAACTGTCATGGCAAGATTAGGTAACATTTCTAGTCCAAATATAAGGTATTTTTAAATGCTGTTTTCTATTTCATCGTTTATCACGTTTAAATTTGAATTCTACATTTTATCATTATTGCAATAGTCAGCATCTTGCGGTTCCAGCAGGCTGGATTGGGTTACCTTCCCAGTTGTTTCCTGCTTAATGATTATAGGAAAGGAAAGACCAATACAAGATGATTCAACAGCCGACAAAGAGCTGTAAACTCATTATATGGTCCCCCGTCTTGTGTTAACTAGATAAGAGTTACTTTGACTTTCTTTGTGTGACTTTGAATGAAGAAAGCCGAAGAGTGGGGCAAGGAGAGATATTTTATCTATACTGCACTTTCCTTGACCTTATCTCCCCAAGATACACCCCTAATCCTCCAAAAAGCAAACAACAGCTACCTAACGTCTTCCTGCTTTCGATGTTCTTGGAAGAATTGCATAACTGTGATTAAGGTTTGAGATAACACCTAAAGGTGTAATTTTCCTTTCATTTTCTTTCATTCCGGGTCAATTATAGTGTAGGTGGGCAAAGATCTCAGCCTCACTTTTGGAAACATATTTGATAGTTGAAACAAAGAGATGTAGGAAGAGAGAGTTTGAGGAAGCGACTAAAATGATCAAGGGTGTGGAGAACAAGCCCTATGAGGAGCGGCTTAAGGAGCTGGGCATGTTTAGCCTGAAGAAGAGAAGGATGAGAGGAGATATGATAGCCATGTATAAATATGTGAGAAGAAGCCACAGGGAGGATGGAGCAAACTTGTTTTCTGCTTCCCTGGAGACTAGGACAAGGAACAATGGCTTCAAACTACAAGAAAGGAGATTCCATCTGAACATGAGGAAGAACTTCCTGACTGTGAGAGCCGTTCAGCAGTGGAACTCTCTGCCCCAGAGTGTGGTGGAGGCTCCTTCTTTGGAAGCTTTTAAACAGAGGCTGGATGGCCATCTGTCAGGTGTGATTTGAATGCAATATTCCTGCTTCTTGGCAGGGGGTTGGACTGGATGGCCCATGAGGTCTCTTCCAATTCTTTGATTCTTTGAAGTTTTTTTTTAACTACAATTCCCATAATCCACTTTGGCCCTGGCAGATTCTGGGAGTTATAATTACAAACGGGGAAAGTTCCAAACCACAGATGATAGTGGCTGAGGACCCTTTATTCAGAATTCCAGAGCCCAAAATTGTCCCAAATTCAAAACTGTTCACATAAATGTCTGATATCATGACACCATTGCTTGCAGATGGTTTTGTATATGCAAACATTGTTTTATGCACAAAAATATTATATGAAGTTACCTTTAAGCTGTATGTATAAGGTGTATGTGAAACATACATGAATCTTGCATTTAGTCTTGGGGCTCATATCCAAGATGTCTCAATCCATACATACATGCAACTACAGTTATTCCAACTTTCCTCATGGACAACTAGTGAAACAGACATTTTGTTGTTCATTCATTCAGTCGTCTCCGACTCTTCGTGACCTCATGGACCAGCCCACGCCAGAGCTCCCTGTCGGCCCTCACCACCCCCAGCTCCTTCAAGGTCAGTCCAGTCACTTCAAGGATGCCATCCATCCATCTTGCCCTTGGTCGGCCCCTCTTCCTTTTACCTTCCACTTTCCCCAGCATAATTGTCTTCTCTAGGCTTTGCTGTCTCCTCATGATGTGGCCAAAGGACTTCAACTTTGTCTCTAGTATCCTTCCCTCCAATGAGCAGTCGGGCTTTATTTCCTGGAGGATGGACTGGTTGGATCTTCTCGCAGTCCAAGGCACTCTCGGAACATACATTTCTGTAAACAAATTGATTTCCAACAGTATCTGTTGCTTTTTGGAAGGATTGCATACACCTCTGAGGCAGTGTGGTGGAGTGGTTTCAGTGTTGGACTAGGGGTGCATCTACATTATAGAATGAATGCAGTTTGACAGCACCTGACAAGTCGCTGAACTCTAGCATATTGCTCATACGTATAACAGGATTATACTTTTGGCTGACTCTTATATGATTCTTTGACTGTCTTTCTGACTACCCCACTTGCTCTGAAAGGGGCTTTATGTAGACTCTCCTGTCAATTGCAAACCATGCAATCTTGTTTGCCAGTTCTGTATGTCAAAGTTCATGCAAGTTTCAAGATTTCAGTACAGAAGGAAGTGGTCCCTTGCTACTCCGTATTCATCTGTTGGCTCAGCCGCAGGGATAACATTGCAATGAACAAAGAGGCCCCAGACCCCTGGGACCAATGCAACTGCACAACTCCTATGAAGGAGAAAAGCGGATGTTTTACAAGCGCAATCTTTCATTTGTTTGCAGAAAAGGAAACTGATGAAATTAGGTGAAGAAGGGGAGAGAGAAAGAAGAGAGGGGAGAGAGAGATTTCCATCCATTGTGGAAAATTATGATTGATTGATTTCTCATTTTCAGAAGCTAATTGAAAGTACAGTTACAATGTACAGAAAACTGCAAAGTTAAAAACTTGGCATTATACTAAATTTCCTTTGACCAGAAGCTGCCCACTTGGAGTTCCTCTGGTGTCGCTGGAAGAAGGTCCTCCATTGTGCATGTGGCAGGGTTCAGACAGCATTGCGGTAAGTGGTCTGTTGTTTACTCTTCTCAACACGAACATGTCACAGACTCCACTTTGAGTCCCATTTCTTAAGATTTGCTCTGGATCTCATGGTCCCAGAGTGCAGTCTGATCAGTGCCTTCCAAGTAACCAAGACTTCTGTGTGCCGAGGAGGAAGTTTCTCATCTGGCATCAGCCATTGATTGAGGTTAGGGTTTTAACCTGCCACTTTTGGACTCTCGCTTGCTGAGGTGTTCCTGCAAGTACCTCTGTAGATCTTAGGGAGCTATTTCTTGATTTAAGGCATTAGCTTGATGGCTGATATTGAACAGAAGATGAACCGGAGATGTCAATGCCTTGGTCCTTTCATTTCTGGCTGCTACTTCCCGGCAGATGTCAGGTGGTGCAATACCGGCTAAGCAGTATAATTTCTCCAGTGATGTAGAACTTAGGCATCCTGTGATAATGTGGCATGTCTCATTATGAGCCACATCCACTGTTTTAACGTGGTGAGATGTATTCCACACTGGACATGTGTATTCAGCAGCAGAGCAGCAAAGCACAAGAGCAGATGTCTTCACTGTGTCTGGTTGTGATCCCCAGATTTGCAGCATTATCATGATTGGGGAGAGCAAATATGCCACTAATATCCATCAGCAGAATCAGAAAATGGTTCTGTCCAAATCCAAAAGTATTATTCTCTGTGTAGAAAGTACACCATGCCCTCTACTTTGGTTGGATTATAAGTTTCTGATCAGCTAATATAGAAACAGAATATTGGGTCCATCCTATGTTTTCAAAACAATGGGCAATAGAAACTGGAAGCTTAGGCTCTGCAAAACTGGGAAAACCACACATTTTTAAAAGCTACCATTTGTTTTAACCAAAGATACCATCTCTCTAAGAACCTATCAGCCCTCCTGGACAACTATATGGTTAATATTCAGGGGAAGTTGACCTCAAGAGTTACACTGGAGGACTTAGAGATTTCTAGAGAGAACATTAATCAATTCTGCAGAAGTGAAATCTACAGACGTGGACTTCTGTTCCTATGTGGTGTTTTATATTTTGCATTAAACCAGAAGCAAAATGAAAATTTAAAATTAAATTAATTCTCTTGGTACTCATGGCACTAGTGATGTAACTAAGGGCATATATGCAGAAAAGATATCTCTTGTTGTTTCTACTCAGGGCAAGGCTTTTGGAAAGCTAATGGTTCTTGCCTACTTCAAACTAAATCACCTCAAAATGCTTTGAATTACAACAAAAATGGCTTATTTATTTATTTATTTACAATATTTATACCCCACCCTTCTAACCCCAAAGGGAACGGCTTTACAGAATACACACATTCAGTGGCAAACACTGAATGCTGATTATACACTTAACAAGGCCAGACAAACATAGATAAAGGTAGTTGTTCCCATTTTATTTCTGGCATCTTGGAGGCTGTGCTCAACTCTGGCCATGGGGGGTGCTATTGCTCCATCTTCCATGCTGCGGAGCTTTCCTCCAACTGATTTATATCCTTGAGGGTGCCTTTATTACCTCACTACTAAAAGTGGTACCTATTTATCTACTCTCATTTCTGCTTTCGACCTGCTAGATGGGCAGGTGAGCTGGGGCTAACAGCGGGTGCTCACCCTGACCCAGAGATCAAACTGCTGACCTTTTGTTCAGCAGGATTTTTCTGCAGCACAGTGTTTTAGCCTGCTGTGCTAAGCTCAGTTTGTAACAATGTCCTGTTGCTGGGAAAATCCAGCTTCCTTTACAGCTAAAGTTCTGGAAACAACATGAAGGAAGGTGTTAGACATGTTTAGTAGAAAGCTGAATGTTGATTACTTTTAGTAGTAAACTGGTCATGCCAATATCAATAGGAAGTGGAAGTTCAGTGAGTTTAAGTCTTATTCCAAAAGGCTCTCTCCATGGTGCTGAAATATCTACCTAAACTAGGTTAAGCACACTGGGAAATCTCTAAAGTTCAGACTAAAACTACAAGCAGCGGATGGCATGGAAGCCATCCGCTATTTGATCAAAGCAAAGACACAATGATATCATGACCATATGGACCTATAACTAAAATGTATAAACAAATAAGTATTGATTCATGGGTGATGTGAAGCTTCTAGGAGAAAGAGAAGGAAAGATGACCTGGCTTTTTGCCCTTTTTTCCTTCCCCAGATAATAAATTAGATATAAAACTATTTAGCTGGAAGATAATGAAGTTTGTGCAGCTAATCAGTCAATCTACTGAGGAATATTGCTGACTTCATTGTCTGTGTTCAGCCAATCTTTACTTTTTATAGCTTCTGTCTTCTTCGCATCATATTGCTCTATTTTTAAGTGTCTATGAAAAATGGCTGGCTAGACTGCACATTCAATGTTTATCCCATCCCCTTGCACTGAGAATATCAACATTACCCCTGCCATAGGTGACTTCCAAAACTTTAAGATATATGATAAAGTCACTGAAATTCTTCAACACTTCCCATATCTCATCTCAGTCACAAATCAGAATCGAGAAGACCAGGACTTGGAAAGGCTGCTATGAAGGAACCAGATGAGATCCTCCTAGTTTTTTGGTTTTTTGGTTTTGTTTTGTTTTTATGTCAGAAGTGACTTGAGAAACTGCAAGTCACGTCTGGTGTGAGAGAACTGGCCGTCTGCAAGGACGTTGCCCAGGGGACGCCCCGATGTTTTTGATGTTTTACCATCCTTGTGGGAGGGTTCTCTCATGTCTTCGCATGTGGAGCTGGAGCTGACAAGGGAGCTCATCCGCGCTCTACCCGGATTCGAACCTACGATCTGTTGGTCTTCAGTCCTGCTGACACAAGGGTTTAACCTATTGCACCACCAGGGGCTCTGTGCTGGTACGGCTGTACCAGGAGCTCCAACTTCTTTTCCTTTCTATTGAGTGTTTGCATGTATTCCAAAGTTCCATGCATTTTGCAATAAGGTGGCTTCCCTTGGTTTGTAATACTAGGGTCAATGACCCATCAATTATCATTATGTTCTTTAGTTCCACCCCTTTTTCTGGGTTAAGGAGGGAAAAGGGGGACCTCTAGTTCATTTCACACAGAGAAGCTTTTCGTACAGGACGTGAATCAATTTCACCTGTAGAAAGCTTCGTCTTTTACAGCTTTGCTGGGGGGATCCAGTCCCATAGCTCTACAGAGAACTACAGCATAGCCTTTGTTGGGGAATTTAGTTCCACAACTCTACAGTCAGCTCTTTGCTGGAGAAATACAGCTCCACGGTTTTACAGCCAGCCTTTGCTGGGAATTGAAAGCTTTCTTTCTTCTTGGAAATCTACTAAAGGACTCTGTTTGGTAAGGACCACTTGTGGCAGCCATAACGCAATTTGGACCGGGTGTAGGAGCCCATGTCAGCAGAGCTTAAGTCAGATTGCCCAGGGAGGGGTCAAGAATTTCCCTTGTAGAAGGAAGAAACAGTTTATGAAGAAAGTTGCCTGTCCCTTGTGGGCAAGATTTAAGCAAGCCACCAGTTGATTCAAAGCCTTGAAGTATTTGTTTAATTTATTGAAGATTTAAGCAAGAATAAAAAATGTGTTGAACTTTCTAAGTCTTTAAAATAACTTTGTGTGGGGAAATCCGAAAGGCCTCTCAGCCGAGGCACCCCTGGCATCCCATTGGGCATTCAGAAAACACATCCTGTCTACAGACTCTTTCACAGGCCCAGCACATGACAGCACAGGCTCCATATCCTCCCCTGTAAAGATATATCATTGAGTTCTAAAGCCATTGCAATTCTGACTTCTATGCATGATTGTGAAAGCGGGACAGTGAAGAAAGCTGATGGGAAGAGAATCAACCCTTTTGAAATGTGGTGTTTGAGGGAAAATATCATCAACCACCAAAATTAATGGGCCCAAGAGCAAAAGTGAGTCTGACATATCCTCAGAAAGAATCCCTTGCCCATGCATGCACACCTCACTGCCATGCACCGAGCACACCTGCTCTCTACTCCTCACCCCAGCTTGGAGTCTCAGAAACAGCCCTCCCCTTGGCTGAAAGGCCAGCTGAGAGGTTGGCCAATCACAGCAGAGGAGAGCTTTTGGTGGGAGAATTCGCCATCTTTTTCCAAAAAGGAAGAGAAGGACAGGCGGAGTGGAGAGATCTTCAACCTTCTCTGCCAAAGGGGTTCCTAAGACTATCAGAAATGTGGTCTTTGTGACCCCTCTGAAACCCCCCTCATGACCCCCCCCCCCCAGGTGTCCTGACCTCAGGTTGAGAAACACTGAAGTTGAGTCCTCTCTGTCTCCCCCTTCTTCTCTTTCCCCATCATCAGAGCTCCTTGTGGAAATCTCAGCAGGTACTGGATGTGTGGCCAACTCCTTTCCTTCCCATCTTTCCTTCTCTATGTGTATGCAAATACAGGCAGGGGCGACTCAACCCATTACACAAAGTAAGCATTTGCAGTATAGCTGATTTTGCCCAGGGGCACTCTTGAAGTGCTCTTGGGGGAAAATAGACCTTGACATATGCTAGTTGTAGTTACTGGGATGTATAGTTCACCTACAATCAAAGAGCATTCTGAACTCCACCAATGATGGAATTGAACCAAATATGGCACACAGAACTCCCACGACGAACAGAATATATATATCAGTGATTGGTTGGGGGGGGGGGGGGGACCAAAATACTGTTTGCTTACCGTTGAAATTTACCTAGGGCCACCTCTGAATACAGGTATTCCAAAACCGGGGGGATAACACAAATAAAAAAATTCTGATCCCAAGCATTTTTGTTAGAGAAGACTCAGCTATCTCTTATGTCCGAAAATTACAGCCAAATCATAGTATGGGCAATCCTAAATTTAGCAGATTAACAGTGTGTCCCATAAGATCGATTCAGATGTCCATATTTGTAATGATAATTGCCTTTTGAAAAAGCTGCAATTCTTAAGTAGAATAATGTCTGCCTAGGCGTACAAAGGGTGTCAGCCAACTGTGGAAACTTATAACTCTTTTAAAGAGATATTGTGTAGCATATTATATTGTCAAACATATCATGGATAATAAATATTTATCTACATGCATTGTACACATGGGCTGCATGACTGATGGTGTGCACAGCCTAGCTGTGAATGAGAAACTTAGCAAGACAAATGCCACCTTTCAGTGCCTGAGTGTGCAGATGAATTGCAATTCACTTTCAGCAAGCGTACCTTGTGCTTCCACATGGTGCTGCTCATAACTAAACCCAAGACAAGAGCCAATGTAGTTCTGTGAATTGCATGACATATTAGAGCTGCAAGGCCTGCCCTTTTATCCTCCTTTTAAGGAATGTGTTATATTTGCACACTAATGCTTCGATGCTAAATTTTTCATTTCACAAGCTGTTATGCTAAAAGCTGCAACACAAGAATATGCTATGCATTGCCCTGTGTAAGTGGCACTGAATTTTTTGAGAACTATTCTCAGGTTACCCACTGTAAAATGGGAATATTGATGATCTAGCTCTTGGGATTGAGGCAAGGATGGATGGATAGGTGGACAAGATATATTACTGCAAGGCTGGCTGTACATAATAGAGTTTACTAGTTGTATATGCTCTATAGCAAGGGTCCTCAAACTAAGGCCCGGGGGCCAGATACAGCCTTCCAAGGTCATTTACCCGGCCCTCACTCAGGGTCAACCTAAGTCTGAAATGACTTGAAAGCATACAACAACAACAACAATCCTATCTCATCAGCCAAAAGCAGCCCCACACTTCCCATTGAAATACTAATAAGTTTATATTTGTTAAAATTGTTCTTCATGTTAATTAAAGTGTTTTTTGCACTACAAATAAGATATGTGCAGTGTGCATAGGAATTCATTCATGTTTTCTTCCAAATATAATCTGGCCCTCCAACAGTTTGAGGGACTGTGACCTGGCCCTCTGTTTAAAAAGTTTGAGGACCCCTGCTCTATAGTTTCACAAAAATACAGTAGGTCCTCCACTTTTGCAGAAAGTTGGAGTGAAGTACCCTCATAAGAATTTTTTTAAAGCTCTTTTTTTAACCCGAGAGAACACCTCAAGAGAAGTGTATATTCTTGACTATTGAGGATGGGGCACCTAGGGCTGGAAAGCTAAGAAGTCCTGAATGGTTGGGGAGACAATATGCAGAAATGAAACCATAGATAGTCTGGGAAAGTTAGTCCTATAAACTGCACATTGAATTCTCTGGAATAATGATGCCATAACCTTTTGGAAGATGGTATTCATACAGCTCCACTGGCTACCAATACATTTCTGGTCCCAATTCAAGGTGCAGGTTGTCACCTACAAAGCCCTAAACAGTTCAGGACCTGCCTATCTTCGCGATCGCATCTTCCCCTATGAACCAGGACGCACCATAAGATCATCTGGGGAGGTTCTTCTCGTGCTTCCGCCAGCATGAGACTCTATTAGACTCTCAGACCAGAGAGATGATTTAGAACAGTGGTTCTCAACCTGTGGGTCCCCAAGTGTTTTGGCCTAAAACTCCCAGAAATCCCAGCCATTTTGCCAGCTGTTCTTCTGATTGGAAGACCAACCAAAACAGCTGGCTGATACCCAAACAGCTCATCCCTTGTTTTGGTATCAGCCAGCACGTCAACGACTTAAATCAAGAAATAGTTTTCTAAGATCTACAGAGACACTCACTGGAACACCTCAGCAAGCGAGAGTCCAAAAGTGGCAGGCTCAAACCCAGAACCTCAACCAATGGCTGATACCAAATGAGAGACTCCCCTCTGGGCACACAGAAAACTGGGCGACTTGGAAGGCACTGAACAGACTGCGCTCTGGCACCAAAAGATGCAGAGCCAACCTTAAGAAATGGGGCTACAAAGTGGAATCCACGACATGCGAGTGTGGAGAAAAGCAGACCACTCACCACCTAGTGCAATGCAACCTGAGCTAATGGAGGACCTTCTTGCAGCAACACCAGAGGCACTCCAAGTGGCCAGATACTGGTCAAAGGACATTTAATCAACTACCAAGCTTGCAAATCTTGTATTTTGTCTGTTTGTTTGTTTTGTTCTGTTAGAAATGTAATATAATTGTCTGGTTGCCTGAGATGATAAATAAATACCAGCTGTTAGGATTTCTGTAGGTTGAAGTTCAAAACATTTGGGGACCCACAGGTTGAGAACCATTGCTTTAGACCAGGGATCCTCGAAGTATGGCCTGGGGGCCAGATATGGCCCTCCAAGGTCATTTACCCGGCCCTCACTCAGAGTCAACCTAAATGTGAAACTACTTGAAAGCACACAACAACAACAATCCTATCTCATCAGCCAAAAGTAGGCCCACACTTCCCACTGAAATACTAATAAGTTTATATTTGTTAAAATTATTCTTCATGCTAATTATTGTATTGTTTTTAAGTGTATTTTGAACTACAAATAAGATATGTGCAGTGTGCATAGGAATTCATTCATGTTTTTTTCAAATTATAATCTGGCTCTCCAACAGTTTGAGGGACTGTAACCTGGCCCTCTGTTTAAAATGTTTGAGGACCCCTGCTTTATACTATGGAGATATAAGTATATTTACTGTTTGGCTATTCACTTCTGTGTATGAAATGGGAGAAGCAACTGTTTCCCTTTTGCCTCGTGCAGCTAAAAACCTTAGGTCAACCCTTACTCTACAATTTTTAAGCATTTCAGCTCACTCTCACTGCAAATGTGATCATACCTTCAATGCTAAGCTATAGAAATCATCAACAACAGTTATGAGAACCTCTGAGTCACAGAAATGTCAAGGCCACAAAGAAAACACAATGTGAAAATTGTAGTTGGCTTTGCTAGATAAAAGAGAGAGAGCTCTTCTGTTCTGGAAGCTGGTTCCTCTGTTTCTCTATTATTTCATAATTTATGGAATGAAAACTCTTGACCTTTCCGAGCATCCCTTCCATTTAGGTGCAGCAAGAGCGTTAATTACACCTTTGCTGTTTTTTTATTGAGCAACATTAGCATACAAATAGGCCATCAATAACCAATTATGATCTGTAGCTTAGAAAAGAAAGCTCTTCAGGATCAAATCGGCTGCAGATAGAGGCAAACACAACAATGACACTGCGAGGGAAGAGGGAACTGTCCTTCTTAAATGGACAAAATATTTCATGATGGGAGGAGGAACCCATGGAAACAAAGGAAGATAAAAGAGGCACTCAGCACTCTATTAGCATATTTCCTTCCAAAGCTGTTGGAATAGCTTGACACAAGCACTAAAATGATCAACTTATGCTGTCCTTCCAAGCAAACTAGCAGGGCCTGGAAAAATAACTTTTGGGGTCACTATCCTCATAATCTTGGACACTATTACCACTGGACCTACTAGCTAAGGGATTCTTAGGGATGTAATCCAAACCCAGTAACATTTCCAAATTCTCAGTGATAGCTTCAATATCAACAAGGTAGTGAATTTGCTATCCAAACTATTTGACTTATTTGTAAGATAGGATTCAGCATCTGGGATAGGTTTCCTAAGTTGGAACTCAGCCTGGGAGCAGATTTACTATTTCACTGACATGGAATCTAACAACTACCACTGCAAGCTCTCACTAAGTTTTTACTAAGTTCTGCAAATTACTCCACAGAAATGAACTTTCTATAGGATTATTCGTAAGTGATGTCATCTCAGTCATTCTATTTGGTGTACAGTTGGACCTCTATATTTGTAATTTTATTTTTTGCAGACTTGATTGTTTACTGATTTGATTAACATCATCTCTCTAGGAATGTCTAAGACCCCTGCCACACAGCTGAATAAAATCCCACATTATCTGCTTGAACTGGAATATATGGCAGTGTGAACTCATATAACCCAGCTCAAGACACATATTGTGGAGAAAAATGCCTTGATATTCTGGATTTTATTTATTTATTTACAGTATTTATATTCCGCCCTTCTTGCCCCGCAGGGGACTCAGGGCGGATTACATTGTACATATACATGGCAAACATCCAATGCCATAGGCACACATAGACAGACAGTCAGAGGCTATTCTCAGTGGTGGCCCCTCGGCTATGGAATGCCTTACCAGTAGACATCAGACAGGCACCATCATTGCTGGCGTTTCGGAGAAAGGTCAAGACCTGGCTTTATGAACAAGCGTTTGGTTAACAGTGCAACCGAACATAGGAAGACGGTAAATGGAACATAGGAATGATATAAGGATTACGAGATCGGATCTGATTTCATTGAGGCGCTATGTTTGTTTCATGTTGTTTGTTAATTGTTGTGGATCGGTGTTGTTGATCCTGTTGTTATATTTGTTGTAATTTTAATTGCACTGACATTGATATGATAATTTGTACCTGTAAACCGCATTGAGTCGCCTTTTGGGGCTGAAAAATGCGGTATAGAAATAAAGCAAATAAATAAATAAATAAATATTTAACATTCCAACTTTATATGGCTGTGTGGAAGGGCCCTGAGCCTTCAGTGCAACTCTAGCAGAAGTAGACCATAGTGTTGTGCTTTTGTTTGTGTCAGGAGTGACTTGAGAAACAGCAAGTCGTTTCTGGTGTGAGAGAATTCACCGTCTGCAAGGATGTTGCCCAGAGGATGCCTGGATGTTTTACCATCCTGTGGGAGGCTTCTCTCATGTTCCCACATGAGAAGCTGGAGCTGACAGATGGAAGCTCACCCATTCCCTGGATTCGAACTGCCAACCTTTCAGTCAGCAGTCCTTCCAGCACAAGGGTTTAACCCATTATCCCACTGGGGGCTCCAATGTTGTGCTGAAGCATAATTTTATGGTCAATTTCCACCAGAAACCAATAATAGAGCTGTACTGGAGGACCTATAGATTCCTAGAAAAATGTTCTCTCTGGTTAAAAAATAACACTTTTAATGTAAGGTTTTTTATTTCCATGAGGGTCCTGTATCCTTAACCCCAGTTAAGGACACATGCTGTTTACCATATTCCTATCTGATACATTAAGGATCTTGGGTAGTTTCTTTGAAGCTGAAACTTCAATGGGATTTGATTTAATTGCCTTATTGACAAATAGACCTTCAGCTGCCTGGGTAAGTTAAGAGAAGACATAAGACACATCTACAGTTCAGCACCACTCTAACTGCCATTGCCCAATGCTATGGAATCCTAGAGTTTATAGTTTGGGGAGACTTTGACACTCCTTGGCAAAAAAGACTAAAAAACCCTATAAAACTACAACACCTATGACTCAATGGTATTTAACTACAGCAGTCAGCATGATATCAAACCACATTAACTCTGCCGTGTAGATGGATCCCTATATAATTGCATAAAGGATTGAATTAATGGAAGATGTTCTTTGAATCATTCCCATTTATCTCTCTTTCCACACATCAGGATTCCCATCTGTTCCCTCCAACTGTGTTGGACTACAACTCCCATCATCTGTATCCAGCATAGCCCATGGGACAGGGACATATACTTCTGTAATATATAATTGGGACATATTTCCTATGAGTAGCACTGGGAACACTGGCCTGGGGATACTGGGATATATAGTTTAACAGATTCGCTCTTGTCAGGACCCTTCTGAGGTTGCATGTCCATCTTAGATCCTACACATGCAACATCTGTGAAGAATCGGAGGCAATCAAATGCATGTCCAAATGTAGGACTTGAGGTTAAGTAAGCATATAAGAAGCACTGTCAAGAATACCAAGCAATATTTGTCCAATATGAGTTTCCCTCATATCTTTTATTTCTGACTGCAAACAGCAGGACACATACAAAGGGGCAAATAATATCATGACTGGAATCATGTGGATGTGATACCAAGGTGTGGAAAAGAAAGGCGTATTAATAGACTCAGAGCTCAGCAAGGCAACTCTGCCACCTGTGCCCATTACAGAAATAGATGTCTGTATGAAAACATATGGTGGACCCATTCAGAGAAAGACTTTGCAACAGCATGGGTCAAATTTAATCCAAAATGCTGCAATACGGTCTGTGGCGAGTGTGACTACAGGAAGTAACAGGACTACAGGAAGTAACTGCATCTGCTAGTTGGGACCATATTATAGAATCATAGAATCATAGAATCATAGAATCAAAGAGTTGGAAGAGACCTCATGGGCCATCCAGTCCAACCCCCTGCCAAGAAGCAGGAATATTGCATTCAAATCACCCCTGACAGATGGCCATCCAGCCTCTGCTTAAAAGCTTCCAAAGAAGGAGCCTCCACCACACTCCGGGGCAGAGAGTTCCACTGCTGAACGGCTCTCACAGTCAGGAAGTTCTTCCTCATGTTCAGATGGAATCTCCTCTCTTGTAGTTTGAAGCCATTGTTCCACGTCCTAGTCTCCAAGGAAGCAGAAAACAAGCTTGCTCCCTCCTCCTTGTGGCTTCCTCTCACATATTTATACATGGCTATCATATCTCCTCTCAGCCTTCTCTTCTTCAGGCTAAACATGCCCAGTTCCCTAAGCTGCTCCTCATAGGGCTTGTTCTCCAGACCCTTGATCATTTTAGTCGCCCTCCTCTGGACACATTTCAGCTTGTCAATATCTCTCTTGAATTGTGGTGCCCAGAATTGGACACAATATTCCAGATGTGGTCTAACCAAAGCAGAATAGAGGGGTAGCATTACTTCCTTAGATCTAGACACTATGCTCCTATTGATGCAGGCCAAAATCCCATTGGCTTTTTTTGCCGCCACATCACATTGTTGGCTCATGTTTAACTTGTTGTCCACAAGGACTCCAAGATCTTTTTCACACGTACTGCTCTCGAGCCAGGCGTCACCCATTCTGTATCTTTGCATTTCATTTTTTCTGCCAAAGTGGAGTATCTTGCATTTGTCACTGTTGAACTTCATTTTGTTAGTTTTGGCCCATCTCTCTAATCTGTCAAGATCGTTTTGAATCCTGCTCCTGTCCTCTGGACTATTGTCTATCCCTTCCAATTTGGTGTCGTCTGCAAACTTGATGATCATGCCTTCTAGCCCTTCATCTAAGTCATTAATAAAGATGTTGAACAGGACCGGGCCCAGGACGGAACCCTGCGGCACTCCGCTCGTCACTTCTTTCCAAGATGAAGAGGAAGCATTAGTGAGCACTCTCTGTGTTCGTCCACTTAACCAATTACAGATCCACCTCACCGTAGTTTTGCCTAGCCCACTTTGGACTAGTTTCCTTGCCAGAAGGTCATGGGGGACCTTGTCAAAGGCCTTACTGAAATCCAGGTACGCTACATCCACGGCATTCCCCACATCTACCCAGCTTGTAGCTCTATCGAAGAAAGAGATCAGATTAGTCTGGCATGACTTGTTTTTGATAAATCCATGTTGACTATTAGCGATGACTTTATTTGTTTCTAAGTGTTTGCAGACCGCTTCCTTAACAATCTTTTCCAGAATCTTGCCCGGTATCGACGTGAGGCTGACCGGACGGTAGTTGTTTGGGTCGTCCTTTTTTCCCTTCTTGAAGATTGGGACCACATTGGCCCTCCTCCAATCTGCTGGAACTTCTCCCGTTCTCCAAGAACTCTCAAAGATGGTTGCCAATGGTTCCGAAGTGACTTCCGCTAGTTCCTTCAATACTCTGGGGTGTAGTTGATCTGGCCCTGGGGACTTGAACTCGTTAAGAGCGGCCAGGTATTCCTGGACGACTTCTTTCCCAATTTGGGGTTGGATATTAAAAGAAGAATGGATAAATTCATGGAGAATATGTCTATCCTTGGTTGCTGATAAGGGGGACTAATAGAGGCTGGGATGTATGGTAGTTTAAGTGTTGAAATGGAAGCTATCTGCATTTCGAACACCTTCAGCCTCTATTGAAGTCACCATTCAACAAAATACAAGAGTTTGAAACATTGTATTTTGGACTCAAATTCCCAGAATCAACGCAACCAATGCCCATTCTGTTGAGTTCTATTTGAGTTTTTTAATACATGCTCAGCAGAAAACAAACCATGATAAGAACCAGGGATATATATTTTCACTTATGGTATTCTTACATGCAAGCATAAATAATTTCAAAAGTTTTCCCTCCACTGGATGAGATTATGAGAGGCTTGATGCTTTTTCCAATGCATTTTGAGAAGTTCTTTCCAAAAATTTAATTCCTCCAAAAGCTTGGTTTAAGTCTTATTTTAAGAGAGGAAAGTGGGATAGGCGAGAGAGAAAAGGAAAGAGGAGGAGGCGTTTTGGAGATTTGTTTATCATGTCAGAAGCAAAACGAGGGTACAGTTGTAGCATATTTAAATACACAAGCAAAGTTTAAAAACTTGGCATTATACTAAATGTCCTTTGACCAGTAGCTGGCCACTTGGAGTGCTTCTGGTGTTGGTATAAGAAGGTACTCAATTGTGCATGTAACAGGACTCAGGTTGCATTGCAGTAGGTGGTCTGTGGTTTGTTCTTCTCCACACTCGCATATTGTGGACTCCACTTTGAGCCCCATTTCTTATGGTTGGCTCTGTATCTCTGTTCAGTTGCCCAGTCTTCTGTGTGCCTAGGAGGGAGTCTCTCATTCAGTATCAGTCATGGATTGGGGTTCCAGGTTTTAGCCTGCCACTTTTGGACTCTCACTTGCTGAGTGTTCTTGCGAGTATCTCTGTAGATCTTAGAAAACTATTTCTTAATTTAAGGAGCTGGCATGAACTGCTGAACTGTAACTCCCACCAACCTCAGATAGTATTTTGATTGGCCTGCTGATTCATGATGGTGGAGGCTGTTGTCCTATGTGTCCAAAGGGCAAACATTGTGAAGAACCATACCAATCAGGTGAAAATCACTAACAAAACTAAGTAGAAATAATAATAATAATAATAATAATAATAATAATAATAATAATAATAATAATAATTTATTTGTATACTGCTGTATCTCCTGGAGGGACAGTTATATTCACCCATTCACACACCACCGCTATGATTTCACTTTAACTCTCATAGCAACATCCTAATGGATCCTGTAATTTGCAGTTATGGAAGATACTAGAGATCTTTGTTTGAAAATTCCAAATAGGGTGCTTCTACACTGTAGAATTAATACACTTCAATCCCATTTCAACTGCCATTTCTCACCTCTTGGAAGTTGTAGTTTGGTGAGGCCACAGCACTCTTTGGCAGAGAGGACCTTGTAAAACTACAACTCTTATAAATCCATAGACTTGGCACTTGTAGTGGTGTCAACCTGCACTAATTCTACAGTATAGGTGCAGCTTTCAATTGCAAATCCTGGAATTCCACAGAATAGAACCATGGCAATTAAAGTGGAATCATAATGGCATAATGTTGTAGTATGAGCAAACTTTAAGAAAATTTCGTCTCTCCTTCCATAGTATTCTTCTTCTCCATTTAGCATTGTGCCATGTCTCAGCCCACTGTCCTCCAAAAAATGATAGGCTAATTGAAAACAGCTGCCCACAGGATCCCACGACCTTCACCAATTCCCTGGGGATGAGAAAGTGGAGGGCAGGGTGGGCACCGACTTTACAACAAAGCAAATTGAAGGACATTTGGGGGATGGCACCTACACCACTGGAGAGAAGAGGAACAGATTGTGAACACCTGGCCACCACTCCCAACATTTTGACCTTCTGCTTAGAACTATTTGTTGCAACTTTAGAATCCCAGAGCTGATGGGAAATTCAGAATAACCATTTCCATTGTCCCATGATAAAGAGACAGGAGGGCTGGCTGGACATAGAGGGGCAGTAATGTTAGTAGTGATGGTCTAATCCTGGATGCTAAGCAGGGTCAGCCCTGGATGGGAGATTGCCAACGAATACCAGAGACTGTGGACTCTGTTGCTGAGAAAGGAACTGGCAAAAATGCCTCTCAGTATTCCTTGCCTAAGAAAACCCTATGAAATTCATGGGATCTGCATAAGTTGACAGGAAACTTTAAGGCACATGAAAAAAAAACAATGTTAGGGGTGGTAGCCACTTATGCCCTGGGTCTCTATATGGATCTGTATTGGGTTCAAATTACAGGAAAGGAGTTTCCACTTGAACATTAGGAAGAACTTCCTGACCATGACAATTGTTCAGCAGTGGAACACTCCGCCTTGAAGTGTGGCACAAGCTCCTTCTTTGGAAGCTTTTAAACAGAGGCTGGATGGCCATCTGTTGGGTTTGCTTTGACTGGCACCATGAGATGCAGACCTAACCTTAAGAAACGAGGCTACAAAGTGGAGTCCACGACATGTGACTGTGGAGAAGAGCAAACCACAGACCACCTACTGCAATGCAACCTGAGCCCTGCTAAATGCACAATGAAGGACCTTCCACAGCGACACGAGAGGCACTCCAAGTGGCCAGCTTCTGGTCAAAGGACATTTAGCATAATGCCAACTTTTACAAAACTTTGTGTTTTTAAATGGATTTTAACTATATTCTCAACTTGCTTCTGACACCATAAAGAAATATAAAATGGCAATACCCTTTTAGTCACTGCATGAATGGAGAACTGAATCTAAAACCAGGTGAAGGAACATTAGGGAGGGGGAAATATACAACCCCTGGTCTTCTGCCAGCATCACAAATTGTTCCCAAACCTTAATGTTGATTTCCTTGGAAATGTTTGCCGGGACCATCCATGAGTTGATAATAAAATCATTCACTTTCCTCACTGTTGCATTGGAGCATTTGGATTGGGTTTGTCATATTATTTTGTTTTGGAAAAACTAAAAAAAAATGGCAGACTATTGTACACCATAATAGTTTTGTGAAATTTCTGTCTACAAAAGGGAATTGTGCAGCCTTTTCCATTCTTTTGGACTGCAACTACCAGAATTATTTCCCATTCATTACTTGTGCCAACTGGGGCTGCTAGGAATTATATTCCACCAATCTGGACACCTGTATAGATAGATCTATTCTGTCTGCTTCTTGAAGGCACCTGTGAGTAAATTTCTCCCTGGCAAACTCATATGCAGGTTTTTTTTTTATTGCTATGACTACCAAAAACGAAGAGTTATCAAACCATCAATTCTTAATGTTAGTCCATGACATGCGAGAAGAGCAATCCACAAGCCACTTACTACAATGCACTCTGAGCCTTGCCACATCCACAACAGAAGATCTTCTTGTAGTGACACCAGAGGCACTTGAAGTGGCCAGCTTCTGGTCAAAGGAAATTTAGCATAATCCCAAATTATTTGTGGTTTTTAAAAAAAATACATATTCTCAATTTGCTTCTGACATGATAAATAAATAAATATGAACATAATGCTGGAAGATTTTTACTAACGTTATGTGTGTAGGTCCAATTGTTCCGAATAGCTTAACCTAGTTGAGAAGGGAATGTTTTTCTTCTCCAAAGTTTCCTTTTTGAAGAAGAAAAACATGCATGAACCTGGCTGTTTGTGTGTTGTTGTTTTTCAACCTGATTTCAAAGTCCTTCCTGTATTCAGAGTTGTGTAGTTTAGTTCTGAAGCAATTATTCTTTTAAATTCTCTTTAAATCCTGCCAATCATTTCCCGGAGTTGATCATTATCCAAGGTTTTAATTGCCTTCCCCCACTTACATGTTGTTATGTTTAAAACATCACAGATTAACCGGGGGGCATCTCAGCAACATAACCTTTTGGAAAATTAAAAGTGAGAGATTACAGGTGAGTGGGTGGGAAGAGGCTGCCGGAGGGATGAACAACCTAAGCCATCAGTGGGAACACACTTTGGTTTCAATGCCATCTTCAGAACTGTACATCCTCATTGATATTTACAAGCAAACAAAGATGAAATTCTTCCCTCTCACTTCAGTTTTATGCTGTGATTTCCATAGACAATGGGTAGCATGTGTTTCCATGCACATTTTGCATGAACTGCTTTGTACAAGTGCTCATAGCGAAGTATAAGTTTGTATTTTACTTTCCATCAGACCAAAACTCAATGGAAACTCAGATAGAAAAAAGAAAATCACCATCACCCCAATGAAGGAGGAAGAGGAGTGAGGGAAGAGGAAAATGTGGTCCTCCCCTCATTATGGCTGGATCTACACTGCCACATGGTCCCACAAGGATGGTAAAACATCAAAGGCATCCAGGAGTCCCCTGGGCACTATCCTTGCAGACAGCCAATTATCTCACACCAGAAGAGACTTGCTTCTCAAGTTGCTTCTGACACGAAAAAAAGTGTAGACCAAGCATGGGCAAACTTTGGCCCTCCAAGTGTTTTGGACTTCAGCTCCCAGAATTCCTATTAGGAAGTGTGGGAGTTGAAGTCCAAAACACCTGGAAAGCCAAAATTTGCCCATGTCATTATATGGCAGTGTAGATCCAATCTATGTTGAGTGGTACTAATCTAGATTAGACCTAATCATACTTCCTTTCAAGACAGAATGAAAATGACGTGGACATTACAATCCTAAACACAAAATAGGCCTGTTTGATCAAGAAAAAATTTGTTTCTAAATTCGATTCGTAATTGGGGTGTTTTTTTGTTTCAATATTTAAAATATTTACAAAACTTTCCAAAAAAATGTTTTGTTATTTACGAAATTTCGTAAATATTTACAAAACATTTTAGAAACAAATTTTTTCTTGATCAAACAGGCCTAGTAAGGTCACCTTGATTAGCATTGAATGGCTTTCTCCCACCCTGGACATTCCATAGATAATATTAGATGATATAACTCTCCATTTGCCTAGTTTCCAACAGACCTCTGAGGATGCCTGCCATAGATGTGGGCAAAATGTCAGGAGAGAATGCTTCTGGAACATGGTCATACATACAGCCCTGAAAACTCACACAAGCGGCCTCCGCGCGCCATCCGGCTCCGGCTCCTGCGCCCTCCTCCTCCTCCTCCTCCTCGGGTGAGCGCGCGCGCGCCATCCAATCGGCTCCGGCTTCTGCACCCCCCTCCTCCTCCTCCTCCTCCTCCTCCTCCTAGCACTTCCTGCAACACAGCTGGGAGGAGGAGGAGGGGGGCGCAGAAGCCGGGAGCCGGATGGCGCGCGGAGGCCGCTTGTGAGCGCGCGCGCGCCATCCAATCAGCTCCGGCTTCTGCGCCCCCCCCTCCTCCTCCTCCTCCTCCCAGCTGTGTTGCAGGAAGTGCTAGGAGGAGGAGGAGGAGGAGGGGGGCGCAGAAGCCAGAGCCGATTGGATGGCGCGCGCGGCGCTCACAAGCGGCCTCCGTGCGCCATCCGGCTCCCGGCTTCTGCGCCCCCCTCCTCCTCCTCCTCCTCCTCCTCCTAGCACTTCCTGCAACACAGCTGGGAGGAGGAGGAGGAGGAGGGGGGCGCAGAAGCCGGAGCCGATTGGATGGCGCGCGCGCCATCCAATCGGCTCCGGCTTCTGCCACGGTGCACTGCTGGGGTGCTTGGGAGCGCCGGATTGGCTCCCAGGCACCAGCAGCAGCACTCAGTCAGCACAGCAGCCTCCATCCCATTAACGACACGAGCTGAAGCTCGTAAAATATATGGGGCTGCTGTTTCGATATTTTTAAACCCTTCCGGGTTTGAAAATGTGTTTCGAAATCGCTTCGAAAATGGTAAAAATAACGATTTAATTACGAAATAACGAATTAACGAACTAAAACCGACAGCCCTAAAAAATACACAAAAATAGGTCACTTTAGACCAGTGTTTCTCAAACTGTGTTCCTCCAGGTGTTATGGACTTCAGGTCATGGCTGCTTTCAGGATTCAAACTGAAAGCAAGTCTAGGATTCAAACTGCAGAAAAATAGATTTCACCAGAATATTAGGAAGTATTCCTTATATGTACAAGCTATTCAACCATGGAGTACATTGCCTCAGAAGTTGATAGAATTTCCCTCTTTGGATATTTTCAAACATATGCTGAATGGCTATCTACAAGGAGTGTTTTGACTGTGTATTCCTGCATGACAGAATGGGTTGTACTAGATGACCCAGAGTGTCCTCCAACTCTTACGATTCTATAATTCTTCCAACTCGGGGACAGAGACAATGCTGGTACAAAGTTCAGACACACTAATAGTAATCCTAACCCATTTCCAGTATCCCCAGGCTGGGAAAATCAGATGTTTAGCAGTTTTGTTTCACTAACTTCCCCAGAAGGACTGCGGTTTCAGCTGACCCATATTTAACAGAGAATGCAGTATAGTCATAAAACTAGCAGAGCAGCACCATAATGCTGCAAGGACTACATATTGATCAACATTGCCAAAGAGCTACCCATTTGTACAAAAGTTAACAGTATTCCTGGCAATGATTTTCTTTATTTAGCTGCTTTATTTGTTATTCTTTTTGATAATCTCTGATACTTAATTATGTTTTGCATCCAGCAGTGATCCTGCATTGTGGTTTTATTACCTGCCTTGAGACGTACACAAAAGGTAGGATACAGATTCCTAAAATAAAACAGAATTATTTTTAAATGGTGCTCTGATGCATGCATAATTCTAGGTAAAAGTGAAAATACAGTATTATGTACAGTGTGAACAGGACCAATGAAGGAGAGCAGGCATGCAGATGGGATGGCCATTTGGGATTAACATGGGAAGATCTCTAGCTCAGCTGGAAGTAGGAACACTTTCCTTCTTTGCTCCTATGGTCAGGTTGATTTGCTCAGTCTGTTTTGACCAGGGACCACTTTGACCAGGGACTACTTGACCAGGGACCACTTTGGCCAGGGGCCACTCCCCAACATTAGTACCAAAAGGGTTACAAATCAGTTTTTAGCCAACTTTAGATTTGGTTTGGAGTGCTGATTCAGAAAATTGCATTGGATAAACGACATCAGCTCTAGTTTCTGATACAGAACATATGCCATGGTCAGTGACAAGGAAGGAGTAGCAGGAACCTCTCTTCCTGACTCTCTCAGCAGCAGTGAGAGAGCACCCTGGCCGACTGGCTAAAAGTCTAAAAACACAGGATTTCGTTCTTATAATTATTTTCTTCATTTGAAATTTAACCAATTTTCAGTGCAAGTGAAAGCCCAAAACATATGCAACGTGGGAGAGATTAAATGGTAGAATTAATACAGTTTGACCCCACTGGGATTGTGGCGCAGCTGGCTGAGTGTCAGCTGCATTAAGATTACTCTGACCAAAAAGGTCATGAGTTCGAAGCCAGCCCGGGTTGGAGTGGGTTTCCAACCAATTGTGTGTAGCCTGTTATCGACCTTTGCAACCCGAAAGACAGATGCATCTGTCAAATAGGAAAATAAGGTACCACCTTAAAGTGTGGGGAGGCTAAATTAACTGATTTATGAGGCCATAAAAAAGACTCCAGCAAAGCATTCCAGCGGGGAAGCATGCAAGGAATGCGGAAGTGCTTCATCAGCATCGCAGATGGACGATGAAAGCGACAGCTCCCCTGGCGGCCAGAAAAAGTTAAATAGCCTCTGTGTATGTCTGTATATGTTTGTATGTCAAAAATTGGCATTGAATGTTTGCCATATATGTTTACACTGTAATCCGCCCTGAGTCCCCTGCAGGGTGAGAAGGGCAGAATATAAAAGCTGTAAATAAATAAATAAATGTTGTGGAATCTTGAGGGGTCATCATTTTACAAGATATTTAAGCTTTCTCTTCCAAATTGTGCTGTACACATAGTCAGACTCTAGACTCCTTCCTGATCACTGGCTCCTAAGAATTTCTAACAGCTGACACAGTCATTCAGTCTCAATTCTCACCTCTAATATGAAAACAAACTTGGCCTTCTCTGCAGGGTGGTTGTGCAGATTACAGAGATAATCAACATCTGTTGCTCAACACTTGGATAGTCTAAGCCAGTCTTTCCTAAGCTTGAGCCCCAAATATATTAGTATATACTTCCCACCATCCCCAACCAGCCTGACAATGACCACACTAGCTGTGGGTGATGGGATTTGTAGTTTATAGCCTGGGGAGGACCACATATTGAGTAAGGCTCATGAAGGAAACACACTGTAGAAATACTTGAGATGTTATTCTAAGAAGATCCATAGCTTGCGGCTTACATATAGATTTTCTTTCCAAACAGTAACTTGATTCTTTCTTTCCATAACACACAGCCTCATAGTTTCCCAAGGTTGGCTGTATTTTGGGTTTCCAATTCAGCAATGTTAGTCTCCTAGCAACTATGAAAAAAACCCTCCCTTTTAAGCGAATGCAATCCCCACCACCTTGTCTTATTCCAACTGCAAAGAGAGAACAAGAGAGCAGCTGCTCCTTCTTGCTTGTAAACCATCTGCAACAAGCTGATAATAATTACACTTCACAGAAGTACTTTCGGGGATTTGGATGCACCAGGCCAGTGACCACCGTGCTTATAACTCGCAGAGCCAAGCTGACAATCACTCGACATTGGATCGTCTATATCAAGTAACAAACACAAATGCGGTAAAGGACACAAAAAAATCCAACCATGATAAAGAATAAAAAGTAGAAATGAGGAATTTGAGCCCCTTTCTTTGCCATATGTCAAGCAGGATGGGCTGCAGAAGTTCCTAGCAGCCGAATCAGTTGGGCACTGGATCCACTTCTGGCTTTACTCCAAGCCTTAGAGAAATAATTCAAAGTGTTGGATCCTATCTCCAAAGTTGGTTCAGCACAGTGGATAGCTCCTTATATGTTAGGAATGAAACCAGTGGTGGATTTCCCATTGGTCTGACATAGAAGTCCGCATTTGCTAATGCTTGGTTATGGAATTAATGCAGCTTCATGCCATGGCTCAATAGTACGGCTCAATAGTACGGAATCATGGAAGCAGTAGTTTTACAAGGTCTTTAGCCTTCTCTGCCAAAGAGTGCTTGTATCTCACCAAATGACAATTTATATAATTCCATAGCACTGAGCCATAGCAGTTAAAGTCATGCCATACTGCATTAATTCTACAATGGATATGTAACCTCTGACATAGAAGTCCCCTCCTCTACTAAATGTAATCCTTGTTCCATGATCTGCTTTTTGACTGATCAGGAGCAGATCTCCCTTGATTGCATTAAGCTTCAATATTTTCATCCTCATCTAGTTCAAAAGTAGCACCAGGCACTGATATCATACCACATCCTTTGTTTCCTCCATTCTTTCATTACTCTCAAGAGCATGTAACATGAAGGCCCCTCACAGTACAAAAATCAGCTCAACACGAAAGCAAGTGGGAGCCAATTCCGGCTCTTCACCTGATTTTCATGAGTCATGTCACTCTGAGTCTCCTTGCCTTGGAAAGAGTGAGTGTGTGTAGCATGCAGACTCAGAAAGCATGGACACCTACCTGCAGCCGAGCACCTCCTCTAGAGTAAGAAAGTCAAAAATGGCCTCCTTGCCTTGGAAAGAGAGTGCATGTGTGACGTGCAGGCCCAGAAAGTGTGTGCACCTGAATGCAGCCAAGCACCTTCTTTAGAGTAAGAATGAGGATTTGCCTCCTTGCCTTGGAAAGAGAATGCATGTGGCAAGCAGGGCCAGAAAGCAGCTGCCTGCAGCTAAGCACCTCCTCTGGAGTAAGAGAACTTGCTTCCTTGCTTTGGAAAATGCATGTGGCATGCAGACCCAGAATCCTTGTGCCTGCCTGCATCCAAGAGCCTCCCCTGGAGTAAGACAAATTGTCTCCTTGCCTTGGAAAGTGTGTATGATGTAAAGGCCAGAAAATTTGTGTGCCTGACTGCAACCAAGCACCTCCTCTGGAGTAAGATAATTTGCCCCCCTGCCTTGGAAAGTGCATGTGACGTGCAGGCCCAGAAAGTTTGTGTGCCTAACTGCAGCCAAGCACCTCCTCTGGAGTAAGATAACTTGCCCCCTTACCTTCGAAAGTGCATGTGACATCTAGGCCAGAATGCACATGTGGCTGCCTGCAGGCAAGCACCTCCTCTTGAGTAAGATAATTTGCCCCCTTGGCTTGGAAAGTGCATATCATGTGCAGGCCCAGAAAGCATGTGTACCTGCCTGCAGCCAAGCACCTCCTCTAGAGTAAGAGACAAGTAAGAAGCCTCTTTAAAGCATGTGCCTGCCTGCAGCTGAACATCTCTCCTCTAGAGCAAAACAGCTTAAATGCTTAAAATGACAGGTAGGGGAGCCTGGGGAGCCCTGCCCCCCCCCCCCAATGGGTCGATAGAAAATGGATCTTTTGGCACCACAGAGTGAAAACAGATCTCTGCCCTCCCAATTTTGGGGGACTCCCAAGAAACAGATCGGGGGCCCCACTGAAAGCCAGGACAAAAAACAGGTCAAGGTTTACCCTGAAAGCACAACCCTAGTTATTTAGTTCAAGCCCCTCCATAATTTTCAGCTGGATAATGAAGGGTATGTGAGCCAGGTTTGGTCCAGATCCGTCAGGCCATGGGAGAGGCTTTGTGGTACAAACCAACATACATGCATACATTGATTTTTATATAGAGGGATGATTATTTGCAGATTGTATAAATATATTCTCTTGAGGAATCTCTGGATCTTCCAGTGCAACTTTATAATGAACTTCCAACAGAGTTCATTCCTCATTCTAAAAGAAAGATTCCAACCCTTCCACTCTCAATTCCATTTTGATCATCTTTATTTGGACTGCGTATTGATTAGAGCCACACTCGTCAAAGAAACATGCCATTCCCTTTATCAATTTCCTCTCCCTCTATTACTTTATTCCTCATCTGGCGCTGGTAGGCACGATGCTGCTTTTTGCCATTTGCATCTTGAACACCCGCATTTTACGAGAGTTGCCATAAAGCGGAAAACCCCGAGTGACAGCTCCTGGATTGGAAACACAGCAGCTCTCTATGGGCCTGTTATATATATATATATTTTCTTTTTGGGGAGAGAAAAAAGGAAAAAGAAAATGCCACGAAGCCATAATACACATAAACCTCTAATGGGCCTCCAAAATTACCTCATATTTTATTTAGAGGTTATTCCGCCCTTGTCTTTCTTTATAGCTCTTTATATGGCTGAAATGGGGAAGACGGACAAAATAGGGCAATTTCTGTTACCGAGGGGAACTGGGGTTTAACTGTCAAACTTAAGACACATATGCACTTGCATACGAACACACACACACACATACCTTCCCACCGCCCACATTTTAAACGGCTTCACCATTCCTGATTTGTTTCTCTCTGCATAGCAATACCAATTCATTTTACAGTGTAAAATGTCTCTGTCTCCCATAGCCAGATTTCAGAAGCCTTCTCCATAGAATCATAAAGTTGGGCAAGAGAACAAATCCATCCACTCCAACCCTCTGCCATTAAGGAACACACAATCAAAGCACTCCCGACAGATGGCAAACCAGCATCTGCTTAAAAACCTCCAGAGAAGGGAGCTTTCCACCTCCTCAAAGTCATCCATTTGGACATCGGAGGTGAATCTGTTCCTCATTCTCCAAGAAGCCTTTTGGGAAAGAAGATATCAAAAAGAAAGAAAGAAAGGATGGACCGCACTGTGGAATTACTGAATTTTGATGCCACTTTAGGTACATCGACTCAATGCTATGAAATAATGGGGATTTACAAGGACTTTCACCCTCTCTGCCAAAGAGCATTGGTGCCTCACTCAAACTACAGATCTCAGGATTCCATAGCACTGAGCTATGGCACTTAAAGTGGTGTTGAACTGCCTTAATTATATAGTGTAAATGTACCCAAAGAGCTGGAAAGGAGAGGGAAAAGCACAAGGAGCTGCCATGTACCGCAGTTAGTGAATTATAGAGTTGGAAGATCCAGTTCAGCTTCTTTTTTATACAGAAAGACACAATCAAAGCATCACCAACAGATGGGCATCCAGCATCTGTTTAAAGGCCTCCAAAGGAGACTCCATCACACTCCAGAGCAGTTATCTCTTATCTAAGAATTTGGTACCAGAGGCAAACACAACATGTGAATCATAGAGTTGGAATATCCACTCCAACTTCTTTCTTTCATACAGAAAGACACAATGAAAACACCAACAGATGGTCATCCAGCCTCTGTGTAAAAGCCTCCAAAGGAGGAGACTTCACCACACCCCAGAACAGTTATCTCTTATCTAAGAATTTGGTACCAATCATAGAGTTGGAATATCCATTCCAACTTCTTCCTTTCACGCAGAAAGACACAATCAAAACACCACCAACAGATGGCCATCCAGCCTCTGTTCAAAGAACTCCAAAGAAGGAAACTCCACCCCACTCCAGAGGAAAATGGATGGGCTCTTGGGCATTATCTCTTATCAGAGAATTTGTTACCAGAGGTAAACATAACATGAAAGCAAGGGATAAGTTCCCACAGCAGAAAGAACAACAATTCAACAGGTTTCAGTAAACTATTTACTGAAAACTAACAACATGCACGTATGTTCAGGTAAGCTTTGTGTATTTATTTATTTCCAGTATTTCTACCCCATCGTTCTCAACCCCCGAAGGAGAACTCAGGACGGCTTACATTTGGCACAATTCGATGCCATTAAATATAACAAAGCAGTATAACAACAATTAAAACAATAAATAGAACATTAATTAAAACAATAAAAACAGTATTAACCGCTGTATCGCCATTCCAGTCAAATTCCATATCCAAAGCGCTATTTATGCCTGCTGTCCAAAAGCCTGGTCACAGAACCACAACTTCAATTTCTTCCTAAAATACAGGAAAGATGAAGCCGAGCTTACCTTGTTGGGAATCGAGTTCCACAGGCAGGGGGCTGCAGCCAAGAAGGCCCTGTCTCTCGTCCCTGCCAGATGTATTTGCGGGAGCGAGACTGGTGGGAGCGAGAGCAGGGTCACCCCGGAGGACCTTAAACTGCAAGGCAGGACTTACTTGATTTTGTAAGTAGTCAAAAACACATTGAACCTTCTATATTTTCTTTAGCAAGCTCTATTTTTTCCACCCTTTCAATTTTGGTGGTCAAACATATATACATATATTCTTTTTTTTAAAAAACATGCTGAATGTAAGTTGTGAAGCAGGCTTTTCTGCTCTCTCCTTTTTTCTCCAAACTCAGAGACATTTGTTGTTTACTTTGCTTGTTTTGTAGGCAGGCATACGAAAACTAGAGTAGTATCGGCTAAGGCAGTGTTTCTCAACCTTCCTAATGCCGCGACCCCTTAATACAGTTCCTCATGTTGTGGTGGCCCCCAACCATAATATTATTTTTTGTTACTACTTCATAACTGTAATTGTGTTACTGTTATGAATCATAATGTAAATATCTGACATACAGGATGTATTTTCATTCACTGAACCAAACTTGGCATGGGAGTTAAAGCAGTGCGAAACAGCATTAACTCTTCAGTGTAGATGGGCAAACTGGTAAGCAGGATATATTTTCATTCACTGGACCCAATTTGGCACAAATACCCAATACGCCCGAATTTGAATACTGGTGGGGTTTGTGGGGGGGGGGGGGGTTGATTTTGTCATTTGGAAGTTGTAGTTGCTGGGATTTAGAGTTCACCTACAATCGGAGAGCATTCTGAACTCCACCAACAATGGAACTGAACCAAACTTGGCACACAGAACTCCCATGACCAGCAGAAAATACTGGAAGTGTTTGGTGGGCATTGACCTTGAGTTCTGGAGTTGTAGTTCACCTACATCCAGAGAGCACTGTGGACTCAAATAACGATGGATCTGGACCAAACTTGGCACAGACACGCAATATCCCCAAATGTGAACACTGGTGGAGTTTGGGGAAAATAGAGCTTTATATTTGGGAGTTGTAGTTGCTGGGATTTATTGTTCACCTACAATCAAAAAGCCCCTTGAACCCCACCAATGATAGAATTGGGTCAAACTTCCAACACAGAATCCCAAAGGGGTTCCTAAGACCACCAGAAATATTATTGTCTTTGGAGACCCCTCTGAAACCGCCTCACAATCCCCCCCCCCCCCCCGGGGTCCCAACCCCCAGATTGAGAAACGCTGGGCTAAGAGCTGAATCTTGTTCTCTCCTAGCTCAAGCTTTCTTGTGTTGTGCATTGCAGATGCACAGCATTTCAGATGAGGGATACTTAACCTGTACTGCAATCTTCAGCACACTTGTCACATCTGGAGAAGCTCACATAAGCATTCTTACCAGTTGTCACTGCAACTCACTGGTCAGATAGTAAATAATAATAATAATAATAATAATAATAATAATAATAATAATAGTCTGGCTACCAGTATTAAAAAGCTCAAAAATTACAACAGCAAAACAACAGAGAGTAAACAATCAGGCACATCAATTCACTCTCAACAAGAGATTCCCCCCAGGCGCTTCCAGGCCATTGAATGCAAATCAAGGTGATCAGCTGAAACATTACCCTGGTCATTCCACAGATATATAAACCCCCTTTTCCTACTTCCAACAGACCTCACTACCTCTGAGGATGCTTGCCATAGATACAGGCAAAACGTCAGGAGAAAAATTGCCTCCAGAACATGGCCATATAGCCCGGAAAAACCTACAACAACCCAATAATAGTAGTGTCAGTAAAATAATAATAATAAACTAATAATAATTCAGCATATAGATCTCGTTTGCTGTGACATACTGTGTTTTTGTGCCAGTAAAATAATACTAATACTAATACTACTACTACTACTACTACTACTAATAATAATAATAATAATAATAACAACAACAACAACAACTTTATTTGTACTTATACTTTTTTCAGTGTTGCTTCTGATTGGCTCTGGCAAATCTCCAGATCCAGAAAGCAGTCAGGCACATAGATACTAAGTTTCTATAAATAAACTCAAGCATGATCTACAATTTAGCACCAATTCTTCCCTTATGGTAATAGGATGGCAGCTTGAGCCAAGTCTCCATCAGTCTCCGCATCCTGATAAAATATATCCAAGAGACATGGGAGTCTAGCCAGAAAAACTTCAGCAATCTAAAAAAAGACTATATTCATCGCACCTCATAAGCTCAGAGCCAAGTTAATTCCTTAACCTTTTGTCTGTGTGGGGTATCACAATTAATGTTGCAACCATATATTTACATCCTTTCGTTAATGTGAAATTATCATGCAAGAGCTTATCACGATGCCTGTACTGGAAGAGGCAAAGATAAGGATGCGGTGGAGGCTGCAGGACGAAGAAATAACTGGACAGAGGAGGAGAGGAAATGATAAGACAGGCCAATCAGCTGGGGAGCTTTATCTCCAGATTTTGAAACCTTTACAAACCAGTGTCAGAGACAACCAACTGGAAGTAGCGAACAATATGATTAGGAAGAAAAACCACAGACACCTAAAGAGGACAAAATGTGACTATAGATCCCGGGTGAGGATCAATGTGTTGTCGAAGGCTTTCATGGCTGGAATCACCGGATTGCTGTGAGTTTTCTAGGCCGTATGGCCATGTTCCAGAAGCATTCTCTCCTGACGTTTTGCCCACATCTATGGCAGGCATCCTCAGAGGTTGTGAGGTATATTGGAAACTAAGCAAAGGAGGTTTATATATCCGTGGAATGTCCAGGGTGGGAGAAAGAACTCTGTCTGCTTGAGGCAAGTGTGAATTTTGCAAATGGTCACCTTGATTAGCATTGAATGGCCTTGTAACTTCAAAGCTTGGCTGCTTCCTGCCTGGGGGATCATTTTCTGGGAGGTGTTAGCTGGCCCTGATTGATTCTTGTCTGGAATTCCCCTGATTCTTGAGTGTTACACTTTATTTACTGCTCCACACTTTATCTATATGAATATCTTGGAGATGGGACCTGAGTCTAAATACTAATCCATATATGTTCCATGTATACCGTACGCACATATCCAATTGTAATACACAATATTTTTAAAGATTTCAAGCATGAAACAAAGTTTGTGTACAGTGAACTATCAGCACACAAAGATGTCACTGTCTCAGCCACCCATGTGGACCACTTGGGAGTATTTTGGATTTCAGAATCCTAACCTGTATACAAATGTATATTAGAGCAGTGCTTCTAAAAATAGTACTCTGTGGATCAGTGCTAGGTTGAAAGCCATTTACTTGACAGCCCAAAGCTTATTTCCAAGGAAGGAAGGAAGGAAGGAAGGAAGGAAGGAAGGAAGGAAGGAAGGAAGGAAGGAAGGAAGAGCTGAGGGTACAAAGATGGTGCCAATCCGTGGCAGACTGGGGAGAAAGCACTCCAGCCTACATATCAGAGAGTGCCAATGGGAGGTAGTGGGTTAAGCATTGAACTAGGACTAAAGAAACCAGGGCTTGGCATTCTACTTTGGCCTGGGAATGCACTGCGTGAATCTCCTTTGGGGATGACACCTTCTGCTGTCAAGAATTCAATGACTGCACATTGCTTAAGTCACATTGACCAACCGTCTGTGCAGGGTTCCATACTTTGCACTTTAACAACACAACCGTTCAATGCTAAGGCTTCCTGCCAAAATGGAACTGTAGAGGAGAGTCTACTGAACAAGCCAGTACCTGCCACATACCAGTACTGCCATCTGTTGAGGAGTTTCGAAGGTGGAGGCATTACTTTTCATTCAACCCTTGTACATCATAGGATTGTTTTCCGTGCTGTATGGCAGCGTTCCAGAAGAAGAAAATGCTTCTGGAACATGGCCATACAACCCAGAAAACACACAACATCCCAGAGATTCCAGCCATGAAAGCCTTCGACAATACATCATACCAACTCCCTGGCTTGCTCTTGAACCCATTTTTTGGGTTTTGGCAGTCCGTGGTATCCACAAATGTCTCTTCCAAGAGAGAAGGGAGTTGTAGTCCACTCCTTTAAAAGAAACACACAGAGAGGCTTTCCCCAACCCTGACTGAGGCTGGAGATTGAAGTTGGAATCTTCTTCTCTTAAGTCTTTTTGCTGCATGGTTTAAAAAACATCCTTCGCGATCCAGCTGTTCTACGGAGATACATGAACAAAGCTTGCAAAAACACCCCCAAGAGTTAGACTGTAATAGGTTTAAGAAAACTATGTTCTACTTCTCAAAAAGAGTTTTCTGTTTGCCAGTGCTCTGTGGTCCAAATCTGCTGTAAAAATAAAGGCTCATGTTAAGATAAGAACAGCAGAGACCTTGAAGTCTCCCATCAGCAACACCTGGAGAGGAGATTCAGCCTGTACATTGGGCACTATCATCCCAAGTCTGAACAATATGAAATGCATTCCTATTCTCCTTATGGTAATTATTTCTAAACATACCTCTAAGCACATAGGCATCAATATGTATAATTTATGCTGTATCATCTTTTTGTTTTGGGGATGTATAAGACTCAAGGTTGTTTACCTATGATTTCAAACCCTACAACGTTTTACAGACAAAATCCAGGACACATATGATCAACCAGAGTGCATCGTTTCTCAATCTGGAGTTGTGAGGTCTGTTGGAAGCTAGGCAAGTGAGGATATATCTGTGGAATAATGTCCAAGGTGGGAGAAAGAACTTTTGTCTGCTTGAGACATTCACTGGACCAAATTTGTCACAAATACCCAATATGCCCAAATTTGAATACTGGTGGGGTTGGGGGAGGGTGTGATTTTGTCATTTGGGAGTTGTAGTTGCTGGGATTTATAGTTCACCTGCAATCAGAGAGCATGCTGAACTCCACCAATGATGGAATTGAACCAAACTTGGCACACAGAACTCCCATGACCAACAGAAAATACTGGAATGGTTTTGTGGGCACTGACCTTGAGTTTTGGAGTTGTAGTTCACCTGCATCCAGAGAGAACTGTGGATTCAAACAATGATGGATTTATGTATTGTCGAAGGCCTTCATGGCCAGAATCACTGGGTTGTTGTAGATTTTTTTTGGGCTGTATGGCCATGGTCTAGAGCAGGGGTCCTCAAACTAAGGCCGGTCGTTTACCCGGCCCTCGCTCATGGTCAACCTAGGTCTGAAACGACTTGAAAGCAACAACAACAGCAACAATCCTATCTTATCAGCCAAAAGCAGGCCCACACTTCTCATTGAAATACTAATATGTTTATATTTGTTAAAATTGTTCTTCATTTTAATTATTGTATTGTTTTTAAAGTGTTTTTTTGTACTACAAATAAGATATGTGTAGTGTGCATAGGAATTCATTCATGTTTTTTCAAATTATAATCCAGCCCTCCAACAGTTTGAAGGACTGTGACCTGGCCCTCTGTTTAAAAAGTTTGAGGACCCCTGGTCTAGAGGCATTCTCTCCTGACGTTTCGCCTGCATCTATGGCAAGCATCCTCAGAGGTAGTGAGGTCTGTTGGAACTAGGAAAAAGGGTTTATATATCTGTGGAAAGACCAGGGTGAGACAAAGGACTCTTGTCTGCTGGAGCTAGGTGTGAATGTTTCAATGATGGATCTGGCCCAAAATTGGCACAAATACTCAATATGCCCAAATGTGAGCACTGTTGGGGTTTGGGGAAAATAGACGTTGACATTTGGGAGTTGTAGTTGCTGGGATTTATAGTTCACCTAGAATCAAAGAGCATTCAGAACCTCACCAACAATAGAATTGGGCCAAACTTTCCACACAGATCCCCATGACCAACAAAAAATATTGTATTGCCGAAGGCTTTCATGGCTGGAATCACTACGTTCTTGTGGGTTTTTTTGGGCTATAGAGCCATGTTCTAGAGGCATTTCTCCTGACGTTTCGCCTGCATCTATGGCAAGCATCCTCAGAGGTAGTGAGGTCTGTTGGAAGTAGGACAATGGGTTTATATATCTGTGAAATGGCTGGGGTGGGGCAAAGAGCTCTTCTCTGTTAGAGCTAGGTGTGAATGTTTCAGCTGATCACCTTCATTAGCATTTGAAGGCCTGCCTGAGCCTGGGAAAATCTCTTGCTGGGAGGTGTTAATCTGTGCCTGGTTGTTTCCTCTCTGTTGTTTTGCTGTTGTGTTTTTCAAAAAATATTGTGTTTTCTGATGGTCTTTGGCAACCCCTCTGACACCCCCTCGTGATGCCCCCCAAGGGTCCCAACTCCCAGGTTGAGAAACACTGTTCTAGAACATGGCCATACAACCCAAAAAAACCTACAACAACCCAGTGATTCTGGCTATCAAAGCCTTTGACAATATAATGGAGTTTATGACAGGTTCCTTGGCCAATTCTCTTCTGGATCACATGTAATCAAGTCACACCAGAACATGCCCGAAAGGAAAGGCAAATTATGGGTAAACGTCTCCACAAAGGTAACTCTAGAGATGACTGGCCCAAAGCACAGGCAGTTTTGCACTACAGGTTGGGGGGAGCAGCAAAAAGAGGCGTAGCATCCCTGCTTTATGGCACCAACAGCATCAATCTGTGCAAACCGGGTGCCTTGCAGCCACTAGAGGGCAGGGTTACTTTACTTTCCCCGCCAGGCAAGCAGCTGAAACAGCTGTTGCAAGGAGGCCTTGGGAGCCCAGCTGGCTGATAAAAGCCTGCAAAACACAACCCCCATGTCTCTATGTGTGTGTGTGTGCATTTGCTGTCAAGGGAGCGGCATTTAAAATTCTCTTGTGCCTCAGCAAACTCCAAGCTCTAGAATCTGTAGAATGGAACCATAGCAGCTAAAGTGGAACCATGCCACTATAACTGGATAGTGTGAACAAGTCCCTGGAGAGTCTATTATACTCCAAGGCAGCATATTTCACTGCTCTTACAATCAGGAAATTCTTCCTCATGTTTATGGTTTTGTTTGTGCTACAATTAGAATCCATTGCTTTGTGTCCCAGGCCCCTTCTACACTGCCATATAATCCAGATTATCAAAGCACAAAATCCATATTATCTGCTTTGGGCTTGATTTTATGAGTCTACTTCTGCCAACCTAGCAGTTCGAAAACATGCAAATGTGAGTAGATCAATAGGTACCGCTCTGGCAGGAAGGTAACGACGCTCCATGCAGTCATGCCGGCCACATGACCTTGGAGGTGTCTACGGACAACGCTGGCTTTTCGGCTTAGAAATGGAGATGAGCACCACACCCCAGAGTCAGACATGACTGGACTTAATGTCAGGGGACAACCTTTACCTTTACCTTTTACTTTTTTTGTGTGTTGGAAGCAACTTGAGAAACCGCAAGTCGCTTCTGGTGTGGGAGAATTGACCGTCTACAAGGACGTTGCCCAGGGGACACCCAGATGTTTTACCATCCTGTGGCAGGCTTCTCTCATGTCCCAGCATGAGAAGCTGGAGCTGACAGAGGGAGCTCCCCCGCTCCCTGGATTCGAAACGAACTTCAGGTCAGCAGTTCAGCCGGTGCAAGGGATTAACCCATTGCGCCACCACTCCTCCTATATGAGTCTACACTGCCATATAGGTAAAGGTAAAGGTTGTCCCCTGACATTAAGTCCAGTCATGTCTGACTCTGGGGTGTGGTGCTCATCTCCATTTCTAAGCCGAAGAGCCAGCGTTGTCCGTAGACACCTCCAAAGGTTTTTGTTTTGTTTTTGTTTGTTTTTTGTCGTGTCAGGAGAGACTTGAGAAACTGCAAGTCGCTTCTGGTGTGAGAGAATTGGCCATCTGCAAGGACGCTGCCCAGGGGACGCCCGGATGTTTTGATGTTTTATCATCCTTGTGGGAGGCTTCTCTCATGTCCCCGCTTGAGGAGCTGGACCTGGTAGAGGGAGCTCATCCGCCTCTCCCCGGATTCGAACCTGTGACCTGTCGGTCTTCAGTCCTGCCAGCACAGGGCTTTTAACCCACTGCAATCAGAGAGGGGGCTCCTGACTCTGGGGTGTGGTGCTCATCTCCATTTCTAAGCTGAAGAGCCAGCGTTGTCCATAGACACCTCCAAGGTCATGTGGCATGACTGCATGGAGCACAGTTACCTTCCTGCCAGAGGAGTACCTATTGATCTACTCACATTTGCATGTTTTCGAACTGCTAGGTTGGCAGAAGCTAGAGCTGACAGCAGAAGCTCACGCCGCTCCCCGGAATCGAACCTGTGACCTTTCAGTCAACAAGCTCAGCAGCTCAGTGCTTTAACCCACTGTGCCATCGGGGGCTCCCTGCCATATAATCCAGTACAAATCAGATAATGTGGATTTTATATAGCAGTGTAGAAGGGGCCATAGTCTCCAGAATAGCAGAAAACAATCTTGCCCCTTTGCAACACCTTTGAAGGCTTACAAATTTCAGCAGTTGGGGCTGAACTTAATAAAATCACACCAAAAATAATAATATAATTTCAACCAATTCCTAAATTGTATTTTCCAAATGATATGAGGTAAACAAACCTAAGGGTTTTTGTATTGTTGAAGGCTTTCATGGCCAGAATCACTGGGTTGTCACTACCTCTGAGGATGCTTGCCATAGATGCAGGCGAAACGTCAGGAGAAAATGCCTCTAGAACATGGCCATATAGCCCGGGAAAACCTACAACAACCCACTAAGGGTTTTTCTTTTGTTTTCTCAGTGAAGTCTGAGAGTTACCCAGAGGTATGTCTCTCTTTTCAGAAGGATGGGGATCAATACTTTGTTTTGTTTTTCCAATGGGACCCTCAAACTGGTTTCAAAATGCACCTCCTTTTGCCCTTCTGATCCTGTTTAAAACCCCTCCTTCGCTTTCCCCACCCACTCCCCTTTAGGGATGCTGAGTTTGCTGTCCTTGAATTGGTTTGGTCCAGGTGTGGATCATAACAACTATTTAAAAGAAGTTAACAGCTCTTGCATTGTTGCTGCTGAGTGCCTTCAAGTCATTTCAGACTTAGGACAACCCTAAAGCAAACATATCTCTGGGGTTTTTTGGTGGTCTAGTGTATTTTGATGCAATCAAACCAAAATGACTAGCGAGACCTTTTGGCAACAACGAGGGTCCATCTAGATGGCCTTCAGGGCTCCCTCTGGATTCTACAAGCCCATGATTGAATCAAGACTCAGCGCTCCAAGTTCTCTTTTCTCACCTGGCCTGGCTAATCTGATAAGGCCTCTCCCCTGTGCTTATAATAGCAAACACTTCCAAGGCAGTGAGTGTATTTGCATTTCTATCAAGGCTATTGTTTCCAAACAGGTTTCATCGGGACCATTTGGGTTTCGGATTGACCCAGTCGGGGAACACTGGGAGGCCCTCGAAAGGTGAGAATTGGACCACCTTCCAGATTTTGCTCAAGGATGAGGGATAATGGGAGTTGCAGTCTTCACATCTGTTTCCGTCTACACTGTAGAAGCAATGTGGTCTGAAACTACTTTAAGTGTCTCTGCTTAAGGTCATGTAAATTGGGTTGTTGTAGGTTTTCTCGGGCTATATAGCCATGGTCTAGAGGCATTCTCTTCTGACGTTTCGCCTGCATCTATGGCAAGCATCTTCAGAGGTTGTGAGTAAACCCTTCTGCATGATTTTGAAGGTTTGTTTACAGCCTTGGAACGCATTGTAGTATTTTTTTAAATAATGCTTTAACTTATATCAACTTCCTTTATTTGAACTTGTATCTTGGCTTTTTGTATGCTTTCGTGTATGGCTAAGTGGAGACTGAACCCAAATCTATAACCATAAGCCCAATAAAACCTCTCCAAATGTACTTCTACACTGTGAAATTTACCCATTTTGATACCATTTAACTGCAATGCCCCTTTGCAATGCAATTCCTGGAGTTGAAGTTGGGTCTCTTTGGCAAGAAAGGATGGAAACCTTGAAAGACTATACAACTCCTGGGATTCCCAAGACTTGAGCCCTGGCAGTTAAAGCGGTTTCAAACTGCAACAATTCCACAGTGCAGATGCACCCACCCACTAGGTTGCATTTTATGCAATAGTATCAAAAAGAGAGACAAAGCCTCTCTACCAAGACATCTCCCCTTCCCCAGCCTCATCTACACTGCTCTATAATGCACCATGTTAATAGGTGGAAATAGGAGAGGATTCAGGTAATAGCAGCCGCGCAGTGCGGACAAAAGAGGGAGCTAGGAGGGGAGAGAAACCTCTTGTATGCATATATACACATACATACTTTGATGCATATGTATATGCACACATATATATTGATATTTGATACATACACAAGGATCTGAGTACTCTCCTTTTGCAAACACCCCCTTTTTACTCAACTTGGTTTCTTCCATCCCAATAAGAGCGAACTAGGAGGGAATCACACACAGACACAAAATGGGTGTATGCTTAATAATTATTTTTAATTTAGATTTGCAATACCATACAGCACACATTGGACATTAAAGTACATTATGCTTACAATGTGTCCCCCCCCCCCAAAGTTACTAAAACATCAGATGCCTTTGTGACTTTTATCCTATCCTGTACAATACACATACATACATACATACATATATACACATACACAAATAAACATGCAAACCAAAGTGTTGTCTCTCCCATTTTGTAACCCCCCCACCCCCACCCAACTTGGTTTCTTCCATCCCAATGAAGGGAAAGTGATACACAAAAGAATACAAAAGGACATCAGTGTTCTTTTTCCCCCTATTTGCAACCCCCCTACTAAATGTGGTTTCTTCCATCTTAATAAGAGTGAATCGGGAGGTAAACATACACAAAATAATACAATTAGTAGTAATAATAGTATACAAACATAACAATAATAGTAGGAGTAATAGTAATAATACAAACATATACACACTTGCCAGGACCTCATCTCTCCCCTTCTACAACCTTCCCTCCCCCCCCAAACCCCAAGTTGGTTTCTTCCACTTCAATAGTAGCTTAGCCAGCTCTTAGGTGCATTGAAGTCGGAAGTGGGGGGGGGGGGGGAGAGGAGTAATAGTAATTATACAAACAATAATAGTAGTAGTAATTCGGAAGGGGTAGAGATCTAATAGTAATAATACGAACATTAACAATAGCAGTAGTTGTAGTAATAATAATACACACATACACGTGATCTCTCCCCTTTTAACCCCCCCCCCCAACACAAGTTGGTTTCTCCCACCTCAATAGTAGCCTAGCCAGGTCTTGGGTACATTGAAGTCGGAAGGGGGGGGGAGAGAGAGAAAGAAGTAATAGTAACAATACAAACATATACACACATGCCAGGACCTCAATGATCTCTCGCTTTCTACAACCTCCCCCCCCCCAGCCCAAGTTGGTTCCTTCCACCTCAATAGTAGATGAGCCCAGGTCTTGGGTGCAATGAAGTCGAAAAGGGGGGGGGGGGGAGAGAAAGGATATCCCCTTAACCCAAGTTGGTTTCTTCCACTTCAATAGTAACCTAGTCAGGTCTTGGGTGCACTGAAGTCGAAAGCGGGGTGGGTGGGGAGAGAAGTAATACAAACATATACACACATGCCAGGACCTCAGTGATCTCTTCCCTTTCTCCCCCAACCCAAATTGGTTCCTCCCACCTCAATAGTAGCCTAGCCAGGTTTTGGATGCAATGATGTCGAAGGGGGGGGGGGGGGGGGGAGAGAGAGAGAGAGAGAGAGAAGGCAATCCCCTCAACCCAAGTTGGTTTCTTCCACCTCAATAGTAGCCTAGTCAGGTCTTGGGTGCACTGAAGTCGGAAGCGGGGGGGGGGGAGAGAAATAATACAAACATATACACACATGCCAGGATCTCAGTGATTTCTCCCATTCTACAACCTTCCCTTTCTCCCCCCAACACAAATTGGTTTCTTCCACCTCAATAGTAGCTTAGCCAAGCTCTTGGGTGCATTGAAGTCGAAAGGGGGGGGGGGGGAGAGAGAAGGAAAAAGGAGAGGGTCGCGGTCATCCTAGTCACGCCCCTTCCCTTAGGGTAAGTGGGCGTGGACTCGCCTCCTCCTTTTCCCCCCTCCCGTCACTATTATCATTCCAAAGCGAGGGAGGGGGAAAGAGAGAGAGAGAGAGAGAAAAGAAAGGCGCCGCCTGCTCCTATGGAAATGAGCCGGGCGGACGCGGCTTGTTTGGCGGGAAAAAGGGCGAAAGGGGGCGGGGCTTCCCGCCGGGGAGAGGTATAAAAGGGGGATTCGCACCGGCTGGAGCCGTCAAAGCCGCTTGGCTCTTAGTGGAGGAAGGATCTGTGAGAAGGAGGAGGAGGGAGAAGGAGAAAGGAGCGGGGAAGGGATTGGTTTCCTCCGCCGAGACGTTGCAGGCTCCCCCGCTGTTGGCCAACCCGGCTTTGGGACGCCTTTCTAAGAAATCCGGAGTCGCGCCGGTTCTGTCTACACACCTCAATTGGGACTCTACAACCGATGTGAGCGCTCCGAAAGCTCCGGACTTTCTCCACGCCTGGGATTGATTGATTTTGCCTCTATTTTTTTGAGCTCGATTCGAGCCCGATCCGCTTTGCTGGCCGGGATTTGGGAGGAACCGGTAAGTGGAGTCAGATCCGGAATAGTATGGCTTGGTTTGGTTGTCTTCCCGTGCGGATGGGAGTTTGGTCTTCCCGGGAGAATGAGTCCCAACGGAGTGGCGGGACTTCTGAATTGGGGCATCTACACTGGAAGGTTAACGCGGTTTCGTAACACTTTGACTTGCTGCTATGAGAAAAGAGGGGTTTGTCGTTTTTTGGTCAGGGAAGGTTGTTGAACTACAGCATTGGGAGCGGTGTCAAAGCGGGTTAATTCTGCAGTGTAGACGCACCCCAAAACAACCCGGGTTTAACTTGAACCGGGTCTGAAAGGTTTAAAGTCCTGGTTGAGTCATGACTGGGGAGCGGTGTTAAAGCGGGTTAACTCTGCAGTGTAGACGCACCCAAAAACAACCCGGGTTTAAAGGTTTAACTTGAACCGGGTCTGAAAGGTTTAAAGTCCTGGTTGAGCTACTGTATTGAGGCATGACAGTAGGGAGCGGTTTCAAAGCGCGTTAATTCTGCAGTGTAGACGCACCCAAAACAACCCCAATATGGGTTTAACTTGAACCGGGTCTGAAAAATTGGAAGTCCGTGTTGAGTGTATAGCAGTGGAAATTGTATCAAAGCGCGTTAATTCTGCAGTGTGGACGCACTAAAAAGAAACCTAATGCGGGTTTAACTTGAACCGGGTTTAAAAGGTTGAAGTCTGATAGATTGAAGTCCGTGTTGAGTGCGTGACAGTGGAAGTGGTATCAAAGCGAGTTAATTCTGCAGTGTGGACGCACCCAAAACAACCCCAATGCTGTATTAACTTGAACCGAGTCTGATAGGTTTAAGTGCTCGTTGAGTAAATGACAGTGGAAGTGGTATCAAAGCGCGTTAATTCCGCAGTGTAGACGCACCCAAAAAGAAACTCAATGCGGGTTTAACTTGAACCGGGTCTGAAAGGTTGACGTCCTTATTGAGACAGAACAGTGTTGAGCGGTATCAAAGCGGGTTAATTCTGCAGTGTAGACGCGCCCAGAAACAACCCAATGCGGGTTTAACTTGAACCGGGTCTGAAAGGCTGAAGCCCGTGTTGAGTGCATGACAGTGGAAATGGTATCAAAGCGCGTTAATTCCGCCGTGTGGACGCACTCAGAACAACCCCAATGCGGTTTTAACTTGAACCGGGTCTGAAAGGTTTAAAGTCCTTGTTGAGATAATGCATTGAGGCATGACAATGGGGAGCAGTATCAAAGCGGGTTAATTCTGCAGTGTAGACGCACCCAAAAGAACCCCCAATGCGGTTTTAATTTGGACCGGGATTGCCTTGCGCCGTTTCTCATCCCCGGGAGGTTTAAATCCGGATCATTTCGGGTTTTCCCCATATAGTGGGCGTGGATCTCCTCCTAGAGGAGGGCGTCTACGCTGCGGAATGAACGCAGTTTGGTACCGCTTTAAAGGCGATGGTTGTAGGTTGTATGGCCACGTCCCAGAAGCATTCTCTCCTGACGTTTCGCCTGCATCTTCGATGCAGGCGAAACGTCAGGAGAGAATGCTTCTGGGACGTGGCCATACAGCCCGGGCAACTCACAGCAACACAAGGAATGGTGTGATTGTGTTGTGTGTCTCCCTTTGGGAGGAAGGGAGGCGGGTTCCGGGCCGAGTGGCGCCTCCTCGCCCTTGGATCCGCAGCTCAGGCTTGCCGTAGACAGAGCGAACTACCTCCGGGCAGAGAGAGACAGAGAAAGAGGCGGGACTGCAGAAAAGCGGGAAGGAGACGCGGCGAGTCTATGGAGGAGGCGGTGGCGCGCCGCGGTAGGCGCTCCACTCTCGCTTTTTTTCCCCCTCTCTCCCTTAAGGTGGCTCCCGGGAAGTCGCGAGTTCGAACCCCGCCACCGGCGTTTCCACTGTTGTCCTACATTTCAACCGACTTGCCTTCTCTTGTATTGTTTGTGGGAGGAAGTATATTTAAGTCCATTTAAGAAGCTGTAGACACCCTGTAAATATAAATATATATTAAATAATATAAATAATATAAATAGGCTTTATAGACACCCTTAGAATCAGATTCATCTCTACACTGTAGAGCAGGCATGGGCAAACTTGAGCTCTCCAGGTGTTTTGGACTACAACTCCCACAATTCCTAACAGCTTAACTGGCTGTTAGGAATTGTGGGAGTTGTAGTCCCAAGTTTGCTCATGCCTGCTCTACAGTGTAGATTGGTCCTCCAGGTGTTTTGGACTTCAACTCCCACAATTCCTAACAGTTAGGAATTGTGGGAGTTGTAGTCCAAAACACCTGGAAGGCCCAAGTTTGCTCAATCCTGCTCTACAGTGTAGATTGGTCCTCCAGGTGTTTTGGACTCCAACTCCCACAATTCCTAACAGTTAGGAATTGTGGGAGTTGTAGTCCAAAACATCTGAAAGGCCCAAGTTTGCTCATGCCTGCTCTACAGTGTAGATTGGTCCTCCTGGTGTTTTGGACTCCAACTCTCACAATTCCTAACAGTTAGGAATTGTGGGAGTTGTAGTCCAAAACACTTAGAGGGCCAAAGTTTGCCCTAATCTACTGTAGAATGATTGCAGTTTGATTGTCAGTGCTATAGAATCCTGGGATTTGTAGTCTAAAGAGGCAGAGGAGGCGAAAGACCTTGTCAAGCTGCAACTCCCATGATTCCATAGCATTGAACCATCACATTTAAATGTGGTGTCAAGCTGAATACATTCTGCAAAGCACTCTTTTGACTGTCCAGAAAGCTGTTCTCCTATGACTAGGAGTGTGTCTATAGCAGGCATGGGCAAACTTTAGCCTTCCAGGTGTTTTGGACTTCAACTCCAACAATTCCTGACAACTGGAGGGCTAACGTTTGCCCATGCCTGGTCTGTAATGTAGAATGAATGCAGTTTGACACTACTGTGTCTCGCAATTATGAAATCCAAACAGGAGTTTGGCCAAAGACTGTTGGTGCCTCTCCAAAACTGCAAGCCTATAGCAATGAGGCATGGCAGGTAAAGCGGCACCAATGAGTGAAGAGCCAGGCTAAAGAGCATGCAAACTGCAACTCCCAGGATACTGTAACACTGAGCCATGGCAGGACCAAATTCCATCTTTTGTTTTTTTTAAAAAATCTTTATTAAGGTTTTAATTACACAAATGATTGAAAAGGGGTGGTAGGTATGGGTGGAAATGGGGTTGGAAGAAAGGGGAAGCAAATCCCAACCTTTTGACTCCCAAAGGTGCGAAGCATTGCATCGAATCAGCCTTGGACAGGCTAAAGAGCATGCAAACTGCAACTCCCATGATACTATAACCCTGAGCTGTGGCAGGACATTTTTGACTCCCAAAGGTGGGAAGCATAGCACTGATTCAGCCCTCGACAGGCTAAAGAGCATGCAAACTGCAACTCCCATGATCCAAAACATTGAGCCATGGCAGGACTAAATTCCACCTTTAAAGTGTGTGTGTGTATGTATATGTATGTATGTGCGTGTATATATATATATATATATATATATATACACACACACACAAGCCGTCCCATGCCACAAGTTGCTGTGGCCTACATGAGGGTTCTGTGTGGGAGGTTTGGCCCAATTCTATTGTTGGTGGGGTTCAGAATGCTCTGTGATTGTAGGTGAACTATAAATCCCAGCAACTACAACTCCCAAATGTCAAGATTCTAGTTTCCCCAAACCCCACCAGTGTTCACATTTGGGCAAATTGAGTATTCATGTAGTTTGGTCCACATTGTATGAGTCCACAGTGATTGCCGGATGTAGGTGAACTACAACTCCAAAACCAAAGGATATTGCCCACCAAACCCTTCCAGTATTTTCTGTTGGTCATGGGAGAACTGTGTGCCAAGTTTGGTTCAATTCCATCGTTGGTGGGGTTCAGAAGATTGTAGGTGAACTATAAATCCCAGCAACTACAACTCCCAAATGACAAAATCCATTTTTTGAGTGAAGAACATACATTGGGTTGTTAGGTGTCTTGGGTCCAAATTTGGTGTCAATTCGTCCAGTGGTTTTTGAGTTCTGTTAATCCCACAACGAACATTACATTGTTGTAGGTTTTTTTCAGGCTGTATGGCCATGGTCTAGAGGCATTCTCTCCTGACCTTTCGCCTGCATTTATGGCAAGCATCCTCAGAGCCTTCGACAATACATTGAACATTACATTTTTATTTATATAGATTTATTAAGGTTTTAATTACAAAATAATTAAAAGGGGGTTTTAGGTATGGGTGGAAATGGGGTTGGAAGGAAGGGGAAGCGAATCCCACCCTTTTTGACTCCCCAAAGGCAGGACTGATTCAGGCCACTAACCAGACCCTGGCTGTGTTTTATTCCTCTCGCTCTTAGGCGCCACCACCATCATCCGCCGCCACGATGCCTCTCACTGGGCCGAGTTTTCCGAGCCGGACTTATGATTATGACTATGACTCGGTCCAGCCCTACTTCTACTTCGAGGACGAGGAGGAGAACTTCTACCTGTCGGCCCACCACCGAGGTTGTGAGCTCCAGCCGCCGGCCCCTTCGGAGGACATCTGGAAGAAGTTCGAGCTGCTGCCCACCCCTCCCTTGTCGCCCAGCCGCCGCGGGGGCGGATGCTTCCCTTCCAGCGCCGACCAGCTTGAGATGGTGACCGAGTTGCTGGGCAGTGACGCCGTCAACCAGAGCTTCATCTGCGACCCGGACGACGACGCCTTCGTCAAGTCCATCATCATCCAGGACTGCATGTGGAGCGGTGTCTCGGCTGCCGCCAAGCTCCAGAAGGTGGTCTCCGAGAAGCTGGCCTCCTACCAAGCCGCACGGAGGGACGGTGGCATCAACAGCTCAGTACACAACAGGGGTGGCAGCACCGGCAGCACATCGCCCAGCTCTCCGCAGGCATCCCCATCGTCCACCGCTGTCTCCTCCTGTTCGTCTTCATCGACCTCCTCTTCGCCCACTTACCTGCAAGACCTGGGCGCCTCTGCTGCGGACTGCATCGACCCCTCTGTGGTCTTCCCTTACCCTCTGGCAGAGAAAACCCCCAAAATCGAGGAGGAGGAGGAAGAGCCCATCTCTCCAGAAGTCCACCCAGTGGCGATACTCTTAGACACGCCGCCCAACACCAGCAGTGATTCCGGTGAGTATCCAGCTTCTGAGTGCATGGCTTTCTAGACTGTGTTGACTTAATAACAATAATACCAAAGGCCCATCACACTGCACTTACTGTGCTGAGGAAAGGTTATGGCTTGTCCTGAGCACATAGTAAATCCTATGGAGTTGCTGTTTGATAAAAAGGAAGACCAGAACTGGCAATGGGTTGTTGTGAGTTTTTCAGGCTGTATGGCCATGTTCCAGAAGACCTCACAACCTCTGAGGATGCAGGCAAGACCTCTGAGGATGCAGGCAAGGAGAGAATACTTCTAGAACATGGCCATACAGCCCAAAAAACCTACAACAATCCATGTTCCAGAAGTATTTTCTCCTGATGTTTCACCTGCATCTATAGCTGGCATCCTCAGAGGTTGTGAGGATGCCCACCATAGATGCAGGCAAAATGTCAGGAGAGAATGCTTCTAGAACATGGCCATGCAGCTCAAAACACCTACAACAACCCATGTTCCAGAAGTATTTTCTCCTGATGTTTTGCCTGCATCTATGGCTGGAATCCTCAGAGGTTGTGAGGATGCCTACCATAGATGCAGGCGAAATGCCAGGAGAATCCATTTGATCTACTACATGCAGATCTTGCAGGTCCTTTTAGTGCAGTGGGTCTCAACCTGTGGGTCCCCAAGCCTGTTCTAACTGCACCTTGTTTGGGATTGTGTCTCCAGAGCCTCATTGAATCTATACCTCAGCTATGTTCTTTTCTCACAGCCATATTATTTTTATATTGTTTATAATTGTGTTGTATTTGTTTTTATCTGATGTTTTTAACTGGTTAAAGCAGTGGTTCTCAACCTGTGGGTCCCCAGGTGTTTTGGCCTACAACTCCCAGAAATCCCAGAAATTCCTGGGAGTTGAAGGCCAAAACATCTGGGGACCCACAGGTTGGGAACCACTGGGTTAAAGTGTTTTACTTGTGGTTTTTCAATTGTAATTTTGGGCTTGTCCCTTGTAAGCTGCCCTGAGTCCCATAGGGAAGATGGTTGGCGGGGTATAAAAATAAAGTTGTTATTGTTATTATATTATTATTATTATTATTATTATTATTATTATTATTATTATTATTGGATGCAATAAGTCCCAGCCAGTGTAGTCAATGAATGCTGGCTTATTGAAGCCCTTCTCTGCTGGGATCCTATTGGTTAGTACAAACTATACTCGCTTGAGTGCACCAGTGGGACTCACGTGCCATTCAACAACCTGAATCAATGGCTTTGAGAGCAACCAATCAGATTCAGATCAGTATGCTAGAAGGAAGTGTAGTCATACACAGCACAATCTACTATTTACTATTGATTTTGCTAACTGGGGATGAAAATAAACACTCAACATTTCCAGTGTGTACCTTTTCCAGTCCTGCTGGCCTTTCCAGATCTCTCCCATTGAACTTTGTGTGGTTGGAAGGGAAATCCTATGCCTTCCCGTTGAGTCCCATTGAACTTTGTGTGCTTGGAAGGAAAATCCTATGTCTTCCCATTGAATCCCATTGAACTTGGTGTAGTTGGAAGATAAATCCTATGCCTTCCCATTGAGTCCCATTGAACTTGGTGTGGTTGAACTGAAAATCTTATGTCTTCCCATTGAGTCCCATTGAACTTGGTGTGGTTGGAAGGGAAATCCTATGCCTTCCCATTGAGTCCCATTGAACTTTGTGTGATTGGAAGGAAAATCCTATACATTTCCATTGAGTCTCATTGAACTTTGTGTGCTTGGAAGGAAAATCTTATGCCTTCCCATTGAGTCTCATTGAACTTTGTGTGCTTGGAAGGAAAATCTTATGCCTTCCCGTTGAACTAGATATAGTTGGAAGGAAAATCCTATGCCTTTCCATTGAGTCCCATTGAACTTTGTGTGCTTGGAAGGAAACTCCAATGCCATCCCATTGAGTCTCATTGAACTCAGTATGGCTAACTTCTAAGGAGATACATGTAGGGTTAAACTTTGTTGTTGTTTTTTTTAATACCGTATTAGTGACACACATGGCTGGGCTTCCCATGAATTCCATTTCCTGGAAAGGGGGAAAAAAAGATTGGACGGCTTAAATTTCACTGATGGGGTCAGACCGGGCCTCTGGAGCGAGGAGGAGCGGGAACTTTTGAATTCCTTTAATCTTAACCTGCCCTTGGCTTGACCTGCAGAGACTGGGAAAGAGTCAGGAGAGCATCAAGGAGGGCTCGAAAGGGGGCTTGCAGCTGCTCTCAAGAGCACAACTCACCAATCTTCTTGTCTGTGGCATCAGTTCCCAAAAACTTGATCCACAGGGAGGAATGCCTACTGGGAATTGGGAATGGGGTGAGGATGGAGCACTAAAGGTGTTCCTGGAATTGAAGCCTGCATTTTTATGTAGGTTAAGCTCCTGGGTGTGGCTGCAGCAGTCTTTCTCTCTTTTGCCTTGAGCAGTCTCATTGTTCATCCCAAGTCACGCAAATGGATCTTCTATTTGTTGTCGGAAGGCTTCCATGGACAACCTCTGAGGATGCCTGCCATAGATGTAGTAGAGAATGCTACTGGAACATGACCATACAGCCTGGAAAACTCACAGCAACCCAGTGATTCCGGCCATGGGTTGCTGTGAGTTTTCCAGGCTGTATGGCCATGTTCCAGAAGCATTCTCCTACATCTATAGCAGGCATCCTCAGAGGTTGTGAGGTCTGTTGGAAAATGTTGATATATCTGTAGAATAATGTCCACGGTGGGGAAAAGAACTCTTGTCTGCTCAAGGCAAGTGTAAATGTTGCAATTGGGCACGTTGATTAGCATTGCATGGCCTTGCAGCTTCAAAGCCTGGCTGTTTCCTGCCTGCAGGAATCCTTTCTGGGTATGTGTTAACCGGCCCTGATTGAGATATATACAGATATATGAACCCCACTTGCCTAGTTTCCAACAGACCTCACAAACCTCTCAGGATGTCTACCATAGATGTGGGTGAAACATCAGGAGAGAATGCTTCTGGAACATGGCCATACAGCCTGGAAAACTCACAACAATCTGGATCTTCTATTTCCTATTAAGTTACAGGTGATTTCCAGATCCAGAGAGGGAAGTGTGTGATGGGGTCTGCTCTGGGTTTCAGTCTGAACTACTTGAAAGTGCTATGGGTGCATCTACACTGTGGGATTAATGCACTTCAGCTGCATCAATGCTACAGAATCACCGCAATTGTAGTCTTTTAAGGTCTTTAGTTATCTCTGCCAAAGAGTGCTGGTACTTCACCAAATTACAACTCTCTGGATTTCATAGCATTGAGCCATTGTAGTAAAAGTTCATTAATTTTATAGTGTAAATGTACCCTAAGGGGCTTGGTAAAGTTCAGACTAAAGCCTGAGGTAGATACATATATGTAGGAGCTGCCACTGCATTTAGTTAGTCTTCACCGTCCTTCAAGTAGCGCAGAAGTATGAACAGAACTGTTGCACACATGACAGTTTTGTTGATGGTGCTCCAATGTACATAGGAATATTGCAATCTGGCAGAGCCTAGTGTTCTCTCCCATGTGTTTAGGATTATAATTTTCTGAACTCACTTCTACTGGGTAGGATCCCTCAGTGGCGCAATGGGTTAAACCAGTGGTTCTCAACTTGTGGGTCCCCAGATGTTTTGGCCTTCAACTCCCAGAAATTCTAACAGCTGGTAAACTGGCTGGGATTTCTGGGAGTTGTAGACTAAAACATCTGGGGACCCACAGGTTGAGGACCACTGGGTTAAACCCTTGTGTTGGTTGAACTGGTCGAACAAAAGGTTGGTGGTTCGAATCCTGGGAGAGGAGTGAGCTTCAGTCTGTCAGCTATAGCTCCCCACGCGGAGACATGAGAGAATCGTTCCACAGGATGGTAAAAATCAAACATCCACGCGTCCCCTGGGCAACATCCTTGCAGACATCCAATTCTCTCACACCAGACGCGACTTGCAGTTTCTCAAGCCACTCCAATCTTTTGATCTGAAGGGAACCAATCAAAAGACACCAGCTAACCTGTGGATGTTTGATGTTTTACCATCTTGTTGGGAGGCTTCTGTGGGAAGCTAGAGCTCTGCAGACGGGAGCTTACTTTGCTCCCTGGATTCGAACTACCAGTCTTTCAGTTGACCAGTTCAGGTGGCACAAGGGATCAGGGGAGGCTCCTACCAAGTAAAAGTGAGTTCAGGGAAACAATTAAAAGTCCCAAACACTTGGGAGATAACACTTCCAGATTGCAATATTCCTAGTACTAGGAGATACGATCCAATTCCCTGCAGCAGAAACCCACCTCTCTTGTCAACATGTCCAAATACCAGGCTGCTGTCTTTGGTTGACTGTTTAGTGTTACACAACTCCATCATTTCAAGCATCTTTGGATACACTTAGCAGCTTTTTGCAGAGTCATACACTGCAGAAAATTGGGTCTTAACAGCTCTCTTAGTTCGGTTGTGTAAGAAATTGCATCCTCAACCCTTCAAGAGAGTGGCTTTCAGATTATAGAGTGTATTGTACTATGAAGATCAGCGTGTCCTCCTTTATAGGTTTGAGTCAATAAGCGTTTCCGTAGTTGAAAAGGCGCAATATATTCCAGGAGATGAAAGAGCTTAATGTATCCTTGTTTTTTTCCCTTTCTCTGTCTGCAGAAGAGGAGGAAGAGCAAGAAGAGGAGGAGGAGGAAATTGACGTGGTGACGGTAGAGAAGAGGCAGCCCGCGGCGAAGAGGTCCGAGCCCAGCACGCACTCATCCCGAGGGCACAGCAAGCACCACCACAGCCCGCTGGTCCTCAAGCGCTGCCACGTCCCCATCCACCAGCACAACTACGCCGCCCCTCCCTCGACCCGCGTCGAGTATTCGGCGGCCAAGCGGCTAAAGTTGGACAGTGGCCGGGTCCTCAAGCAGATCAGCAACAACCGCAAATGCTCCAGCCCCCGCACCTCGGACTCGGAGGAGAACGACAAGCGGCGGACGCACAACGTCCTGGAGCGCCAGCGGCGGAACGAGCTCAAGCTGAGCTTCTTCGCTTTGCGCGACCAGATCCCGGAGGTGGCCAACAACGAGAAGGCGCCCAAAGTGATCATCCTGAAAAAGGCCACCGAATACGTCCTCTCCATCCAGGAGGACGAGCACAAACTCTTGGCGGAGAAAGAGCAGCTGCGGCGGCGGCAGGAGCAGCTGAAAAACAAACTTCAGCAGCTAAGGAACTCTTGTGTGTGAAAGCACGAAAGGCAACAAGAGTGTAATAAACATTTGACTGGGTGGGGAAAGGCAGATGTAGACTTTGGAAAGAGGCGCCATTGAGACGGAAACAAAACAAACCAAGAAAGAAAGGACTGATGGATTCAGCCATGTAGGGACGATGGAACTCTTTCCAGTTGCATGCTCAGAAACTACACAACCTTGTCCAGAACCTCAGAAAAAACTGCCTCCGAACTTTTTAAAAACTTTGGGCGGAATTCTTGTTCAATGCTTGGGCGAAAAACCTATTTTTTTTTTCACTTTATCTCTCTCTTTCTTTCTTTCTTTCTTTTTTTCGTTATTTAAAGCATTTTTTTTCTTAAAAACGATTTACAAAACAAAAAAAAAAGAAAGAAAGAAAAAAGTTGCTGCCGGATCTTTTGTAAATATATTTACAGTCTAATAATAATATGTACATAACTTTAATAAAAAAAATCTTTATATAGAAAAATTTTACAAAAAATGTTAGGTTGTGGCAACTGAACTTATAATTGTCCTCGTGCCATAACATTTCACATTTTTATTTAAAAAGCTTTTTTTTCTTTTTTTTAAAATACAAATGATTTTATTTTTCCTTTTATATATATAAATAAAATATTTGGCCCAAATTGTAATTGGCTTTGCCTTGTCGGCCTTTTTATGTCGGTATTGTTGAAGGCTTTCACGGCCGGAATCATTAAGTTGTTGTAAGCTTTTTGGGCTGTACAGCCATGTTCCAGAAGCATTCTCTCCTGACATTGCATCTGCATCTATGGCAGGCATCCTTAGAGGTAGTGAGGTCACTTCACAACCTCTGAGGCTGCCTGCCATAGATGTAGGTGAAACGTCAGGAGAGAATGCTTTTTGAACATGGCCATACAGCCCGAAAAATGTACAACTTTATATGTCTGTCTTGGGATCTGTTCATTAATTACCAAAGAAGGGATTTCATAAGTGGAAGTAAGTGGTTATCTAAGCACATTCAAGAAGATTACACAACCAGGGTTTCCGAAGAAGGGATTTCATAACACTAACAAAATTTCCATTCCTGGTTTGAGAGTGTTATTCCTGTTTAATTGTCCGAGACTTGCTTTGAAAGTAGTTGTTCGACTCCAGAAACTTCGTTATTTGTGGCTGCCACAAATTGTTTGAGACTCTTTATCAGCTATTCGTTGAAAAAATTAGTAGTACACTTTATTGATTAGTCAATTGGCTGTATCAAAACATTTGACAAACACATTTAACACATACAACCCACTGTACAACATAAGTTAATATAAACAAGCTGTTAACAAGGTCCTGATAGAATCATAGGGCTGGAAGAGACCTCATGGGCCATCCAGTCCAACCCCATTCTGCCAAGAAGCAGGAAAATTGCATTCAAAGCACCCCTGACAGATGGCCATCTAGTCTCTCCAAAGAAGGAGCCTCCACCACACTCCAGGACAGAGAGTTCCACCGCTGAACAGCTCTCACAGTTAGGAAGTTCTGCCTCATGTTCAGGTGGAATCTCCTTTCTTGCAGTTTGAAACCATTGTTCCACATTCTAGTCTCAAGGGAAGCAGAAAACAGGTGAGGCTTGATCAATAGGAGTCTAGTGTCTAGATCCAGGGTAGTCATGCTATCCCTTTATTCTGTCTTGGTCAGACCACACGTGAAATCACACTGTGTCCTATTCTGGGCACAGCAATTGAAGGGAGATGTTGACAAGCTGGAATATGTCCAGGAAAGGGCAACTGAAATGATCAAGGGTCTGGAGAACAAGCCCTATGAGGAGCGGCATAAAGAGCAGGGCATGTTTAGCCTGCAGAAAAGAAGGCTGAGAGGAGACATGAGGCTGGATGGCCATCTGTCAGGGGTGCTTTGAATGCAATATTCCTGCTTCTAGGAAGGGTGTTGGACTGGATGGCCCATGAAATCTCTTCCAACTATGGTTGTGTGTGTGAGAGAGTGAGGAAAAGTCATAGGGAGGAGGGAGCATAGAATCAAAGAGTTGGAAGAGACCTCATGGGCCATCCAGTCCAACCCCCTGCCAAGCAGCAGGAATATTGCATTCAAATCACCCCCTGACAGATGGCCATCCAGCCTCTGTTTAAAAGCTTCCAAAGAAGGAGCCTCCACCACACTCCGGGGCAGAGAGTTCCACTGCTGAACGGCTCTCACAGGAAGTTCTTCCTCATGAGAGCCGTTCAGCAGTGGAAGCAAGCTTATTTTCTGCTGCCCTGGAGACTAGGACGTGGAACACTGGCTTCAAACTATAGGAAAGGAGATTCCACCTGAACATGAGGAAAAACTCCGTAATTGTGAGAACTGTTCAGCAGTGGAACTCTCTGCCCCGGAGAGAAGTGGAGGCTTTTAAACAGAGGCTGAATGGCCATATGTCAGGGGTGCTTTTAATGCAATTTTCCTACTTTTTTGCAGGTTGTTGGACTGGATGGCCCACGAGGTCTCTCCCAATTCAACAATTCTATGAGTATCAGGGATTTATTTTTATTCAGTTTCCATACTTGGGGACAATTGAATTGGTTCAGGCAATGTTTTCCAACTTTTGAACTCTCACAACAGCCCCGTGAATTACGTTACTTCTATACCTTTATTTGAAAACATGGATAAGCAGGAAATGAGGATTTTGGAGCACTGAATTGTCCAAAGGATGAATGAATGCAAATGGGCCAGGATAGTCTTTGTGCACAGTTCTCTCAATGCAAATCCTCCCAACGGAATCAAAAGCTCTGGGATTTGTTCAGGCAGGTCTGTGCTACCTTCCCAAACAGGTTGAATGTCCTTGCAATTATACCTTTATTCCCTCTACAGTGGATTTGTTAGTGCAAGCACTCACCCACTTATGCAATTCCTAATATGATCTGGAAATGAAAAAAAACAGTAACAAACCACTGGTTGTCTAACTGAACCACCCGCAACCAGCCGCTAGCAGTAAGGACAATGCCCGTCTTTTTTTCCTTGGGCACCAGCTTCACCGGAAGACCATATGTTCCAATTAATGTGGGAACAAACAGAAGATGTTTTATTGCCCAATCCATGTTGACAGAACTCTTTACAGGCGCAAGGCAGGGTGTGTCTAACTGTTGCCAGTTTTGTAAGAGAAAACCCCAAACCCTGGTTTTCCACCATTTATCTTGCTTACAACATCTGTGAACAAATGACATGGTTCCAGTCAGGCTTCTCATTAAGTATTTTGAAAGCAGGGAATGTATGGTACACTCAACTAAAACAAAATGAAATTCACAACTATAGATGGGTGACATCTAGCTTGACAAAAGTACATGTGAAAGGGATCTTCGTAGACCACAAGCTGAACATGAGTCATCTAATCAGCTCTCAACAAAAGATTGCCCCAGGCACTGGCAGGCCATCAAATACTAATCAAGGTGGTCACTTGAAACATTCACACCTAGCTCCAGCAGACAAGAGTCCTTTGTCCCACCCTGGTCATTCCACAGATATATAAACTCTTTTTCCTAGTTCCAACAGACCTCACTACCTGAGGATGCTTGCCATAGATGCAGGCGAAACGTCAGGAGATAATGCCTCTAGAACATGGACATATAGCCCGAAGAAATCTACAACAACTCAGTGAACATGAATCAATAGTGGAACACAGTAGATTAAAAAAATGTCAATGTGATTCTAGGCTGCACCAATAGGAGCATAGTGTCCAGGTCGAGAGAAGGAATAGTACCACTCTGTTCTACTTTGATCAGGCCTGACTTGAAATACTGTGTCCAGTTGTGGGCACCAGAATTCAAGACAAGCTGGAAGAAGTTCATAGAAAAGCAACAAAAGATCTGGAAGCTCTATGAGAAGGAACTTGGGGAGCTGGGTGTGTGTAGCTTGGAGGGGTGACATGATAGCTATGCTTCGGTCTTTGAAAGCATACCATTTTGAAGATGGAGCAAACTTATTTTCTGCAGCTCCAGAGAGTAGGACATAGCGCAGTGGTGCCCAACCTGTGGTCTGTGGACCACCAGTGGTCCATAAGAATGAACATATGGTCCGTAGTCTGACCATTATTACACAATTGCCTTGAAAGCACCAAGCAACGAGAGCAACAGGCCTCGCGAAACTCTCTTACAGTGCCTAGGCAATGGGGATGTCTGGAAACAAAGCCCAGTGGATACCAAGGGCCCACTGTACTATCTTCTATGTAGGCCAGTGGTTCCTGACCTGTGGTCCATGGACCACAAGAATGAAAATATGGTCGTCATCATTACACAGTTGTCTTGAAACCACGCAACAACGAGTGTGACTACTCTCGCAAAACCTCTTATAATGCCGAGGCAACAGGGATGTATGGAAACAAAGCCCAGTGGATACCAGGTCTCACTGTACTGTCTTCTATGTAGGTCAGTGGTTCCCGTCCTGTGGTCTGTCGATCACAAGAACAAAAATATGGTCCACGGCCACACCATTACTACACAGTTGCTTTAAAACCACGTGGCAAGAGTGACTGGGCTTATTAAACTCTCTTATAGTGCCGAGGCAACGGAGATGCCTGGAAACACAGTGCACTAGATACCAAGGGCCCATTGTACTATCTCCTATGTAAGTCAGTGGTTCCCAACCTGTGATCCATGGACAACAAGAACGAAATATGGTCCATGGCCCCACCATTACTATACAGTTGCTTTGATACTATGTGGCAAGAGTGACTGGTCTCACAAAACCCTCTTTATAGTGCCAAGGCAATGGGGATGTCTGAAAACAAAGCCCAGTGGATACCAAGGGCCCACTGTACTATCTTCTATGTAGGTCAGTAGTTCCCAGCCTGTCGTCCGTGGAATACCAGTGTTCCACAAGAACTAAAATATGGTCCATAGCCTCACCATTACTTCACAGTTGCATCAAAATCACATGGCAACGAGAGCGACTAGTCTCATGAAACCCTTTTATAGTGCTGAGGCAACAGGGATGTTGGGAGAAGAGAGGCTGACTACAAAAGATTACTACTACCACATCAGCTCTAGATCATTAAATATGGTTTTCTGTGGGCGAGTAGATGGCAACTACTGGTATAGAAGTAAAGTAAAGTAAATAAATAAATAAATAAATTTTGTATCAGAAACTAGAGCTGATGTGGTCTATCCAATGTAATTTTCTGAATTGGCACCCCAAATCACCAAACAGAATCTAAAGTTGACCAAAAATTGATTTCTAACCCTTTTGGTACTAATGTTGGTGAATGGTCCCTGGTCAAAGTGGTCCCTGTTCAAGTTGAAGGGAGATGTTGACTAGCTGGATTATGTCCAGAGGAGGGTGACTAAAATGATAAAGTGTCTGGAGAACAAGCCCTATGAGGAGCGACTTAAAGAGCTAGGCATGTTTAGCCTGAAAAAGAGAAGGCTGAGAGGAAACATGATAGTATGTATAAATATGTGAGAGAAAGTCGTAGGGTGGAGAGAGCAAGCTTGTTTTCTGCTGCCCTGGAAACTAGGACATGGAACAATGGTTTCAAACTACAAGAAAGGAGATTCCATCTGAACATGAGGAAGAACTTCCTGACTGTAAGAGCTGTTAAGCAGTTTTGCCCCAAAGTGTGGTGGAGTCTCCTTCTTTGGAGGCTTTTAAACAGAGGCTGGATGGCTATATGTCGGGGATGCTTTGAATGCAATTTTCCTGCTTCTTGGCAGAATGGGGTTGGACTGGATGGCCCATGAGATCTCTTCCAACTCTATGATTCTATTATTCTAAGTGGTTCCTGGTCAAGTTGTCCCTGGTTTAAAAAAAAGGTTGGAAACTCAGCTGTTGTATTAGACAATGACTGCAGTAAATCTGCAAGCAAAACACAGGAAAAAAGCATGCTAAGAGTGTTTAAAACTACATCAGGGCAATGTAGTGGTGAAATCCTGCATTTCCATGAAACAGTGCATCTCCAATCCAGGCTGGATCATTTCGAACATCCCCTCTCCTATCTGACAAAACTATATTCAGCAATAATTACTAAACACATCATAAGGAATTCCACATGTGGAGAGCTGCATGATTCCTACCTCTCATTTACATTATCCCTGTATTAATAAATGAGAGCAACTTTCAGGAAGCATATGGCTGATGGGCTGCGGCCAAGAGTTGCAGAGGTTGTGCCAGCTGCAGCAGCAACAACAGCAGCTGAGTTGTCAAAGGCTTTCATGGCCAGGATCACTGGGGTGTTGTGTGGTTTCCGGGCTGCATGGCCATGTTCTAGCAGCATTTTCTCCAGATGTTTTGCCTGCATTTGTGGTTGGATCCTCTGAAGGTTCCAGGCATACAGATGCAGGTGAAACATCAGGAGAAAATGCTGCTAGAACACAGCCGTACAGCCCAGAAACCACACAACACTCAGCAACTAAGTTGTTGCTCTGTGCCTTCAAGTTGTTTCTGACTTACAGTGACTGTAAGTCAAGCCATTATTGAAGGCTTTCATGGCCGGAATCACTGAGTTGCTGTGAGTTCCAGAAGCATTCTCTGCTGACATTTCACCCACATCTATGACAGGCATCCTCAGAGTTTGCCTATTACTGGAGTAGCAGCAGTGAAAATTATATGATTTGACCAAAATCACCCAGGTGTTTCCATAGCCAAGTGAAGATTCAAACTCTCTTCTTCGAAGTCCAACTCTCAAACCACGGTTCCATGCTATGTTTATTAGGGCTTCATTCCAAGGACGGCATTGATGCCTGTATTCCATACTTTGCTTGGCTGCAGGGGCAGCTCAACCCATTACGCAAAGTAAGCATTTGCAGTATAGTTGATTTTGCCCAGGGGTGCTCTTGAGGCGCGCTTGGGGGAAAATAGACCTTGACATATGCGAGTTGTAGTTACTGGGATGTATAGTTCACCTACAATCAAAGAGCATCCTGAACTCCACCAATGATGGAATTGAACCAAATATGGCACACAGAACTCCCACGACGAACAGAAAATATATATCAGTGATTGGTTGGGGGGGGGGGGGGGCAAAATACTGTTTGCTTACCGTTGAAAATTACCTAGGGCCGCCTCTGCTTGGCTGTGGTCATATTTCTAAAACATATCATACCAAGGTTTTAAGAAATTTTGTGCTTCAAACCATACACTACTGTGACTACATTGCTGTTGAATACCTGGTATGAATTTTGGAGGCAGAGACAGTTGTCAAGGAGTCCTTGCTTCATTCGAAGAAGTGGCTAGCTGGGAAGGTAGATAGAAGGTGGCTGAGATATGTCGATATTGTTATTGCCTTCCCACCTGGTGCCAACAACTATTCTTATAAAGTTTTTACTAGGCTTGTGCATTTGGGGTAAACCTTGGATTTGCTCATGCCCCAGCTTTCGGTGTTGGCCCCGATCCATTTTTTGGGAGCCTCCCGAAATCAGAAGGTCAGATATCTGTTTTCGCTCTGGGATGCTGAAAGATTCATTTTCTATCAGCCCATTGGCAGAGGGGGCTTTCCAGGTTCTCCTTCCTGTCATTTTAGGCATTTAAGTTGTTTTACTCTAGAGGAGAGGTGCTCAGTTACAGGCAGGCACTTGACCTGGGACTGCACGCTACACATGCACTCTCTCTTTCGAAAGCAAAGAGGCAAGTTTTGACTTTCTTACTCTAGAGCAGGTGCTTGGCTGCAGGCAGATGGGTGTGCTGGGTCTGCATGCCACACACGCACTCTCTCTATCCAAAGCACAGAGCCAAATTCTGACTTTCTTACTCTAGAGGAGGTGCTCGGCTGCAGGCAGGCACCCGCACTGGGTCTGCACACCACACATGCACACTCTCTTTAAAAGGCAAGGCGGCAAATTCTGACTTTCATACTCCAGAGGAGGTGCTTGGCTGCAGGCAGACAGGCGTGTTGGGCCTGAATGCCACACATGCACTCTCTCTTTCCAAGACAAGAAGTCGTGGAGCCCCGCGTGCTCACAAGAGCAGAGGGGGAACCCGTGATCGGCTCCTGCTTGCTTTTGTGTCGAGGTAGGGGGCTCCTTCCTATTACATGCTCCTGAAGGTGTTGGAGGTGCCGCAGGTACTGAAGGAAATGAGATCCGCGCACAACCCTAGTTTTTACTGCATTAAGGAAACACATTCTCAGAGCATCACAAAAGCCAGGCAACACTGCCATTGCAAGAGTCCCAGATCTCTGTGTCATCATCCTCAGCCCTGTGGAGTGGAGCCCATGGAGCATCAGGCTTGTGCCCACATCTCTGGCTAAATCCACCTCACTTCCTCCTGCTCCTGCTTGTTCTTGGGGACCATATACACACTTATTGCTTGCCCCCCACTTCTATTACCTCATCCTTGTTATGCCACTGCTTCCCGGTAGACTCAGGCTAAAGCATTCCATTGCAGTCTTTACCTCCATCTTGACCATACCCAAGCCACACTTTTCCTTTGTGTGATGTTGCAAAGTATGAAATGAACACACATTGCTTGTCTCCTTCCTACTCCTAATCGAGTCTCACAACACTTTGCCTACCAGGTAGGCAAAGTTGAGAGAGAAAGAGAAGAAGGTGATAGGCTAAGGGCACCTTCTGAGTTCAATGGCTCAGAAGGAATTGCAGCCCGAATCTCAAAAGTCCAACATTTGAAACTTGGGAATAGTTAGTTAGTTAGGCGATCCCTCGTTGGACGAGTAAGATGGTCTTCCATCATGGGTTTCCTTGTGGGTCCGCATGTGGCTGTGGAGCCCTATTCTTGCTCTGCATCTTCTTCCGCAGTGAGGGCATTGGTTTCCAGGTGGAAGGCGGTCCCGGTCGGGGTTGGCTTGACGCGCCTTCCTCCTGGCACGTTTCTCTCTTTCACCCTCCACTCGTGCCTCCTCGAATTCTGCAGCACTGCTGGTCACAGCTGACCTCCAGCTGGAGTGCTCAAGGGCCAGGGCCTCCCAGTTCTCAGTGTCTATGCCAGAGTTTTTAAGGTTGGCTTTGAGCCCATCTTTAAATCTCTTTTCCTGCCCACCAACATTCCGTTTTCCGTTCTTGAGTTCGGAGTAGAGCAACTGCTTTGGGAGACGGTGGTCAGGCATCCGGACAACGTGGCCTGTCCAGCGGAGTTGATGTTGGAGGACCATTGCTTCAATGCTGGTGGTCTTTGCTTCCTCCAGCATGCTGACGTTTGTCCGCTTGTCTTCCCAGGAGATTTGCAGGATTTTCCGGAGGCAGCGCTGATGGAATCGTTCCAGGAGCTGCATGTGACGTCTGTAGACAGTCCACGTCTCACAGGCATATAGCAGGGTTGGGAGGACAATAGCTTTATAGACAAGCACCTTGGTCTCCCTACGGATGTCCCGGTCCTCAAACACTCTCTGCTTCATTCTGGAAAATGCTGCACTGGCAGAGCTCAGGCGGTGTTGTATTTCGGAGTCGATGTTGACTTTGGTGGAGAGGTGGCTGCCAAGGTAGCGGAAATGGTCGACATTTTCTAATGTTACGCCATTAAGCTGTATCTCTGGCATTGGAGAGGGGGCGGCTGGTGACTGCTGGAACAGCACTTTGGTTTTCTCGATGTTCAGTGACAGGCCAAGCTTTGTGTATGCTTCTGCAAAGGTGTTGAGAGTGGCTTGTAGATCTTCTTCTGTATGCGCACAGACGACATTGTCATCAGCATACTGGAGTTCTATAACAGATGTTGTTGTAACCTTGGTTTTGGCTTTCAGTCTGCTGAGGTTAAATAGCTTGCCGTCTGTCCGATAGATGATTTCCACTCCGGTGGGAAGCTTCCCATCAACAAGGTGTAGTATCATGGCGATGAAGATGGAGAATAAAGTTGGGGCAATAACACATCCCTGTTTGGCACCCGATTCCACCTTAAATGGGTCACTTTGGGAGCCATTGCTATCCAAGACTGTTGCCATCATGTCATCGTGGAGGAGCCGCAGGATGTTCACAAATTTGCTTGGGCACCCGATTTTTTGGAGGATGGTCCAGAGAGCGCTGCGATTCACTGTGTCGAATGCCTTTGCAAGGTCGATGAATGCCATGTACAGAGGTTGGTTTTGTTCCCTGCATTTTTCTTGGAGTTGTCGTGCAGTGAAGATCATGTCCACAGTTCCTCTGGAGGGGCGGAAGCCATTCTGGGATTCTGGGAGGGTGTCTTCTGAGAGGGGCAGAAGGCGGTTTGCAAGGATTCTTGCGAGGATTTTCCCAGCGGAGGTTAGAAGGGAGATACCTCGATAGTTTCCGCAGTCTGTTCTTTCCCCTTTTTTGAAGAGGGTGATGATGGTGGCATCCTTGAAGTCTGCTGGGATTTTCTCGGTCACCCACACTTTTTCTATGAGCTGGTGGAGTTGGTGTGTCAGCGCAGGTCCTCCCTCTTTAAAGATTTCAGCAGGGATCCCATCCGGTCCGCTGGCTTTGTTGTTCTTTTGTTGGCTGATGGCATTGCTGACTTCTTCCAAACTAGGCAGTGCTGCAAGCTCATCCCTGGTTTGTTGTTGCAGGATTTGTGAGAGGACCTCTTCGGCCACACTGGAGCTGCGGTTTAGAAGGCTTTGGTAGTGTTCTTTCCAACGTAGTGCAATTGACTTTTGGTCCTTCAGGAGTTTGGTTCCGTCTGATGAGCGTAGAGGCTGTATGCCATGGTTTCTTGGCCCATAGATGACCTTTGTGGCTTTGAAAAATCCTTGAGCATTATGGGTATCTGCCAGGTGTTGGATGTCTTCAGCCTTCTTTGTCCACCAGATGTTCTTGAGTTCTCTTGTCCTTCTTTGGACCTCAGCTTTTGCACTGGCGTAGATCTTTTTCTTAGCAGCACAGTTGATGTCTCTCTGCCATGTTTGGAAGGCTTTCCTTTTCTTGTCGATTAGCTGTTGGATCTCGATGTCATTTTCGTCAAACCAGTCTTGATGTTTCTTGGCTTGGTATCCAATAGATTCTTCGCAGGCTTGGATGATGGAGGTCTTCAGTTTGTTCCAGTGTTCCTCAACATTTTCGGGGTGTACTGTGGGTAGATGGTCCTTGAGTGCTGTTTGGAGATGGGCTCGCCTGGAGGGCTCTTGAAGGGCTTGGGTGTTCATTTTGCGCCTTGTCTTTCTTCCTTGGAGTCTGCGCTTGGGGGCAATCTTGATAGCCATCGTGGATCGGATTAGCCTGTGGTCGGTCCAGCAGTCGTCAGCACCTGTCATGGCTCTTGTGAGGAGTACGTCACGGCGGTCTCTGGCACGTGTGATTACATAGTCTAAGAGGTGCCAATGCTTTGACCGTGGGTGCTTCCATGATGTCTTGAACTTGTTTTTCTGGCGGAAGAGCGTGTTGGTGATGACAAGGTTGTGCTCCGCACATTTGGTGAGAAGCAGGATGCCATTCGAGTTGCTGTTTCCAACCCCATCTTTTCCTATGGTGCCTGGCCACAGGTCGAAGTCTCGCCCGACTCTTGCATTGAAGTCCCCCAGGAGAATGATTTTGTCCTCCTTAGGTATCCCCGATAGGACGTTGTCCAGCTGACAGTAGAATTTCTCCTTGATGTCTTCATCAGCGTCTAGTGTTGGTGCATAGGCACTTATGATGGTTGCCCGTTGGTTTTTGGCAAGATCAATTCGGAGGGTTGAGAGTCGTTCGTTGATGCCAGTGGGTGCTTCGGACAGATGTTTCACCAGATCATTCCTGATGGCAAAGCCAACTCCGTGCATTCTTTGGTCTTTTTCGGGCAGTCCCTTCCAGAAGAAGGTGTAGCCTCCTTTTTCTTCCTTCAGCTGTCCCTCTCCTGCTCTCCGGGTCTCCTGAAGGGCTGCTATGTCGATGTTGAAGCGTCCCAGCTCCCTTGCGATGATGGCAGTTCTGCGTTCGGGGCGTTCACTGTCACTGTTGTCCATCAGAGTCCGTACGTTCCACGTACCGAAGTTCATTTTCCTTTTTTGGCCGCAGAGTGGTGACCCCACTGGACGCGGCAGTCCAGTCAGGGATAAGTGAGGCAGACTATGTTTAGGGCACCTTTTCTAGCCCCCTCCCCGTGTGGGGTGAGCAGAGTGGGTCCTCAATAGGGCTGCTCAGTCGCGGATACAGCTGCCGAACTACTCAACTGCCTCGGACCTTGAGGTAGAACGACTGAGTCCGTACCCACCGCCCATGTGCCAGTCTGTGACTAGGGGCTTCCAGATTTCACAGTCCTGCCCCCGTCGCCACTCGCTGATCGCCATGGGACTTTGGTTGCTTGGTTTTTGTTTTCTTTGGAAGACGCCTGTGCGTGGGTTTTTTTAATGTGTGGAGGTCAGTGCACAACTGAACAACACACAGTCTTCACAGATGAGGTTCCACTGGTGATGTAGTTTAACACAATGACCGTGGCTTCTCAGTCTGTTGCAGCCTTCTTCCGCCTTCGCAGCCGTTGTAACATGTGCCATGTTATCCTCCGCCTGCTCCGCCGTTGAGGTCTTTGGGTCTTCGGACTGTGCTTGGTCTGGGACCCCCCCCCCCCCCGCGGCCACTCCTGGGAGTGCACGACTCCAGTTGTTGTGCCCACAGGTTCATCGGAACACGCAAGCCCCCTCACCACGACAAGGTGACAGTCCATCGAGGGGGAGTCCATCGAGGGGGAATGGCTCAGGTCTTGGGAATGGCTCAGGTCCAGATCCATCATTGTTTGAGGCCTCAGTGTTCTCTGGTTGTAGTTGAACTATGAATCCAAAACTCAAGGTCAATGCCCACCAAACCCTTCCAGTATTTTCTGTTGGTTACGGGAGTTGTGTGTGACAAGTTTGGTTCAATTCCACCATTGATGGAGTTCAGAATGCTCTTTGATTGTAGGTGGACTATAAATCCCAGCAACTACAACCCCCAAATGACAAAATCAATCCTACCTACCCACCCCCACCCAACCTCACCAATATTCAAATCTGGGCTTATCAGGTTTTTGGTCCAGTGAATGAAAATACATCCTGCATATCAGATATTTACATTATGACTCATAACAGTAGCACAATTACAGATATGAAGTAGCAACTTAAATAGTTTTATGGTCGAGGGTCACCACAACATAAGGAACTGTATTAAGTTGTTGCGGCATTAGGAAGGTTGAGAAACACTGCCCTAGAGTCATTTTCTGTGCTCAGAATTCAGAGTGGCCAATTTTCCCCTTAGATATATCGTGTTTGAAGTCCCAAGACCTTTGTGGGCCCCTTCAAAGGGCCATATATTTTCAATCCCTGGATCTAAGCCCTGCATCATGCTTACTTTCAAACTGAAAGGGGAAGGAGATGCAAGCAATAGATAAATAGAAGCCTACAATCACTCACACTCACACACACACACCTTTTGATTGATAAATCTTAGAACAATATCATATTTACGTATTTCTGTCAGCCTAGCAGCTTTCTCCTCTGGGAACGTGTCCAATTTTCTCTGCAAGCCACTTTGCCATAATGATGTGACAGTTTGATTTCCCTGTAGGTTTTTTTTTAATTCTTTATAAAAGATTGTATAATTAGGTACTATAAGTTAACAGGTTTGTAGAAGGAAAACTAGGCTCTAGGAGGGATAAATAGAACAAGCTGTTTCTGGATTTTCAAAAGGAAGAATGACAAGGGATGAAAGTAGACCTGCTCACCTCATTAGCCCTTTTAACTTCTGGCACATTAATAAGTATATGGTCACAAAGGGTAGAAAAAGTGCAGAAATGGGAGACAAGCACTTGTCAAAACTTGCATAAGCATACCTTCGTTAACAAACCCCCTGACAATGAAGCTCCTTACTCTTAGTCAAAGTCTCCTTACTCTTCCTAACTAGACACTTTTGTGCAGCATCAGCATTAGGAAGGTTGCATACTGCAAGTCACTTCTGGTGTAAGAGAATCAGCTGTCTTCAAATAAGTTGCCATGGGGACACCAGGATGTGTTACAATTCTGTGGGGAAGCTTCTCTCATATCCCCCTGTTGACAATTATGCCATCACCAGCACCGCTCAAACAGGGAACTTTGAAATGGTTGAACAGAAGCTCTCTGAAGCTCTAGGTGCTCTGACCACCTATTACAGAGGAAACCAGCTGATTCCTAATCCATCTGAAACACAGATGTGTGCTTTTCATCTTAAGAACAGAGAAGCATATCAAGCTCTGAGGATTACTTGGGAAGGAATCCAATTAGAGCATTGCAGCACACCAAAATACCTGGGAGTCACTCTGGACCGTGCTCTGACTTACAAGAAGCACTGCTTGACTATCAAGCAAAAAGTGGGTGCTAGAAATAACATTGTACGAAAGCTAACTGGCACAACCTGGGATCACAACCAGATACAGTGAAGGCATCTGCCCTGGTGCTTTGCTTCTCTGCTGCTGAATATGCACTGATTGTGTCATTTGGGAGTTGCTGTTGCTGGGATTTATAGTTCACCTACAATCAGAGAGCATTTTGAATTCTACCAATAATGGAATTGAACCAAACTTGGCACACGGAACTCCCATGACCAACAGAAAATATTGGAAGGGTTTGGTGGACATTGACCTTGAATTTTGGAGTTGTAGTTCATCTACATCCAGACAGCACTGTAGACTCAAATCATGACTGATCTGGGCCAAACTTGGCACAAATACTCAATATACCCAAATGTGAACACTGGTGGAGTTTGGGGAAAATAGACCTTGACATTTGGGAGTTGTAGTTGTTGGGACTTATAGTTCATCTACAATCAAAGAGCATTCTTCGCTCAGTTGCTTCCGACTCTTCATGACTTCATGGACCAGCCCATGCCAGAGCTCCCTGTCAGCCGTCACCACCCCAGCTCCTTCAGAGTCAAGCCAGTCACTTCAAGGATATCATCCATCCATCTTGCCCTTGGTCAACCCCTCTTCCTTTTTCCTTCCTTTCCCCCCAGCATCATTGTCTTCTCTAAGCTTTCCTGTCTTCTCATGATGTGGCCAAAGTACTTCAACTTTGCCTCTAATATCCTTCCCTCCAGTGAGCCGTCGGGCTTTATTTCTTGAAGTATGGACTGGTTGGGTCTTCTTGCCGTCCAAAGCACGCTCAGAATTTTCCTCCAACATCATAGTTCAAAAGCATCTCTTTTCCTTCTCTCAGCCTTCCTTATAGTCCAGCTCTAACATCCATAGGTTACTTCAGGGAATACCATTGCTTTAACTATGCAGGTCTTAGTTGCCAGTGTGATGTCTCTACTCTTCACTATTTTATCAAGATTGGTCCTTGCTCTCCTCCCAAGAAGGAAATGTCTTTTAATTTCCTGGCTGCAGTCTGCATCTGCAGAAATCTTTGCACCTAGAAATACAAAGCCTGCCACTGCCTCCACGTTTTCTCCCTCTATTTGCCAGTTATCAATCAGTCTGGTTGCCATAATCTTGGAGGTTTTTTTACAATATTTAAATGCAACCCAGCTTTTGAACTTTCTTCTTTCTCCTTGGTGAGAAGGCTCCACAGCTCCTCCTCGCTTTCAGTGAGCATTCTGAACTCTACCAACGATAGAATTGGGCCAAACTTCCCACACAGAAGCCTCCCTGCAGCCTCACATGCTCTCCCCCACCACACACGCGCACCACACTGCCATGTGCCAAGCACACCTGCTCTCCCCTCCCAGCTTGGAGTCTCAGAAACAGCCCTCCCCTTGGCTGAGAGGCTGGTTGAATGGCTGGCCAATCACAGAGGAGGAGGGCTTTTGGTGGGAGGATTCGGTGTTTGTTTCCAAAAAGGAAGAGAAGGACAGGTGGAGAAATCTTCAGCCTTCTCTGCCGAAGGGGTTCCTAACTCCATCAGAAACATATGTTTTCTGATGGTCTTTTGTGATCCCTCTGAAACCCCTTGTGACCCCCAGGTTTTTTGGGGGTTTTTTTGTTTGTTTGTTTTTTTGTTGTGTCAGGAGCAACTTGAGAAACTGCAAGTTGCTTCTGGTGTGACATAATTGGCCGTCTGCAAGGATGTTGCCCAGGGGAAGCCCGGATGATTTGATGTTTTTATCATCCTTGTGGGAGGCTTCTTTAATGTCCCTGCTTGGGGAGCTGGAGCTGACAGAGGGAGCTCATCTGCCTCTCCCCGGATTTGAACCTGCGACCTGTTGGTCTTCAGTCCTGCCAGCACAGGGGTTGAGAAACACTGACCTAGACATTTTTAGAGAGTTATTCTTTCCCCCTGCAAAAAAGTAGTAAATTCTTTGCTGCATTTGTTGACTTTTTACAAAGGTCTTGTGCGTCTAATTCCAGTGAATGAGGCGGGCTGACTGTATATAAAACAGTTTTGCTGAGTATTGTTTGAGCATTTGTTTTTTTGACATATCTTGCAATCCACTCTGACCAAACAAATAACTACATCTATTTCGACCAACGAACTAGGATTATCTCTCTGTGTGATGAAGGGACTTAATGCAATCAGTGAATTCCATTTTTATTTAATGAGTATGGCGCATGCATATGCGCCGTCTCACCCATCAGGAAAGAACCCAGCTGTGCCAGGGACAGCATGCAGCCTTTTTGATCATGCGAAATTAAACAGAGAGGTCTTGGGTTTCCCTTTTAATTTCCTCCTTGCAGCCTCTCTTTCATTTTGGGTGAATTACACACGAGGCGGAGGCAAACAGGCGTCTCATCACACAGCAGACGGCAACATCCATGGCCTGTCCTCAAGGCTCTTGGCGGACATTTCCATTAGTGATGCGATGACCTGGCAGGGTTTCGGGCTTGGAGGGAGGGAGGGAAACCCAAGCGAAAACAACCCCCTTCTGCCTATTTTGGGCTGATGTTTGATAGTGCAAGTTGCTCGTGTCCATAAACTATGCTCATTCTAAACCACAATTAAAGGGCATGAGTCACAATATGGGTTCATAAAAGGAACACAATTAAACTTTAGCATCCCCAGGAGGTTTCGAGGAAACTAATTAGCTCCAAATGATGGAAAAGTTGGTTATCACAGGGTGTATCTACAGTGCAGAATGAATGCAGTTTGACACCACCTAAATTGCCCGGGCCCAATGCTATGGGATTTGTTGATTGGAGAGGCACCAGAACTCTGTGTTAGAGAAGGCTAAAACCCTTGTCAAACTACAACTCCTGGGATTCCATAACATCTAAAATGGTGCCAAACTGTATTCCTTCCTCAGTATAGATAAACACTTACTGTTATGACCTTAGGGCAGGCATGGGCAATCTCTGGCCTTCCAGGTGTTTTGGACTTCAACTCCCACAATTATGGGAGTTGAAGTCCAAAACACCTGGAAGGCCAGAGATTGCCCATGCCTGCCTTAAGGTCTTTCAACCATGCCTTTTGTTGATGATGCTGCTTCACTCTCAGGCTGTGCTAGATCAGGCTCTTTTGGAACTAGAACTCCCAGAATCCCCCCTGGGGTTCTAGGGGTCCTTTTGCACTACACATCATACTCATTCCATTCTAACTGCCACCGTGGGATGTATAGTTTAGGGATTTAGATATTGATCATTCTCAGCCAAAGGGTTCTATTGCCTTGTTGTTGTCATGTGGGTTCAAGTCAACTCTGACTAATGGCAACCTTAGCATAAGATTTCCTTGGTATTTATTTATTTGTCGTGTCAGGGCAATGAATTATATTACATTTCTAACAGAACAAAGCAAACAAACAGACAAAATCCAAAATTTATGGGTTTGGTAATTGATTAAATGTCCTTTGACCAGTATCTGGCCACTTGGAGTGCTTCTGCTGTTGCTGCAAGAAGGTCCTCCATTGTGCATATGGCAGGGCTCAGGTTGCATTGCAGCAGTTGGTCAGTGGTTTGATCCTCTCCACACTTGCATGTCGAGGATTCCACTTAGTAGCCCCATTTCTTAAGATTGGCTCTGCATCTCGTGGTGCCAGATCACAGTCTGTTCAGCGTCTTCCAAGTCACCCAGTCTTCTGTGTGCCCAGGGGGGAGTCTCTCATTTGATATCAGCCATTGGTTGAGGTTCTGGGTTTGAGCCTGCCACTTTTGGACTCTCGCTTGCTGAGATGTTCCAGCGAGTGTATGATTTATTGAAAGGGGGCTTGTCACTGCCTTACTCTAAGGCTCATGTGTCAACCTCAAGACCCATGGGCCAAATATAACCCACTATGTTATTTTTTGCAGCCCTCCAGATGCTGGACTACAACTCCCATATTCCTCATCATTAGACATCACGGCTAGAGCTGATGGGAGTTGGGATGCTGTAACAACTGCAGTTTGGTCTCTTTAGTCAAGATAGTGGGTTTTAGATTTAGACACAAGGCTTGTGGTTGTGATGGCTGACTTTAAAATGTACTTTAACCTTTTCCCAACCTGCAATTTCCATTATCCCCAGTCCACACAGCGGATACTCAAAAGGGATGGGAGATGTCATTCAATAACATCTGATAACCCAAAAACTAAACAAATTATATCCATGGAGTCAATGGTTGAAGGCAACCATAAGGCAGGTGTGGCTCTCCATGAAACCGAGTTTGACAGCCATGCTTTAAGGCAGGCATGGGCAAACTTTGGCCCTCCATGTGTTTTGGACTTCCAAGTCCCACAATTCCTAAGAGCTGGTAGGCTGTTAAGAATTGTGAGAGTTGGAAGTCCAAAACATTTGAAGGGTCAAAGTTTTCCTATGGCTGCCCTAAGGTTAAGAGAGTCAGTTTCTATGGCTGGTGGGCATTTCATAGCCTCCAACATTCACATATGAAAACCTGAATGCAAGTGGTCAAGCAATGTTAGAGTGGAATCAAGATGGCAAAGGGTGCACCGCCCTGAGGCGCCTTCAGGCTGAAATGGGCAGGATAAAAATGACGTAAATAAATAAATACTAATGAATAAGTGCCCTTATATCCCAGGATCTGATCCCAGATTTTCTGTTTATCCCAGATTATCTGGCAATGCAGACTCATATAAAACAGTTTAAAGCTGAAAACCTGGGATCTGATCCTAGGATATAGGGCCTGTCTGGAAGGACCCAAAGAGCTAAGAGAAGCTGCAGCAGTTTGCTTTTGCCTGAAACTACTGGGACGAGCCTTTTCTTTTTCCCTCTGTAGAATTAATTGGGCTGCTGTGAGTTTTCCATGTTCTAGACAATTCTCTCTTGACGTTTCACGTGAATCTATGACAGGCATCCCCTTGTGAGGGCTATTGGAAAATAGGAAAACGGGGTTTATTTATCTATGGAATAATGTCCAGGGTGGGAGAAAGAACTCTTGTCTGTTGGAAGTAGGTGTGAATGTATCAATTGGCCACTTTGATTAGCATTTAATAGCCTAGCATTTTCAAGGTCTTGCTTCTTACTGCATGGGGGAATCCTTTGTTGGGAGGTGATTAGCTGGCCCTGATTGGTTCTTGTCTGGAATTCCCCTGTTTTTTTTTTTTTTAGTGTTGCTCTTTATTTACTGTTATGATTTTAGAGATTTTTTTTAATACTGGTAGTCAGATTTTGTCAGACTACACAGCGAAGCCATTGAAATCTACAAGCATGTGAACAATTTCAACAGAAAGGAAGAAACCACAAAAATGAACAAAATCTGGCTACCAGTATATTTTTTAAAAAAACTCCAAAATCAGGACAGTAAAGAAAGAGGAACACTCAAAAAACAGAGGAAGAAATATGTTCTGCAGTAATAACCCAGCTAATAATTCAGCTAATAACCTCCCAACAAACTGGGCTATTTTAAAAGCAGCCGAAAAATCAGAAGGGCAGAGGATTATTCAGTCCCTTCCCAACTTCCAAAGTTCAATGGCATGCAGTTTGAACCCTAGTTTCCCAGATCTGCCATAGGGTTGCTGTAGGTCAGAGATGACTTGAAGAACAGGCAAGTAATTGTAAGGTATGTTGAGCTGGGCATCTGCTTTGAAAAATATATATGAATGCTTATAAAGGCGTTGACTGATCAATTCACAATCCATTACATACTCTTTTGTCCTGTCTGTATTCTGTGAAGCATATTAAGTGGCTTAAATTTCAGCTAATATATATTACAATGAAATTTTAATAGCTTGACAGGTTATTTCAGGATAAGGTAGTTTTGCACAGTTCTGGTTTAGGATAGCTTTAAGGAATTATCAAAAGACATGTTTAGCCTGCAGAAGAGACATGATGAGAGCCATATATAAATATGTGAGAGGAAGTCACAGGGAGGAAGTTTGTTTTCTGCTGTCCTGGAGACAAGGATGCGGAACAATGGCTTCAAACTACAGGAAAGGGGATTCCACCTTAATATGAGGAAGAACTTCCTAGCTGTGAGATTTGTTCAGCCATGGAACTCTCTGCCCTGGAGTGTGGTGGAGGCTCCTTCTTTGGGGACTTTTAAGCAGAGGATGGATGGCCATCTGTTGAGGGTGCTTTGAATGTGATTTTCCTGCTTCTTGGTAGAATGGGGTTGGACTGGATGGCCCACGAGGTCTCTTCCAACTTTATGATTCTACATCTGTCCTCTGCTGTTATTACTAAAGGGAAATTGCACATTTTGCTCCCCTCCCCAGACTGCAACCCAGTTTCTCGAAGATGCTCATTGAACAGCAACACAAAACCACATTTATAATCTCCGTATTGCCAGTGAAGCTGAAGAAAGCAAACCATTGCTCCAGATTCCCTACCATACTATTCCCATTTTACTGCAGAACATATTTTTGTGAGCATGGATGATTGCATTAGATGCATTTAGGCTACTGTAGCATATACGAGATTGGTTTGTTTGTTAAACAAAAACCCTACTGTTTAGAAGTCATAAACACAGAAATAGAAAAATTTAGTACAAGGGGACTAATGTGTTTAGTTAATAGACTAAAATAATCGGATTCAATTGCATTTACATGAGAAGCGGGGGATTACAATTAAGTTTGTTAAATTGCCATTTAAATGTAAGTTAAATGCCTCCACCGAAAACCTTACAGTAATGAAGCTGATCAATCTTACACATGTTACACCCAACCCATCCTCTTGTCTCTATTTTGAGTTTGAAGAAAGGAGAACAGATAAACAAACAAACATTTCACCTCTGCAGGAGGCTACCATATACCATGAAGCTGTGGACAAGTCTACATAAGAACTAACAAACACAGCATTGCCCAAACACGAATCAAGGAACGTGAAAGGCACTGCAGACTAATTCAATCAGAGAAGACAGCCATAGCAGAGCACCTGATGAACCAACCTGGTCACAGTATATTATGCTATGCTAATGATATAATTAATATAATATAATGTATTGTATGTACATATAATATTTATAATATTATAATGTAATACAATATACTACTACTACTACTACTACTACTACTACTAATGGAGCCCCTCGTGGCTCAGTGCGTTAAACCCCTGTGCCAGCAGGACTGAAGTACAGGTCGCAGGTTTGAATCCGGGGGGAGCGCGGATGAGCTCCCTCTGTCAGCTCCAGCTCTTCATGCAGGGGCATGAGAGAAGTCACCCACAGGGATGGTAAAAAAACATCAAAACATCCGGGCATCCCCTGGGCAACCTCCTCGCAGATGGTCAATTCTCTCACACCAGAAAAACTACTGACATAACCAAAAAAACTACTACTAATAATATGATATTAAAATTATATATTTCATATTACATGTAATATTACTAATAACATTACAATATAATGGTATAGTACAATATAGTAATATTTAATACTTATATTGTACTATGCTAATAACATAATATATTGTGTGTGTGTATATCTTGTAAGCCACTCTGAGTCCCCTTTGGGATGAGAAGGGCGACATATAAATGTTGTAAATAAATAAATAAATAAATAAATATTATTTGAGAACACAGAAATGCTGGACCACTCTCACAACCACCATGTCAGACTACACTGAGAAGCCACTGAAATCCACAAGCATTTGAACAATTTCAACAGAAAGGAGGAAACCATGAAAATGAACAAAATCTGGCTATCAATATTTTAAGAACCCTCTAAAATCAGGACAGTACATAAAGAGGAACACTTGGAAAACTGGAGAATTCCAGACAGGAAACAACCAGGGCCAGCTAACACCTCCCAAAAAGGATGCCCCCAGGTAGGAAGCAGCCAGGCTTTGAAGCTGCAATGCCATTCAATGCTAATCAAGCTGGTCAATTGCAACATTCACACTTGACTCAAATAGACAAGAGTTCTTTCTCCAACCCTGGACTTTCCACAAATATATAAACCCAATTTTCCTAGTTTCCAACAGATCTCACAACCTCTGAGGATGCCTGCCATAGTTGTGGGTGAAACGTTGGGAAAGAATGCTTCTGGAACATGGCCATACACGCTGAAAAACCTCACAGCAAGCCATATATTGCTTTTGACTCCTTAGTCCCAGCACAGAGGCACAGCAAATGTTATGAACAGTAAAGGATCCAACCCTTGAAACCAGTTCAACTACTCACTGCCAGTCACCTTTCAACAAAAAATATTGTGGCTACATAATGCCTTCAGATCAGGCAGGTGTTAAAAGAAGGAATTGGTTTAAACACTTTCATACTCACTGCCAGGACAATAGCAGCATAGTAATGGTAAGGCTAACAGGAACCACGTTTTCTTAAGGAAGTGAGTTTTGGGTCAGTAATAGTTTCTACTTGATTTTCTTCCAGATTTAGCTTTGTTTTCACCTGTTTCTGAAGAATGTCTTTATCCATTGTGCTTTGCTTCTAGAGAGGAAGCAGAGTACAAGGAAAGAAAATTAACTGTAATTATTTTTGACATCACTGTAACTTTTTACATCAGCCTCTGAAGTTGATGCCCTCCAAATGTTTGGAACGACAACTTCCAACAGCAAGCAATGTGAGGAATAATGGGAGCTGTAGTTTAACCTATCTGAAGGACATCAGCAAGGCTGCTACTTGGCATGCAAACTGGGGCAAAGGTCTGCATTTTTCTCTTTGGCATAAAAATAGGAACACAGATGGTTCTCTGTAAGCAAGCAATTTATAAATTCAGCACTGCTCATGTAAACAGACTATAGCTTGCAATGTAAATTCTGACAACACAGAAAGTCTACTTAAAAATAAATAAAAATATGCCTCCTTGCACTTATCTGTTTCTAGTTTTGTATCAATATGCAAAATAATAAAAACAGGAACAAGAGAACATCTCTGCAAGAGGTACCCAAATCCCTTTTCCATTCCAGAAAGTAACTGTCGTGGCTCAATGCTATGAAATCATGGGGAGTTGAAGTTTTACAAGGTCTTTAGCTTTCTCTGCCAAAGAGCACTAGTATCTCACTAAGCTAGAACTTGTAGCTTTGAGCCATGGTAGTTAAAGTGGTGCCAAACTGCATTAATTCTGCAGTGCAGATACACCCTTCTACAAAGGCTTAGGCTGAAAATGTCTCTCTCTCAGTTCATCTCTGTGGTCCCTTTGCATTCTGAGCAAAAGACAGTAATGTGTGTTTTTTTTCCCAAACCTGCAAGGCAATTACAATCTTCTTCTAAACATATATTGCTTAGAAAACCCATAGCTTGTAGTCACCATAAATAGGAAACCACTTGAAGCACATTGCAAGAAGGAAGCTGAAACTGCTTGCCTTGCATATTTTTAGTCTGTTTCGGTTTAGGGTGGCAAGGCGGGACTGAGGCATGCTCTCCTAAAAGAAGGCTGATTCCTAACTTTTAGTTCTCATATCTCCTCCAAAAAGACTAACACTCAGCAAAACCCTAATTACCAACATTTATTTTAATTAATATGAAATATGTCAAAGAGGCCTTAAAATAGAATAGAGAGAGGCTTTGGGTGGTTGTAGGTTTTTTTGGGCTGTATGGCCATGGTCTAGAAGCATTCTCTCCTGACATTTCGCCTGCATCTATGGCAAGCATCCTCAGAGGTAGTGAGGTCTGTTGGAACTAGGAAAATGGGTTTATATATCTGTGGAATGATCAGGGTGAGACAAAGGACTCTTGTCTGCTGGAGCTAGGTGTGAATGTTTCAACTGACCACCTTGATTAGCATAAAATGGGCTGACTGTGCCTGGAGCAAACTTTTGTTGAGAGGTAGATGTCCATGTCTGCCTCCTCTCTGTCGTTGTGCTGTTGCAATTTTAGAGTTTTTTAGTACTGGTAGCCAGATTGTGTTCATTTTCATGGTTTCCTCCTTTCTGTTGAAATTGTCCACATGCTTGTGGATTTCAATGGCTTCTCTATGTAGCCTGACATGGTGGTTGTGAGAGTGATCCAGCATTTCTGTGTTCTCAAATAAAATGCTGTGTCCAGGTTGGTTCATCAGGTGCTCTGCTAGGGCTAATTTCTCTGGTTGAAGTAGTCTGCAGTGCCTTTCATGTTCCTTGATTCATGTTTGGGTGCTGCGTTTGGTGGTCCCTATGTAGACTTGTCCACAGCTGCATGGTACACGGTAGAGAGAGGCTTTTCTGAAGGTAAATAAAGCTTTTTCTTTCTTCCTTGCCTCTCCTTAGGATCCACTTTTGTGTACAGCTGTATAACGGAATTTGGGTGCTATGCAAAAGGTGCCTAATGATTTTCACAATTCAGCCTGGTCAGACTCACATGTGCTTTTTCATTTTACCTTCCTTGTAGCATCAAAGCATTTCTGAAAATCATACTTCTGCTATATTCACAATCGCCATTTGGCTTGGTGAGCATTGAAGTCCAGAGAGGAAACTATATGGCTCTCTGTTATTGGATTACAACTCCCAGGATTCCTTACAGCATCATCAAAATTATTTATAGCATACTCTTTGCACAGTTTATTTATTTATTTAATTATTTATGTACTGTATTTGTATACCGCCTTTCTCAGCCAATCGGCGACAGTTCAGGACTCAAGGCAGCTAATAATAATAATAATAATAATAATAATAATAATAATAATAATAGTGCCGTTTTCTGACATTGTATATTTCTGCCGTTTCTGTTATGGTTCATTTGTATTTTGATTCTGTAGCTCACTTGTCGATGGATGTCCAGAATCAGCAGCATCCACTGCGGTCCTTTTTATCCTGGGCGTCGACCGAGCCTGTATAGACTTCATTTTGGTTTGCTTCTCCATAGTGCTAATGGCTTAGGTGCTCTTGGTTCCACTCCACAGCTGAGACCTCTCTGGCTTGGTTGGACCTGCTGGTAGCTACATTACCGCCAGCACAGCTCTCAGCATCCTTGGAGCAGTTAAGCCCCCCACCACGACAAGGTGGCACCCATTGGGGGTGGTTCCCTGACCGGGAACTACAAAGGCTCTGGCATAAACCAGTACAGGTGGTCCCAGTGGTCATTGGCGCACTGGGTGCCGTGCCAAAAGACCTCAGCCAGCATTTGGAAACAATGTTGTTGTTGTTCATTCGTTCAGTCATCTCCGACTCTTCGTGACCTCATGGACCAGCCCACGCCAGAGCTCCCTGTCGGCCGTCACTACCCCCAGCTCCTTCAAGGTCAGTCCAGTCACTTCAAGGATGCCATCCATCCATCTTGCCCTTGGTCAGCCCCTCTTCCTTTTACCTTCCACTTTCCCCAGCATAATTGTCTTCTCTAGGCTTTGCTGCCTCCTCATGATGTGACCAAAGTACTTCAACTTTGTCTCTAGTATCCTTCCCTCCAATGAGCAGTTGGGCTTTATTTCCTGGAGGATGGACTGGTTGGATCTTCTCACAGTCCAGGGCACTCTCAGAACTTTCCTCCAACACTACAGTTCAAAAGCATTGATCTTCCTTCGCTCAGCCTTCCCTAAGGTCCAGCTTTCACATCCATAGGTTACTACAAGGAATACCATGGCTTTGACTAGGCGGATCTTTGTTGCCAGTGTGATGTCTCTATTGGAAACAATAAACATCGACAAAATCACGATCTGTCAACTGCAAAAGGCCACCTTACTTGGATTTGTGCACATCATTCGAAAATGCATCACACAGTCCTAGATGTTTGGGAAGTGTTCGACTTGTGATTTTGTGATAGAAAATCCAGCATATAGATCTCGTTTGCTGTGACATACTGTGCTTTTGTGTCAATAATAATAATAATAATAATAATAATAATAATAGATGATTCATTAGAACTTGTGCCACAAATACCATCTGCCTGTGACAAAGAACTGGTGGGATCAAAAGTTACAGAAAATGAACACATTAAACTAATTCAGACTGACAGTTTTGGAGCACAATACTCCTGACCTCATAATCATGTTACAAAAACCAAGTATGGATTGTCGATGTTGCAATCCCAAGCAACAGCAGAATTAAAGAGAAACAACTGGAAAAGCTGACACGATTTAAAGAACTAACTGCAAAGACTCTGGACAAGCCAGTAAAGGTGGTCCCAGTGGTGGTCGGCACTTTTATGGTTGGGGGTCACCACAACCACAACTGTTTTAAAGGGTTGTGGCATTAGGAAGATTGAGAACCACTGGGTTAGGGTATTTAGGTCAGGAATCCAGCAGATACAATCTATAATTTTCTTATAGGCCATTGCATAGGCAGGGGGTGGAGGGGGAGTCACTGCATGTTATGTTTAGGATTTAAGCGTAGCACCATATAGGCTGGCTCTACACCAGGCATGGGCAAACTTTGTTACAGTAAGTCGTAGCAGGATCAAGTGTGTATGTTAAAGAAAAACCTTATAATGTTAATTATTATGTGCAGTTGGTAATGTAGGTCAGCCAGCATGTTTGGTCCACACTCGGCGGGGTGTAACTGTATGGATTTTAGAATACAGTTTGGAGAAGCAATATGCTGCTCTGAAGGAGATGCAATATGCTGTAATGCTGCTATGCTGTAACAGCGATACTCTTTGCTATGGTGGAATAGCTATTTACTCAAGGTTTATGTTTTGCTCTCTCATTTGAATGAAGATGAAGAAGCCTTTTTCTGTGTTACTTACAAGGACTATGTAAGTCTGTTGCACTGTTTGATTTTGTATGCAACACTGTAAGTTTATGTTTTGCCTCTGCTGGTAAGAGTAAAGTTTTACTGTTCCCTTTTTCCTCTTGCCTGTGTGTCTATTTCATTGAACCTGGCTGCTGATGATTGTGCCATTACTGCCCAAGCAGGGAGCTTTGAGATGGTAGAACAGGAGCTTTCCAAAGCTCTAGTTGCTCTTACTGCCTATTACAGGGAAAACCAGCTGATCCCCAACCCATCTAAAACACAGACATGTGCCTTTAATCTCAAGAACAGAGAAGCATCCCGAGCTCTGAAGATCACCTGGGAAGAAATCCCACTGGAGCATTGCAGCGCACCCAAATACCTGGGAGTCACTCTGGACCGTGCTCTTACCTACAAGAAGCACTGCCTGAATATCAAGCAAAAAGTGGGTGCTAGAAACAATATCATACGAAAGCTGACTGGTACAACCTGGGGATCACAACCAGACACAGTGAAGACATCTGCTCTTGCGCTGTGCTACTCTGCTGCTGAGTATGCATGCCCAGTGTGGAATACATCTCACCACACTAAAACAGTGGATGTGGCTCTTAATGAGACATGCCGCATTATCACGGGGTGCCTGCGCCCTATACCACTGGAGAAATTACACTGCTTAGCCGGTATTGCACCACCTGACATCCGCTGGGAAGTGGCAGGCAATAGTGAAAGGACCAAGGCAGAGACATCTCCAGCTCACCCCCTGTTTGGGTATCAGCCAGCACATCAATGACTTAAATCTAGACATAGTTTTCTAAGATCTACGGAGACACTTGCTGGAACACCTCAGCAAGCGAGAGTCCAAAAGTGGCAGGCTCAAACCCAGAACTTCAACCAATGGCTGATACCAAATGAGAGACTCCCCCCTGGGCACACAGAGGACTGGGTGACTTGGAAGGCGCTGTGGAATCCACGACATGTGAGTGTGGAGAGGAGCAAACCACTGACCACCTGCTGCAATGCAACCTGAGCCCTGCCACATGCACCATGGAGGACCTTCTTGCAGCAACACCAGAAGCACTCCAAGTGGCCAGATACTGGTCAAATGACATTTTGTATTTTGTCTGTTTGTTTGCTTTGTTCTTTTAGAAATGTAATATAAGTGACTGGTTGCCCTGACACGACAAAAAAAATGAACCTGGCTAAAATCTGCTTCTGCGCAACAAACTTGGGCCCTCCAGGTGTTTTGGACTTCAACTCCCACCATTCCTAACAGCCTCAGGCCCCTTCCTTTTCCCCCTCAGCCGCTGTTTGGCACCACTTTTACTGCCATGCCTGAATGCTATCGAATCCTGGAGTTTTTAGGTTGGACATTTTGCCAAGTGGTGCAAAACTGCATTAATTCGACATTATAAATGCACCCTTAGGTGCCCATTTGAGATCCCCAGAATGCCCATCCCGAACCCAAAGGGGCTGAAAAGGGGTTCCCTTTGCCCCCCATTTCCGGGTTCCTAGAAGGGCAGCGTGCAACCCAGTGGGCCTGAAGGATGCATCTTGCTCTTGCTGCAAAGGCTTTTTTGCTGCTGCTGCTGCCTCAAGCCAACAGGGCTGGATCAGCTGCTGGGGGCCGTGACGTCACGGAGCCTCCTGCCAGCACAACGTTCCATTGAGGCGAGCGGGGAGCGCGTGCTCTGCAGAGCACATGGGCAGCAAAGCAGCCAGGCAGCAAGCAAGCAAGCAACTCCATTGCGCCTTCTCCTCGCTGCACAACCCAGGCCAGGGAAGCCTTTTCTAGACCCCTCTCCACCTTGTTTTTTCAATGGATCTATAGATATATATTTTTTTGCAACTTGGATGTTTATGGAAAACCGCCTCCCCCCTCCTCTCTTTCCGGCCTTGTTGGAGGGGATGATGGGTGGTAAGTTGGAAAAGCTTGGCTTGCAATGGAGGAGTGGGGGTGCTGGTGGGGTGGGGGGGGGAGGGGGGAGTTTAGGCCTCCGACGATGCCTGGTGGGGGAAGGGGAGCGCGTGCGCCTCTTCTCTCTCTCTCTCTCTCTGTGTGTAATTTTCCACTTCTGATATGTGCATTTGGGGAAGGGTTGCAAACCTGATGATGGGGGGCTTTGGAGTTGGCTCGAAGTTTGCAGGTGGCCTTCGCAGGGCCCTCGCCTGGGTGTTTTCCGTGGTTTTCTCAATGGCGCTTGGCACCCAAACCTTGTTGATTTCCGTCCACTTTCCTTCCAAGAAATAGAATATATAATATGATAAAAGTGATGCCAAACTGCATTAATTTTACTTTATAGCTCCTTGCATGCATGCATGCATGCATATATATATATATATAATTTATAATTTTTGCATGCATGCCAGACCTGTGTGTGTGTAATATGTGTGTGTGTGTGTATGTATATATGCATATATGTGTGTGTATATATATGTGCGTGTGTGTGTGGCATGCATGCAATATATATATTGCATGCATGCCAGGGCCTATTTTATTTATGTATTATATACATATAGATATATCAGTGTGTATGTGTGTATGCATATATGTGTGTGTGTGTATATATAATTTTTGCATGCATACCAGGACCTATTTTATTTATGTATTATATATGTATATCAGTGTGTGTGTGTGTGTGTGTGTGTGTATATATATATATATATATATATAATTTTTGCATGCATGCCAGGACCTATTTTATTTATGTATTATATATATATGTGTATGTGTGTGTGTGTATAAATATATATATAAATAATTTTTGCATGCATGCATGGCAGGACCTATAAAGTTAAATCTGTCCTGTAGAATTAATGCAGTTTGGCCTCACTTTTAACTGCCATTATCCTAAGGACCTGCATTTTAAGGGCGCATCTTCACTGTAGAATTAAAGCAGTTTGACACTGCTTTAACTGCCCTCTCTCTGTGCTGTGGAATCTTGGGAATATTATTATTATTATTAACAGTCTTTTTCTGGAGAGAAAAAGCAGGGTATAAATAAACATAATAATTGGGTTGCTGTGAGATTTCCGGGCTGTATGGTCATGTTCCAGAAGGATTCTTTCCTGACATTTTGCCTACATCTGTGGCAGGCGTCCTCAGCGTTTGTGAGGTCTGTTGGAAACTTGGAAAGTGGGGTTTCTAGCAGACCTCACAACCTCTGAGGATGCCTGCCATAGATGTAGGTGAAACGTCAGGAGAGAATGCTTCTGGAACATGGCCATAGAGCCTGGAACACAACAGCAAGCCCAGTGATTCCGGCCATGAAAGTATTGACAATACATCAAACATAATAATAATAATAATAATAATAATAATAATAATGCTATAAAATAAATTGCAAATACTTTGGCACAAGCCAATAAAGGTGGTCCCAGTGGTAGTTGGCACATTGGGTGCAGTGCCTAAAGACTTTGGCCTGCACTTAAAAACAATCAGCACTAACAGAATTACCATCTGTCAGCTGCAAAAGGCCACCCTACTCGGATTTGCACGCATTATTCGCCGATACATCACACAGTCCTAGGCACTTGGGAAGTGTCCAACGTGTGATCCAATACAAAAGCCAGCATAGTGATCTTGTTTGCTGTGTACTAATTGTAATAAATCTTTATATCCCGCTTTTCTCCCTTACGAGTCTCAAAGCAGCTTACAATGTATTAAAATCATGTAAACAACAATCCAGATCCATCGATAATGTGTATAAGCCATCATAAAATAACAATTTAAAACAATAATATACATTCACTTTCTTATGGCATCATATTTTGTATAATCTGGTTGTGCATCAAATAATAATAATAATAATAGATTTGTAAGGTCTTTAGCTTTCCCTGCCAAAGTGTGCCAGCTCCCATGATTCCACAGCATTAACCCATATTGTGGTGTCAAACTGCATTAATTCTAAAGTGTAGATGTACCCTAGACTCCTTTATCTCCCTTCCCTTCTTCTTCCTTGGACTTGAATCCTATTAAATGAGGTATTCAAATGGAAAGGTCAAGTGCGCTTGCCTGGTATATGCAATTTGTAAGGTCCCATGAGGCCATCCCGTCCACTCCAGCTTGGGTGAAGTGTCTCTGATGCCAAGGAGCCAAAAAATAACAAGACAGAGACACCCCCTCCTCAAAAAAAGAAGAAACAATTTTAAAAAATCAGTACGAATTTATAGAGGTTGGGCATCCAGAATTCTGATATCTTCCTATATCCGAAATTATCCACATGGGCAGCCGAGACGACGTCACCGATGTTTTCCCTTCATGGTTCGGCATACACACATTTTGTTTCATGCACAGAATTATTTAAAATAGTCCATTATAAGGTATGCACATAACATAAACAGATCTTGTAGTGAGATGTAGGCCTCATGTCCAAGATACCTCGTTATGTACATACATATAGACTAATCCAGATCTTAAAAATCCAAAATGCTTCTCGTTCCAAGCAGTTTGGATTCCAAGAGATGCTCAATCTGTTTACACTTTTTTCAGGACCAAGCCTTATCCTGACTTGGATACGATTTACCAAAACATTATTTTTAAATAGCTTTTTTATTTATTTGTATTCTTGAGTTTTTGTGAATTATGTTTCAGATCTTGCTTGCAAGAAAGCACAGTCGAGGACAATATGGGTAAAATGTAACTTAGGGGCTGTATATTATTACAGTTACTATTATTTGATACATAACAGGATCACAGACAACAAGATAACTATGCTGGCTTTTGTATTTGATCACACATTGGACCAGGGGTCCTCAAACTTTTAAAACAGAGGGCCAGGCCACAATCCCTCAAACCGTCTGAGGGCTGGATTATAATTTGAAAAAAGCATGAATGAATTCCTATGCACACTGCACATATCTTATTTGTAGTGCAAAAACCACTTATAAACAATACAATAATTAAAATGAAGAACAATTTTAACAAATATAAACTTATTAGTATTTCAATGGGAAGTGTGGGCCTGCTTTTGGCAGATGAGATAGGATTGTTTTGTTGTTGTTGTTGTTGTTGTTGTTGTTGTTGTTGTGTGCTTTCAAGTCGTTTCAGACTTAGGTTGACCCTGAGCGAGGGCCGGGTAAATGACCTTGGAGGGCCGCATCTGGCCCTCGGGCTTTAGTTTGAGGACCCCCTGCATTGGACTCTTCCCAAGTGTCTAGGACTGTGTGATGTATTGGCGAATAATGCATGAAGATCCAAGTAGGGTGGCCTTTCGCATCTGACAGGTGGTGATTTTATCAGCGACAATTGTCTTTAAGTGCAGACCAATCTCTTTAGGCACTGCACCTAGTGTGCTGATTATTATTATTATTTGTCCTATAAGGCTTTTTTGTGTGGCTCAGACCGCTGCGGACTCTGTAATCCCACTCTTTTAATGCCATTTCTGAAAGGTGAGTTGCTTGTCTTGGAAGAATTTAAACGTGGCATTTCATATTTTGATTCGGTTGCAGGGTCCCACTGTACTATTTATTTATCAACCTCCTCCAGCAACATGTTATCAAAACAAAACGTCTTTGCGTATATGTGTTCCATTATCTGCTCTGGAGTCCCTTCGGGGTGAGATGCCAGAATATAAATACACAATAAATAGAAATAAAAATAAATAAATCAAAACAAAAAGTTAATTCCCAACAATTTCCCTTATTGGGGAGTATTGTCAGTATTCCACGTGTATATGTTTGGCTGAATACGTGCTCCAATGTTGTTGTTGTGTTGTGCAGCTTTTCAAGTTGTTTTTCATTTATGACAATCCTATCGTGTGGGTTTATGTGGCTGAGGGCCCTTCAAGACAGGCTCTGTATCCCAGGATCTGATCCCAGGTTTACTGTTTAAACTGGATTATATGAGTTTGCACTGCCAATTAATCTGGGATAAACAGAAAACCTTGGATCAGATCCTTGGATATAGGGCCTGCCTGGAAGGGCCCTGAGAGTATGTGACTCCCGCATGTTAACTTAGTGGGTATGCATAGTGTATAATCATAATCATAATCATAATCATCATCATAATTTGGTTGTTGTGAGTTTACTGGATGGTATTGCTATGTTCCAGAAGCATTCTCTCCTGACGTTTCACCCACAACTATGGCAGGCATCCTCAGAGGTTGCGAGGTCTGTTGGAAACTATAATACACTATGCATACCCACTGAGTTAACATGCGAGAGTCACATACTCTCAGGAACCTTCCAACAGTTACAATACATAGACAAAATACATTAAACTATATTAAAAGACAGAGCAACGATTAAAACACGTTAAAATCATGCATACCAGGAAAACGTAAATTTGAAATTCGTCCTTTAAAATTGACTGGGTATTGCATAATGTTTAAAACACGTCGGGTGTATTCATCCATGATTGTTTGGATACATTATTCCTAAAGGTCAGAGGTGTAGCGTCATGTTTGCACCAATAAATAAGAATATCCAAAATGACATCTTTCTTGGCACTATTGTGTCGCTCATATTGATGGAAAGTGACCAAGAAAATGCTTTAAAAAATTAGAAATACGAGCCGTCTCTTGAATATTCTGGCCGATTAGAAAGAAAGCCTTTGCCACAAGAAAGTAGGAAATGAGTTTATGAGGTTGTTGAAGCTTGGGGACACTTCCGTGCAATGGGCTTGAATTGACAAGTTTGGACATGTTTGCACTGGCCTGTGTTTATGAGTTGCCATAATTAGTCATTTAGCCTCTCAAGTGGCAGAAGAAGCTCCGACCTGTTATGGGTATGAAACCTCTGCTTTCTTTTATGATGCTGTGTTGATATCATTGGAGTGCAATGCATGGCCAATAGATTTATTGCCTTGTTTACTTGTTCTGCAAAAATGTATAAGGGAGATTTGGTTGTGTATATTCTTTTATTGCAGCAGTTTTCAATGCGATGTCTGTCAAGTTCAATTCAATACACTATAAATACTCGTGTGTAAGTAGAGAGCAGGTTTAGGGGCAAACAGTTAGGAATGTAAGATCTTGTGGAGAGGCCCTGCTCTCGATTCCACCTTCGTCGCAGGCGCGCCTGGCGGAAACGAGTGACAGGGCCTTCTCAGTGGTGGCTGCTCAGCTATGGAACTCCCTCTCTAGGGATATTAGATCAGCCCCCTCCCTACTGACATTCCGAAAAAAGTCTGGCCTTTTGAATAAGTCTTTGAAAACGCAGTGTAAGGGATGAATATGGAACTCAGGAAAGAACATGGAATATCTTTGGAAAATGAGCTAATAGGAAGTTACTGGTGTTTTATGCTTTTAATGCTTTTTACAGGGTTTTTATAATGTGTGTTAATTGTTTTTAATTTTGTTTTTAATTTTGTTTATGTTCATTGTGGCATTGAATTGTGCCAGTGTAAGCCGCCTTGAATCGCCTTCGGGCTGAGAAAGGAGGCACAGAAATGCAGTAAATAAATATAAATAAACATTATGGATTTTGATCACAGTTAAAGTACATTAGTCATACTGACCCATGGGTAAGTTGACCCAGGTTTTTTGGTCACTAACATTTCTAAACTTATACATTAGTATATATTCTAGGGTAGGTACCGTCTATTGACATGTATACATTGTTGATTTGTGTTAAAGTTCGTGCATGACATTCATTATGCACACGGTAATGGTATAGGTACATATGTTCATTCTGAAAAGCTTGAGTATATGTTTCTTTTTATATTCAACATCTTCATTAAGAAACAGTGGAATTAAGAAATTTGGAGTCTTCTGTATTTTTCCCCTTCCCGATTTCTGAAGTTATAGCATTGTTGTTATCTAACATAAAAAGTAAATTTAGTGCCAGTTGCACAAAATTATGTTTTCTGGAAAAATACTGTTTTAACCTAAAACTTCATTAATACATAAGTCTGCAGTTTAAAGTGTCCTTAATTTTTTATCCATTTTCCAAAATTATGAAGACTTTTGGAAATGTAATGAAAATACTAATTGAAACAAAAGGTTTATAAGAATTTGTTTTGTGAAAAAGGGGAAAGAATGGAAAGAAAATGGGAGATTTTATTAAGTAAATACCTACTTAGGTCTCTTTTTTTCCTTCCAGGTTTTCATTTCCTTGCAAACTTCTAAACCATACATACTCTCCTGTTTTTGTGATCCCCTTTACCTAAGGGAGTTCTGTATGAATATTCCAACATGTATTTCTTTGAATAACCCTGTGAAATAGAAGAGTGTCTGCCACGGGTTCTCCCAGGGAGTAAGAATTTGATGTCGAGAATTTTCAGGATTTTTATATTCCATCTGCACAGATAACTTTGAGGTTTACATACATGTACTAGGTAGTATTGTGTGTTGCTATGAGGGAAGACGCTGTTGAAGCATGTAAGAAATCAGTTATTGTGTGCGTGGGTCAACTGTAAAATAAGATGCACAAAGCTGATTAGTTGGACTATGCCCAGGGAGCTGGCTGAGCCTGGGACTTTTGGTTACTGTTACATTTTTCATGCTTTGAGCTGTGCAAGTGCTTGATTGGAGAGACAGTTTGAAGTGTGTTCTTGCTTCATGAGCTGTTGGAAGGCGTTTCTCCACATGGGCAAAGAAAGACCATTTTAAATCTCTCAAAAAGGACATTATGTGAGTCAATTCGACTGATCACATGATTTGTACATATGTTGTTCTGAATTATGAAGAGTAAACTACTTCTTTATTGATTATCTGTGTGGTACATTTTCGTTCCCTGGCAAGACTGTGTGTGGACTGATCAAACGTGAACTACATGTGGTTTATTTTACATTACACCACAGAGGCTATGCTAATGGTAGCAGTGCTGTTAGTAGGATCTTCTATGTCAGAGAAGCTTTTGCTAATGAGTCAAACTAAATGTACTAAATAGTATTATGTGTGTGCGCGTAAATGACACTGGTGGAAGATATTTCAGATACAAAGGCAGTGGCACCATAGCTGACACTATGGTTGAGTATCCCTTACTCAAAATGCTTGAGACCACAACTGTTTTGGATTTGGAGAATACCGTACCTGTATTTGAAGATACATACATAAAGAGATATCTTCAAGATGGGGCCCAGATCTAAACATGACATTTATTTATATTTCATTAAAACAAACCCTTATACACACAGTCTGAAGATAACTGAATCATATTTTCATTAATTTTGTGCAGTTTCAAACACCCTTATGGACATTTTGGGATTTTGGACTATTTTGGAATTTGTAATTACTGAGTAGGAATGCTCAATTTGGACTGTGCAGAAGGAAGGTCAGTAAATCCCTTTTACTGCGAAAATTTTACCATGAGATGATCTAATTTGGAGGTTTCCCATTCATAGGCTTGCCATAAATTGAAGTTGTTGCCTCTGTGTTCACTATATAGTCAATGAACACAAGAATGGGATTCAACTCTAGCATACTAGGGGGGAAATGCCAATAGGACAGGCATGAGCAAACTTTTCTGTCTTGGGGCCGCATTGTGGGCTGGGTTGAGAGGGCCGTGCTGAAAGGGAGGGCAGCTGGGCACATGCTGGGTGGATGAGGAGGGGCTGAGGTAAGCACCCAGGGGGCCGCATCCATCATCCAGGCCTTAGTTTGTCCATGCCTGCAATAGGACTAGAATGTCAAGAAAAATTTTAAAGAGAAACAAAGACATGATAAGAAGAGGAGGAAATTATTCCATTGGATGTGGTCATAGAATTAGAATTCTACTTCTTCCAAAGTGGGAATAAAATGTTACAGCTAATTAAGGGAATTCTAAGAAAATAGTCCAGGACAACTACGAGAATTATTGTGGTTTGACTGGGGTTCGAACCCCTTCTTGGCCATGGAAATATACTCGGTGACCCTGGAAAAGTCACACTCTCTCAGACAAAGGCAAGAGTAGACTCCCTCTGGACAGATCTTTCCACGAAAACTTTAGGATACGGTTACCTTATGTTTGAAATTACTTGAAGGTGCACACAACCAACTCCAGAACAACAGAAACAAGGGTCAGTACCCTATATTGTTTACTTAGTTAAGATATATTTTATTAAGTATGCTTAACTGAGTATACTTAACCAAGTAGCATCTCCTGGCTCAATCCTCTTCCATCCTGCTTTATTGTGCAGCTACTGCTGCAAGCAACAGCAACCTGTAGTCCTGGAAATTGACATTTCCACTTCCCTCCTATTATTACTTTTGGATTTACATTAAGAAGCAGAATCCCTTTTGTAGTTAATTCCTCATCTCACTGAAGATAACTCACAGGAGCGGTGGTGAAACATCAGTCCTCTGTGCCCAATCGATAGGAGAACAGATCTTTATCGTTCACAGCAGCTGATGCCTGGGTCAGACAGGACTGGGGAAGTTTTACAATCCAAATGTTTTCCGTGCACTTTGAAATACATAGAGATCATTAATGCCAGTTGCTTATGAATGCATAACTGTAGAGTTCCAACCATCATTTGGATGGTTTAGCCCTGAGAACTACAGCAACAAATACTACAACAAATACTAATTTGCTTCATCTTGTTGAGCCCTCGTGGGGGTTCATTGTGGGAAGTTTGGCCCAATTCCAAATGCTCTTGGATTGTAGGTGAACTATCAATCCCAGCAATTACAACTCCCAAATGTCAAGGTCTATGTCCTCCAAACTCCACCAGTGTTCACATTTGGGCATTTTGAGTATTCGTGCCAAGTTTGGTCCAGATCCATCATTATTTGAGTCCACACTGCTCTCTTGATGTAAGTGAACTACAAGTCCAAAACTCAAGGTCAGTGCCCACCAAGCCCTTTCAGTATTTTCTGTTGGTCATGGGAGTTGTGGGTGCCAAGTTTGGTTCAATTCCATCATTGTTGGAGTTCAGAATGCTCTTTGATTGTAGGTGAACTATAAATCCCAGCAATTACAACTCCCAAATGACAAAACCAATTTCCCCTCCCCCAACCCCACCAGTATTCAAATGTGGGCATATTGGGTATTTGTGCCAAATTTGATCCAGTGAATGGTAATACATTCTGCGTAGCAGATATTTACATTATGATTCATAACAGTAGCAAAATTATAGTTGTGAAGTAGCAGTGAAAATAATTTTATGGTTGGGGGGTCACCACAACATGAGGAACTGTATTAAGGGGTCACGATACTAGGAAGGTTGAGAACCACTGCCCATTCCATGGCCCATTCTGGCTGTGATTTATAATTGTGTTGATCTTTCTAGCAGGTGGAAATTCTCTCTTGTTTTTTCTACTAAGATATTATCCATATTCCCAGCTTGCATGGTAACATCACAGTTCTTTGCCCTAAAACCATTACTCAACTAATTCATGCCGTTTTTATGCATGCACTTGATACATTCTTTTAATTATTATGGATTTAGCATGGTTGTAATGGAGGCATATATTTTAGCTCTGTTGGATCCAGGCTTTGCCACTCGTTGCAAGCAAATGGAACATAGTCTAAAACTGGCTGGGAATATTCTTCTTTGGTTTCCTAGCAACTAATAGACATTTATTCAATTTCTTAAGTCGAAGACCTATTTAATGCTGTATAGTGTTCCCACCATAACCAAACAGACATGAATGCCATGCTGCAGCTTCCTGTGATGGAGGTAAATTTCATGTAAAAGCTTTTTGTGGTTGAGCTCCATTTCATGTAAAGGCTTTAAATTGCCTCTTATCTCCACTCACTCCTTGGAGGGAACTATAGGGGAAGCGTGTGTGCCTTGGTGGTTCCCATGGGAAGCCCACAAGCAGGATGTGGGTGCAATTGCACCACCCAGTTTGTGCACCCCAGTGACTGGTATTTTCTTTGATACAGGATTTAATATAGAGCCAACTTGACTAGTGGTCTAGGCACATATCTAGTTTGAGCTATTTTCTGTAGCAGTCAATGTATGTAACTAACCAGACACTTTGAGTCTCTTGTGGGGAGAAGAGGTAAAGGTAAAGGTTTCCCCTTGACATTAAGTCTAGTATTTAATGTTTGCCATGTAGGTAGTGTGCCAAGTTTGATGCAGATCCATTGTGGTCTTGTTCAAAATGCTCTTTGATTGTAGGTAAACTATAAATCCCAGCAATTACAACACCCAAATATCAAGATCTGTTTTTTCCAAACTCATTTGGGCATATTGAGTCTTCAAGTTTGGTCCAGATCCATCTTTGTTTGAGTCCACAGTGCTCCCTGGATGTAGGTGAACTACAACTTCAAGACTCAAGGTCAATGCCAACCCAATCCTTCCAGTATTTTCTGTTGGTCATGGGAGTTCTTTGTGCTAAGTTTGGTTCAATTCCATCATCGATGGAGTTCAAAATGCTCTTTGATTGTAGGTGAACTATAAATCCCAGCAACTGCAACTCCCAAATGACAAAATCAACCACCTCTCCAAACCCTACCAGTATTCGAATTTGGGCATATCAGGTATTTGTGCCAAATTTGGTCCAGTGAATGAAAATACATCCTGCATATCAGATATTTACATTACGATTCATAACAGTAACAAAATTACAGTTACAGTTATGAAGTAGCAATGAAAATAATTTTGTGGCTGGGGGTCACCACAACATGCGGAACTGTATTAAGGGGTTGCAGCTTTAGGAAGGTTGAGAAACACTGCTGTATGGGCTTCCTGACTTCTGAACCATGTGGCGAATTCTAGAACTGTTGCCAAAATAAGTTCCTGGGGATGAGGAGACATGGCCATCTGTCGGGAGTGCTTTGAATGCGATTTTTCTGCTTCTTGGCAGGGGTTGGACTGGATGGCCCACAAGGTTTCTTCCAACTCAATGATTCTATGATTCTATGATTTTGAAATATTCTGTAACCATTTGACAAACTTGTGGACCACAGCTTCATAAACACGGAGAGATTTCAGCTTCTGAAATCTCTGTACAGATATCCCTTCATCTTTTTTTTCTTGCCTGTCCAATCTGCAATTTGGTGGAAGGTGAATGAGGACACAGCAGAGAGCAGCCAAGGCTGTTGGCCTGTGCCCCTGATGGAAAGGAACATGTGAAGCCTTTGCTTGTGTTGAAATCTGACTTGGCAGGAAGGCTACAATTTGTATAATCCGCTCCTGGTTTCCAAAGGGCCATGAAATAGCAAAAACTTTGGTTAGAGATTTCTTTCCCTTTCACTACATAGTTCTTTCTATTTTTTTCTGCAAAGTGATATCAATTTGTCTTTGCCACGAGACAAAACGCTCGCCGCAATACATCTATCTGCAAAGTGCCAGATTGCAATAGTTGGATTATTTTTGGCCTGGAAAATAGAGGACAGTTCATTCATTACAGAGTACGGACTCTTTAACACACTTGCGTTTCCCAGCCATGTGCAACAGTGCAGATCTGGATTAAGACACGCTGGGGTCCAAGTTGTGCCAACTTGCAGAGGCCCAAAAGCATTGCCAAGACTTGCGATGTAGTGATTTTATGCATTAATATGAAGAGAACTTAAGGCAGCAGTGGGAATTGTTGATTTCTTCAGGGATCATGCAGCTCGGGAGGGGAGGCTTGTGATGCGGTGCAAGGGCTATCTTCTAATGTTTGTTGTTCAAATAGGGTCATCATATCTTTGAAGGCCTTCTGAAAGTATGATTCTCCAGTTAAACAATGTCGAGGAATTTTCTGTTCCCTGAAAATGGTTCCCAATACCCAAAATTAACAACTCAGAAGTGTCCAGATTTGGAAAAATGTTTTCCATGTAGAGTTGGAAAGGCTGGAAATAGTGAGTGTGTAAATATAGGTAATCCCCAATTACGAACAAGATAAGTTCTGTTGGTTTGGTGTTTGAATTAGTATGTATGTAACTGCCACCCTATCCATCCATCCATCCATCCATCTACACACACACACACACACACACACAAACACATGCACGCACACATATATACACATACAAACATACAGGGGGGGGGCGCATGCATGCACGCTTTGGATAGCATAGGGAAGGGTTAACACCCCCAGGGTGTTGGTTTTGCTGTTTGTGCCCCTATTCAGAAGATTTCACCTCATTTTCTTACCCTGTGATAATTGGATCTTTAAAAAATTGGCTTGCTGTGGAAAGAAGAATTGATGAGGAAGTTTCAGATGTCCTCTCACTTCTGGTTGTCTCACCCCATTCTTAACTAGAAAATCAGGAGGCAGAGGGCTTCCTGAAGTGAAACAAATGGTCGAAGAAGAGAAACATGTGCTGGCAGATTATGTGAAAGACAGTCAAGAACTAACATTGATGGAAGGAAATAGTAGTAAACTGCTTAAAATGCAAAAGACAAAGAGTGAATACTGTAAAAATACAGTGCTGAGCAGAAGAGAAAACTGGCGAAAGAAGGTTCTCCATGGATAATTTCTGGGAAAAATTGAGAACACAATTGACAAGGAAAGAAACATGGATGTGGCTCACAAATGGAACTTTGAAAAAGGAGACGGAGGGTCTGATTCTTGCAGCCCAAGAACAGGCAATTAGAACCAATGACATCAAATCCAGAATTGAAAAGTCAACAAGGAAGCAGATGAAACAATGGATCACATACTCAACTGCTGCAAGAAGATCCCAAAGATGGACTATAAGCAGAGGCATAACACCGTTGCTCAGATAATTCATTGGAACTTGTGACACAAACATTTGCCTGTGACAAAGAACTGGAGGGATCACAATTCTGAAAAAAATACAGAAAATGAACACGTCAGACTATTTTTGGACTTTCGAATTCAGAGTAACAGGATTTTGGAACACAATACTCCTGACCTCATGATAATGGAAAAAAGATTTTCATAGGGTTCTCTTAGGCAAGGAATATTAAGATGGTTTGCTAGGTCTTTCCTTTGAAATGTAACCTCCCATCCAACTACTAACTAGGACAGACCTTGGTTAGCTTCCAAAATTGGGTGGAAACAATGTAACGGATGAAGATTTGAACAGAGGACATAGTTTCTTTTTAAATTGTTATTATGCACTGTCGTTTATGGTTAATTGCACTTAATGTTTTTGCTTTATCAATGTATGTATTTTGTTCGGTATCGAATTGTGCTGACTGTATATACTTCCCTGAGTCGCCTTCGGGCTGAAATGAGTGGGATAGAAATAATATAAATAATAATAATAATAATAATAATAATAATAATAATAATTATTATTATTATTATTATCTACATTTCTATACTGCTTTTCTCACCCCTGGGGGACTCAAAGCGGTTTACAACATAATAAATGGCAAGTTCAATGCCTCTCATATATATATAAATATCACATATCTAAATCAATAACATATAACTGTAGATAAAAACTGTTAAAACTATAAAAACATCAAACATAGACATAAAGCATGAAACATATTATTGCTGCAATTAACAATGAAGACCCCTTCTCTTCTCCCCCACTCCCCAACTCTCTCTCCATAGAATTTTCTAGTATCTTTAAGGTATTTAGGCTAAGAAAGCCCATAGGGTGGCATAAAGAAATGCTGGAAATGCTTTCACAGAAAAGCCATGATGCTCTTTGCTCTACATTGCAAGGCTTGAAATTGAGCTGAGCCTGGAGAAGTCATCTTAGGTCAGATCTCTTATATTTAGACCTAGTGGAAAAGCCGGCTTGCCTCCACGAATCCGGACGGGATCTCCAGGTGGCAGGGCTCATTAGTCCGTGAAATTTGATGGGACGGGCACTGCCAAAGTGTCCTAAGGACCATGGGAGGCAGTTGGTTGGGGAAATATGAAGATGTATTCTCCAGTGTCGCTATGTGGCAGACATCTGCTCTTGGCCCCTCTTTCCTGCTTGAGATAGTGAGCAAGGGAAAAACTCTTGGCTCCTTTCAAACTTTTTTTCTTTTCCAAGAAAGCTGGTTGCCCACGGAGGCAACAGCTGTTTCCATGTTGGGAAGGAGAATCCATTCCAAGCCCCTGTTTGCAGTATTGGCAGTGAAGGCCTCCACAAATGTGTCCCACAGCTGCCTCGGGCCATGAATCTTGGAGGTCATTTAAGTTGACTGCTGAATAATGCCTGTTTTTTTCCTCTTGTTGTTTTAATATTTTATTATTATTTTTGCTTTGGCCGGTTCACAGTTGGCTTGGAAAGCTTCCCTTCTTTTCTATTTAAAGGGCAGTGAGCAAGAGAAAAGGATGAAAATCCAAAACTTCCTAAGGAAGTAGGAGAAGGAAATGAGGCTTACTTATTTCCCCCTTTTCTGACATTACTGGTATGTTTGTGGTTCGAAATTTCTCACAATTGCTCTGACTCGTCTTCCTTATTGGATGCAGTTTTCTCACTGTTGTAAGTACTTTGGCTTTTCAGGTGTGCCAAGTTCTTCGCCTTCCCATATACGGTATGTCAGTAAATGTAGACTTCCAAGCTGGACTTTCCAAAACAATCCAGAGCTCCAAGTCTGTTTCCTTCATAGCTTTGGAGCTGGGAAGTTCTGAAATGGCAAGGCTGTTCTATTACATGGAGCCATCCTCCTCCTATTTATTTATTTACTGTACTCTGTTCGGGAGCGAACCGAGTACAGTTGTAGTTGTAATGCATTTTAAAAAACACAACGTTTAGGAACCTGGCATTATATTAAATGTCCTTTGACCAGTAGCTTGCTACTTGGGAGTGCCTCTGGTGTTGCTGTAAGAAGGTCTTCCATTGTGCATATGGCAGGGCTCAGATTGCATTGTAATAGGTGGTCTGTGGTCTGCACTTCTCCACGCTCGCATGTCGTGGACTCCATTTCTTAAGGTTGGCTCTGCATTTCATGGTGCTAGAGAGCAGTCTGTTCAGTGCCTTCCAAGTTGCCCAGTCTTCTGTGTGCCCAGGAGGGAGTCTCTCATTTGGTATCATCCATGGTTTGAGGTTCTCGGTTTTAGCCTGCCACTTTTGGACTCTTGCTTGCTGAGGTGTACTTGTGAGTATCTCTGTTGATCATAGAAGGCTGCTTCTTGATTTAAGGCATTGGCATGCTTGCTGATATTCGGATCCTCCTCCTGAATACAGCAATTTTCAGAAAAAATTCAAGATATCAGATTCTATCTGATCTTGGAGGCTACAGGTCTGTATCTAGTTAGTTCCTTGATGTTCTTAGACCAGGTGTTGCGGGCAATATTTTAGAGGAAAACAAAGGAAAAAATGGAGTCATCTTTGGTTCATACTTGAATGGGAGACTGCCAACAAAAACCAGGTGTTGAAGGCTATGTGTCAGAGGAAGGTCCTCATAAACCATCTCTTCAGTATTCCTTGCCTAAGAAAACACTGTCACATAAGTTGGCAGGTTCACAAACTGTGAATACAATAACTATGTGTTTGCAGACACATATATAGTAAAGGTGCGTTTAATGGAAGTCATGGCTTGCTGTGCCTTCCTGGTGAATGTATAGCAAACAGTGATTTATTTGTTTATTACTTACTTTTTATACTCTTTCTTTCCTCCAACGAGCTCAGTGTATCCATGACACTCTTTCCTATCTTATTCTGACATCAACCTTGAGGGAGAAGTGGCCCTTCAGAACTAAATAGGAACATATGTGTGATTGTTTTAGATCTGCCACATCTATTTCATTACTTACATTTTTGGCTAGTTATATAATAAGTTTGTATCAATGTGTTTGTTAATGGTTTTGTTTTGTTTTGTTTCGATTGTTTATTATGGCATTGGATGTTTGCCATCTTTTGTTAGAAACCACTCTGAGTCCTGTCCCCCACCCCACCCCCCGGGGAGATGGGGCGGGTTATAAAGTTTTTAAATTGTTGTTGTTGTTGTTGTTAGGTCAACCTAAGAGTCAAGGAGACCACCTCAAGGTCAGCCAAATGGTTTCATATCTGAAAAGTGCTTTGAACTTGGATCTTCTAAGTCTTGGTTCAGTTCTTTATTTTATTTTATTTATTTACATCACTTTTATCCCACCCATATCAGCCCGAAGGCGACCACTACAACACACTGTGTCAAAGGGCACCACAACATCACACAGTATGTTGCTAGTGTTCATCAAATATGAAGTATAGTTTGAGCATACTTTTCCAAGAATTCCAAAATCCAAAATAATCCAAAATAGTCCACACAGGTGACTAAGATAGTGACACTTTCATTTAATGCACAAATTGTTGTACATATTGTATAACATCTCCAGGTTATGTGTTTAAGGTGTATGTATATGAAATACAAATGATTTTTGTGTTTCCTGCTTAATTGTGGGGTACTTACTTACATCTATTTCTGTTTTATTGACTATTCTAAAGCCTTTGGCTGTGTGGATCATAATAAATCATGGCAAATTCTTCATGGTACAGGGATACCAAGTCCCCTTACCTGTCTTTCTGTATAATGATCAAGTCGCAACAGTAAGAACAGACCACAGAACAGATTGGCTCAAGATTGGGAAAGGAGTATGGCAGGGCTGTATCCTCTCACCCTACCTATTCAACTTGTATGCAGAACACATCATGTGATGTGCGGTATTTGATGAATCCAAGGCTGGAGTTAAAAGTGCTGGACGAAATATTAACAACCTTAGATATGCAGATGATACCACTTTGATGGCTGTAAGCAAGGAGGAGCCTTCTAACCAAAATGAAAGAAGAAAGTGCAAAAGCTGGGTGGCAATTCGACATCAAAAAAACCAAGATTATGGCATCCAGACTGATTGATAACTGGCAAATAGAAGGAGAAAACGTGGAGGTAGTAACAGGCTTTGTATTTCTAGATGCAAAGATTACGGCAGATGCAGACTGCAGCCAGGAAATCTATGGATGTGAGAGCTGGACCATAAGGAAGGCTGAGCAAAGGAAGATAAGACACTTTTGAACTGTGGTGCTGGAGGAAAATTCTGAGAGTGCTTTGGACTGCAAGAAGATCAAATGAGTCCACACTCCAGGAAATAATGCCTGGCTGCTCACTGGAGTGAAGGATATTAGAGGCAAAGATGAAGTGCTTTGGCCACATAATGAGCAGGCAGGATAGCCTGGAGAAGACAAAGATGACAATGATGTTGGGGAAAATGGAAGGAAAAAGGAAGAGTGGCCAACCAGAGGCAAGATAAATTGATGTTATCCTTGAAGTGACTGGCTTGACCTTGAAGGAGCTGGGGGTGGTGATGGGCAACATGAGAGACTGGTGTGGGATGGTCCATGAGGTCACAAAGAGTCAGAAGCGACCGAACAAATCAACAACAACCACAAACTTAATTACTTTGAAAGTATTTGTTATACTCCAGAAAATTTTGTTTTTGTGACTGCCACAAACTACATCGAATTGAGATATTAATTGAAAAACTATAGCAAAATGTGCTGCAGGCTATCCTGCAAAAACAAAATTTTAGCCATTTAATAAACTTTCCCCATGCTGGGTTGTTGTAGGTCTTTCTGGGCTATATGGCCATGTTCTAGAGGCATTTTCTCCTGATGTTTCACCTGCATCTATGGCAAGCATCCTCACTACCTCTGAGGATGCTTGCCATAGATGCAGGCGAAACGTCAGGAGAAAATGCCTCTAGAACATGGCCATATAGCCCTGAAAAACCTACAACAACACAGTGATTCCGGCCATAAAAGCCTTCAACAATACATTTTCCCCATGCTTTTATGATAGAGCCAATTAGGAAATGACGTTTTTTTCACCCGGGGACAAAAATCGTAATACATAGTGTTATGTTTGTATCTGCAAATACAGGAATTCCAAAATCCGAAATCCAAAACACGTCTGGTCCCAAGCATTTTGGATAAGGAATGTTCAACTTGTATTGCAGGGAATTGAAGCCAACTTGGTTTTCTTATTCTACTTGTATGATCATAGGCTAACAAATGTGTGTACTGCATTCATACTTACGTGGACTTAATTCAAATGTAATACCTGAAACAAAAGTCTCATGTAAGAGGGAGGTAGGCTTGATTAATAAGGAGCTCCAGGTCTCAAGCATTCCTGGAAGATCACCGTCTTAAGGATCAGGCCTGTCCTTTTAATCCCTGGATTTCAGGAGCTTATGGTCATTTCTTATTGCTGAGGGCAAAGCAGCCTGAAATGTGGAGTCATTACTCAGTGTAAGAATAGCTCTTGCCCTAGTCTTCACAGCAGGTTTTCGGGGATCTCTTTAGCTCACTGTGTTCATTCTTGGCTCAAATTAAGAGCTGCAGAAGAGGATGGTGAAGCCTCCTCTTGTAGTCTGATTCATAATCCGTTCCCTTAATAATACTTTACATTTATGTAAAGCTATGCAGCAGTCAGGGCTTTTCGTGTAAACCTTTACTCTAATGATACAGCAGTGTGGTAAAGCTATACAGCAGTCATAGAGTATTACGAACTGCTTGGAAAGGTGAGGGAAGAAGCGTCTTTTAACTCAATGCAAGGGTGGGTATTATGTGTCCCTCTGGATGTTGTTAAAGGCTTTGTTAATGGAGGTATGCCTGTACAGTAAGCCCCCCCCCCCCAATCTATATGGTGGATGTGTTCCTGGATTTTGGGTCAATTCGTGGATAACAGTGAACATTATTTTCAAGGGAACAACAACAAGTTGGTCTCACATTCATGGAACCAGAGTTGGAGCTGCAGTATTATCCAGATAGGTTTTGTAATGTGCGGTGGTTGCGAGCATTGTGATCAGGGTTATTCGCAATTGTCTTTTCCTTTAAAAGAAATTCTATGCAATTTACACTGGTTAGCCATGTTCCTTTGATCTCAGCCCTCCTATGCTTTGGATATTGCAGCCTGCTAAAGTAAAGTGAGGACACACTGCATTTTGCGGCCTCCTCCTTCTCCATGCCTCCCCTATTTGTGGTGATTTTGTTCTGTCTTAAAATGGAAAGCCTGCCGAGAGAAGGTTATTTTTCCTGTTCGGAGTAATTACATGCTAGGTTGCCATTCCCTGGCTTTGGCCACAAGCTCCTTCTCTCTCCCCTCCACCTCCCATATCTTTCTGCCTGGCATGCTGTGTTTAGCAGGGTGAAGCAGCCAAAGATAATAGGCTGCTGGGTTGAGGAGCACAGAGGGCCCTGTGATTAGCTCAATAATTATTGCACAGTGTGTAAAACCCAGCCGCGGTCTCCTCTCCCCCAGACCTGGCCCAGCAACATCAATGCGCATTGCCATTGCCTTCCTCGTGGTTGCAGTTGGCTGGTGTCACTTCAGTTTATTTTTAATGCCCCCCTGAAAGCTTGGCTTTGGGAAAGCATGTATTTTGCCTTTAGAGCTCACTTTTGAGTTTTCCAGTAATCTTGGCTAGGCAGCCAGCACGATTGCAAGAGGGGTGGATGTTAACCCTTCCCTATGCTATCCAAAGATTATATGTGCGTGTGTGTGTATTTGGCTGGAGTTACAAACAAATTCAACTTATGAACAAACCTACAGAACCTATCTGGTCCGTAGCTTGGGGACTGCCTGTACAATAATACAGGATGGGCCAAGGCTCTAATATGAGAGTGCAAATTGAGCAGACTTGCTGGGTGTGTGGTCCAGCATGGTGTCCCTGAAGCAAACTATTGAACTGTTTAGGTGGAAAAGATCCCAAGGATCATCCAGGCCAACCCCATGCAAAACGTAATCTCAAGCTGGAAGGTATCTGGAGAAGGGCAACCAAAATGGTCAAAGATCTGGAAGCCAGAGTTGAAGCTCTATGACTCAGGGTGCATCTACACTGTAGGATGAATGCAGTTTGACATCACGTTAACTGCCACAGAACAATGCTATGGGATCAAGGTAATTACAGTTTGGTGTGCATGCATCCCAAGTCTCTAGAAAAGCATAAGAACACAAGCTTGCTCCCTCTTCGATATGACATCCTTTCAAATATGTAAACATGGCTTGCTGTGAGTGTTCCGGGCTGTATGGCCATGTTCCAGAAGCATTCTCTCCTGATGTTTCTCCCACATCTATGGCAGGCATCCTCAGAGGTTGTGAGATCTGTTCGAAACTAGGCAAGTGAGGTTTATATATCTGTGGAATATCCAGGATGGGAGAAAACTCTTGTCTGAGGCAGGTGTGAATGTTGCAATTGGCCACCTTGATTAGCATTGAATGACCTTACAGTTTCAAAGCCTGGCTGCTTCCTGCCTGGGGGAATCCTTTGTTCGGAGGTGTTAGCTGGCCCTGATTGTTTCTTGTCTGAAATTCCCATTTTCTGAATGTTGCTCTTTATTTTTTGAGTTTTTTTAAAATACTGTTAGCCAGATTTTGTTCATTTTCATGGTTTCCTCTTTTCTGTTGAAATTGTCCACATGCTTGTGGATTTTAGTGGCTTCTCTGCGTAGTCCAACATGGTGGTTGTGAGAGTGGTCCAGCATTTCTGTGTTTTCAAATAATGCTCTGTGTCCAGGTTGGTTCATCAAGTGCTTAGCTATGTCCAACGTCTCTGGTTGAATCAGTCTGCAGTTCCTTTCATTTTCCTTGATTCGTGTTTAGGCAATGCTTGATTTGATGGTCCCTATGTAGACTTGTCTACAGCTGCATGGTATATGATAGACTCTTTCAGAGGTGAGAGGATCCCTCTTGTCCTTTGCAGAACATAGCATTTGTTGGATTTTCTTAGTGGATCTTTAGATAGCTTGTAGGTTGTGTTTCTTCCTCAGTTTCCCTATGTAGTCAGTGGTTCACTTGATGTATGGTAAGAACACTTTTCCTTTGGGGAGATCTTTGTTCCTGGCCTTGCAGCTCTTCTGATGTCTGTGGTGGAGTCTCCATTGACTTGTAGAGCCCAGTTTAGGTGGTTCCGTTCACCTTGGAGGAGGTGGGGTTTGCAGATTCGTTTTACGTGGTCTGCCAGGGCTTTAATTGTGCTTCTTTTTTGACTTCAGTGATGGTTGGAGCTTTTGTGTAGGTATCTATCAGTGTGTGTAGGTTTTCAGTAAATTGTGTGGTCCAATTGTTTATTGGGTTTGCAGATGACTAGGGCATCTAGAAATGGCAGCCCTTTGTATCATACTGATTGTTTGACCATGTGATATAACATGTTATGTAGCCCAGTGAGTAAATGTTGTGTTTGGAATAATTCCAATATATTTTGATTATACTATTCAGTTTTATATCCATGTTTTGTCTGATGTTTGTTTCCTGGTTTCTAGTTGGCGTTCAATCATGTGGTCTGTCAACACGCTTCCCTTTTCCATCCTCAGTTGCCCAAGGTGACACATTCCTCGATAGCTTCCTGAGATCTTAAATTAAGCTTCTTTCTTCCCCTTTTGTTGTTGTTAATTGCTGCCAAGTAGACTTTGACATATGGCCGTCACTCTATAAGAGACCTCCAAAAACTTCCTGTTATCAACAGTTGTGCTCAAGCCTTGCAAATTCAGGGCTATTGAAGATAGGAATTTGGTGGGAGGGATTGCCCTAAGGCTGTGAATGCCCTCTTGGCATGGTTCCAAAACTCTAATTTTATCCAGACTGGTGCTTATATAGATATTAGGGAAGTCCACCTTTATTGGGGATTATGGGAGTTGAAGTTCAACATATCTTGGAAAAGTAGGCACACCACACATTTACGGCACTTTGATTCCACTTTAACTATCATATTTGCATCCCATGGAATCTGGTTCCATAGGATTCCATAGGATTGTAGGATTCCATAGGATTGAATTGTATGGAACCAGGCATAATAGTTGAAGTGGAATTATTTTACTACTAGCTTGGGTACCTGGTAATGCCCAGGTTATTTGAAAATGGCATTGTTTGTTTTCAGATGTTAGGTAATATCACTGAGTTAATTAGTAATTAAGAAAAAGCCAGAATGTGATTTGTTTTTGTTTTTTATGAATGCTCCCATTAGAAAAGACATAACGATGTGGGTAAACTACAATTCCCAGAATCGTGGGTCAACTATGCCCAAACCTACCTTTATGCACAGTGGGCCATGTTGGGTCTGTGTGCCAAGTTTGGTCCAGATCTGTTGTCAGCTGGGTTCAGTGCTCTCCGGATAAGGGTGTACTACAACTCCCATGTGCCAAGGGCAGTCACTCTCAAATCCTGCCAGTATTTACAGTTGGTGTCAGCTCCCCAAACCCCTCCAATATGTTCAGTTGCTGATCAATTCATCTGTGTTTGCTGTGTGCCACAGGAAAGGGTAGGAAAGGGTTAAGGGAGAGGCAGTGTGCGGGGTCCTCCAAATTCCACACAAGAAACCCTGGGGTGCCAGCCTGTTGTGGAGAAAACACGTCAAATCTAGGATGAAATTCTCCCCAAATGAGAGCATTCTTTGGATGGTGGGCCATAGTGTGTGGGGAGGACAGTGGCAGCATTTGAGCTACATGTTCATGGATGGCACTATAACCTGCAATGACAGTGGAGGGACTGCCTTTGTAGGCTTTTCTGCACTTGCAACTACAGCCTGTTTGTATAGGCATGAGGTTGCCTGTGTAAGTGGACACCTCCTCCACTTGTATTATGTGTATAGGTAATCGAATAGCAAGAAAGGACCTCAAGTTGGCAAACAGAAAAAGAGGGCCGCTATTTTTCTGCTTGCCATTTGTATGGAGAGGCTAATTGTTCAGGGATCCAACACAAAATCACTCCCTTTGCCTGCTTTTGTTGCTGTTGTGTGCTTTCAAGGCTTTCCCGACTTACGGCCACCCTTAGTAAAGATTTTCCCAGACATTAAGTCCAGTCGTGTCCAATTCTGGAGGTTGGTGCATATCTCCATTTTTAAGCCAAAGAGCCGGCATTGTCCATAGACACCTCCAAGGTCATGTGGCCGTCATGACTGTATGGAGCGCTGTTACCTTCCTGCTGGAGTGGTACTTATTGATCTATTCACATTTACATGTTTTTGAACTGCTAGGTTGGCAGTAGCTGGGGCTAACAGTGGGAGCTCACCCCACTCCCCGGATTCCAACCTGCGACCTTTCTGTCAGCAAGTTCAGCAGCTCAGTGCTTTAACCCACTGCACCACCCTTAGCTGCTCCTATGTTCAGAAAAGTTTTGCCATTGCCTTTCTCTGAGCCTGAGAGCGTGTGACTTGCTTAAGACTAACCGGTGACTTTCATCACTGAGCTCAGATTTGAACCCCATGTCTCCACAGCCATACTTACTTACTTAGGCGATCCCTCGTTGGACGAGTAAGATGGTCTTCCATCATGGGTTTCCTTGTGGGTCCGCATGTGGCTGTGGAGCCCTATTCTTGCTCTGCATCTTCTTCCGCAGTGAGGGCATTGGTTTCCAGGTGGAAGGCGGTCCCGGTCGGGGTTGGCTTGACGCGCCTTCCTCCTGGCACGTTTCTCTCTTTCACCCTCCACTCGTGCCTCCTCGAATTCTGCGGCACTGCTGGTCACAGCTGACCTCCAGCTGGAGCGCTCAAGGGCCAGGGCCTCCCAGTTCTCAGTGTCTATGCCAGAGTTTTTAAGGTTGGCTTTGAGCCCATCTTTAAATCTCTTTTCCTGTCCACCAACATTCCGTTTTCCGTTCTTGAGTTCGGAGTAGAGCAACTGCTTTGGGAGACGGTGGTCAGGCATCCGGACAACGTGGCCTGTCCAGCGGAGTTGATGTTGGAGGACCATTGCTTCAATGCTGGTGGTCTTTGCTTCCTCCAGCACGCTGACGTTTGTCCGCTTGTCTTCCCAGGAGATTTGCAGGATTTTCCGGAGGCAGCGCTGATGGAATCGTTCCAGGAGCTGCATGTGACGTCTGTAGACAGTCCACGTCTCACAGGCATATAGCAGGGTTGGGAGGACAATAGCTTTATAGACAAGCACCTTGGTCTCCCTACGGATGTCCCGGTCCTCAAACACTCTCTGCTTCATTCTGGAAAATGCTGCACTGGCAGAGCTCAGGCGGTGTTGTATTTCGGCGTCGATGTTGACTTTGGTGGCTGCCAAGGTAGCGGAAATGGTCGACATTTTCTAATGTTACGCCATTAAGCTGTATATCTGGCATTGGAGAGGGGACGGCTGGTGACTGCTGGAACAGCACTTTGGTTTTCTCGATGTTCAGTGACAGGCCAAGCTTTGTGTATGCTTCTGCAAAGGTGTTGAGAGTGGCTTGTAGATCTTCTTCTGTATGCGCACAGACGACATTGTCATCAGCATACTGGAGTTCTATAACAGATGTTGTTGTGACCTTGGTTTTGGCTTTCAGTCTGCTGAGGTTAAATAGCTTGCCGTCTGTCCGATAGATGATTTCCACTCCGGTGGGAAGCTTCCCATCAACAAGGTGTAGTATCATGGCGATGAAGATGGAGAATAAAGTTGGGGCAATGACACATCCCTGTTTGACACCCGATTCCACCTTAAATGGGTCACTTTGGGCGCCATTGCTATCCAAGACTGTTGCCATCATGTCATCGTGGAGGAGCCGCAGGATGTTCACAAATTTGCTTGGGCACCCGATTTTGTGGAGGATGGTCCAGAGAGCGCTGCGATTCACTGTGTCGAATGCCTTTGCAAGGTCGATGAATGCCATGTACAGAGGTTGGTTTTGTTCCCTGCATTTTTCTTGGAGTTGTCGTGCAGTGAAGATCATGTCCACAGTTCCTCTGAAGGGGCGGAAGCCGTTCTGGGATTCTGGGAGGGTGTCTTCTGAGAGGGGCAGAAGGCGGTTTGCAAGGATTCTTGCGAGGATTTTCCCAGCGGAGGTTAGAAGGGAGATACCTCGATAGTTTCCGCAGTCTGTTCTTTCCCCTTTTTTGAAGAGGGTGATGATGGTGGCATCCTTGAAGTCTGCTGGGATTTTCTCGGTCACCCACACTTTTTCTATGAGCTGGTGGAGTTGGTGTGTCAGCGCAGGTCCTCCCTCTTTAAAGATTTCAGCAGGGATCCCATCCGGTCCGCTGGCTTTGTTGTTCTTTTGTTGGCTGATGGCATTGCTGACTTCTTCCAAACTAGGCAGTGCTGCAAGCTCATCCCTGGTTTGTTGTTGCGGGATTTGTGAGAGGACCTCTTCGGCCACACTGGAGCTGCGGTTTAGGAGGCTTTGGTAGTGTTCTTTCCAACGTAGTGCAATTGACTTTTGGTCCTTCAGGAGTTTGGTTCCGTCTGATGAGCGTAGAGGCTGTATGCCATGGTTTCTTGGCCCATAGATGACCTTTGTGGCTTTGAAAAATCCTTGAGCATTATGGGTATCTGCCAGGTGTTGGATTTCTTCAGCCTTCTTTGTCCACCAGATGTTCTTGAGTTCTCTTGTCCTTCTTTGGACCTCAGCTTTTGCACTGGCGTAGATCTTTTTCTTAGCAGCACAGTTGATGTCTCTCTGCCATGTTTGGAAGGCTTTCCTTTTCTTGTCGATTAGCTGTTGGATCTCGATGTCATTTTCGTCAAACCAGTCTTGATGTTTCTTGGCTTGGTATCCAATAGATTCTTCGCAGGCTTGGATGATGGAGGTCTTCAGTTTGTTCCAGTGTTCCTCAACATTTTCGGGGTGTACTGTGGGTAGATGGTCCTTGAGTGCTGTTTGGAGATGGGCTCGCCTGGAGGGCTCTTGAAGGGCTTGGGTGTTCATTTTGCGCCTTGTCTTTCTTCCTTGGAGTCTGCGCTTGGGGGCAATCTTGATAGCCATCGTGGATCGGATTAGCCTGTGGTCGGTCCAGCAGTCGTCAGCACCTGTCATGGCTCTTGTGAGGAGTACGTCACGGCGGTCTCTGGCACGTGTGATTACATAGTCTAAGAGGTGCCAATGCTTTGACCGTGGGTGCTTCCATGATGTCTTGAACTTGTTTTTCTGGCGGAAGAGCGTGTTGGTGATGACAAGGTTGTGCTCCGCACATTTGGTGAGAAGCAGGATGCCATTCGAGTTGCTGTTTCCAACCCCGTCTTTTCCTATGGTGCCTGGCCACAGGTCGAAGTCTCGCCCGACTCTTGCATTGAAGTCCCCCAGGAGAATGATTTTGTCCTCCTTAGGTATCCCCGATAGGACGTTGTCCAGCTGACAGTAGAATTTCTCCTTGATGTCTTCATCAGCGTCTAGTGTTGGTGCATAGGCACTTATGATGGTTGCCCGTTGGTTTTTGGCAAGATCAATTCGGAGGGTTGAGAGTCGTTCGTTGATGCCAGTGGGTGCTTCGGACAGATGTTTCACCAGATCATTCCTGATGGCAAAGCCAACTCCGTGCATTCTTTGGTCTTTTTCGGGCAGTCCCTTCCAGAAGAAGGTGTAGCCTCCTTTTTCTTCCTTCAGCTGTCCCTCTCCTGCTCTCCGGGTCTCCTGAAGGGCTGCTATGTCGATGTTGAAGCGTCCCAGCTCCCTTGCGATGATGGCAGTTCTGCGTTCGGGGCGTTCACTGTCACTGTTGTCCATCAGAGTCCGTACGTTCCATGTACCGAAGTTCATTTTTCTTTTTTGGCCGCAGGATGGTGACCCCACTGGACGCGGCAGTCCAGTCAGGGATAAGTGAGGCAGACTATGTTTAGGGCACCTTTTCTAGCCCCCTCCCCATGTGGGGTGAGCAGAGTGGGTCCTAAAAAGGGCTGCTCAGTCGCGGATACAGCTGCCGAACTACTCAACTGCCTCGGTCCTTGAGGTAGAACGACTGAGTCCGTACCCACCGCCCATGTGCCAGTCTGTGACTAGGGGCTTCCAGATTTCACAGTCCTGCCCCCGTCGCCACTCGCTGATCGCCATGGGACTTTGGTTGCTTGGTTTTTATTTTCTTTGGAAGACGCCTGTGCGTGGGTTTTTTTAATGTGTGGAGGTCAGTGCACAACTGAACAACACACAGTCTTCACAGATGAGGTTCCACTGGTGATGTAGTTTAACACAATGACCGTGGCTTCTCAGTCTGTTGCAGCCTTCTTCCGCCTTCGCAGCCGTTGTAACATGTGCCATGTTATCCTCCGCCTGCTCCGCCGTTGAGGTCTTTGGGTCTTCGGACTGTGCTTGGTCTGGGACCTCCCCCGCGGCCACTCCTGGGAGTGCACGACTCCAGTTGTTGTGCCCACAGGTTCATCGGAACACGCAAGCCCCCTCACCACGACAAGGTGACAGTCCATCGCCATAGTCCAACAAGGTGACAGTCCACAGCCATAGTCCAACATACAAACCACTATACCACATTGACTCCTTTAGTGTTGGATATACCATATATTTGTAATTTTAATATGACATTGACAACAATTGCAACATGTTTGAGCTCTGGAAAAATGACAAAACATAAAAAAAACATTACCTGGAATTGCACTATACACCAGGTCTAAGTTTATGCAATGGTTTTTCTGTTCTCTTTGTGTTGTTTTGGTTTTACAGTAAGCATCAGTCCTGCTGACCTTAGAAGCCTTACATTGTTGTCCTGGGATTTATTCAACTGGAAAGCATGCCCTGTTTTTCTGTAAAGCCAGAAAACAAAGCCTGCCCATTGCTTTCAAGAGGATATGCTGGAATTCGTGATCCACCCTCCTATTGTAAAGTCAGTTTTATGTGATCATTTTTTAATCTTCCCCAATGAAGAAAAGTCCTCACAATGGGGATTCCAGGAAAGGGTGACTTCTTGTCTTCCCCCTCCTCCCTGGAGTAGAAGGCAACTTAAAATAGCTCTGTGATCAGGAAAAAGAATTAGAAAAGGCTTATCAAAGGCGAATGACTAAAGGCAAACGAGCCACTCTTGTTTTGATAACAATGGCTCACATGCTTTTTCTGTTGGTGCTGCTCCCTGCAATTCTCTTTGGGCGGCCCTTCCCTTTGATTTATTGAGAGTGGGTCAAGAGTTCTTCACTTAGTTCACAAAGGACTTTTGAGTTGCAAGATTTATGGCCATCAGTTATTGATTTGTTTAGTACTGAAGGTGAAACCTCTAGGCTTTTAGGCAGCTTTCTCCAACACGGTATTTTTCCTTGAGTGTTAGATTACATCATTTGGCCATTTAATCAGCCTATCTGGGGATGATGGGAACTTTACATTTAAAGGATGCTGATGTTCCAGACCAGCTTACCTGTCCGAACATATCTCCCTCTATAAACCATCTCAGAGATTAATATGTCTGGGCAGGCCCTCCTCTCAGTCCCACCTCCTTCGCAGGAGTGACTGGTGGGGATGAGAAACGGGACCTTCCCAGTGGTGGCCCCTTGACTATGGAAGTCTCTACCTAGTGAGATCAGATCAGCCCCTTCTTTCCTGACCTTCAGGAAAAAAACTTAAGATGTGACTCTGGATCAAGCTTTTGTGATTGACAAGTAGAACAGCCTTGGATTATGTTTTGATTGGCGGGGTTTTAATTGTTGATTTTAATAATTAATTGTTTGGTTTTAATTGTAATTGTTTATATAAATAAAAACGTAATGTTCGTTTGTGCGATTAACATAATTCAAAAACCACTGGACGAATTGAAACCAAATTTGGACACAAGACACCTATTAGGCCAATGAGTGACCATCACTCATAAAAACACTGAAAAACACAGCAGAAAAGACTTAAAATGCCAAAAAACAAAAATTACATTACAACACATGTGCAAAACCACATGGATATAGAATCTGTGGATGGGAAGTACCAACTACACCTTCTATTCAGGGTTTGTTATGTCTCACTCTAGAATTGCGTCGCCCTTGAGGTTCATAGATTACACCAGCCCTGAGTCTTCATGGATGAGTTTACTAGGGAAGGGAATTGTGTTACTAAACTATAGTTAACATTCTCCTGACCACTGCCTGTGCTGATTCGGATTCTGGGTGTTTAGTCCTTCTGGATAGTAGGTCTTTGCCCGCCATCACTCTAGGCCAATGGTTCCTAACCTATTTTTCTTTGGCCAAGGACCACTTGTTCAAGGACCACTCTACAACATTAGTGCTAAAAGGGTTATGAATCAGTTTTTGGTCAACTTTAGATTCGGTTTGTTTATTTGGGGTGCTGATTCAGAAAATTGCATTGGATAGACCACATCAGCTCTAGTTTCTGATACATAACATGTGCCATCTAGTAGTCACTATCCACTCGTCCACAGAAAACTGTATTTAGTATTCTGGAGCTGTACTGGTAGTAATAATCTTTTGTGGATAGTCAGCCTTTCCCCTCCCGACATCCCCGTTGCATCGGCACTATAAGAGGGTTTTGTGAGACCAGTCGGTCTCATTGCTACATGGTTTCGATGCAGTGGTGTAGTAACGATGAGGATCATATTTTCATCCTTGCGGACCACTGGTGGTCCATGGACCACAGGTTGGGAACTACTGCTTTTTTGGGTTTCTCTCATGGCAGAATGGCTATAATTTGTCAGATAAAATACTGCACATTTCTGCTGTGGATACTAGACAAGACCACCACCACCCTCAATAGATAATCCAGTTGCCAGAGAAAGGAATGTCATGAAAATGCAAGGAAGGAGGCGAGCAGTGACCAGCCCTAGGTTGTGGGAATGGATGTAAAATTTAGTCACATATATTATTCTTCATCTTCCTTTTCTCATCCTCCTCTTCCTTCTATCATTCTTGAACATAACGAGAGCCAGTGTGATGTAGGGATTTGAGAGCTGAACTGTGATTAGAGGCATGGGTTCGAATGCCTATCAGCTGTGGAAATGTGGTTGTTTCAGTGTGCCTTCCCATAATAAGGAAACTCCCAGCAATATGTCCCGAAACGCACTTTAATAATGATTTAAGATTGTCTGCACATTTCTTCCCTCTCCAAAGCTTCTATCTCAGTTACATGTCACCTTGTCATGCCCAGCATTATTTTTTTTTAAAAAAAATCATTACATTTGGCCCAGCCATAGGTTTTTAAACGCGTCGTGTTATTGTTAATGTTGATTGCTTATTTCTGCTTATGAGTTTATTTATTGTTTTGTATTATTGTTGTTATTGTTTATTGTTGTATTGTGGGCTTGGCCTCATGTAAGCCGCACCGAGTCCCTTTTGGAGATGGTAGCGGGGTACAAATAAAGTTTTTATTATTATTATAACCCCTTTCAGGACCTTGGCCAACTCCTGCTTTCTCGGCCTTAGAAGAAGGCAAAGTTAAATCCCTTCTGAACAAACCTTGCCGGCAACAGTCTGCAACAACAATGTGTATAATGAATTCTCTAGTTCTTGATAGTGGGATCCTTATCCTGATGTACCCAGTTCTGGCGTCTGTGTTATCGTGGGTTACATTCATTCCCCCAAACCCCACATGAACATGAGACAGGGAGAGAATTTGATTGTGTGCACAAAACACATGACTCGTTTATCTCACTCTCTCCAGCTGAAGTTGTTGGAAGTTAACAGTGTTTTTCTTTGGCAAGGTTGGCGTCATTGTTTGCACAAAATTGTTTGCACATGTTGGCTCACATCCTGTTGGTGACCTAGATCGTACAAAATTATCTTTTGGACAGGGCATAGAAGGTTGTCTTCTTGACCTTGTGCTTTGTCCCCAACCTCTTAGGAGGGACCCTTGTGGCTCATGCATATCTGTGGTGAACAGAGAAATTGGGGGCTGCCTTGAGCTCCTGCATAGCTGCAAAAGCCAGTGTGGTGTCATAGTTTCAGTGTTGGACTACAACACTTGGTTTTAAATGTCTGTGTGAGGATATTCCACGCTTCAGTATTGCTGTATTGAGGATTTGCATACTAATGCCTGAGCTCCACAACAGGATATGTGCTCTTGTACTCCAAACTGCTTCCTCCTTTATGGCACAAATGCTAGTATATAGCCTGATGTGCATGAGAGGTCAATCTATCCATCCAGATTAGGTTGTAGGACCTCCATGCGGCTCAATGAGAGATTGGCAGCGGAGAATGCAACATCCTGGGCACCCTCAGTAGTAAATGGATGCCATTTACTAACTCTTCTTGGGCACCTCATTGGAGTTGGATTGTATTGCTTTATTAGTTGCATTTATATGCTGCCTTTTGTTCAGTAAACTCAAGCTTCTGTACATAGATGTTCTTCCCTGCTGAATTTTCGCAACAATCCTGATGCTCAGGGTAGATTGAAAAAGTGTTGGGTGAAAGGGAAGAGATTGGTCAGGAACCATCTGTCCATGTCTATGTCTCAAAGATACCTGACTGGAGAACCAACCATATCAGTAGAAATTTCTCCCAAAGCGACACATTTGAACTCTGTTACTCTCCAGGAACAGACCTTGCTTCATAAGTTGCCCCACCCAGAGCAAAAGGGAAAAGGAGTCACCAATCTAAATCTTAGGAGAACAGGAGCTGAATAGAAGAATTGAACGGATGTTAGGTTCTTTGCATTTGGACCATCATTTTCTTTCCCAGTGATGGGGCCCAGAATAATCTCACCTGCCCCATACTTCAAGTTATGGTGATGATATGGTGGGGCAACCATGCCTTGGTGATCATGAAATCCTGATTTGCCCCATAATTTATGCTTTGGTATATGACAGATGTTTCCTACTTTTTTTTGACCAACATTAGTACCAAAATGGTTACCAATCAGTTTTTGGTTAACTTTAGATTCGGTTTGCTTTTTTGGGGTGCTGATTCAGAAAATTGCATTGGATAGACCACATCAGCTATAGTTTCCGATACGAACATATTCCATCCAGTAGTCGCCATCTGCCCACCCACAGAAAACCATATTTAATAAGCCTCGGCACTATAAGAGGGTTGTGTAAGATTAGTCGCTCTCGTTGCAACGATGTAGTAATGGTGAAGCCGTGGACCATATTTTAGTTGATGTAGACAACATGTGATCCACGGACCACAGGTTGAGAACCACTGTTATACGAGATGAGGTCACCCAGGACTTTAACATCCTGGGCATCTTCAGAAGTAAATGTAAGACCAGTTCCATCATTTCTGGCAGGGAGATGTTGGAATAATGGTGTGGGTTGCATTGTAACAGAATTCCTAATGTGCCATGATAGCTCTATACCAAGACACGCAGAGGAGAGAATGACTTGACCTGAAGTCTAGAGCTGAAAGTGGAATTCTTATAGACCAGGGGCAGGAATCCGTATGCGGACCTCCAGAGATAGTTGCACTACAGCTTCCAGCAGCTCTAGCTAGCCAACAATGAGGAGTGTTGACAGTTGCAATCTGAGAACATCTCGAGAGTTATATGATTCCCATCGCATTTACAGACTGTGGTCATTATCCTAATCTGAGCTGTCAAGTCTTTACAGCAAAACAGCAGAAGGAAAACAGTCAGGGACATCTAATCACCTTTCAATAAAAGATTGCTCCAGGCACTGCCAGGCTATCAAATGCTAATCGAGATGGTCAGTTGAAACATTCACACCTAGCTCCAGCAGACAAGAGTTTCTTGTCCCACCCTGGTCTTTCCACAGATATATAAACCTTTTTCCTAGTTCCATCAGACCTCACTATCTCTGAGGATGCTTGCCATAGATGCAGGCAAAACATCAGGAGAGAATGCCTCTAGACCATGGCCATATAGCCTGAAAAAACTACAACAACTCAGTAATTCTGGCCATGAAAGTCCTCAACAATACAATAATAATAATTGTATAATTATATAATTATATATATAATATATAATTATATAATACAGTTATATATTATATATAATATATAATTATATAATACAGTTATATAGTATATATAATATATAATTATATAATACAGTTATATAATACAGTTATATAATATAGTTATATTGTGTGTGTGTGTGTGGGTATATGAAATCCAGCATATATATCATGTTTGCTGTGTTATACTGTGTTTTTGTGTTAGTATAATAATAATAATAATAATAATAATAATAATATCTCTTGTATAAAATGTCAGAATCAAGGTTTGATTTCAGGAATTCAATTTTTGTAAAATTTGAGCTGCTATTGGGTTGAATATCAGGAGGCAATATCCGTGGACGTGGAGGACCGGCAGTATAGTAAACTAATGATAATGAGTTAGACAGAAAGCATCCTTTTCATCTTCTTTCCAAGCTGCTTTCCCCTTCCAAGAGCTAATGAATTCCAGGCACAGCTAATATGAAACTGCTTCTTCGTATAGGATCCTTATGAATAATGAAGTAGTATGGCTCCCACAGGTCCCCTACACATCCTAGTGGTTTTTTGAACAGAGCCATGACAGTTAAAGTGGCCTCAGATTACAATGACTGTGTAATGCGATGGTTTTCAACCTTTGGTTGAAAGCTTCTGCAAGCATGGTTAGAGATCAGGAATTTGGGGAATTGAATCTCAAACTTCTGTTGAGAACTACTGGTCTGGAGTCATATTAATGCTATTTGTTCACCACACTGGAGCACACAGCTGGTTCCTCTTAGCCTCGATTCCTCCTACACGCAGCATCAAGAGGAGGCAGGGGAGGGATAGCCTTCAGCCAAGCCTTTTCACCTGCCTTCCCTTGACTTTTCAGCAGATGTGACTGTGTTTTCCTGTGGGAACTCCACTAGGAGTTGTGTAAGCCCAGCTCAATACATCTCTGGTATTTTCAAGGCTATCTGCTACTTGGGATATTGCTGATAAGAGGACACTTAGTGATAACAATTGGTTTATCACAGCAAAATAGCAAATGATCATAATATTGACTAGGATTATTAAATCATAGTGTGATAAGAGTTGGAAAAGATCCCAAGGACAGTCTAATGGAATCCTTTGTCATGTACACAATCAAGGCATTCTCTACAGATGGCCATCCAACCTTTGCTCAAAAACCTCCAGAGAGGGAGTGTTGGTTTTCATCTCTGGACTGCACATGTGTCCTCAAGTTTCCAGACCTCAATGAGTAGCTAGACTAGAGATAGGATTAGGCTGAGGGATTCCTCTCTCGCATTCTTATGCATGCTTGTCTTTCCTCCTCCTCCTCCTAGCCACGGTCTCCCCCCCCCCCCCCTCTTGATGAATTCTGTGAGGGAACTTCCTCTTATAATAACAATAAACAACTTTATGTATACCCCGCCACCATCTCCCCCAACAGGGACTCGAGGCGGCTTACATGAGGCCAGGCCCAATTTATTTATTTATTTATCGTGTCATCCGCAATCAGAACATTGTATTACATTTCTAACAGAACAAAACAAACAAACAGAAAAAAACACACAAATTTTGCAAACTTGGTAGCTGATTAAATGTCCTTTGACCAATTTCTGGCCACTTGGAGTGCCTCTGGTGTTGCCGCAAGAAGGTCCTCCATCGTGCATGTGGCAGGGCTCAGGTTGCATTGCAGCAGGTGGTCTGTGGTTTGCTCTTCTCCACACTCGTCGTGGATTTAACTTTGTAGCCCCATTTCTTACGATTGGCTCTACATCTCGTGGTGCCAGAGCGCAGTCTGTTCAGTGCCTTCCAAGTCTCCCAGTCCTCTGTGTGCCCAGGGGGGAGTCTCTCATCTGGTATCACCCATGGATTGAGGTGCTGGGTTTGAGCCTGCCACTTTTGAACTCTTGCTTGCTGAGGTGTTCCAGCAAGTGTCTCTGTAGATCTAAGAAAACTATTTCTTGACTTGAGTCGTTGACGTGCTGGCTGATACCCAAACAAGGGATGAGCTGGAGATGTCTCTGCCTTGGTCCTTTCACTATTGGCTGCAACTTCCCGGCGGACGTCAGGTGGTGTAATACCGGCTAGACAGTGTAATTTTTCCAATGGTGTAGGGCGCAGACACCCTGTGATAATGCGGCATGTCTCATTAAGAGCCGCATCCACTGTTTTAGTGTGGTGAGATGTGTTCCACACTGGGCATGCGTACTCAGCAGCAGAGTAGCACAGCGCAAGGGCAGATGTCTTCACTGTGTCTGGTTGTGATCCCCAGGCCCAATTAACAAATTACAATAAAATAAAATAAGAATTACAATAAAATAAACAACATCACATTAAAATACAAAACATATAAGCATAATAAACAATATATACAAAACATAAGGAAAAAAAGCAGCAATCCAAACATAATGACAGAGAGTGGGTCGCGTGTACATAAAATGATTAAAAAACTCAGGGTGAGATAAAGGAGCAGAATTATTTGTAAGGGAGAGCACGCAGAGAGACAGAGTAATAGGCAGACCATTGTACGGGGGGGGGGGGGGAGGGTGTACTCCTAGGACAAGAACTTTGAGGAGAGCAATAGAATAAGATTATGTGACTACTCTCCAAAAGTGCAACGGCAGAGCCAGTTCTTGAGATTCTTTTTAAAAGTTTCTAATGTAGGGGCTTTCCTAATCTCTTCGGGCAATGAGTTCCAGAGTTGGGGGCCACAGAGGAGAAGGCTCTCTCCCTAGTACCCACTAGACTGGCTTGGGAGACTGGCAAGGGTGAAAGGAGGGCCTCCCCCGAAGATCAGAGAGTTCGGGCTAGTTCATGGAGGGAGATAAGATCATGAAGGTAGGTGGGTCCCAAACCGTTTAGGGCTTTATAGGTAAGAACATGTACCTTGAATTGGGACCGGAAGATGAATGGCAGCCGATGGAGTTCCTTAAACAGGGGAGTTGACCTCTCTCTGTAAGTCGCCTCACTTATTAATCTGGCTGCCGACCGTTGGACAAGTTGTAATTTCCGGGCCATCTTCAAGGGTAGCTCCACGTAGAGTGCATTGCAGTAATCCAGTCTACAGGGAACTAAAGCATGGTCAAGTCAGACTTCACGAGGTGTGGTCGCAGTTGGCGCATGAGTTTTAACTGTGCAAAGGCCCTCCTAATAAATGAAAGTAGAGAATAATTTATTTGCCGTAAGCTTTACTGGTCTGCCACCCATTTCAGGGGATGCATGGTTTGCATGGCTGCAGCTGACAATGATTCCTGTTTGGGTGTGTGTGGGATTGTAATCTGTGGGGTCAGAGGGAATTGAAATGCAAAAATAAGTGCCACTGCCCCCAACTATTGTGCCTTAATTACCACTGTTAACTTCACCATCTTGCATTGACAAAAGCCTTTGTCCCTATTCAAGCCACAGGAGATAGTGTGGGGCCTCTTGATGAATGCTTATCCAGCAGTTTTTCCATTGGAATCGGGCTTTGATATTCTTATTTCCCAGCCACCTGGAGGTCAGAGACAAAGAGGTCCGGACAGGCTAACTGCCCTCCCCATGGCATGTATAGCAGAGAATCTGATCTTGTATTGAGAAGCCATGGTACCTTCTTGCCACTTGCTTAATTAGTTGGCTGATGAAGGAACCAAAAGGGAGCAATTAGCAAATTCATCTGCTAGGTTCTCCATGTGAAAATGCTGTTGGGGGTCTGCATGGATTAATGCAGCATTTGGGGGTGTTTTCCCAAATCTTATTCTTGCAACAATAACTCTAAAAGCTGGCAGACTATTCCTCCTGTTTAATTCCTCCTGTTCAGATTAAAGATGATGGGGCAGGGTGATAACAACAAAGTTTGCATTGTCGGAGGCTTTCATGGCTCGAATCACTGGGTTGTTGTAGATTTTTTGGGGTGTATGGCCATGTTCTAGAAGCATTCTCTCCTGATGTTTCGCCTGCATCTATGGCAGGCATCCTCAGAGGTTGTTAGGTTACCCTTGGTATGTTTAGCTTGGAAAAGAGGAGGCTAAGTGGTGCCATGATAAATATTAAAAAGATGTTGCATTGAGGAGGGAGCAAGCTTGTTTTCTGCTGCTCTAAAGATCCGCCTAGTCAAAACCATGGTATTCCCTGTAGTAACCTGCGGATGTGAGAGCTGGACCTTAGGGAAGGCTGAGCGAAGGAAGATAGATGCTTTTGAGCTGTGGTGTTGGAGGAAAGTTCTGAGAGTGCCGTGGACTGCGAGAAGATCCAACCATCCTCCAGGAAATAAAGCCCGACTGCTCATTGGAGGGAAGGATACTAGAGACAAAGTTGAAGTACTTTGGCCACATCATGAGGAGACAGGAAAGCCTGGAGAAGACAATTATGCTGGGGAAGGTGGAAGGTAAAAGGAAGAGGGGCCGACCAAGGGCAAGATGGATGGATGGCATCCTTGAAGTGACTGGACTGACCTTGAAGGAGCTGGGGGTGGTGACGGCCGACAGGGAGCTCTGGCCTGGGCTGGTCCATGAGGTCATGAAGAGTTGGAGACGACTGAACGAATGAACAACAACAAAGAGACTAGCTAGGACATTTAGCAATGGATTCAAGTGGCATGAAAAGAGATTCTACCTAAACATTAGGAGGGGAAATCCTAATGGTAAGAACCGTTACAAAATGAAATACATTACCTTGGAGTGTGGTAGGGTCTCTTTCTCTGAAAGTTTTTAAAAATAAGCCAGATGGTCATCTGTCAGGAGTGCTTTCATAGAATCATAGAGTTGGAAGAGACCTTGTGGGCCATTCAGTCCAACCCCATTCTGCCAAGAAGCAGGAAAATCACATTCAAAGCACCCCCTACAGATGGCAATCCAGCCTCTGTTTAAAGTCCTTTAAAGAAGGAGACACCGTCACACTCCGAAGCAGAGAGTTCCACTGCTGAACAGCTCCCACAGTCAGGAAGTTCTTCCTCATGTTCAGGTGGAATCTCCTTTCCTGTAGTTTGAAGCTTTGATTGGGTATTGCTGCACGGCAGGTTGGACTGGATGGGCCCATGTTCTGATCCAACCCTATGACTCTATGAAAGAATGAGTACTCCATTTCTCTTTGAGTCTTGGCTCTGCCTTTCCCCCAAAATCCATTTCAGCCAGACTGGGAAACATTCCTGATATTTCCTGTAAAATCACGGCCACGCCTGGCTTGCACTCCCCTTCCGTCAGCATCTGATTCCCCCACGAACTAATTGCTCACTTTCCCGATGCTATTAATAGCCTCCTTATTCTTGCAAACATGATCTCACTCCCTGGTGGGACTGAGCCGCTGTGTTGTTTCTCTCCTCTTTTTCCAAGGGGAGGGCAAAGTGGGTGCATTTGTGCCATTTGCACGCCCCGAACCGGAGCTCCTGTGAAAGGTCAGTCACATGGATCCCACGGGTTTCCTGGTATGTTTGTGGGTCAGGGTGACGGATGGCCACATGACAGTGTGTTTGTGGATGGCTGATCTTCAGCCCAGATTGGATCCTGAGGCTGGAAGATTGAGGAACGAAAGGGCTCTGTTAGTCTAAGTGGATTCCTGGCTGAGTTGGGCCTTTGCCAGAGTGAATTGGCAAAGCTGGGTTTGCCTTCCACTCCTGAAGTATTGCCCGAAAGGATTAGAGGCTGCGTCCTGCAACATCAGTGCGATGGCTGCTGATATGCCTAATCCAATTTCGAATCACGGGGAAAGAAGAGTATCTCCAATCACCCTCTCTCCCTATGTGTATATATAAGAGATATCTCTGAGTCATAGCCCTGAATTGGATAGAGTGGCTTTGTTTGCTCTCTCCTATTCCCTGCTGACTAATGCAGGATGAAGAGCAAGTGCGCGTCAGCACAAAAATAATGTTGTTTTCTTGATCCTGACATTCCCTCCCCCTTTTGCTGTTTGCAAGGACAACTCAATTGAGCGATTAATCCCTCTGTATTTATTTGGCTGTACAAAACAAATAGTGATTTGGCTTTGCTTTGTCATTTTTCTTGGGAAGTTCTTGGGAATGGGTGAGGTTCTGGAAGATGTATGTTTGGGGACCACAAGTCCCGAAACTCCCCCAAGGATCTTGTTCAGAACTCCTGCCACTGGGGGATTCTGAGATTTGTGGGCAAAGAAAGTAATTTTCCTGAACTCCAAGGCAATGTGCTGTTTGGCAGTTTTGTAGATGGGTGTCTGGCTTCAGTATAGCTGCATCTATATCAGGTATGGGGAAACCCAGGCCCAGGGGCCGGATGTGGCCCCTTGGGCTTTTGTCTCAGGCCCTCCTCTCTCTCTCACCATTCTATCCTTCCTTCTCTCTTTGGTTTACTCATCAAACTTCATGTACACAGCATACAGACACTTTTCTTATGAATCCAGTTACAATAGGATTTTAAGTTGTTTCTGTGTGTAGGTAGCACACAAAAACAATAGTCCATAGTCCAAATCATATCTGTTCTGAGAGTCTAAGCCAGGTATGGACAAACCCAGGCCCAGGGACCTGATGTGGCCCCTTAGGCTCTTTTCTTGGGTTCCCTTCTCTCGCACCATCCTATCCTTCCTTCTCTCTTCCCTCCCTTTTTCTCTTTCCCTTCCACCCTTTTGTCATTCCTTCAGTCTCTCTTTCCTTCCTACTTCCCTTCCTTCCCTTCCATCCGTCTCTCCTTCCCTCCCTTTTATCTTTCCTTCCTTCTCTCTTTCTTTCCTCACCTCCCTCCCTTCGCTCCCTCTTTCTCCTTCCATCCCCTTTTCTCCTTCCATCCTTCCCTTCCACACTTTTGTCCCTTCCTTCTTGTCTTCCTGTCTCCATCCTTCCTTCTCTTTTGTCTTTCTTTCCTTCTTTCTTTCCTTTATCCTTCCCTTCCATCCTTCCACCTGTCCTTCCATCCTTTCCTTCCACCTTTCCAACTTGTTCTTCCTTCCCTTTTGTCTTGCTTCTTGCCCTCTTTCCTCCCTCCTTCCCTCTCTCCTTTCTCCTTCCACCCTTCCCTTCTTCCCTTTCATCCTTCCTTCCTTCTTTCCTTCCTTCGTCCCTCCCATTCATCCATCCATCACCGGGCAACCAGTCCAAGCAGAGAGTGCTATCATGCAGCCCCAAGTTAGAAAGTTTGCCCATGGCTGATCTATGTTGTAGAATTAATGGATTCTGATTCTACTTTAACTTCATGACTCTGTTATGGAATTGTGGAAGGTGCAGTATTAGAATGTTCTTAGCCTTCTCTGCCCAGTAGCATTGATGCGCCATCAAACTACTATGATTCTATGGCAAGTGGTGTCAAACTGCGTTAATTTTACAGTGTAGATAAGTGGTTCCCAGCCTTTGGTCCTCCAGGTGCTTTGGATTCCATCTCCCACAATTCCTAACAGCTGATCAGATGGCTGGGACTTCTGGGAGTTGAAGTGCAAAACACCTGGAGGACCAAAGGTTGGGAACCACTGGCGTAGATGGACCCTACCTCTCAAAAGAGCTTGGTGAGGCACCAGGACTCTTTGGAAGAGAAAGCTAAAGATGTTGCAAACTATAACTCATCATGATTCCTTTGAATTGAGCCATGGCAGATCAAGCGGCATCAAACTGCATTAATTCCACCATGAAGATGCACCCTCGGACTCTGGAAGACCAGGATCCAGATCCCCAAATTGGACATACAAACCCACTGGTTGATCCAGGGCAATTCATACTCTCTCAACCTCTAAAGAAGGAAGTGGCAAACCCCCTCCAAACACATGTTGCCCAGAACAACCCCACAATAAATCCGCCTTATTTTTCTTTCCTGACTGTGTGATAGGCAGAAATCAAACAGATGAAATTTCCCATAACAATTCTAGGGAGAGCAAGAGGGGAAAAGGTGATGGAGGAGAGATAGCTTTCTCATTTGGTTTGATGCCAAAACTCTTACGAGAAAGGTACTGACACAGCTGGTGTTATGCAAGCTCTGTTATATATGCTGGTGAGCAAAATCTGCAGAGTTGGATTAGGAGCACATCTCTCCCCACCCTACACAAGCACAAAAGAAGCATGAGTGATGGCAAAAAATAAAAAGCCCTCTCAAAGTCACAGCACAGAGTGTGTCAGATGAGATTTTTAAAATTACGCAGTTGGGAACAATGCAGCCTGTTCTTTCTGTGTGCCTTTCTCCCTCTTGAATGGGGAATCTAATCTTCTTCCAAGAACTCTGGCTGAGAACACAGGTTTGAGTTTCCTGGCTTCCACTTATTATCTGTGGTGGAGCTCAAGGGTGGCTCGTCATGGTTGTCATTTGCAAGGATCCTGTTAAAAGGAAAAGTAGGGAGAGGTAGCATCGTGAGTTAAGAGAAGGCAGAACGATTACACTGCATCAGGAATGAGAGAGGCAGTAGCATTTTGCATCCCATGACATCTGAAAGCCCGGGTTGTCAGATCTGAACACATTTATGTGTTACATCACTCCTAGGGTGCATCTATGCATCTACACTATAGAATAAATGCAATTTGACACCACTTTCACTGTCATGGCTCGGTGCTATGGAACACTGGGATTTGAAGTTTGACAAGGCACCAGCACACTTAGGCAGGGAAGACCAAATACCTTATAGACCGGCCTTTTTCAATCTGGGGGTTGGGACCCGGGGGGGGGGGGGTGTCATGAAGTGGTGTCAGAGGGGTCACCAGAGACCATCAGAAAACACAGCATTTTCTGTTGGTCGTATTGGTTCTGTGTGGGAAGTTTGGCCCAATTCTATCATTGGTGGGGTTCTTTGATTGTAGATGAACTATAAATTCCTGTAAGTACAATTCCCAAATGTCAAGGTCTATTTTCGCCAAACTCCACTAGTGTTCACTTTTGGGCATATTGAGTATTCTTGTCAAGGTTGGTCCAGCTCTATCATTCTTTGAGTCCACAGTGCTCTCTGCATGTAGGTGAACTACATCTCTAAAACTCAAGGTTAATTCCCATCAAACCCTTTCAGTATTTTCCCTTGGTCATGGGAGTTCTGTGTTCAAAGTTTGGTTCAATTCCGTCGTTGATCGAGTTCAGAATGCTCTTTGATTGTAGGTGAACTATAAATCCCAGCAACTACAACTTCCAAATGACAAAATCAAGCCCCCCCCCCCCCCCCAATCTCACCACTGTTCAAATTTGGGCGAATCGAGTATTTCAACCCTGGCCGGGACCGCCTTCTGTCTGGAAACGGATGTCCTCATTGCGGGAAAACATGTAGATCAAGACTAGGGCTCCACAACCACCTATGGACCTACTGCCAAGACCCTTCATCCGGAAGACCATCATCTTCGGTCTACGAGGGATTGCTTAACCAACCACAGTTGACTGTCCTGGCAGTGGATGATCGGAGCTGTGCTCCAGCATATCCAGAGGACCTTCCATTATCGTCTCCAGGAGAAACAGGAAGAAGACATTCCAATTGTTAGCTCTCTTTGGTACAGAGTTTATTTTACAACAAAGAGAGAAACAATCCAATCCTTGACTGTCTTGATTTTTTTGGTGTCTGGCTTCAAGGAACTTGATTTGTTTTCATTCCTTCTTCCTTTATGTTCTGGTTTCAGTTCTTTGTACTTTTGACGCTACCATCTCAAAGTGAAATTTTGGAAGTGATGTACGCATCTCATGGCAAGGTCCTTTAAGTGTTAACTTCACTGTTGGCTTCACTTTTGTTCAATTACATCCACATTCTAGGCTGGGAATGGAAGAGGTGTGGATTCATATTTTTAGAAGCATTGGAATGCCAGAACTATATGTATATGGAGCTGACGCAATATTTAAATGCTTTTAATTCCCACATGCTTTCACCTGTGTGGCTTCAGGGTGGCTGTGTCATTGGTGTCGCAATATTCTTCGTAATTGTATAAGAGGTAATATTGCTGAGATTTGCTTCATGGACCATGATGATGTAAAGGTACAAAGGCTTTAAAACCCTATCCTATCCATCTTTGTTGTTGTTTTTGTCACTCAGACACATTTATCATAAGTCATTTCAGCTACTGAATCAGCTGCTTTAGGGCAGGGAGTGGGAACACTGTGGTACGCCACAAAATCTCACATTCAGTTTCTCATGTGTTTAGTTACCAAAACAGAGTTATCTCCTTTCAGATCCTTCCCAGGAAGATGCTGAAATGTTGCTATCTGGATAAATCTCAGGTGTTCGTTAGGTAAGGGTTTATAGCTCAGTTGTAAAGCATTAGTAGGTATGTTTATTGCTGTGTGCCTTCAAGTCAACCCTAAGGGGAACCAATGCTAAGGTCGTCTTAACAAAATTTGTTCAGATGAGCCTTCTGTCTGAAGCTGAGACAGTATGACTTGTCTAAAGTCACCCAGTGGGTTTCGAACTCGGATCTCCACTCCTATTCGAACACTCAAAGTACACCTTAGTAGAGTTGTATCCATTAGGGTTGTTGGAACATGCAAGGAATCAGTAAGTGTGTGTGTCAACTGTAAAATAAAATGCACGAAGCTGATTGGTTGGGCAATGGGCACAGAGATGGCTGAGACTGGGAGTTTTGGATACTGTTACATTTTTGTTCAGGCTTGAGCTATGCAGGTGCTCAAGAGATAGAAGAAGAGAGAAGCAGAGAGATACAGATTTTGGAGTGTGCTCTCACTTCATGAGCTGCTGAAGGAGTTTATCCACATGGACAAAGAAAGACCATTTTAAATCTCTCATAAAAGGACATTATGTGAGTTGATGCAATTTATCACATTGTACATATGTTGTTCTGAACTACGAAGAATAAACTACTTGTTCTTTACTGTTCACCTGTGTGGCATATTTTCTTCCTCTGGCAAGGCAGTGTGTGGGCTGATCAAGTGTGAACTACACATGGTTTATTTTACATTACACCACAAGGGATGCCAGAGTAAAAATTGAAAAAGGCTCCTATACCCTTGCTAGAAGGAGGGAATCTCAGCAGGTTTTGCTTCTTCTCTAGTTTTGTGACAAGCAACACCTACTGAAATTTTCTACAAGGTACAGAAATATAAGTAAATGCAATAATAATAATAATAATAATAATAGTTTTTGACCTGCCATAGTACCCTCCCATAATGCCCCATGTAGAAACAAATGTTGTATGTATTGTTGAAGGCTTTCATGGTCAGAATCACTGGGTTGTTGTAGATCTTTTGGGCTGTATGTCCATGTTCTAGAAGCATTCTCTTCTGATGTTTCACCTGCATATATGGCAAGCATCCATAGGTGCATAGATAAATCCATAGATAAATAAACCCGATTTCCCTAGTTTTCCAACTAACCTCACAACTTCTGAGGATGCTTGCCACAGATGCAGGTGAAATGTCAGGAGAGAATGCTTCTAGAACATGGCCATACAGACCGAAAAAAATCTACAACAACCCAATAAATGTTATGTTCGGTGAAGTGAGCAAGACATAGTAAATTCTGGGGGTTTAAGAAGCTCTGTTTATTTCATTAGATAGTATTAATGAAATTTAAATATTCATGAATCGGCATGATTAGTGCTGAGTAAGGATCAATTTGGAGCAGGTAGTCAGAGCGAGTGGAGTAGTATTTTTTGGCTATGTATCTCCCTTCCCTCTGCAAACAGAAAGGGTACAGGTTAAAAATGGAAAGTCGAGCCTTCGAGGAATGAGCTCGAAATAGCCCAGTGAGATAGCTATGACCCTGGTTGGTTGTACTATTATTAACATAGGAAAGTTTCGTGTATGGATCAAATGATTGATCCACCTTGTGTAGAGTGGGAAATGTGTGGCTCCCTTGGGTAGCTGTTGACTCCATTCCCATTAGGTCCATTGGTAGCACGATGGGAGCTGTAGTCTGGGAAGCCAAGGGACTATTCTTGTCTTAGAGACAATAGAAAAAGCAAGTCAAGGGGCAATGAAAAATGAATTCACATAAACACATTTAATGAATGACTCTAGCAACATAAGTGATGCAGTATGGTATATAGTGGTTTTAACATTGGCCTGAGACTGGGAAAACTGACTCCCAGTTCAGCTATGGAAATCCACTGTCTGGCCTTGGGCAACTCAAACTCTCTCACCTTTAGTGGAAGACAGTGGTACACACCCTGTGAACAAAGCATGCTAAGAAAAACCTGTTATGGGTTTGTTTTTGGGTCACCTTCGGGCCATAACAACAACTAGAAATATAAAGATTGAAATGTCCATTTGCTTCCATCTGTGTCCTCTGACATTCATTCCTTGGCACTTGGTGGTATTGAATAAGCTTTTATACTTTCATATACTTACCTAAAGTGTACGTAGATTGGTTTTATTCTCTGCTTTATGGGTGTCATTTAGGATATGTGTAGGGACTGGAAATTCCACCTGAGACTTTGAGCATACAAAGCAGGTACAGTGAACTTTCCAAATGTTACAAGTACAGGAGATTTGCAAATGTGGAAAAATCCCAAATAATAATAATAAAACCTCTCCCCCCTGCACCAACTGCTGCTCTGGGCCAAAGTGAAGGGAGGGGGCCAGAAGACAGTTCCACCTTGTCTCCTGTTCTATGCTAATAATAATATTATAATATAATATAATATAATATAATATAATATAATATAATATAATATAATATAATATAATATAATATAATATAATATAGTGTTGGTTGTTCATTTGTTAAGTCGCTTCTGACTCTTTGTGACCTCATGGACCAGCCCATGCCAGAGCTCCCTGTCGGCCATCACCACCCCCAACTCCTTCAAGGTCAAGCCAGTTACTTCCATCCATCTTGCCCTTGGTTGCCCCCTCTTCCTTTTTCTTTCCGTTTCCCCCAGCATCATTGTCTTCTGTAAGCTTTCTTGTCTTCTAATATATTGTATATACATATAATATTTATAATATTATAATGTAATACAATATAATAATAATATGATATTATAATTATATATTTTATATTATATGTAATATTACTAATAATATTACAATATAATGGTATAGTGCAATATAGTAATATATAATACTGATATTGTACTATGCTAATAATATATATTGTATGTATGTGTGTGTGTGTGTCTGTATATATATATATATCTTGTAAGCTGCTCTTGAGTCCTCTTCAGGATGAGAGGGACGGCATATAAATGTCGTAAATAAATAAATAATAAAATCTTCTGATGGCCCTTCCAGAGAGGCCCTATATCTCAGGATTTGATCCCAAGTTTTCTGCTTTAATCTGGGATAAACAGAAAACCTGGGATCAGATCTTAGGATATAGGGCCTATCTGGAAGAGCCCTGAGAGAACACCTCACTTGGAATCTCTTTAAATCATACAGCTGTGGTTCTTAACCTATCAGTCTCCAGTGTTTTGACCTACAGCTGTCAGAAATCCCACCCAGTTTCCCAACTGTCAGGATTTATGGGAGTTGAAGGCCAAAACATCTGGGGACCCACAGGTTGAGTACCACTGTTATAGAGCATGATTCTATGCTTAACTTTTGCCAGATGTTGACCACAGAATTACACTGGAGGACCAACAAATACCTAGAGAAGTGTTCTGTTTAGAAATCTCTAGGTCCTTCAGTGCTCAAGTTATCAAGTAGCAACGAAAATAAAGTTATGGTTGGGGGTCACCACAACATGAGGAACTCTATTAAGGGGTTGCGGCATTAGGAAGGTTGGGAAACACTGATCTATATGGTCATCTTCAATTAGAAGTTGACAGTAGAGTTGTGCTAATGGACCTAGAGATTCCTAGAGATAACATATTAGTGAAATCCATCCATAAATGTGGAATGCCATCTGTATTTACCACTGAGATGTGTTGACTGGAGTCGTGTGGTGAACATATGACCTGTAATAGAAGAAGAAAGGAAAAGTATCCAATGGTAGGGTGGGATTTGATTGTAGCGTTTACATTGTGCCAAAGGGATGGCACAATGATCAGGAGAAGAAGGTAGCCTGATAATTGGTAGCTTAAGTGGGAATGTAGGCAAGGCAATGTTTCCATTGCATTTGATGAATCAGCTGTTTCCTTGCTTGGGCGGTGTCTGCAAGATGCAACAACAATTACCATTTAACTAAATGCTTAAGTATCTTGAGGTGGGGGAGACTGATAACCAGAGCGTTCTTCTTTTGATGCTCCGATGTAGAAGTGGAGAAGATCAGAACCACCTGTGGTTGGTGATAGCATCTTGAAAGAAGGAGGGGTCGAAGCAAATTGAGCCTCAACCACAAACATCTTTATCTCTTTAGGCCTTTCCCAGGCTGGGATGGGAATTTGCAGGAAGACGTGAAAATTGCCCTTTTCTTTTCTTGCTCTGGCTATAAACTTTGCAGCAGTAAACAGTTGACATTGCAAAATACAGCTTCCACCCCAAGGTTTGTAGATCAGCTGTGATTATTTTATTGTAGGTTTAAGGAACCTGTGCACTTCCAAGTGGTGATGGACTCCCAATCCCATCAGCTTTTGCCCATTTGGTTAGTGGTGAGGAATGATGGGAGTAGTAATTCATCAGGATCTAGAGCAGTGTTTCTCAACCTTCCTAATGCCGTGTCTCCTTAATTCAGTTCCTCAGGTTGTGGTGACCTCCAAACATAAAATTGTTTTCGTTGCTACTTCATAATTGTAATCTTACTACTGTTATTAATCATAATGTAAATACTTGATATGCAGGATGTCTTTTCATTCACTGGACCAGATTTGACACAAATACCTGATATGCCCGGTGGGGTTTTGGGGGATTGATTTTATCATTTGGGAGTTGTAGTTGCTGGGATTTACAGTTCACCTACAATCAAAGAGCATTCTGGACTCCACCAACAATGGAATTGAACCAATCTTGGCACACAGAACTCCCATGACCAACAAAAAATACTGGAAGGGTTTGGTGGGCATTGACCTTGAGTTTTGGAGTTGTAGTTCACCTACATCCAGAGAGCACTTTGGACTCAAAACAATGATGGTTCTGGACTAAACTTGGCACGAATACTCAATATGCCCAAATGTGAACACCGGTGGAGTTTGGGGAAAATAGACCGTGACATTTGGGAGTTATAATTGCTGGGATTTATTGTTCACCTACAGTTAAAGAGCACTCTGAACCCAGCCCACAATGGATCTGCATCAAACTTGGCACACTACCTACATGGCTAACAATGAATTCTGGTGGGGTTGTAGGGGCTCTTTTTGAATTCTGGGAGTTGTAGTTCACCAACACCAAAACCAAAGTGAAAGACACGTGGAGAGATCTTCAGCCTTCTCCGCCAAGAGGGTTCCTAAGACCATCAGAAATATGTGTTTTCTGCTGGTCTTTGGCAACCCCTCTGAAACTTCCCTTACGACTCCCTTGCGAATATATGATGCCAAGAAAACACTTTGATATGTTTGCCATAGGGTCTCCATAAGTCAGAATGGACTTGGAGACACAACTCATCTCATCAAAAGAAAGTGGAAGGTCTTATGGATGACTTTCAGTCTGGAGTCTATGGATTTATTCCAGTGGTAGCAAAATTGTGGCCTCCACCTTACGTTAGCACCTCCCTACTTGTCTAGAGATGATGCCTTCAATGACTTCTGGATGGCCATGGTTTCATATAACTCTACTCTAATATTTAATTGTAGATTCAATACTGAATCTAATTACCATGTAGGTTCCATATTGACAATGGGCACAGAGCGGGTGTATTTATGATGCTCTTTGTGTGACCCATGTTTTCCGATTCTTTGACTGAATGACATTATATTTCTATACCCCTATCTGACTTTCTTGCAGCGTAAACCTCTGCCCTCAATCATCACCCCCATGGTCATCAGTTTATTTATATAGTGCCGACAATATCCATGACACTTCAGAGAGCAAAACAATGAGAGACAGCCTACTTTGCCAAAGGTGTATGTTCTAATTAAAAGAGGAATATGGGGAAAGGAAAGAATAATACACACACAAAGCCAGTACAATGCAGTTGTAAAACCAGCTATCCTATTATTATCCTTCCAAGAAACTTGAGCCCTGGGACATGCCTTGACAAAGTTAAATATGAAGTAGTCTTGGGAGAATGAAGCAAAGTTTCGGGTTGTGGAATATGAGTTGCGGAGCTGCATGGCTGGAAAATGGAGATGGTGTAATGAACTAGTATCAACAACGCAAAGTATTTCAACTCCATCCAGTTAAATGTGGTGCTCTCCATGATGGGAGGATTCAAAGACATAGCCATTTTACCCTGGATACAGTAGGACCTTTGAGAATAATTGGAAAATGTTCATACGTAGCATATACTTTCATAGACTGATGAAGTAAATTCAGGATGCATCTACACTGTAGAATTAATGCAGTTTGACACCACTTTTCCTGTCATGGCTCAGTGCTATAGAATCCCAGATGTTAAAAGTTTTACAGGGTTTTTAAAAAGCCTTCTTCACCAAGGAATGTTGGTGACTTTCCAAACTACAAACCCCTAGATTCCAAAACATGGAGCCATGGCTGTTAAAGTGATGTCAAACTGCGTTAATTCTACAGTGTAGACTCGCCAGACTACAAACTCCAAGATTCCAAAACATGGAGCCATGGCTGTTAAAGTGATTTCAAAGTGCATTAATTCTTTGTAACTTCACTTGTAGACTGCATTAATTCTGTCTACAAGTGGTTACAAAGTGTTTGGCAAAGTTACAAAGCTACAAACAAAGTTGCAAAATGTTTGAGCCAGGTTCCATCTATACTGCCATATAATGCAGCCTGAATCTGCATTATATGATCGGTGTAGACTTATATAATGCAGTTCAGTGGAGCCAAACTGGGTCAAATGCCTAAATCACCATTTGTTAGGTCCATAGTGGCTTCTGCCAATGTTTTTGGTCTTTACTGTTTTTCTTCTGTGCATATCAATACAATTGTGATCTTTTATTCCTGCTGGAAGATGCAAAACCTGGCATGATTAAATCCTCTTGATTCAACTACCTGTGAACGAATGGTTTATTCTTATCAGCCACTGATGAAGGCAGACTATGTTGAAACATATTTGGATTCTATAGAACATCTGTAGTAATTAATGCCAAGCTGTTTTTGGCTTGTGAGATCCTTCTCTACTCCCATTTTAAAATTCTGGCTTGCATAAAGCACTTGTATCTGCAGCAATTTATGCAAGACTATACGGAATTATGAAACATTTGTGTGTCTCCTTTGATAATATGATTCAGGCAGGCTTTGGATTAGTGAGTTGGCTGTTCCCATATATGGAGATTTGATTACGATGGATGTTGGTTTGTCTATAGGATTTTCTTTTAACCCTCTACTGTAGGTGTGAAATGGATCTAGGAGTCTTCGTAGAACATAAGGTGAACATGAGTCAACAGTGTGATGCATCAGCTAATAAAGCCAATGTGTTTCTAAGCTGCATCAATAGGAGTAGTGTCTATAATAGTATTAGGGATATCTGGAAAGTAAGGTTACAAGGTACGTAGCTCTCGCGGGGAATTTTCACCGGGGAAGTTGGCATAGCTGCCTTGTAGCAGGAAGCCAACGGAAGCGAACGAGTAGTGCAAGTCGTCAGTAGCTCATCGACTGACGATATGGTGAAGGTTAGAGATGAGTATCCTCATTCCATTTCCTTCCAAGTGCAAAGTTCGTGCTGTAATACGTTACCTAAATGCGGAGCCCTATTCTTGATCTGCATCGTCTCCCGCAGTGAGGGCATTGGTTTCCAGGTGGAAGGTGGTCCTTGTCGAGGTTGGCTTGACACGCCTTCTTCTTGGCACATTTCTCTCTTTCGCCCTCCATTGGTGCCTCTTCAAATTCTACAGCACTGCTGGTCTACAAGTGAAGCTGACCTCCAGCTGGAGTGCTCAAGGGCCAGGGCTTCCCAGTTCTCAGTGTCTATAACAGAGTTTTTAAGGTTGGCTTTGAGCCCATTTTAAAATCTCTTTTCCTGCCCACCAACATGCCGTTTTCCATTCTTAAGTTCGGAGTAGAGCAACTGCTTTGGGAGAAGGTGGTCAGGCATCCGGACAATGTGGAGTTGACGGTGGAGGACCATCGCTTCGATGCTGGTGGTCTTTGCTTCTTCCAGCTGCTAACATTTGTCCACTTCTCTTCCAAAGAGATTTGCAGGATTTTTCGGAGGCAACACTGATGGAATCGTTCTAGTTAAATAATAATGGGTAATACTTCTACACTGTAGGTTCACGCTTTAGAGCTAACACTTTGCTTGCATCATGATCTTTTATAGGTAAAAGGTGTTTTTCCACTTTATGTTTGCTCATTAGAACATAGGGTGATGAAGGGGAAAAGGTGTTAATTGTTTGCTTCTGTGGACGTCTCAACTTTAAAGGTCAAAACAACTCTTAGTCAACGCTTGTTAATAGCAAATCCGCATTACTGAAAACTTTAAATATTTGGCAAACAACAGGGAAATTCCTGACATGAAACAATCAGGGCGTAACATCTCCCAACAAAATATCCCCCAGGCAGCAAACAGCCAGGCTTTGAAGCTACAAGACCATTAAATGCAAATCAAGGTGGCCAATTGAAACATTCACACTTGCCTCAAGCAGACAAGAGTTCTTTCTCCCACCCTGGACATTCCACAGATATATAAACCTCAACTGCCTAGTTTCCAACAGACCTCACAACCTCTGAGGATACCTGCCGTAGATGTGGGCAAAAGTCAGGAGAGAATGCTTCTGGAACATGGCCATACAACCCAGAAAATTCACAGCAACCCAAACTGATGATTGATTGTAGGGGCGCTGGTCATGGGATTTGAGGATGGGGAAGACCTTTTGGCTGTTTCTACTTCTTAGACCTTGAAAGGAAAGTGACTTCTCTGGCTGGGTCTACACTGCCAAATAATACAGTTTGAACTGCATTATAGGCTCAGTGTAGACTCATACTTCAGTTTGGACAGCCTTACATTGCATTACCTAGGTCTATAACACTGACCCTATAATGCAGTTCAAACTGAAATACTTAGCAGTGAAGATCCAGCTTTGGGAAGTTAACCAGATCTGGTTCATAGAATACCATCGTGGAGTTGGATGAAACCACAAGGGGCATCAAGTCCAACTCCATCCTGCCTTGTAGGAATACACAATCAAAACATTCCTGACAGATGACCATATGCCTTTGTTTACCTACCTACAGAGAAGGAGACTGCATCACACTTTAGGAAGATTTGAGTTTTTGCATTACTTTGAAGTTCTCTTAGTTCTCTACAAATGGTTTGAGAGCCAGTGTGGCATAGTAGTTTGTGTGCACAGGTATCAGGAAACCAGGGTTGGAGAACCTTTGGGCAGGTCACACTCTCTCAGCCTCATAGGAAAGCTGTGCAAGACCCTTTTGACAAATCTTGCAAGAAACCCTTCTGATAGGTTTCTACTTAGAATGTCTTGAAGGCACACAGCTGATTTATCTGGCTCAGTTTGCTATCAGGCAATGGTCCATCTTTCCCTTTATTTAAATAGTTTAAGATATGTAAAGAATGGGGAAGTTGTAATCTTGCCTTGAGGGGAAATCTGACTGAGGGAATCAGCATTTGGGTTTGTTTACCTTATCTATCCTGGGCATTTTGTGTGACTATGGGGGAAGTCCCAAGTCCAGCAGGGAAAGCAAGCAAGCAAGCGGAGATTATATTTGGCTTTATAAGAACAGTTGAATAGACACTTTGCACAGGTTTTTGTTTGGTTTATTTGTTTGTTTTGCAAGCTTTGCCAGTTGCTTTCCCGGAGCTCCTAAGTCAGCTGCATATGCATGCCTCTTTAAAAACCCTGGAAAGTTTGGACCTGAGAGTTAATTGTTTATTCTTATGAAGAAAAAAAATATAATGGAAGGGCTAATGCTTTAAAATGCCAACATGAAGCATATGCATTATTTTAATGCTGTAAATCCTTGAGATAACTGAGGCTTAAATTTCACTTAAGTTTGTCACTCAAGGCTGCACAAAACATCCCTTCCTTCTCCTGTGGTCACAACTGAGTTGAATTAGCACCCGTCCTTCTTGTGTCCACATAGTTGTTGCTTTTTAGTTGGGTTGATCTCTAAAGAAAGTTTGTTGTGTGAGATTAAGGAAAAGTCAAAAAGGACTAGACAGTGGCCATTGTAGTTTGGATATGCTGTGACTCCTTGAAAAAGATATCAATGCTGGGAAACTACTGTAGATGGTGATTCAAAACACTGCATCTCTTTTCAGTTTTAGGAGGTTGAGAGTTTTCCTGACCAGAACTTGGGGGAGTTATTGTTGGTGGTAATTAAAGGTAAAGGCTTTCCCTGACATTAAGACTAGTCGTGTCCGAATCTGGGAGGTGGTGTTCATCGCCATTTCTAGGCCAAAGAGCTGGCATTGCCCATAGACACCTCCCAGGTCATGTGCCCAGCCTGACTGCATGGAGTGCCGTTACCTTCCTGCAGAAGTGGTACCTATTGATCTACTTGTATTTGCATGTTTTCAACCTTCTAGGTTGGCAGAAGCTGGGACTAGCAACGGGAGCTCACCCCACTTCCTGGATTCAAACTGCCAACCTTTTGGTCAGCAAGTTCAGCAGCTCAGCAGTTTAACCTGCTGCGCCACCAAGGAGGCCTTGGGTAAGGGAATCCGTAATTCGCAGTCAGATCATTCTTGGGTTTCATTAAACTACCAACCCTAGAATTTCACAGAATGTTGTCATGATAATTGAAATGGGAAAAATAGTAGTGTAACAGTGTAATGTGATAAGGATCTTAGTTGCTTCTCAGCTTTAATACTTGTAAACAAATTTACTTATGTCTTTACAAAGAATATTAAATATAGATTTGGCAGAAGCTGGGACTAGCAACGGGAGCTCATCCCGTGGTTCAGATTTGAACCTCCAACCTTTCATCAGCAAGTTCAGCAGTTTAACCCGCTGCGCAGCCGGGGGGGGGGGTCCATTTTCAGTGGAGACTATAATTTCCAGAATCCCCAAACAGCTGGATTTTGCTGAACTGCAAATTCCAGCATCCCTTACTATTCAGTGTATTGGCTGGGGCTTTGTAGGAGTTGCGGCCAAATAATTAATTACAAACTGGGAAGGTCCTCTCATTTCCCCAGTGTTGATTTAAGCTCTCCTACGACTCCATTATTATTTTCTTTTTTCGAACTGCAAAGTGGAGAGAAGTGGTTCCAGGGATTTGCCTCTTCATTGGGGAGAAAGGAAGAAAATTAACTCCTAGTCCATTGGCTTCTAGAACGGTGGCTGCATATCAAGTTTGCTGAAATAGTTCACAGGCGTCGCTGAAAGCATTTGCTGACTCAAGCTTGGATTAAAATAAACAGGATAGTTGGCTTGCTCTAGTCAAGCGTGCAGATGCACCGAAATGCTTTCCGCTTAGTTCACCCCATTGCAATGTCAAAGCCCAGATCGAACAATCTGCCTGTTCTTCCTTGGCCGTGCATGCAAAGGGCGTAAGAAGGCAACAGGTGTCCTGGAGATGGCGGTTGGGTCCTCAGTTGTGCAATGGCTGTCACCAAAGTTTTGGGGAATAAACAGAGAATTGGACTTCTTCAGGTTTTGTCTCAGGAACACTATAACTAGAAATTGCTTTGTTTGTCCATCTTTAAGGCTTGTGCCTAGAAATGTAGAATCATAGAATCAGAAGGGACTGCAAGCATCATCTAGTCCGACCCTTTGCTTTGCAGGCAAACACTACTCTTACTACTACTACTACTACTACTAATAATAATAAATTTTATTTATATTCCGCTCTATCTCAGGGCAGATTCCAACAAACAAAAAGGCAAAAACATTCAATGCCTCAATAACAATTAGTACAAGTGTAATACCCCCATATGGAGCCCCCGGTGGCGCAGTGGGTTAAACCCCTGTTCTGGCAGGACTGAAGACCGACAGGTCGCAGGTTCAAACCCAGGGAGAGGCTGATGAGCTACCTCTATCGATTCCGCATGCTTGTGTATTTCCCACCAAGAAAATCCAACAAATGCTACGTTCAGCAAAGGACAAGAGGGATCCTCTCACCTCTGCAGGAGTCTACCGTATACCATGCAGCTGTGGACAAGTCTACATAGGGACCACCAAACGCAGCAGCATTGCCCAAACACGAATCAAGGAACATGAAAGGCACTGCAGACTATTTCAACCAGAGAAATCAGCCACAGCAGAGCACCTGATGAACCAACCTGGACACAGCATATTATTTGAGAACACAAAAATGCTGGACCACTCTCACAACCACCATGTCAGACTACACAGAGAAGCCATTGAAATACACAAGCATGTGGACAATTTTAACATAAAGGAGGAAACCATGAAAATGAACAAAATCTGGCTACCAGGATTAAAAAACACTAAAATTACAACAGCACAACAACAGAGAGGAAACAAACAAGGACATCTAATCACCTCTCAACAAAAGTTTACTCCAGGCACTGTCAGGCCATTATACGCTAATCAAGGTGGTCAGTTGAAACATTCACACCTAGCTACAGCAGACAAGAGTTCTTTGTCCCACCCTGGTCCTTCCACAGATATATAAACCCCTTTTCCTAGTTCCAACAGACCTCACTACCTCTGAGGATGCTTGCCATAGATGCAGGCGAAATGTCAGGTCCCCCATGACCTTCTGGCAAGGAAACTAGTCCAATGTGGGCTAGGCAAAACTACGGTGAGGTGGATCTGTAATTGGTTAAATGGACGAACCCAGAGGGTGCTCACCAATGCTTCCTCTTCATCTTGGAAAGAAGTGACAAGCGGAGTGCCGCAGGGTTCCGTCCTGGGCCCGGTCCTGTTCAACATCTTTATTAATGACTTAGATGAAGGGCTAGAAGGCATGATCATCAAGTTTGCAGACGACACCAAATTCGGAGGGATAGCCAATAGTCCAGAGGACAGGATCAGAATTCAAAACAATCTTGACAGATTAGAGAGATGGGCCAAAACTAACAAAATGAAGTTCAACAGGGACAAATGCAAGATACTCCACTTTGGCAGAAAAAATGAAATGCAAAGATACAGAATGGGGGACGCCTGGCTCGAGAGCAGTACGTGTGAAAAAGATTTGGAGTCCTCGTGGACAACAAGTTAAACATGAGCCAACAATGTGATGTGGCGGCAAAAAAAGCCAATGGGATTTTGGCCTGCATCAATAGGAGCATAGTGTCTAGATCTAAGGAAGTCATGCTACCCCTCTATTCTGCTTTGGTTAGACCACATCTGGAATATTGTGTCCAATTCTGGGCACCACAATTCAAGAGAGATATTGACAAGCTGGAATGTGTCCAGAGGAGGGCAACTAAAATGATCAAGGTTCTGGAGAACAAGCCCTATGAGGAGCGGCTTAGGGAACTGGGCATGTTTAGCCTGAAGAAGGAGAGGAAGCCACAGGGAGGAGGGAGCAAGCTTGTTTTCTGCTTCCTTGGAGACTAGGACGCGGAACAATGGCTTCAAACTACAAGAGAGGAGATTCCATCTGAACATTAGGAAGAACTTCCTGACTGTGAGAGCCGTTCAGCAGTGGAACTCTCTGCCCCAGAGTGTGGTGGAGGCTCCTTCTTTGGAAGCTTTTAAGCAGAGGCTGGATGGCCATTTGTCAGGGGTGATTTGAATGCAATATTCCTGCTTCTTGGCAGGGGGTTGGACTGGATGGCCCATGAGGTCTCTTCCAACTCTTTGATTCTATGATTCTATGAAATGCCTCTAGACCATGGCCATATAGCCCGAAAAAACCTACAACAACCCACTACATAAAGGTTCTTTCCAGTGTTTACGTATACACTTTTTCTTGTAATTTGGATTCATTAATTCTTTACCCAAACTGACATTTTGCTCTTGCAATTCTGTGTGTGTTGAGACCAGCCTTATTAGGATCAGCCTTATTATTATTTAGATTGTTCTCTCCTAACCTGACCGTAGTGCCTGGGGCTGATGGGGATTTTAGTACTGCATAGTTGGAATGTGCATTTTTGGAGATGTGGATTGGAGTCCCAGGATAATTCAGTTCAGTTTCCAGAGCTTAAGTATCCCTAGTGTAGATGGATCTGGGAAGCTTATCATTTATGGCATGATAGCCAACATTGCATAGTGGTTTGAATGTTGGGTAATGACCATAGAGACCAGGGTTTGGATCCCCACTCAGCCATGATGACCTTCGGCAAGTTACATGCTCTCAGTCCCAGAAAACCCCATGATAGATTTGCCTTTGGGTTGCAATAAGACAGAAACAATTTGAAGGCACACAACATCAAGACACTGTTGAACAGATTTGGTTGTCTCGCTGATTCTTCTTAAAGAGAGCTTAAGTATCCCTACTCCTAGTGTAGCTTTGTTTTATGCTAGACAAGCCTCTCCTATGCTAGACAGGTCAGACCTATATTGTGTTGCTTTTTAGATAGGAATCAACAGATACTAATGAAGCCTATACTGGGAAAAATGACCACTGATTGAGTTATTTGATTGTTGATTTGACTGCTTTAAGCGAAGGTGGTTTCCTCTTTGCTGGAGGTCAGAGGTGCGGAAAGTGCAGCCTGTGAGCCACATCCAAACAAATAAATATAAGTCAAGTCTTCATTTGTGGTCCCCAAAGCATCCTGGCAATCTTCCAAAGGGAAAGGTAAAGGTTTCCCCTTGACATTAAGACTCATTGTATCCGACTCTGGAGGGTGGTACTCATCTCCACTTCAAAGCGAATGAGCTGGCGTTGTCCGTAGACATCTCCAAAGTCATGTGGCCGGTATGACTGCATGGAGTGCTGTTACCTTCCCGCCAGAGTGTTACCTATTGATCTCCTCACGTTTGTATGATTTTGAACTGCTGGGTTGGCAGAAGCTGGGGCTAACAGCGGGAGCTCACATCACTCCCCAGATTTGAACCAGGGACCTTTCGGTCAGCAAGTTCAGCAGCTCAGTGGTTTAACCCACTTCACCACCAGGGGCTCTTCCAAAGCTTCCTGACAAATCACTCTGAGACAATGGAACTCATATTTGCGGTTTCACGTATCCGAACCCAGGGGGGAAATGGTCTCCCTAGGAATTTGATGATTTTATGGTATACTTTCCCTAGTTGAATTGAACTACAGTAGAGTCTCGCTTATCTGGCATAAACAGGCTGGCAGAACATCGGATAAATGAAAATGTCAGACAATACAGAGTCTCCTAATGTTACCCATCCAATGCAGCACTAGACACATAGAATTCTAATAACAAGGACTCAAAGAGTTAAGGTAAGGCAATGCTTCAGGGTTAGAGTGGCCCTTCAGGAAGTGCTCGGATACGAAAGAGGAGTTTGGGAATCACAGAGGGAAGGAGAGAGGGCACTTCTACTTCTGATCTTGCCTCTTTCCCCCCTTTTCTTCTTCCTGCTCCTCCTACTTGTCTTACATTTTTCACTTATTGGAAATGGAGAGAGAGTTGGGGAGCACTCCTTTTATTAAAGGGGAAATGCTGGAGGAAAAGGGGGAGTGTGTTGGATTAGACGGAATGTCGGATCAGCGAATGTTGGATAAGTGAGATTCTACTGTGCCTTGAAAACTCCTAGAGAATTCAATGGTTTTGGGTTGCACTCGCAGTTTCACTTAACCATGAACGTATACCCAGCGGATACAAGAATCTTACTGAAATCTTCCATCTGAAAATTGTCTTGGAGAGTATGTCATTATGGTGACTTCCCTTGACATTAAGTCACTTCCCATGTGCTTGGACATGCCAGTGTGATGTTCAGGGTATTACTAGGCATGAATCTGGAATTAATGCTCTTCATGGAGGTATTTAAACACTAGCCAGATGGACCACCTGTCAGGGATATTGTAATTACATCCTGCATTGAGCAGGGAATGTGACGAGATCTTACTAGTCCCTTTCAACACATTTATGTCTAGAACTTTTGTGACCTTGCTCTGTCTGAAAGGTGCAACGTTAATTAATGCTGGGCTTGTAAGGAGCCTGCCACCCTGACGTCACCGTGTAGGTGCCGAAAATGCAAATGAGGCCTTTTGCAAAAGAGCGGGCGGTTTCTTTCGCACGCAGCAGGTGCATTTTGATTAATTGCGATGCATGAAAATGTGTACACGAAGCAAAAATTACAGAGTGGCAACAGCATTGGGATCCTGTGAAATAAATCATTTCCCTTTCCCTCCCTGCCTTGCTTGTACAAACACAGCCGCCTCAGACACTCCTTTTCTTGGCCAGACTCCAAAGATAAACAGTATTTACTATGGGATCCTCTTTTTTTTCATCCTACATTTCATCCCCTATTAGGAAATGACTTGTACTCTTTCGGTTGCCGTTTGTTAAAAGCACGACCTGGTGAGGAGTGTATTTTTGTTAATACTCACTGGCCTAATAACAGTTCCCATTGTCACCAGCTATAAAAAGAGTCGTGCTGATCAAAGAAAGATTGCTTTAGACCGTGATTCTGATTTGCACAATAACCAGTTCGGTGACACTACTCTATTGTTTTTCTCACCTCTTAACATGCAGCTTTGGCTTAGGTCTGCGAACTAGGGAGGAAGAAGTAATATTAGAAAATATTTGCAAGACTTTTTAAAAACAGGTTTATTGAGTACCAGGAACCTTGATGTTAATCCTAGGTGGGCGAGAATCTTCACAGTTTGAAACTTGCTTTGTGTACAAAATAGTTTTGTCTACATCAGTGGTTCCCAACCTTTTTTTTGACCAGGGACCACTTTGACCAGGGACCACCTTGACCAAGGACCGCTTTGACCAGGGACCGCTTTGGCCAGGGACCGCTTTGGCCAGGGACCGCTTTGGCCAGGGACCGCTTTGGCCAGGGACCGCTTTGGCCAGGGACCGCTTTGACCAGGGACCGCTTTGACCAGGGACTGCTTTGACCAGGGACAGCTTTGGCCAGGGACCGCTTTGGCCAGGGACCGCTTTGGCCAAGGACCGCTTTGGCCAGGGACCGCTTTGGCCAGGGACCGCTTTGGCCAGGGACCGCTTTGACCAGGGACCGCTTTGACCAGGGACTGCTTTGACCAGGGACAGCTTTGGCCAGGGACCGCTTTGGCCAGGGACCGCTTTGGCCAAGGACCGCTTTGGCCAGGGACCGCTTTGGCCAGGGACCGCTGTGACCTGAGACCGGTTTGACCTGAGACCGCTTTGGCCAGGGACCGCTTTGGCCAGGGACCGCTTTGGCCAGGGACCGCTTTGACCAGGGACCGCTTTGACCAAGGACCGCTTTGGCCAGGGACCGCTTTGACCAGGTACCGCTTTGACCAGGGACCACTTTGACCAGGGACCACTTTGACCAGGGATCACTCTCCAGCATTAGTACCAAAAGGGTTATGAATCAGTTTTTAATCAACTCTAGATGCGGTTTGGTTAATGGGGTGCTGATTCGGTTCTAGGATCTGATACAGAACATATTCCATCCAGTGGTTGCCATCTGCTCACCCACAGAAAACCATATTGAATCCTCTAGAGCTGATGTGTTAGTTGTAATCTTTTGTTGGTAGTCAGCCCCTCCCCTCCCAACATCCCTGATGCCACAGCACTATAAGAGGGTTTCGGGGGACCAGTCGCTCTTGTTGCCACATGGTTTTGAGACAACGTTCTAGTAATGGTGAGGGAGTGGACCATATTTTCATTCTTGAGGATGGTGAGCTCTCGTGTTAGCTATAACTTCCCATGTGGGGACAAGAGAGAATCCTCCCACAGGAAGGTAAAACATCTGGGCGTCCCTAGGGTAATGTCCTCTCAGACAGCCAGTCTCTCACACCAGAAGTTATTTGCAGTTTCTTAAGTCGCTTCTGACATGAAAAAAGTGATAATGTATTTAAAAAGACACAAATGAAGTGAAAAACTTGGCATTATGCTAGATTTCCTTTTTACCAGAAGCTGGGCATTTGGAATGTCTCTGGTGTTGCTATAAGAAGGTCATCCATTGTGCATTGTGGCAGGGCTCAGACTGCATTTTTCTAGGTGGTCTGTGGTTTGCTCTTCTTCACACCCACATGTCATGGACTCCACTTTGTAGCCCCATTTCTTAAGGTTAGCTCTGTACCTCATGGTGCCAGAGCGCAATCTGTTCAGTGCCTTCCAAGTCGCCCGATTTTCTGTGTGCCCAGGAGGGAGTCTCTCATTTGGTATCAGCCACTGATTGAGGTTCCGGGTTTTAGTCTGCCACTTTGGGACTCCTGATACCTGAGGTGTTCCTGCGAGTATCTCTGTCGATCTTAGGAAGCTATTTCTTGATTTAAGGTGTTGGCTTGCTGGCTGATATCTGAACAGAGGATGAACTGGCAGATGTCAGGTGGTGCAATACCGGATGAACAGTATAATTTCTCCAGTGGTGTTGAGCATAGACATCCTGTGATAATGAAGCATGTCTCATTAAGAACCACATCCACTGTTTCAACGTGCTGAGATGTATTCCGCACTGGGCATGCGTAATCAGCAGCAAAGCGCAAGGGCAGATGTCTTCACTGTGTCTGGTTGTGATCCCCAGGTTATGCCAGTCAGGTTTCATATGATATTATTTCTGGCACCCACTTTTTGCTTGATATTCAAGCAGTGGTTCTTATAAGTGAGAGCATGGTCCAGAGTGCAGTATTCATATATGTGAAAAAAACAAGGAAGCAACTGGTGCTGGTTTTGAGCATTGCATCCACCCTTACTTGTCTCCATATCTACCTTTGATGGTTGACCCAGAACTAGATAATAATTTAAAAATGGCCTGATACTTTTTCAACCTTGGCTCTTGAGCTAAGTGTCATCTCAACTGATTTGAAGGAGAAGAGAACATTAATGTTGTCTTTCCAATGAAGGCCTTTCTATCTCCTTGCTCCTCCACCTCCCCTCTACGACCTTTCTCTTTCCGTCTTCTCCATGTAACCATCTCCTTTTGTTTTGTTTCTTCCTTCAAGGTCTCTGGGCTTGAGTTCTCAGCCAATCCGGGGGTTGCAGAAACATCTCCAAGGTTGTGGGATTTATCCAAACACCCAGAAGACTCCTGAGAATGCCAGCTGCAGAAAAAATGCCTTCAGGGGGAGGAATTCTTCCTTTTGTACATTTCAAGAATTGGTGCACATGTAGCGCTGAAGATGGATTATTCTCTTATTATCACTGGAATATGTTTTTTTTTTGTGACCCCTGGAAGCAAAAGAAAACACAACAAAAGCATGAATCATTTCAATATAAGGCTGCTCACTCTTCCATGTCATGCAAGCATGTTGCTGCCCAGGTATGTACAGAGTAGGTTTCAAGAGGTTTGTTGGAAAATGGTTCTCTGACAAGACATTCTGTGTTAGGACCAATATGTACACAAGGTGCCCAATGACCATTACTGAAATGGCACCTGAGAAACTATGCTTCTTTCCTTATAATTTCCTTTATTCCAAGTATATTCTGGTGGCTAGAACGATGTCCCAAGGATGGGGAAATGGTGTAGTGGAACCTGGAACTTTTGATGAAAGGGGTTCATCATCTATCTCCCTATATCTAGACGACTTTGCTCTTCCTCCATGTTTAGCTGAAGTCTACACACAGTGATTGAAGGAAGTCGTGTGACTGCTAGAACTGGCTGGTTGAGTCATTGTTTTTCCCTAGTGTTGGAAAAAGAAATGTGTTGGGAATCCTGAGCTGGCCACGAGTGTATTTATTTTTATCCATGCAGTGGTCTACTTCTTAGTCACACATATGTTCACTGAATCATTGGAACCATTAGAAATATGGCCCATTGTGGTCTGCTATAGTTGGGGCTAGTAGTTGGATTTCGATTGTGAATATATTTGGATTCTGTGTATAGTTGTGAAAACTGGACTGTGAAGGAAGCCAGTAGAAAGAAAATCAAACTGATTTGGAACGTGTTGGAAAAGAGTTCTGTGGATAAAATGACCTGCTAAAATGCAAATAACTGGGTCCTCAACTTTCACTTGAAGAGTGAAATAACTGGGTCCTCAACTTTCATTTGGTATCAGCCATTGGTTGAGGTTCTGGGTTTGAGCCTGCCACTTTTGGACTCTTGCTTGCGGAGGTGTTCCAGGGGGTGTCTCTGTAGATCTTAGAAAACTATTTCTAGATTTAAGTCGTTGACGTGCTGGCTGATACCCAAACAGCGGATGAGCTGGAGAAGTCTCTGCCTTGGTCCTTTCACTATTATTGACTATGGTGAGGAGTTGACTTGCCACAGGACAGAGTGGAAGAGGAGGAGACCTTCTAATGATAGAGTTTCATTGAATAGAAGGGGCATTATTATTTATTATTATTTCACATACTTGTACCCCACCCTTCTCAACCTCCAGACGGGGGACTCAGGACGGCTTACAGCCGGCAACAATTTGATGCTCCTCATATACAAACAAATAAAACAGCAGTTACATAATAAGTAAAACATTAAATTGAATTGAATTAAAATCAATTTAAAATAGTACTAAATTGGTTGACCATATCAAAATCCGAGTTCTACGACCAACGACTTAGTCTGAAGTCTGTCCATAGCCCATTTTCCATAGCATTGTTATCATTTTTATTATCAGTCTCCTACCCGAATGCCTGGTCCCACAAACACGTTTTCAACTTTTTCCTAAAGGAAAGAAGGGAAGCAGTTGACCTAATTTCGCTGGGGAGCGAGTTCCACAGGAAGGGGGCCACCACCAAGAAGGCCCTGTCTCTTGTCCCCGCCAAGCGCGTTTGCGACGGTGGTGGGATCGAGAGTAGGGTTTCCCCGGAAGATCTTAAGCTCTGAGGTGGGACATAAAGGGAGATACGTTTGGACAAGTAAGCTGGGCTGGAACCATATCCAATGCATTGCTGGCATTAGGTGCTTCCCACCCTAATAGTTCTGTGTGACGAAATTTATGGTCAGTCCTCATAGTCCTCATTGTTGTATTTGAAGCCATGAAGGGGAAAACTCTTAGATTTTGGATATAGTTTTGCCAGGTAGTGATGTGCGCAGTATTTGTTCCTTTTATTTCGTTTGTTGTTTTGTTCTTTTTGTTCCATTCATTTTTCACAAAACGGTAATGCCCCCTAAGGTACAAAAATAGGTCTGAAAACTGAAGAAAGCATGAAAAATAAGGTCTATTCACCTGCGGCAGGTACTGGCTTATTCAGTAGACACTCCTCAACAGTTCCATTTTGACGGGAAGCCTTAGCATTGAATGGTTGTGTTGTTAAAGTGTGAAGTATGGATCCCTGCGTAGATGGTCGGTCAATGCGACTTAAGCAACGTGCAGTCATTGAATTCTTGACAGTAAAAGGTGTCACCTCAACATCTTTAAACTTACTCACCCAATGACACACAGTACTCACATCAACACAATCACTATAACAGCTTGCATTCTCCGGTGAATCTCCTTTGGGATGATACCTTCTGCTGTCAAGAATTCAATGACTGCACATTGCTTAAGTAGCATTGCCCGACCATCTGTGTAGGGTTCCATACCTCACACTTTAACAACACAACCATTCAATGCTAAGACTTCCCACCAAAATGAAACCGTAGAGGAGAGTCTACTGAAATAGCCAGTATCTGCCGCATACCAGTACTGCCATCTATTGAGGAGTTATGAAGTTGGAGGCATTACTTTTCATTCAACCCTCATATTTTAGCAAGAGCTTTCATGGACACAAACCCATTTCTTCAGGTGCGGTACAGAATATTAAGGTCTCAGGTATAAAGGATATTTATATAGATGCAGGATTGGGATAGAATGTAATAGGACCCCGAAAGATGTCAATCATATCCTTTGCCCTAATCTTTCAAAGGATGATACGGTTCGTTCAGGTCTTGAGAGCGGTCCCTTAGTGCTGATGTGTGAAAGCAATAAGCGATGCCATTTATGCTATTTGATGAAACATGCATAAGATTGTTATATATGACCCTTCAGAAATTGAGCTTGTGGTGTACTTAAAGAAACTGTTGGTTTTCACTATTTTTCTATAATACTTGTGTGCATCCTTGTACCAAATGTTTGCTTTTCAAATGGAGAGTTTTAAAGATGTTCAGAGGAGTGGAACATGGAAAGACCTTGCTCGCTATTTGTTTTAGGTATTTTCCTTGTTGGTGCTCTACCTGAGATGTCTCTCTCTTGATGAAGCCCAAACCATCTTGTGATAATGTATTGTCGAAGGCTTTCATGGCCGGAATCCATGGTTGTTGTAGGTTTTTCCGGGCTATATGGCCATGTTCTGGAGGCAATTTTTCTCCTGACGTTTAGATGCAGGCGAAACGTCAGGAGAAAAATTGCCTCCAGAACATGGCCATATAGCTTGGAAAACCTACAACAACCCATCTTGTGATAAACAAGAGGCTAGTTGGATTTCTTAGTTACCTTTTTTTTGGGAAGATGACTGGTTGGATAATGGCAAGAGTACATGTAGGAAGCTGGATGCATGCATGGGTCATTGATTTCGCCCTGATGTGTGACTGAGAGCAAAGGGAGGAAGAATGTTGGCACGCTGTGAAAATGTTATTGTAGTGATTGTTGCCCTGGAGTGAAAGTGGAATTCTGTTCGTACCCAGCACAGCCAAACACGAATATCAGAAGTTTTGCCTACATTATCCTTAGGTTTTAGGTCTGCATGTTCCCTTTTAGAAATAAGTTCATAGAAATTGGTGGGGTTTTTGTTGGTGTTAATTGCTGTCAAGACAACTTTGGGTTATGTTGACTGAATCAATGAATAAGAGACCACCAAGTTGATCTGTCCTCAATAGCTCATCTTAAGTCTTGCAGACTCAGGGCCTGTCATTTCCTTGATTGAGTCGATTCATCTGAGATGTAGTCTTCCTCTTTTCCTTCTTCCTTGCCAAGTGTTGTCTTTTCAAAAGGATCGTGGGGATGTGTTGGTTGACAGTGAAGAAAAAGAACATTAAAAAAAAAAGAAAGGAGGGATGTTTTGTTGAAGGCTTTCATGGCCGGAACCACTGGGTTGTTGTAGGTTTTTGGGGGCTATATGGCCATGTTCTAGAGGCATTTTCTCCTGATGTTTCGCCTGCATCTGTGGCAAGCATCCTCAGAGGTAGTGAGGTCTGCTATAGTTGGTCCGACAAGACAGAGGTCCTCCAGGCCAGTAATTTGTCTGAGTGGGGTATTGGGTGGCAACCTGTGCTGGATGGGGTTGCACTCCCCCTGAAGTCACAGGTCCGCATCATTTTTATCTCATCCTGAGTTTTTATCATTTTATCTTGTTCATGTGGCCCGCTCATTGTGATTGTATTTTTGCACTGTTTTATTGTATTCTTATGTTTTATTTGCTTTGTTGCGATGTTTGTTTTGTGCTTTTGGTTTTATTTTGTTGTAATGCACTACTGGGCTTGGCCTCATGTAACCTGCCCCAAGTTCCCCTTCGGGGAGATGGTGTTGGGGAAAAAATAAAGATGATGATGATGATGATGATGATTATGTGGCATGTTTCATTAAGAGCCACATTCACTGGTGAGATGTACATTGTTCCCTCACTTATCACGGGGGTTCCGTTCCAGGACCACCCACGATAAGTGAAAATCCGCAAAGTAGAGGCACCATATTAATTTTAATATTTATACATTATTATAATATATATATATATATTATATTATTTTCTTACCTGTGCTTCCTTACCCACCTCCCGGCCCATCCCAAGGGTGCCTGCCTGCCTCCCTGGCCTCCGTAGACCCTGGCAGAGCCACACAGCACTCCAAGGAGGCAGGCCTTCCCTACCGCGCCTCAGGCCACTGCACTTCTGGGATCCCTGGCCTCCACTGGACGTAAATATTTTATATTTTTAATTAATATTTTCAAAAACAAGCGAAACAGCGAGTCCACTAAAAATGAACCTCAAAATAGCAAGGGAACACTGTATTCTACACTGGGTATGTATACTCAGCAGCTGAGTAGCAAAGCACAAGGGTAGATAGATGTCTTTTCCATGTGTGGTTGTGATCCCCAGGCTGGTGAAACAGATGGTGCCCAACTCCTCTTGCCACTGTTCAGGGAAGCTATCATAGAATCATAGAGTTGGAAGAGACCTCATGGGCCATCCAGTCCAACCCCCTGCCAAGAAGCAGGAATATTGCATTCAAATCACCCCTGACAGATGGCCATTCAGCCTCTGTTTAAAAGCTTCCAAAGAAGGAGCCTCCACCACGCTCCGGGCAGAGAGTTCCACTGCTGAATGGCTCTCACAGTCAGGAAGTTCTTCCTCATGTTCAGATGGAATCTCTTCTCTCCTATCCATCACATCAAAGAGCCATGGGTTCTGCTTTGAAGCATTTATCAATACAGTAATATTTTTACATTTTTCCAGCAGTGAAGGAGAGCATCTCATTGTGGATTAACTCAACCAATTCATCAAAAGGCAATTCATGAAAGAAAAGCAAGTCCATATGTTTTTGTTGTTATGAGGTCCATGCTGCACTGAAACACAAACAGAGCTCTCTGCGCTGACTGTACATGTAATTGTATTGTCGAAGGCTTTCATGGCCGGAATCACTCAGTTCTTGTGGGTTTTTTCGGGCTATATGGCCATGTTCTAGAGGCATTTCTCCTGACGTTTCGCCTGCATCTATGGCAAGCATCCTCAGAGGTCTGAGGATGCTTGCCATAGATGCAGGCGAAACGTCAGGAGAAATGCCTCTAGAACATGGCCATATAGCCCGAAAAAACCCACAAGAACTGAGTGTACATGTAATTGTTATTATGCGGGTTACATATTCATTCATTGCACATATACACACAGAAGCAGACACACTGCCCACTGTGTTTATGTTTATTTCTTTGTTCCTTTTGTTGTGAGTTCCGTTTTGTTTTTATGTGTGAGAGGTTTCATATGCTTACAATGAACGCGGGTGGATTTGAGTCCTCTCCCTTTTTCTTTTTGATCCTCTTTTGCCCTCTGGATAAGTCAGGAACATATTGAATATGTATATATGCGTACATACCCACACACAGATAGAGGGAAAGTGGGGGGAAGTTTGAGAAAGGAATTTCTCCGCTTGTCTGTGACTCCCTTATTATACAGCTGGTAAGGAAATTCCTGTTTGGTTAGTAGAAGAAACTGTACATCTGTTGGCATTCAGTCTTTTTAAATATTCTTTAAAGAAATCACTGTAACTTTATCACTTCCTCTGTTGTGGAATTTATGCTCTCATTGTCCACCACAACTGGTGGAATTTGCCCTCTCGATGTGGAAGCTGTTGAATTTTTAACTGTTGATGAGGCATTGCCCCTGCCGACTCATCATGAGCTGTTCCCTTAGCTGTTTTGAACTGCAGCTGTTCAAAGGATGCAGACAAACTAAAAAGGGCGATACAACAGAAAGGGCTCTTCCAAGTAAAATTTTCTTTTGCAGGGAACTCTGTGGATGTTTGAACATATCTCTCCTTATGAACCATCCAGGAATTTAAGATCATCTGGGAAGGCCCTGGGAAGGCACCTCCAACAGACGGCCATCCAGCCTCTCTTTAAAAGCCTCCATAGAAGGAGCTTCCACCACACTTCAGGGCAGAGAATTCCACTGCTGAACAGCTCTCACAGTCAGAAAGTTCTTCTTCATGTTCAGGTGGAATCTCCTTTCCTGTAGGAGATTCCACGCCATATTCCTCATGTTCAGGTGGAATCTCCTTTCCTGTAGGAGATTCCAAGCCATTGTTCTGTGTCCTAGTCTCCATGGCAGCAGAAAACAAGCTTTCTCCCTCCTCCCTATGACTGCCTCTCACATATTTATACATGGTCATCATTTATACATGGTTATCATGTTTCCATACCTGGTGTAGTATGACATCATTTTACCTGCCATGACTCAGTGCTATGGAATGTTGGGAGGTCTTTAGCCTTCTCGTTGCTAGAGAAGGCTAAAGACCTAGTAAAACTACAGTTCTCAGGATTTGATAACATTCATTCATTGCAGGTAAAGTCATGCTGAGGAGCATTAATTGTACAGTGTAGATGCACCCACTATCAGGAAGAACATAGGTAGTATTGTTGACGGCTTCCATGGTTGGAATCACTGGATTGTTGTAGGTTTTTCGGGCAATATGGCCCTGTTCTGGAAGCATTCTATCCTGACATTTTGCCTGCATCTATGGCAGGCATCCTCAGAAGTTATGAGGACCTCACAACTTCTGAAGATGCCTGCCATAGAGGCAGGCGAAACATCAAGAAAGAAACATGGCCATAACAGAGGCTGGATGGCCATCTGTCAGGGGTGATTTGAATGCAATATTCCTGCTTCTTGGCAGGGGGTTGGACTGGATGGTCCATGAGGTCTCTTCCAACTCTTTGATTCTATGATTCTATATAGCGCAAAAAAGCTACAACAACCCAACATAGGTAGTCTTTTCAGACTAGGACAGCTGTTGAATCTGATGAGGGACCCATGTTGATCTTATTTTCACCCTCCTTAAATGCCGGCTCGTATGGAAGCAATGTGGGTTTTTTGCTGACTTGCATGAACATGCTTGTGGTATGTCAACAGGAATACTGGTTGCACTAGAGTTAAAATGGGTGGGCCGTGCCGGGAAGAGGTCAGCTGCGGTTTCCTGGGGTTTAATTGGTCTTTGGGATGTGCAGTCACACTTCTGGTTCAGTCTGCCTTTTGGCAGCGCTTGCATCCAGACAGCGGCTTGCCCTCCCCAGCGGTTGAGGCTGGGGCGCTGTCCCTTCATCTCCTTCGCTTCTATTACTCAGCAGTCTCCAGGCGGATGGTCATGGTGCTCAATTATGTGTTTGGGGTTTCTATTCCTTCATGCATATCTAGGCCAAAGATACGTTTCCGGAAAAAAAGAATTTCCTTAAAAATCCACCCACTTATCCCTAGAGGAATGGCGGAGCGTTTGGAAAGAGCTGGCTCTGGCTGTTTCCTTGTAATTCTGTGTTGGCTTCTCCCGTTTCTGCGTAGGTCAGATTATAGTATGTGGGGGAAAAAATATGAAGCATCCCTGTAATAAATGGCTTTTGCTGTACATAAGATCAGAGGCGCTGTGCGTCTTGGGCAATCTTGGTTTCACTGATGAAAGCGCCTGTCATTATTCCCAGCATCCGATGTGGTTTAGCATCCTCTTTCATCTTTTTCTCGCGGTGTCATTTGACTTTCCTGTAAAATGCTAGCGTGGGTCTCGGTGTGTGTACATATATATATATACACACACACACATACACACTCTGCTCATGAATGTGTGGGTGCCTGAGCGCATATAATGGAAGGGCTAGACAAAACAAATTCCAAATTGCACAGAGACAACATCAATTTTTAAAGAGCCAGTCAGGAACAAAGTTGAGAAATTGGTATTTTATTTTGCGAGGAATAGCTTCATGGAGACCGGCAGCTCCATAAATGATGCTGGGATTCCGCCTTTTATCTCCCTCCCTGCCTGTCGCATGTGTCTTCTATGTGAAACTTCACTGAGCTCCTGTGTTTAGGAGCAGTGTATCTGAGTTTTAGATGGTAGAGAAGAGAAGGTGAAACTACACTGTAGAATTAATGCAGTTTGACACCACTTTAACTGCCATGCGCTATGGAAGTATGGGGATTGTAGTTCGGTGAGGCATCCGAGTTGGTAGAGAAGTCTAAAGACCTTGTACGAAAGTAATGTCAAAATGCATTCATTCTTAAGCAGGCATGGGCAAACTTTCTAACATGGGAGCCACATGAAGATAAATGTTGACAAGCTGGAATGTGTCCAAAGGAGGGCAACTAGAATGATCAGGGGTCTGGAGAACAAGCCCTATGAGGAGTGGCTTAAGGAGCTGGGCATGTTTAGCCTGAAGAAGAGAAGGCTGAGAGGAGATATGATAGCCATGTATAAATATGTGAGAGGAAGTCACAGGAAGGAGGGAGCAAGCTTGTTTTCTGCTTCCTTGGAGACTAGGACGCGGAACAATGGCTTCAAACTACAAGAAAGGAGATTCCATCTGAACATGAGGAAGAACTTCCTGACTGTGAGAGCCATTCAGCAGTGGAACTCTCTACCCCTGAGTGTGGTGGAGGCTCCTTCTTTGAAGGTTTTTAAACAGAGGCTGGATGGCCATCTGTCAGGGGTGATTTGAATACAATATTCCTGCTTCTTGGCAGGGGGTTGGACTGGAAGGCCCATGAGGTCTCTTCCAACTCTATGATTCTATTATTCTATGGCAGACCGGAGCAGGGTGGAAGGGTTGGGAGGGAGGGAAGGGGTTCTCCACAAGTCCCCTCACTTCCGTTTCCTCCCCTTCCTCTTCTCTTTTGGGGACAAAAAGTGAAAGAAAGATAGGAAATGTTTGAATCCCAAAAGGGTTGGCCTTGGTCAGGATGAGATGGTGGACGGGAGACAAAAAGTGAATCCATTACTCCCTGTATTGCCTATTCCTGATATAGAATCCTAGAATCCTAGAGCTGGAAGAGATTCCCAAGGGCTATCCAGTCCAACCCCCTGTCTTGCAAGAAGGCACAATCAAAGCACTCCCAATAGACAGCTTCTGAAGAAAAGCCTCCAGAAAAGGAGACTTCACCACACTCAGAGGCAGCCTATGCTACTGTACAGGAAGTTCTTCCTAATTTTTTTTTCATCAGAACACTTTCCCTGCCATTTGAACCATTGCTCCCTTGTGTCCTGGTCCCATGACAGAACTCCCATGACGAACAGAAAATACTGGGTTTGGTGAGCATTGACCTTGAATCTTGGAGTTGTAGTTCACCTATATCCAGAGAGCACTGTGGACCCAAACAATGACAGATCTGGACCAAACGTGGCACAAATACTCAATATGTCCAAATGTGAACATGCCCAGGAGCTGGGCATGTTTAGCCTGAAGAAGAGAAGGCTGAGAGGAGATATGATAGCCATGTATAAATATGTGAGAGGAAGCCACAGGGAGGAGGGAGCAAGCTTGTTTTCTGCTTCCTTGGAGACTAGGACGCGGAACAATGGCTTCAAACTACAAGAGAGGAGATTCCATCTGAACACGAGGAAGAACTTCCTGACTGTGAGAGCTGTTCAGCAGTGGAACTCTCTGCCCAGGAGTGTGGTGGAGGCTCCTTCTTTGGAAGCTTTTAAACAGAGGCTGGATGGCCATCTGTCAAGGGTGATTTGAATGCAATATTCCTGCTTTTTGGCAGGGGGTTGGACTGGATGGCCCATGAGGTCTCTTCCAACTCTTTGATTCTATGATTCTATGAGTCTATGAACATTAGTGGAGTTTGGGGGAAATAGACCTTGGCAATTGGGGGTTGGAGTTGCTGGGATTTATAGTTCACCTACAATCAAAGAGCATTCTGAGCTCCACCAATGACAGAATTGGGCCAAGCTTCCCACAGAGAACCCCCATGACCAACAGAAAATACTGTGTTTTCTAATGGTCTTTGGTGACACCTCTGACACCCCCTCACAACCCCCCCAGGGGTCCCCACCCCCAGGTTGAGAAACACTATTTTAGGTGGATTGATTGAATCAATGAAGGCACAGCCTTGGGCTTGCAAGACCTGAGTAGGGCTGTTGATAGCAAGGCCTTTTGGAAGGTCTCTCTTTCATCGGGTGTGATTCTTAGTCTGTGTTGATGTTACCTTGTCTCATCATTGATTGATTCATTCATAAACACAGTAGTTGTTAGAGCAACAATTTCATATGTTGGGTTCCACCACCAAAAAGGTTTGTAGACCTGGAGTTGATGCACACGTGCCCTTTCTTTTCCATCTGTCTCTTGTCCACCGATTTCCCTGGTGTGATGTGCAAAAAACACACCTAAAATAAAGCAGAGCACCCAAAAATATAAACAGGATACAAAAGTTGAGCATCAGCTCATTAGCAAGCAGAACGTGAAGGTGCCGTGTGATGTGGCTGTAAAGAATTCAGAGCTTAGGACACATACATACAGAGTCCATTTTTTTAAAATCACAAATCATGCTTCTAGAACATGGCCATACAACCCAAAAAACCTACAACAACCAAGTGATTCTGGCCATGAAAGCCTTCAACAATGCAAATCACAATAGAGTTTATTTACAACTAGCCATCCCCTGCCACACGCTGCTGTGGCCAGAGTTTGAGTATATGTATTTTTGTGTGTGTATATATGTGTGTGAATATATTTGTGTATATGTGTATATAAGTGGTTTTGTGCATGCATTGTAATGTTTTTTAATTTATATTTTGGTTTTTCAAGTTTCTTCTGCTCTGTTTTTCAGTGTTTTTATGAGTGATGGTCACTTGTTGGCCTGATAGGTGTATTGTGTCTGAATTTGGTGTCAATTGTCAAGTGTTTTTTGAGTTATGTTAATACCACAAACGAACATTACATTTTTATTTATATCGACTAGCCGTCCCCTGCCATTCATTGCTGTGTCCCAGCCTGGTGATCTGGAAAATAATGTAATGAGAAAATGTTCATTTCTAATATACGTAATGTCTTTCGGATTGTGGGTAAACAGTATTTCTTGCTGTTTCTTTGGCAGTGTTGATGTGGAGATGGTTTGGTTCACCTACTCTGGAACATGCAACTTATCATTGTCCTTCTTTAGGGGTCCCTTTCATATCTATGATACTATCTCTGTGTGTGGATCTTATCTATCTATCATCTATCTATCTATCTATCTATCTATCTATCTATCTCTATGGCTGGATGGCTCTTTCTCAGGAGGGCTTTGATTATGTTTTCTTGCCCTGGTCAAGGGAGATGGCCTTAAGTACGGGGGTTCTGTGTGGGAAGTTTTCCCCAATTCGGTCGTTGGTGGGGTTCAGCATGCCCTTTGATAGTAGGTGAACTATAAATCCCAGTAACTACAACTCCCAAATGTCAAGGTCCATTTCCCCCAAACTCAATCTGTGTTCATATTTGGGCATATGGAATATTTGTGCCAAGTTTGGCCCAGATCCATCATTGTTGAGTCCACAGTGCTCTCTGGATGTAGGTGTACTACAATTCCCAAATTCAAGGTCAATGCCCACCAAACCCTTCTAGTGTTTTCTGTTGGTCATGGGAGTCCTGTATGCCGCATTTGATTAAATTCCATAATTGGCCAATCACTACATCACTCCTGGCACACAAGCAGAGAGATCTCAAAGCACATAGCAGATATACTCCATACTAAAGTGTTAGAAGGCAGAAGTTAGATTTTAAAAAAGCTTGCAATAGAGAGCAGAAACAGAGAGAAGAGAAGAAATTATATACATTCCAACTATCATAGAAAAAAACATTGGGGAACTAACTGACTGGGGAACTTAACTAACTGCCCCTCGTTGGGGACTTGAGACTTGGGCAGTGTAGAGTTGAGTCACAACAGTTGGAAAGGAAGGATAGACGTGTTGTTGAAGGCTTTCATGGCTGGAATCACTGGGTTGGTGTGAGTTTAGATGTGGGTGAGATGTCAGGAGGGTGTTGCTACTAAGAGGTTGCAATGTACTTTGTCTAAGTTGTTGTAAGGATCAATGTTGTTTGTGCTATAACTTTAAGTTGCTGTAAGGTTCAAGGCTGTTTGTGCTACAGCTGTTTCAGTTAATTGAAGAGTTAATTGAGAGTATTATTTTCATGTGTATAAAGATAGCTACTGTGTGTTTAGTTCTTTGCCATTGTGCGTTTATGCTATTGTGCATCTATGCCTCTGTGCCATTCTGCCTTGTGTAAGCCGGGGACTATGCTGCAGATGTCCTGCGAAGACACAGCCATGAGAAGAGGACAAGGATTCCTGCTTATCTCAGCTGAGTTATGATTTCTCTCAGAAGATATTGTTTCATGTTACTTTTGTGGAAACAGCAATCCTGCTATTTTGTTTTGTACGCTGCCAATACTACAATATTTTTCTTTTCTACTTTAAGCCAAAGTCTCGTGTGTTTTTCTTTTATGAGCCAATTCATCACACACACAGTTAACTGGGCTAGAGTCAATCTGCATGCTACTCATGCTAACGCATGACAGGAAGTGCTTCTGGAACATGGATATATACAGCCTGGAAAACTCACAGCAACCCAAGAAGGATAGACCTTTGCAATTGCTGCTGTGCCACCACTGCGTTAATAGTTTCCTAGAAAGACAGAATTACATTTGAAAAGCATTCCTCCCTCCCTCAAGGTCAGATGAACTCAGGTCTTCTAGGAAAGTTAATTGGCAGTGGATTCGAGGGAGACGACGACGGAAATAAAGCTCCTTCTCTCAGCATGTCATTAGTTTGTGGGCTTCGTTGCCAGAAGATGTGACGATCGTTCCCAGCCCAGATGGCTTTCAAAGGAGACTGTGATCATTTGTGGCAGATAACATCTTGAAAGCTGAGAGCAAATTGATCCTCAGAAGGATACCAGGAAGGTGTGGACAGGCCTGTGGGAATCCTCAAATATGAGGAAGTTCAAATAAGTCCTAAGCTGGGAGAAAGGGCAGAACAATCCAGTGAAGGCTGTGTCTGAAGCTTTGTAGACTGAGCATAGTATGAAGGACCAGGCTGTGGTGCAGCTAGTTAGTTGCCAGCTGCATTAAACCACTACTGTCTGAGAGGTCATGAGTTCGAAGCCAGTCCGGGTCAGAATAAGCTCCCGACCATTAATAGTCTAGCTTGCTGTCGATCTATCATTTCGGGTATTTTTACCCTGTCCTTCTCAACCCCCTGGGGCGGGGGGGACGGGGGGACGATGTCGACGACGACTCAGGGCGTCTTCCAGCCGGCAACAATTTGATGCCTCCATGTACACATAATACAATACAGAACATAAACAATAATTATATATAGTTTAAAACATTAAGTCAATACAATTAAAATCTACTAAAATATACCAGTCTGGTGGCCATTATCTAGCCAAATTCTGTAGTTGGAGACTCCTCAAGCTTGTCCATAGTCCATTACCATAGCAATCGTCATCATTGTCATTGTCATAGTCTGCATATTTACCCAAAGGCCTGGTCCCACATCCATGTTTTTAACTTCTTTCTAAAGATGAGGAGGGATGAAGATAACCTAATTCCACAGGCGGGGGTCACCACCGAGAAGGCCCTGTCCCTTGTCCCTGCCAAGCACATTTGTGATAGAGGTGGGGCCGAGAGCAGGGCCTCCCCAGAAGATCTTAAACTCCTAGGTGGGATGTAGAAGGAGATAAGTTTGGACAGGTACGCAGTTGCATCTGTCAAGTAGGAAATTTAGGTACCACTTTATGTGGGGAGGCTAATTTAACTAATTTACAATGCCATAAAACCTTCCAGCAGCATGCAGAATAATGAGGAAGAACTCCATCAAAGGATTCAGTGTCACAAGTGGACGTAGGTGGACAGGTATGCAGATACGTTTGGAGAGGTATGCAGCCCAAAAGACAGTTGCATCTGTCAAGTAGGAAATTTAGGTACCGCTTTATGTGGGGAGGCTAATTTAACTAATTTACGATGCCATAAAACCCTCCAGCAGTGTGCAGAATAATGAGGAAGTACTCCATCAAAGGATTCAGTGTCACAAGTGGATGGTGAAGCAGCAGCTCCCCCTGTGGCTGGAATTGAGCATATCCTCATGAAGCTGGAAAAGCTGGAATGTTAAATGCCTCTGCTTATATATGTTGTATGTCTAAATGGCATTGAATGTTTGCCATGTACATGTACATTGTTATTCGCCCTGAGTCCCCCGCGGGGTGAGAAGGGCAGAATATAAATACTGTAAATAAATAAATAAATAATAAATAAATAATAAGAGTGTTTGCAAAACAAAATTGGGCTGCTTCTGCCTGTAGATTGTCTTGGGAAAAGGTTCAGATGGCTTCCTTCGAAGTGAAAGTATACACTGCATTTTTCTTTGCAAGTTTGGCTTATCAGTGACTACTGGTTATTGCTGCCAATTGTTAGTTGCTTGGAAGCAACCAGAGAAGGAGATAGTTGCCTTCCTGTGGTATTTATGGCCTTCCCAGACACATCTGGTTTGATCATTGCAGTGAGGAAGCTGCTAGACTGAGTCTGAACTGGTAGGGTTAGGTTATCTTGCTTCAAAGACCTGTGGGAGCAAATTGGTGGCAACATGTCTATACTTTCACACCAATGTGCCTTTCCAGTGATGTGGCTTAACCTGGGAAATGTTGATTCAGAAGTTTAATAAGCCAAAAGGATCACTAAAGTGCATTTTGAAGTGATCTATCCTGGGCTTGTTTGCAAAGAAATAAGGTCATTTGGGGGTTGCTGTGAGTTTTCCAGGCTGTATGGTCATGCTCCGGAAGCATTCTCTCCTGACGTTTCGCTTATATCAGTGCCAGGCATCCTCAGAGGTTGAGAGGTCTGTTGGAAACTAAGTAAGTGAGGCAACACATAAAAAACAGGGAGATTGCAGACAAGAATCAATTAGGGCCGGCTAACCGCGTCCAGCAAACACTCCCCCTAGGCTTTGGAGTTGAAAGGCTATTCAATGCTAATCAAGGTGGCCAGTTGCCTCCAACTGACAAGAGTTCTTTCTCCCACCCTGGACAGAGCTATAAACTCCACTTGCCTAGTTTCCAACAGACTTCACAACCTCTGAGGATGCTTGTCATGGATGTGGGTGAAACATCAGAAGAGAATGCTTTTGGAACATGGCCATACAGCCTGGAAAACTCACAGCAACCCATTGATTCCAGCCATGAAAGCCTTTGACAACACAAGGTGTCTTAACTCCAGGTAATTAATGTAGGCTGGTCCATTCGGTCACGAAGAGTCGGAAGTGACTGAACGAATAAACAACAAACAATTTATGTAGGATAGCATTATTGGTGTGCCTTAAGGATCTAATTAAATACATTCAAAGATTTGCCTGTAAATATTTCAGGACGTGACAACTCAAAATAGGATCTTCTTTCCTTACCTTGTTTACATTTTCTTAGGGGGAAAAAGATGAAAGCTCTGAAAACTGCCAGAATATTAATTTTACCACACCCGTGCTTTCTCTTTCTGACTCACACGCACACACATACCTTCATGCTTCTCTAGGATAGTCACTTGAAAGGGATTCATTAAATCTTTCAAAACTGTCCAGTCTTTCTGGTTTTGCACCCATTTGTTATGTCACTAATGATTTTTTTTAATGACATGGTACCTCTGCTAGAAAGGAAAATGTTACCGTTCCGCATCACCCTTCCTTAATGGGGGAAATCCACATCTCATTTTCTTTTTAGAATGGAGAGAAGTGAGAATGGTTGGTTTACTTTTGGGGTTTGCATAAGCAGAAGGGAAGGACATGCAATGTTTTTTCCTCCCTTCTCCAGCCTCAGAAAAGCCTATGAGAAAGGATAATCATAAGTGTGCAGGTACAACTGCACCAGGAGCTCCAATTTTGTTTGCTTTGCATTTAATGTTTGTTGTAGTCCTAAGTTTCAGGGACTCTGCAGATAGGTGGCTTCTTTTGGCTGCAATCATAGGGCAAGCCACCTGTCAATTATAGTTAGGTTCCCTGGTCCCGCCCCCTTTGGGTTTTTGGAGGGAATAGGAGCCTTTTTGAGTTCAGTCCACACAGAGAAGCTTTCCATGCAGGACATAATACCAAGAGCTCCTGTAGAAAGCTTCGTCTTCTATGGCTTGGCCGGGGAAATATACAGCCTACAGCTTGGCTGGAGTTATACAGCCCACAGCTTGGCCGAGGATCATACAGCCTTACAGCTCCTTTGCTGAGGGACTTCAGTCAGCCATCACTGAAACCTGAACTCCTTTTTCCCTGGAAGTCTACAAAGCTCTGCTTGGTAAGGGCCGCTCGCAGAAGCCAGACGCAATTGGTACCGGGTGCAGGGGCTCCACGCCATCAGAGGCAAAGAAAGACTGCCCAGATTAGAAGTTAAGGATTTCCCCATTAGTTAGTATACAGTTATAAAGATAGTGCCTGTTCCCTGTGGACAAGATTGAGAGAGCCAATAGACTGTTAAGAAAACTTTAAAGTACCTGTTTGTTTTCATCAATAAAGAACTTAGTTGAACCTTTAAGCATTCTAGAGACTGTGTTTTAAGGAAATCCAAGGGACTTTAATCTGAGGTAGCCCTGGCGTCCCGTTGGGCACACGAAATTTATGTCCTGTCTACAGTCTGATGCACAGGCCCAGCGTGCGACAGCACAATAAGTATTGGGTTGGTGTGAGTTTTCCGAGCTGTATGGCCATGTTCCAGACCTCTGAGGATGCCTGCCATAGATGCAGGTGAAACATCAGAAGAGAATACTTCTGGAACATGGCCATACAGCTTGGAAAACTCACAACAACCCAGCAACAGGGTTGTCTGTCAGTCAATTGGGGGTGTCAGATTACTGCCGGCCACATGAAAGAGTTTTGGACTGTGATTCTGTTGGAAACTAGGCAAGTGAGGTTTAGACACCACACAGCTGAGTAAAAATGCAAGCAGTTTATTGAAGATATTTTAAAAGCCGCAGTAGTAAAAAGCAATCCATAAAAATAGGTAAATACAATTTGATAGAAAGATAAGTAGAAATAAATAGTCCAGGAAATGAGTCCACCAGAGTTCATGAAAAACAAATACTGAAACTTCCAAGGTAAAACCCCAGAACTGGAATCATGGATCAAACAAGGCACTTAGCACATGAATCTATCCAAGTCAAGGCTTCCCGGGACCTGGGAAGAAGTCTTTACTCAATTCCAACGTTGCTTCGTTTGGCTACAGATTCTGTAGTTGGCACGTTTATCCCCTAATCTACTCTATATCCCAAACAGCCAGGAACGGATTTCCTTTCAGCCTTGACTCAGTTATCAATCTCTCTCTCAGTTTGGCAGAGCACTTGAGAGCTTGGTTTGTTTGTACTGACTGAAAGTATTTCTCCTATGTACTGGCTCATTCATTTCTGCAGTTGGCCCAGGTACTGAGCTTTTCTCAGGCTCAAAGCCTTGGGGATTCTCTGGTAGCAATTCAGCTCCTCTTCCAGGGACCATACCATCATCCCCAAACCCTTCAGGAACATTCTCCTCAGAAAAGTTACTTTGAACAGGAATCACATTGTCAATCTCTGCATCTAGAGCAACTTCAACATTAGAAACATAATTAAGAGACATGAACCTCACTGTCACTCCCAACATCCAGAGTACCCTGATCATTAGACACAATCACAGGCTGAATTCCAAAACTCTGCTACTCATATATAGGTTCAAAACACTTGGAATACCAAAATGTGGGGGCCATTGCTTTATGTATTCACCTATATTTTGTGTTGTATTTTGTAGGTTGTCTTCAATCTCTGGGTTCTGCTGGGAGGGCAATGGCAAAATGCACAGGGGAGTGTCCTGACGCACCTCCCAACAAAGGATTCCCACAGGCAGTAAGAAGCCAGATCTTGAAACTGCTAGGCCATTAAATGCTAATCAAGTTGGCCAGTTGCAACATTCACCCCTACCTCAAACAGACAAGAGTTCTTTCTCCCACCCTGAACATTTCACAGAGATATAAGCCCCATTTTCCTAGTTTCCAACAGACCTCACTACCTCTGAAGATGCCTGCCATAGACGCAGGCGAAACGTCAGGAGAGAATGCTTCTGAAACATGGTCATACAGCCTGGAAAACTCACAACAACCCAATTTCTCCACTCTTTCTTATTGTCCTTGTACTTGAGACATAGATTTGCAGAGTAAGCATGGGCTAATAAATTCCCTAGCCGCTAAGCAACACGGAGAAGAACACACAAAGTCATACGCGTCATCTAGCGATAGTGTTAGGGCAGAAGAATGTGGATGGACCGATTGGAGGCATCGCTCACGAATCCCCTGCTGGGAGCTGTAATCACTTGTCATTTCAGGCCTCTGTTCCTACTGAGCGTTGCTACCGGCTGGGAGAAAGGAAATTAGGCAAACAGTACTCTGTTGGAAATATCCATAAATATTTAGCTTCCACTGTTTAAGAAATGCGTAGTGCAGCAGACAAAACAAATGACATTTCATGGCTATTTGTGCAAGCTCCTCTTCTGCTATGACTTTGAACGCCGGGGACAGCTATGCTGTGATATGAGACCGCTAACAATAAGGGCAACAATAAAAAGAATTTTCAACCACAGTTATGTTCTAACTGATTAACAGTTTGAATGGTTAAATCCTGTAAGGTTTCTTAAACTTCCTAATGCCGCAAACCCTTAATACAGTTCCTCATGTTGCGGTGACCTCCAACCATAAAATTATTTTGTAATTTTGCTACTGTTATGAATCGTAATGTAAATATCTGATATGCAGGATGTATTTTCATTCATTAGACCAAATTTGGCACAAATACCCGATACGATATGCCCAAATTTGTATATTGATGGGATCGGAGGAGGCATTGATTTTGTCATTTGGGAGTTGTAGTTTCTGGGAGTTATAGTTAACCTATAATCAAAGAGCATTCTGAACCTTACCAACGATATAATTGGACCAAACTTTCCACACAGAACCCCCATGTCTTGACGGGACTTGCTGACATGAGCAAGCCTTGCATTCTCTCCCTTGCCTTTACATGCACACCATGTTACCATGCACTTAGCATGCCTGCTCTCCCCTTCCCACTTGGAGTCTCAGAAACACCCCTCTCCCAATCACAGCGGAGGAGGGGTTTGAGTGGGATGATTCACCATCTGTTTCCAAAAAGGATGAGGATAGGGGGAGATCTTCAGCCTTCCCTGCCAAAGGGGTTCCTCAGACTATCAGAAATATGGTTTCTGGTGGTCTTTGGTGACCCCTCTGAAACCCCCTCACAACCCTCCCAAGGGTCCCAATCCTCAGGTTGAGAAATGCTTATTTAGGACAACTTCATCAGGCTTATGTACTATTAAAATGGGACAGTTCTCAGAATGTGCCATATTCTCCAATAACACCTCACTGCTTCCTTAATTTTTGGATAAAATCTGAATTATCAATGGTCCACACCTCCAGTCAGTAGCACCTGGTAGGTTATGATGACGTTGACATCTATATTCTCATTGAAAGAGAAGTGTTCCTCTGTAAAGGCTCTTTGGGAATTGTAGAAGTTACACAGTCCTTTCCTGGTGTCTTCCTCCAGATGTTTGGAACTGCATCTCCTGCAATCACAGAATAATAGATTAGGAAGTGATCACCGAGGCCATCCAGTCCAACCTCATTTTGCCATGCAGGAACATACAGTAAAAACACTCTGGACAGATGGACTCGCCCTTATAGCATTGACCTAGTTACTGGAAATTATGGTTATCGGCCTTAACTTAATGAGGTTCTTCACCTTCCCCTAATATACATCTAGAAAGTCCTGACTGAACATAGAAAACGAAATTCACAGTCCACGGACTCTTAAGCTAAATGCACTTCACCAATTGTATGTGGTGGTCTCCCAACACCTCAGGAATCCACTTCCAAAGCTACTTTGCCTGTGCACGAAAAAGACCTCTGATGTAACCGTAAATCTAGATATATTGTTGGGTTCTCAGTTGTGCAGAGGTGGTAGTTGGTACTTGAGAACAAGCAATATCATGCAGGAATTGAGTAGGTTGCTGATAAAAGCCATGTGCCCTAAGCTATACACCTGCATGTGTTGAATATGTCACAGAAAAAGATAGAAGATGAGCTTGTTCTGATCAGATTGCTTCTCAACTGCTGGTTAGAGAACCTTTGAACAGTACTGACCAGGTGATAGACATGGGAGTTTAATCTGAGAGCTGTAGTCACCTGTTCCAACAGGAATGGGATGTGAGAACATGCCAAGTATCCTCATTGGACAACCTTGGGGAGCTGATAGGGTTTAAAGGCCTCACTTGGACCTGTCATTGATGTACTTTGTACTTTTCCAATAAGAAGGTCCTCTGAGGATCAGATTCAAGTCTTGCCTTTGCATCATGATCAACTTGCTGGTTTTGGGAAAAGTGCAAGTAGACACCAGCACACAGGTGACATCGGTGTTCATGTTCTTCAGCAACTGATATCGAGACATACTGGCTCTGATCCTGTAGGTGGATTTCAAAAATTAATTACCATATATACTAGAGTATAGGCTGAGTTTTTCAGTCCCTTTTTAAGCTGAAAAAACCCTCCTTATACTCGAGTCAAAGTTATTTATAAAGTTATTTATTATTGTTTTTATTACATTTATTGTGTTGTTGTTCATTTGTTCAGTCATTTCCGACTCTTCGTGACTTCATGGACAAGTCCACGCCAGAGCTCCCTGTCGGTCGTCACCACCCCCAGCTCCTTCAAGGTCAATCCAGTCACTTCAAGGGTCCCATCCATCCATCTTGCCCTTGGTCGGCCCCTCTTCCTTTTTCCTTCCATTTTCCCCAGCATAATTGTCTTCTCTAAGCTTTCCTTTCTTCTCATGATGTGGCCAAAGTACTTCATCTTGGCCTCTACTATTCTTCCCTCCATTGAGCAGTCAGGCTTTATTTCTTGAAGTATGGACTGGTTGGATCTTCTCGCTGTCCAAGGTGATATTTATTATTTATTATTTTGCTCTATTATTATTGTTATTATTACATTTATTAGTTTATTCTTATTCTTATTGCATTTATTATTTTACTCTATTATTATTATTACATTTCCATTATTTTACTCTATTACTATTATTTTTATTACATTGACTGTTTTACTCTATTATTGTTATTGCAATTATTATTTTACTCTATTAATACTGTTATTGTTACATATATTATTTTACTCTGTTTATTATTATTAGAAGGATACATAAGCATGTTTACATTGAAGAAGGTTAGAATAATGGTTTAACCAGAGTTGGACAGCCTTATCTTAAATTAAAGTTTTATGTAAATATTCAAAAACATTTCACCTACTGATGCCTCAATTAGTGTAATTCTATTGGTAGCTATTTTTATTTTGAAATTTACCAGTAGCTGCTACATTTCCAGCCCTTATTACTCTAGTCCAGGGGGTCCTCAAACTATGGCCCGCGGGCCGGATACGGCCCTTCAAGGTAATTTAACTGGCCCTCACTCAGGGTCAATCTATGTCTGAAACGACTTGAAAGCACACAACAATAACAACAATCCTATTTCACCAGCCAAAAGCAGGCCTACACTTCCCACTGAAATACTAATAAGTTTATATTTGATTAAATTGTTCTTCATTTTAATTATTGCATTGTTTTTAAATGTCTTTTGCACTACAAATAAGATCTGTACCATGTGCATAGGAATTCATTCATGCTTTTTTCAAATTATAATCCGGCCCTCCAACAGTTTGAGGGACTATGACTTGGCTCCCTGTTTAAAAAGGCTGAGGACCCCTGCTCTAGTCAATAAGTTTTCCAGTTTTTTTTGTAGTAAAATTAGGTGGGTTGGTTTATAATAGAGTATTTCTGGTAAATGGGATTGACCAAATGTCATGAGAATAAGAGCTAATGTTTGCGTTCCTTGGTCACAAGATTGGTGGGTACCATTCAAAAACTTTGCCCTTCCACTTTTGGATGTGACCCCCGTAGAAAACCATTGTAAGTGTCTGCACTGGAAGGCATAGTAGGGTCATGCTCATGTGCTTTTGCTAAGTCTTGAATCTTCCCCCTTTCCCCATTTGCAATTAAATCTAGGAATGCAACCTTTCCCCCTTTTAGGATATAAATAAATTGGTTTCGTTAAAACCTATTCTTTGTTTTAGATAATATCTTATACATAAAGACAGTTGCTCATTCCTTAAGATCAGCTGTCTGCTTCAGAATTCGAATGGTGTCTTTATCACTCTGTACTTTGATAATCTGACATTGTGCAAGAAGACGGTAAATAAGTTCTTCCTTGGACCCCTCTGGCTTCTTGCAGTTTCCCTGAAGGTTAGGCCACGCAGGCAGCTCATCTCATCAAATATTTTAGCTATGCAAAGAAATAGATTTTGCTGTGACTTAAACTTTCGAGGAGGTCATTCCGACCACGGAGCCTCCTCTTTTCTGCATTTACACACACTGAAGAATTTGAACCACGCTGTCTTGCGTCAAAACCTCTGGTCTTGAAGCCCGAAGAAGGAAAAATAATGGGATACCTAGCTTAGAATACCTTGCATGTTTGCCTCTGCAAAGAATGTGTCTGATTGTGGTTTTACACCGTGTTATCTTTTCCTTGTTGCTCTGGTTGAAGGTCACGACTTCAGGAATTAGGAATACGACTTCAGGCTCAATTATATGAATTCTGTTTCTCTCTCTCCCTTGATTCCTAAGTTGGAAACCTTTATGTATCATTCATAGAATCATAGAATCCTAGAATTGGAAGAGACCTCGTTAGCCATCCAGTCCAACCCCCTGCCAAGAAGCAGGAAAATCACATTCAAAGCACCCATCCAGCCGCTGCTTAAAAGCCTCCAAAGAAGGAGCCTCCACCACACTCAAGGGCAGAGAGTTCCACTGCTGACAACTCTCACGTTAGGAAGTTCTTCCTCATGTTCAGGTGAAATCTCCTTTCTTGTAGTTTGGTGCGATTTTCCTGCTTCTTGGCAGGGGGTTGGATTGGATGGCCCACGAGGTCTCTTCCAGCTCTGTGATTCTGTGATTCTATGAAATCTGCAATTTCAGTTTAATTTCACTTTCTCCGTAAACTTGCTTTTGGTGGAGACAGCCTTTTGTTTAAACCAGAGGTTGCAATCTACGGATACTAAACATCCAGGCATTAAAATGGACAGCATATTAAATGAAATGCAACAGATTGAGAATATACTATTGGCAAAATGATATGTGATGTGGTAAGATCAGCTGTCCTTGTGTGTTTTAATCGAAGTGGTTGGCAGGTTGCAAATTCAGATCAACCCCCAGATAGCTGTAGAAGGGTAGGTTCAACAATTTCCCCATAGAACACAGCTTTCCAGATTTTTCATGTTGGTGAGACGCTCTTTAGACATGCATCCTTTTCAAGACATGGTTTTTTTAAAAAAATGTGTCAGGAGAAACTTCAAGTTGCTTCTGGTGTGAGAGAATTGGCCGTCTTCAAGGATGTTGCCCAGGGGACGCCTGGATGTGTTACCACCCTGTGGGAGGCTTCTCTCATGTCCCTGCATGGGAAGCTGGAGCTGACAGACGGGAACTCACCCCATTCCCTGGATTTGAACCGCTGACCTTTAGGTCAGCAGTCCTGCTGGTACAAGGGTTTAGCCCATTTCGCTACTGAGGGCTCCTTCAAGACATGGTTATTCAGTTTTACTAGCAGGAGCCCCCGGTGGCGCAGTGGTTAAACCCGTGCCGGCAGGACTGAAGACCGACAGGTTGCAGGTTTGAATCCGGGGAGAGGCGGATGAGCTCCCTCTATCAGCTCCAGCTCCTCATGTGGGGACATGAGAGAAGCCTCCCACAAGGATGATAAAACATCAAATATACGGGTGTCCCCTGGGCAACGTCCTTGCAGACGGCCAATTCTCTCACACCAAAAGCAACTTGGAGTTTCTCAAGTCACTCCTGACACGACCAAAAAAAAAAAAATGTTTTGCTAGCAAGCTGGAGGTGAAAACAACCCCTTATACCAGTTTCATAAAATATAGAGATAACATACAACAAATATGTTTCATATAATCTATGAAATCTGCAATTTCAGTTTAATTTCACTTTCTCCGTAAACTTGCTTTTGGTGGAGACAGCCTTTTGTTTAAACCAGAGGTTGCAATCTACGGATACTAAACATCCAGGCATTAAATGGACAGCATATTAAATGAAATGCAACAGATTGAGAATATACTATTGGCAAAATGATATGTGATGTGGTAAGATCAGCTGTCCTTGTGTGTTTTAATCGAAGTGGTTGGCAGGTTGCAAATTCAGATCAACCCCCAGATAGCTGTAGAAGGGTAGGTTCAACAATTTCCCCATAGAACACAGCTTTCCAGATTTTTCATGTTGGTGAGACGCTCTTTAGACATGCATCCTTTTCAAGACATGGTTTTTTTAAAAAAATGTGTCAGGAGAAACTTCAAGTTGCTTCTGGTGTGAGAGAATTGGCCGTCTTCAAGGATGTTGCCCAGGGGACGCCTGGATGTGTTACCACCCTGTGGGAGGCTTCTCTCATGTCCCTGCATGGGAAGCTGGAGCTGACAGACGGGAACTCACCCCATTCCCTGGATTTGAACCGCTGACCTTTAGGTCAGCAGTCCTGCTGGTACAAGGGTTTAGCCCATTTCGCTACTGAGGGCTCCTTCAAGACATGGTTATTCAGTTTTACTAGCAGGAGCCCCCGGTGGCGCAGTGGTTAAACCCGTGCCGGCAGGACTGAAGACCGACAGGTTGCAGGTTTGAATCCGGGGAGAGGCGGATGAGCTCCCTCTATCAGCTCCAGCTCCTCATGTGGGGACATGAGAGAAGCCTCCCACAAGGATGATAAAACATCAAATATACGGGTGTCCCCTGGGCAACGTCCTTGCAGACGGCCAATTCTCTCACACCAAAAGCAACTTGGAGTTTCTCAAGTCACTCCTGACACGACCAAAAAAAAAAAAATGTTTTGCTAGCAAGCTGGAGGTGAAAACAACCCCTTATACCAGTTTCATAAAATATAGAGATAACATACAACAAATATGTTTCATATAATCTTTACTATATAAACCAAGTTTAGATTTCCCCCCCCCTACACTTCTTTATGTCCTACAGTTGATTCTTGCATAGTTTCTTCTATAGCCACTCCATATGGTTCATCACAAACATCACTGTCAACAGATTCGCTTTTCTTAATTAGAAACTTAACTATTTTCGTGGTAATTACTGCAACTCAATCAACAAATTGAGCACATTCTGAAAGTTATAGCAGTACCAACACTTGGAACAGCACCAGCACACTATTTCTGTAAGGAATAAACTTCTGGAGGCATTAAAGCAGAGGCTGGATGGCTTTGACTGTTGAAAGGGCTGGACTAGATGCCCTCTGGAGTCTCCTTATCTGGCGGATTTTGAACTGAGGCTCTACAGCTCTCTGTTGGGAGGACTTTGACTCTGCCTTTCTGTCTGGCCAAACTGGATGCCTTTTGGGGGTCTCTTCCAGTTTAGAAGGGGAAGTATTTTTCCACGCAATACACCTGTGGACTACAGGCAACGCACTAGTGTCTCCCGACACACAGTTTAAAAAGCTCTATTATAGAGTATTGTCTGTCCTTGATGCTAATGTTTACATTCCAAGGAGGAACATATGTACATACCTGCCTATTTGGAGCATCAGATTGCACATTTGACGATACATCCCTACTGTATAGAATCATAGAATCAAAGAGTTGGAAGAGACCTCATGGGCCATCCAGTCCAAACCCCTGCCAAGAAGCAGGAATATTGCATTCAAATCACCCCTGACAAATGGCCATCCAGCCTCTGCTTAAAAGCTTCCAAAGAAGGAGCCTCCACCACACTCCGGGGCAGAGAGTTCCACTGCTGAACGGCTCTCACAGTCAGGAAGTTCTTCCTAATGTTCAGATGGAATCTCCTCTCTTGGAGTTTGAAGCCATTGTTCCGCGTCCTAGTCTCCAAGGAAGCAGAAAACAAGCTTGGTCCCTCCTCCCTGTGGCTTCCTCTCACATATTTATACATGGCTATCATATCTCCTCTCAGCCTTCTCTTCTTCAAGCTAAACATGCCCAGATCTCCTGCAGGCTGAGAAAGAGATAGATGAGCTGCAAGGTGGGGCAGGGTTTGGCCCCCAGTAAGAATTCTCCCTCCCCACAATGTTTTCATTTACTCCACAAATTTCTAGCCTTGCAATAAACCTTAAAACCTCACTTGAACATTCAGAAATGCAGTTTAGGCATCTGAAAAAAGGTTGCTGGAGAATGTGAACACAGCAAATAGTAAGGATATGAATAATTTTCCATTTCTCACTCTGGAATTTGGGGAGTGAAGGGAAATTTCATGGGGGAGGAGAGTTCTTATTTGTAAAGCTGCATTTTGGTCATCCCATACTTTCAACTCCATATGAACTGATAGGAGGTGGCAGCCTATAGTTCTCAGAGTAGTAGGATTACAGTCCCCATGTTCCCCACTCAGTTTATTGTAGAGGAGTTGTAGTCTAAAACATCTGCATGGATCAGATTGCCTACTACCAACTGGAATAACTAGACCAGTGTTTCTGAACTTAGGGGCCAAGACCCCTGGGGAGGTTGCGAGGGAGTGTCAAAGGGGTGGCCGAAGACCATCTCTAAACACAGTATTTTATGTGGGCCATAGGGGTTCCGTGTAGGAAGTTTGGCCCAATGCTTTCATTGGTGGGGTTCAGAATGCTCTTTGATTATAGGTGAACTATAAATCCCAGCAACCACAATTCCCAAATGTCAAGGTCTGTTTCCCCCAAACTCCACCAGTGTTCACATTTGGGCATATTGAGTATTCGTGCCATGTTTGGTCCAGATCTATCATTGTTTGAGTCCACAGTGCTCTCTGAGTGTAGGTAAACTACAACTCCAAAACTAAATGCCCACCAAACCCAGTATTTTCTCTTGATCATGGGAGTTCTGTGTGCCAAGTTTGGTTCAATCCCATCATTGGCGGAGTTCAAAATGCTCTTTGATTGGAGGTGAACTATAAATCCCAGCAACTACAACACCCAAATGTCAAGGTCTATTTACCCCAAACTCCACCAGTGTTCACATTTGGGCATATTGAGTATTCGTGCCAAGTTTGGTCCAGATCTATCATTGTTTGAGTCCACAGTGCTCTATGGTTGTAGGTGAACTACAACTCTCCTAAATCACTGTGAATCCCTCCCAAATCCCTCCAATATTTTCTGTTGGTCATGAGGGTTCTGTGCAGGAAGTTTGGCCCAATTCTATCATTGGTGGGGTTCATAATGTTCTTTGATTGTAGGTGGACTATAAATCCCATTAGCTACAATTCCCAAATGTCAAGGTCTATTTTCCCTAAACTCCACCACATTTGGGCATATTAAGTATTTGTGCCAAGTTTGGTCTAGATCCATCATTGTTTCAGCCCACAGTGCTCTATGGATGTAGGTGAACTACAACTCCAAAACTCAAAGTCAGTGCTCAGCAAACCCTTCCAGTGTTTTCTGTTGGTTGAGGGAGTTCTGTGTGTCAAGTTTGGTTCATTTCCATTGTTGGTGGAGTTCAGAATGCTCTTTGATTGTAATTAAACTATCAGTCCCAACAACTACAACTCCCAGTTGACAAAATCAATCCCCCCAACCCCCCTCCCCCCACCAGTATTCATGTTTGGGTGTATGGGGTATTTGTGCCAAATTTGGTCCAGTGAATGAAAATACATCCTGCATATCAGATATTTGCATGACGATTCACAACAGTTGCAAAATTACAGTTATGAAGTAGGAACGATAATAATGTTATGGTTGGGGGTCACCTCAACATGAGGAACTGTATTAAGGGGTCACGGCATTAGGAAGGCTGAGAAACACTGAACTAGTAGTTAGCAAAATAGTTTCGACATTGAAAGTCCAGTTGGCCCTCTGTATCTGTGGACTCAATCATCCACAGCTTGAAAATACCAGGGTCTCAATGTAACATTTATTGTATGGAGAACTTTTCTAACCTTCCATCCAATTGTTCAACACACAGGGAATTATGTTAGTAAACTTTTATTTGTATGCCACATCTAACAAGTGAAGTATTTGACAGTTTTTGAAACAACGATTAATCAAGACTGTCAACAGAATCTGCTCTTTTTTGGTCTTTATGGGAAGGCATTTTTCAAAAGCTGTGCCTTGTCCTTCGGAATAGAAGGAACTCGGGCTGGCCTCTGTTCAGGAATTGAAAGTGGCACAGAAGGCAGCTTGTGGTTTGTTCTCATTGGAATTTGGCAGGAATGCCTGCGATAATGCTTCCCTGTGTTTTTCTGCATAGCGCAGCCTTCCAGCTGCCCGGTCCTTGGGTTTGCCTGGCACAGCTGGCAAGGGACAAGAGCAATACGGACGCCTCCTTCCAGCTGGAGAGCGGCTACTTTCCTGACTCAGACCATGCCATTCCCTGAGTCATTCCTACCACTTCCTACTCCATCTAGAACACGGATGACTAAGAGTGAAGTTTTCAATCAATTTGTTCCGCACAGCAGTGACTCGGGTTAGATATGCTATGCTGACTCTTCTCCTTCTTCTCCATTAATCAAGAACACAGCTGCCTAAGCCCTAATCAGAGTGTGATTAATTGCCTTTGCATCCATGCTATAAATTCTCTTCTGGTTTTACTTGTCTTCGCTTGCATTCCGGCATCGGAAATTGCTCTTAAGCCTTTTGAGCATCTTTAATCAAACTACAAATTACAGTAACCCAGAATTGATCAGCCAGGCAGGATGCCTCTTGGTTTGCTGTGAGTTTTCCAGACTTTGTGGCCATGTTCCAGAAGCATTCTCTCCTGATGTTTCTCCCACATCTATGGCAAGCATCTTTAGAGGATGTGAAGTCTGTTGGAAGCTAGGCAAGTGAGCTTTATATAGTTGTGGAATGATGTCCAGGTTGAGATAAAGAACTCTTGTCTGCTTGAGGCAAGTGTGAATGGCTACACAAATAAGCCTTTGAATTCCACAAGCATGTGGACAATTTCAACAGAAAGGAGGAAAATATGGAAATGAATAAAATCTGGCTACCAGTATTAAGGAGCCCCCGGTGGCGCAGTGGGTTAAAGCACTGAGCTGCTGAGCTTGTTGATCGAAAGGTCGCAGGTTCGATTCCGGGGTGTGAGCTATCGCTGTCAGCCCTAGCTTCTGCCAACCTAGCAGTTCAAAAACATGCAAATGTGAGTAGATCAATAGGTACCGCTCCGGCGGGAAGGTAACGGCGCTCCATGCAGTCATGCCAGCCACATGACCTTGGAGGTGTCTATGGACAACGCTGGCTCTTCGGCTTAGAAATGGAGATGAGCACCACACCCCAGAGTCAGACATGACTGGACTTAATGTCAGGGGACTACCTTTACCTTTACCTACCAGTATTAAAAAAACCTCTAAAATCAAAACCATAAAGGAAGAACATCACTCAATAAAACAGGGGAATTCCAGGCAAGAAAAAATCAGGACCAGCTAACACCTTCCAACAAAAGATTCCCCGAGTTGGGCTTTGAAGCTGCAAGGCCAATAAATGCTAATCAAGGTGTCCAATTGCAACATTCACACTGGCCTCGAGCAAAAAAAGAGTTATTTCTTCTACCCTGTCTATTCTACAGATATATAAACCCAGTTTTCAACAGACTTCACAACCTCTGAGGATTCCTGCCATAGATGTGGGTGAAATGTCAGGAGAGAATGCTTCTGGAACATGTCCATACAGACTGGAAAACTAACAGCAACCAAGTGATTCCAGCCATGAAAGCCTTTGACAGCTGTGGCATACTTTCATCCACAGACGCTTTGCACAATGTTCTCATGAAGCCACATCTTGGCCATTGGGTTTATATGTCCCCAGTAGGTATTTCATTCCAGGACCCACCCTCCAAAATCCATGGATACTCAAGTTCCATTATATAAAGTGGCATAGTAAATTGTATCCCTTACATAAAATGACAAAATCAAGGTGGGAATGTTGCCAGGCTGCTTTTACGTCTATTCTGTAAAAGCAAAGCTGTGGTGCTGAATTGCAAAATAACAACAACTCACTTGAAAATGCCTTGTTCAGAACTTGTCATCCTGTGCTTTTCAAATCAGAGCGCCCCCCCCCCCCCTTTCATTAAGTAGCTATTGCTTTTATGACGACGTATGTAGCTTTAGAATAAAATATCAGAAGTGCTTTGTATAATGAAAGGCCCTCTGCTCCTCCCTTAGGGTTGCTGAATGGCAGGTTGCTTAATGCCTTGACCACATCCCCATACCAGTTCCCTGCAGCTCAGAGGAAGAGAAAGATGGGTTAGGACCCTTCTTGGGGACCGCATTTCCTACATCCCTGTAAGCCTTGATAAGCTTCAGTTCCTTCATTTTTCTTCCCCTCATTATCATACCTCAAGAAGAGTAGCTTCCTCCAGCAGTCCCACAGCTTAGGAAACTTCCTTTTTGGAGGACAGCTTCCAAATCTCTCCATCAGCAGGGACACTGGCTGGGTTCACTGAAGACTTCTTGAAACTGTGTTGTTGTTGTTGTTGTTGTTGTTGAAAGCTTTCATGGCTGGAATCACTGGCTTGTTGTAGGTTTTTTCGGGCTATATGGCCATGTTCTAGTGGCATTCTCTCCTGATGTTACGCCTGCATCTATGGCAAGCATCCTAAGAGGTAGTGAGGTCTGTTGGAACTAGGAAAATTGGGTTTATATATCTGTGGAATGACCAGGGTGGGACAAAGAACTCTTGTCTGTTGGAGCTAGGTGTGAATGTTTACTATCACAGAAGTACATTAAAACTATAATAGACAAAGCAGTCATGTAGCAACAAATCTGCAATTATGCCATTGCTGCAAATGGGAAAAAATGTGCAGATGATTCTAAAACTCAAATGTGGGAAGAGGCTGATAAAGAGCGTTAGCAAGCAGCTACCACATGGTCCTGGCTGGATCAGATTATGAATGGAATAACACAGCATAAAAGAGTGATATGGTAAGGCCTTAAGTAAGATTCCCTTCTACTCGATTATCTAATGCAGGCCAGTCTTGACAGGATTGGCAAATCAGTCCCGGCATTTAACTGTGAATTTGACAGAGATCACCTCTCTGTCTCAAGGTGAAAGGCTTGAATGTTGCTCAGGTTGCTAGAAGAAACTAGGACTTCACTTCTTCCTTTTGAGATTGCATTACTGGTAATCTGAAGCCTATCCTCCTCCCATCTCCCTGTAGATTTTGTGCAATTGATTGCATCACGTTTCTGTAAGCAGAGGCTCGGAGCAAGAGATTATCTCCTCAATGTCCTTTGTCCTAGTTTATCTGTCCCAGGAATGCTAACTGTGGCTGGCTCTTTCCTATCCCTTTCTCCATCTCTGTACAAACTCTAAAGCACTGATTCCCAGGCTGTTAGATGTGGGGGACTGATGGTTTTTTAAAAAATGCATCGAATCAGCACCATATTGATGCCTCTTGGCTATCGCCTGCCTTTCTTTTCCGGTGTTATAGCCCTGCACCTGTCAATGGACCACCACTGAGTAGCAATACTCTAAAATTGTGTTCTCAATCTTTGGCTCTCTCAGGTCTTTTTGGATTTTGTTGTTGTTGTTTATTTGTCCAGTCGCTTCCGACTCTTCATGACCTCATGGACCAGCCATGCCAGAGCTCCTTGTTGGCCGTCACTACCCCCAGCTCCTTCAGAGTCAAGCCAGTCAATTCAAGGATACCATCCATCCATCTTGCCCTTGGTCGGCCCCTCTTCCTTTTTCTCTTCTGTTTTCCCAAGCATCATTGTCTTCTCTAAGCTTTGCTGTCTCTTCATGATGTGGCCAGAGTACTTCATCTTTGCCTCTAATATCCTTCCCTCCAATGAGCATTCGGGTTTTATTTCCTGAAGTATGGATAATGTCTCATAATTGGCCAAGTTGGTTGGGATTTCTGGAGATCTAAAAAGTCTAAAATGGTAGGCCAAAGTTTGAGAACTAGTGCTGTAAAGTAGGGCTGGTCTAGATTTATACAGCAGTATCTATTAGTCAAAAGCTTTCATGGCCGGAATCACTGGGTTGTTGTAGGTTTTTTCGGGCTATATGGCCATGTTCTAGAGGCATTTCTCCTGACGTTTCGCCTGCATCTATGGCAAGCATCCTCAGAGGTAGTGAGGTCAGACATTGTCCATAGTTCAGGAAATAAAGCCCGACTGCTAATTGGAGGGAAGAATATTAGAGGCAAAGATGAAGTACTTTGGCCACATCATGAGAAGACAGGAAATCGTAGAGAAGACAATGATGATGGGAAAATGGAAGGAAAAAGGAAGAGAGGCCGAGCAAGGGCAAGATGGATGGATGGTATCCTTGAATTGACTGGCTTGACTCTGAAGGAGCTGGGTATTGTCCAGGACACCTGAAGACACCAGGTTGAGGAAAGTGGTCTATAGTCTGATGTATTGTCGAAGGCTTTCATGGCCGGAATCACTCAGTTCTTGTGGGTTTTTTCGGGCTATATGGCCATGTTCTAGAGGCATTTCTGTAAGCAGAGGCTCGGAGCAAGAGATTATCTCCTCAATGTGGACAAGTCTACATAGGGACCACCAAACGCAGCGCTCCTTGCCCCACCCCAGCCATTCCACAGATATATAAACCCATTGTCCTAATTCCAACAGACCTCTACCTCTGAGGATGCTTGCCATAGATGCAGGCGAAACGTCAGGAGAAATGCCTCTAGAACATGGCCATATAGCCTGAAAAAACCCACAAGAACTGGTCTATAGTCTGTTACAGATCTTCTCGAGTTGTTGATATGGGGAACTAGCATGTGTGTGTGTTTGTGTGAGAGACTGGTACCACATTTATGTCTATTGGTTATAGTTTGCTTCTTTCATTCTTGGCAGTTTAGTAGGTCTGACAACTGATGGCTTGTGGACCACAGCACAGCGTTCCTACCCAACCACCCTTCAGGTAGAACTGTTCTCTTGTGTTATTCTCTATGTGTCCTGAGCTGCTGTTGTGTGCTTTGAAGCCATTCTCAACTTATGGCAACCCTAGGGTGAACCTGTCACAGGGTTGTCTTGGCACAATTTGTACAGAGGATTTCCCTAAGGTCACCCAATGGCCAAGTGTTGACTTGAACCCTTGGCTCCAGAGTCATAGTCCAATGCTGAACCACCTAATGGACATGGACAATACATTTAGGATGTCTTTTGAGGATGCGGTTTGTTTGCATATCGGAAAACTGAAAAAAACTCCTGTTATCTTCCGAATCTTAAAAAGATTAGCAAGTTGTTACATAACATGCTTTCCTTTCAGCTGCTTTGTCAGGGTGACTAACAGTTCTGTCTGGCTCAGCCATACTCCACCATTCCAATGAAGCATTTTGTAGAGCAAATAGTATCATTTTGTTCTTTGCAGCCCAGTTTTTCCTTGCAATTTTTCTCCTCTCCCAGACTCGATTTTTCACTTTCTGGCTTGATTCCAAAAGCAGCTTGAAATGAAAATTACATTTCATTCCCCAGGAGCCTTCATCTCCTGCCTACATGCATAGTGGTCGGGCTTATCAGTGTGCTTTTGGAAATCTGTGCCAGCTACACGGGTGTTTTACAATTAAAAATAAATAGGAGACAATGGCACTTCCTGTCCTCAGTGATTTATCATTTAATAACAAGTGGGTTACTCATTTCCTTTGGAAAGCATCTGTAAAAGTTTTGGGGAAGTGCTATTCTAGTTTCTCCAAGCTTCCTTTATTTGGTGATTTCTTCTTAATAATACTTTGTTTTGGAATTGATGTGTATGTTTGTTTGGTTCGTATTTATGACTCCCTACATTACCTCAGCTGTAGGATGTTGATTGAAGGATTTGAGGAACTCTTCCATCCTTGAACCACTCAAATAAAGTTTCCTTTGCTTGAGCAATAGTATGCAGATAGTTTCATATCTTATCTCTCTCACCCATACTGTAGAATTGATGCTGGTTGAAACTGCTTTAACTGTTGTGGTTCAACACAATGGAATCCAGACAGTTGTTGTCAGACCACACTGTGTCCAGTTCTGGGTACCACAACTGAAGGGAGATGTTGACAAGCTGGAATGTGTCCATAGAAGGGCGGTGCTTTGAATGCAATTTTCCTGCTTTGTGCCAGGGGATTGGACTGGGTGGCCCACGAAGTCTCTTCCAACTCTATGATTCTATACAAGTTCTTTAGCTTTCTCTGCCCAAGAGTGTTGGTGCATCGCGAAACTACAACTCCCAGGATTCCATAGCATTGAGCCATGGTCAATAAACTTCATTAATTCTAGTGTAGATTTATCCTCATTCCTAAGGAGAAGTTGGTGCCTCTTCTTACTTACTTTTAAGATAAAATGTATACTGTGATGTACCATTGCTTCTAATCTTTATATATGTGTGTGTGTGTGTATGTGTGTATCTATATAAATAAAAATGTAATGTTCGTTTGTGGGATTAACAGAACTCAAAAACCACTGGACGAATTGACACCAAATTTGGACACAAGACACCTAACAACCCAGTGTATGTCCTTCACTCAAAAAAAATGATTTTATCATTTGGGAGTTGTAGTTGTTGGGATTTATAGTTCGCCTACAATCACAGAGCATTCTGAACCCCACCAACGATGGAATTGAACCAAACTTGGCACACAAAACTCCCACAACCAACAGAAAATACTGGAAGATTTTGGTGGGCAGTGTCCTTTGGTTTTGGAGTTGTAGTTCACCTACATCCAGAGAGCACAGTGGACTCAAACAATGATGGATCTGGACCAAACTCTACACGAAGACTCAATATGCCCAAGTGTGAACACTGGTGGAGTTTGGGGAAAATAGAATCTTGATATTTGGGAGTTGTAGTTGCTGGGATTTATAGTTCGCCTACAATCACAGAGCATTCTGAACCCCACCACTGATAGAATTGAGCCAAACCTCCCACACAGAACCCCTATGTTTGCCACAGCAACGCGTGGCAGGGGACAGCTAGTATATATATAAAATTTTAATGCTATATATCGTTCAGTTACATTTGAATGAGCTTCCTTATTGGGAATTCCAAAATACGCCAGAATTTTCCACGTTGGTGGATGAAATAGTGACAACTTTGCTTTCTGATGGTTCAGTGTACACAATCTGTTTTTCATGCACAAGATGATTAAAAAATATTACGTAAAAAATAAACTTCTGGCTATGTATATAAATGAAAGATCAGTTAATTTTGTGTGTAGACTTGGTTTCAGTTTCCAAAATACATTATTTATATAAAGGTAAAGGTTTCCCCTGGCATTAAGTGTAGTTAGTCATATGTGACTCTGGGGGTTGGTACTTATCTCCGTTTCTAAGCCGAAGAGCTGGCGTTGTCCATAGACACTTCCAAGGTCATGTGGCTGGCATGACTGCATGGAGATACATTACCTTCCTGCAGAAGTGAAACCTATTGATCTACTCATATTTGTATGTTTTTGAGCTGCTAAGTTGGCAGAAGCTGGGACTAACAGCGGGAGCTCACCCTGCTCCCCGGATTCAAACCGCAACCTTTTGGTCAGCAAGTTCAGCAGCTCAGTGGTTTAACCCGCTGCACCACCAGGAGGCTTCTTATTTATGTACATGCATTCAAATACAAGTATTATGAAATCCATAAGTAGTCACCAAATATGTCTTCTGCAAGGTGGTGAAGTGGTTAATTGGATTATTCACAACTTTCCTTTTCTTTCTGTGCTTTCCTTTGCCTCTGTCATCCATAAGTGCTTGTAGCTATTGGATGTAAAACCTTGTTGATCAGATGACTCATATGTCTGACTGAAATCATCTTGAATTGTGTCATCCTAAAACATCCCTGGCATTTTGATTGAATCCCAAACTGTTTTCAATTCTAAGGAAGGGAGGTTCCTTGCAGCTGAGTTCTATCAGGGCTTCTCTTCTGTTGTCAGAGATTCCAAAGAATTGTGTTCTTCCCATCTTGACTATTTATAGATAGTGATCTAGTTCCCTATAAAGAAATCAAGCTTTCTCTCCCTGCGTCATGCTGACATTTCCATCACTTTGTCTCCTTTTCTTTTCTTTTTAGAGATAGACTTGTTCATCAACACCCAAGTTAGACAAACGCTTGGAAATGTTTAGACACACCATTCATTTGGAAATGTTTCTGTCTTCTGTCAAAAGTATAAACAAGAGATGGATGGGATTGGACTACAACTCCCAGTCCCTGGCATGACCTCTCCAAAAAAGCCCTAAGCTCCGCTCTGAACTGCGATTCAAAGCCCATTTGTGTGTCCTTCCTCTTTTTCAAAATTTCCAAAAGGCATGCCCTTATTTCCTTCCTGTGATTGAATGCCAACATTCTCATAAGATTTTGTTGAGTCTTCAGAAGGGAATAATATCTGTGTTTGTCTCATGGAATGCATTTTTCAGATTGTCATGTGCTGCAATTCGACAGCATGAACGTATCCGTATCTACAGAAATATGTTGCCTTCATGTGTTGTTGAATTGCTTCTTTCATTGGTCTGTTTGTGGTCATGATGAAGTTGCGCTGCCAAGAGGCAGCTTTGTTGTGGCTCTCTCTTGCTGTTAAAACTCTATTTCAGCTTCTTATATTTTCTTATTTTCTCTTTTTTCCCTTTCTGACCTTGCAGCATGAAAACAGGATGCCTGAAGGGATAAGGCCAAACACATGGAAAAAACAGAACCCACAGCTGACTTTGGCTTAAAGTGGTTATAAATGGCTGAAAAGCAAAGGATTCTCCTAGCATCGAATCACTATATCCAATAAAATGGGATATATAGAATACTGAGGTCAAGAAAGTTATTTTTGAGGTACTACAACTTCCAAAATCTCCACATCTCTGTGTTGAAGGGTTGCTGTGGTTGCCGCTGTGGATGACACACACTAAAGCAGTGGTTCCCAAACTGTGGTCCATGGACCACCAGTGGTCCACAAGAACAGAAATATGATCTGAGGTCTCACCATTATTACATCATTGCAATGAGAGTGACTGGTCTCCTGAAACCCTCTTATAGTGCCAAGACTTATTAAATATGGTTTTCTTTGGGTGGGCATATGGTGACTACTAGATGGCATATGTTCTGTATCAGAAACCAGAGTTGACATGGTCTATCCAATGTAATTTTCTGAATCACTGCCCCAAATAACCAAACTGAATCTAAAATTGACCAAAAATGGTCAATTTTAGAGTGGTCCCTGGTCAGAGTGGTCCCGGGTCAAGAAAAAGTTGGAAAGCACTGCACTAAAGAATGGACAATACTGCTTTCTTGATTCTTTCGGAGTGCGTCTACATGTAGAATTAATGAAGTTGACACCACTTTAACTGCCATAACTTATGGGAATTGTAGTTTTGCAAGCCTTTTTGCCTCTGGATATTATAGCATCAAGCCATGACCCTTAAAATGGTGTCAATCTGCATCAGTTCTACAGTATAGATGCGACCTAGAACCTGTTGGCATCTGGTAAGTATGAAGTGTTATAAGTATTTGCTATGATGGTAATGCAAAGGAAGTATTGACAAATGGTACCTTTTTCTATTACTCAGTGCTGTCAGCACCTGAAGCAGTTGGGATGCAGTACAAAAGGTTTTGCGTGGTTCTTCCATGGCTCATTCTTTTCCTCCCATGGATAAATGCGCAGCTGTTGGCAAGCTTTTCCTCCCAGGGGAAAGTAGTAATTTCTAAGCAGTGAAAGCTGTGAGTCATTTATAGCGCAGGTATGAAGAATAAGGTGCAGTACAGGTGTGGTTCATTTGGTGCTCTAGTTCTGTTTGAGGCCAAGATGTAGAAAGACATCTCTTATTCTTGTGATGTAAGAAGTTAGTATATACTGATGCTTGTAGGACAAGGAGTATCAAATCATGAGAACAGTTGAGGTCATGCTTCCCAGAAAAAAAACCCCAAGCCACCATTTTTGATGCAGGCATAGCTTCATCTCTGGCAATATATAGCTGAGCATCTCCTGATGGACAGAACAAGGCTGTCAGACAATCATAGATAATATCATCATCATCGTTGTTGTCATGACCATCAAGGAAACAAACAGAAGGTTCAACCCTAATCCCAAACCATGATATGTCCTGATGTTTAGACCAATGCCATCCCACCAAGCTATAAAGTAGGACCTGCTGTTGGCATTGTCCTCCCTGATGTGCGACGGGAAGTTGCTGCTAACTGTCAGAGAAATAAGGTTGAACACTGTGAAAGCCATCCAGTGCATAGATATCATATTCCTCTCAGTAGACTTAAATCAAGGGAAAGCTTCATGAGAACCACCACTTCTCTGAATGTTCCTCCAGCAACATCAAGAGTATCGTTCTGGGCAGCTGAACCAGGCAATCCCAACTGGATGGCCTCCCATGAGGGTCTTCCTCCAGGGGCAAACCAAGAATGGGCAACTTGGAAGTCACTGAACAGACTCAGACGTGATGTTGGCAGATCAAAAGACAACTTGGCAAAATGGCACTACCTAAAAGAATCCTTCATCTTGTGCGACTGTAGAGCAGAACAAACAACTCCACATCTGTATGCTTGTCCACAATGTCTTGCCTCATGTACAGATGAAGAATTGTTTAAAAGTGCAGACAATGTGGTCGCTGTTGCCAGTTTTTGGTAAAAAAAAATACTTACCTGCTTATGCTCATTCTATTTTTATTAGTTTTGTACTTGTTTAGGCAATGCTTTTGATACAAAATAAAAATAAAAACCTTCTGTTGTAGGTCTAAGGTGCAATCTTGAGCATCAGAACCTGGCTGTAGTGTTGAGGTCATTTTGAAGGCTATTATTTCAAATAAAATCTAGAGACCCTGAGGAGAGGCAAGAAGAAAGATAGAAGACTGTCAGGAGACAGCTAGTGGTTTAGGGTCAGAGTGAGTGTAAACCTTGGTTTAGCCTCATTTCTGACTCAAGCAACGCCATGAAATTGGTGTGTCTGGGAGATGGTATTCACCAAGATTGCGTTTCACAGTTGCGAGGGAATGCATGTCTCTTAGTTGAAGAAGGTGGTAAAAGGAAAAACCACAATGGGCAGGTTTAGCCTAAGGCAGACAAAAAACTTAATCTTACAAGAATATGACAGAATTTGGTTTAGACCAGCGCTTCTCAACCTGAGAATTGGGACCCCTGGGAGGGTTGCCAAAGACCATCAGAAAACACAGGATTTTCTGTTGGTCATGGGAAGTTTGGCCCAGATCTGTAGTTGGTGGGGTTCAGAAGTCTCTTTGATTGTAGGTGAACTATAAATCCCAGCAACTAGAACTTCCTAACTGTGAGAGATGTTCAGCAGTGGAAGAAGCCCCCCTTTTTAATGCTTTTAAGCAGAGGCTGGATGACCATCTGTCGGAGGTGCTTTGAATGTGATTTTCCTGCTTCTTGGTAGAATGAGGTTGGACTGGCTGTCCAATGAGGTCTCTTCCAACACTATGATTCTAAGGTAAACTACCAGGATCCTTTTTGAGAGGTACAGCTCAGACCTTCTACACTTTGGAGGTGTCCTCAGCAGTAGATCAGGCAGATGACAACATGGTACATGTTACAATGGCTGTGAAAGCAGCAGCAGATAAGAGACCACCAATTTTTGTGGTATCCATAACATTGGATTAGACCAGTGGTCCTCAACCTGTGGGTCCCCAGATAGCTTTGGCCTTCAACTCCCAGAAATCCTAACAGCTGATAAACTGGCTGGGATTTCTGGGAGTTGTAGGTCAAAACACCTGGGGACACAACACAGGTTGAGAACCACTGGATTAGGTCATCTTTCCATGAAGATTCTTGGTTCTCTTGCTAATCAAATTATTCTGTTGGATTTTGGACTGAGTTGCACTAGAGGACCAAGAGATATCCTAAGGAGGTGTTTTCTTGGGTAAAAAAGCAGTGAGTTTTTTCACTTCCATGGAGGTCCTTTGCACTTAATTGTAGTGAATTAGGCATGATGACTATCTTCTTAATTCAGTGAGAGAAAAATACTCTTCTGTTAATCTGTAAAGCATTGTGTCATTAGTCCAATGAGTGACAATTCTGGGTGATGGGGCTCAAAAAGAAAGCATGTCTGATGGAAAGGTGGCTGAGATAGTCCACTTAGGCAGAAAAAAATGAAATGCAAAGAGACAGAATGGGGGACGATGCCTGGTCCGACAGCCCTATGTGTGAAGAAGATCTTGGAGTCCTCATGAACAACAAGTTAAACATGAGCCAACAATGCCATGCGGTGGCAAAAAAGCCAATGGGATTTTGGCCTTCATAAATAGGAGTATAGTGTCTAAATCCAGAGAAGTCTTGTTATCCCTTTATTCTGACTATCATGTTAATCCAGTGAGGAAAAAGCACTCTTCTGTGAATCTATAAAGCATCATGACATTAGTCCAATGTGTCAAAGCAATGAATGACAATTCTGGGTGATGGGGCTCAAAAAGAAAGGCGGCTCAAAGCATGCCTGAAGGAAAGGTGGCTGAGTCATAGGGCCACATCTCCTGCCAAAAGCAAGGGCTAGTGACAGGTGGCATTGCCGGAAGGGCTTAGCACCTTGCCCTCGGCTAAGGCTACCCGTGTTTCATGTTTTCCGCCTGCTTATCTGTATGGTGTGAGAAATTGCACAGGGCTGGTGTTGTGTTCGCTCAGGAGGAGAGGGCAGCAGCGGGGAAAGTGATGAAGCACCTTTGCCAGTAAACACTTAACAAGCCTGCGTCATCCCTTGTGCTCTCTGCCCCGATTTCTCAATAACAAGCAGGATGACCTAGCTCTGTCAGTGTTTGGGAGAGAAATTGGTTACCCTTTTCTCCCCCTTGTTCCTGCTCTCTTTGCTCGCACCCCTATCCCCTTCTATGGGGCTGCAGTTTGAGCTGTGTATTTTTGGCACTTGAGACCTCCTCGTATATTTCCTTAAGGCTGCAAATCAATGCTTGCCCACTCTGTCTATTCTTTCCTTTTCTTATTTCCTTTCCGTCTTCAAGTTGCCTTAATTGACTTTGGCTGACATCCTGGAATTGAGTGATGAGCGAATGAATACACACACATGCGCACTCACAGTCGGTTGCGCTTGGCCAAGCCGGCGTGAGACTTGTAAACCCAATTCGTCTGTACTGAAGCGGGAGACGAAATTCAGGTCAACATGTTTTTCTTTCGCCGGGTAATTCCAGGATATGTATGTATGTGTAACTTTGTAGACTATGGACCATGAAGTTTGGAACCTGTTCCAAGCCTGTGCCAGAGTTTTGCAATGTTGTTGTGCAACAGTGCCTTCTCCACCCTGCAGAACTCTCAAAATTGACTAGGGATTCCTGGTAAATTACCAAATTCGGCAATGATTGGATAGTAGATTTCAGGGTTTGTAGTTAACCAAGCTTGTGTGTATCTGTTTCTCTTGTGCATATGCATAGGTGAATATTCATGCAAAGAAATGCTTACAACTTCTGTATGGCTCTGTGCTTTGCTGGAACTGGCAGTCATAGAACTGGAAAAGACCACAAGGGCCATCCAGACCATTCTGTTATGCGGAAAACTACAAATTAAATCAATCCTAAGAGATGGCCATCTAGCCTCTGACTGAATACCTCCAGGGAAAGAGACTCCTCCATCATACTTCAGGGCAACATATTTCACTTCCAAACAGTTTGCACTATCAGGAAATTCTTCCTTACGTTAAGGTGGAATCTTTTCTTCTGCAAATTGAATTCATTACTTCATATTCTAGTCTCTAGAGCAGCAGAAAACAAGATTGCCCCACCCTCAATGTGACATTCCTATCATAGAATCATAGAATTGGAGGAGACCTCATGGGCCATCTAGTCCAACCCCCTGCCAAGAAGCAGGAATATTGTAAGCACCCCTGACAGATGGCCAGATAGTTAAACACTAGCTTTGGTGCCTGGCGTTGCTTGGGTTATTTGAAAAAGTCTTTTTTTTAATTTTACAAAATGTGGTTGTGGGTGAACTACAACTCACATCATGCCAGGTTAATCCCCTGAAACTCCCATCAGTACTTAAAGTTTGTTATGTTGGGCAAGTTTGCAGTAGATGCATCGTCAGTGGGATTCAGTGTGCTCTCTGGCTGCAGGGTAAACTACAACTCTCACCATGGTGAGTCAGTCTCCTCAAACCACTCCTATAGGTTGACTTATTCATGAGGGTTCTGTGTGCAAAGTGTGGTCCAGGTTTTATCATCAGTGGAGCTCACAGTTCCTCTGGTTGTAGGTGAACTATAACTCCCAGAAAGGAAGATCAGTCCCCTCCCCAAACTAGTCCAGTAATCAAATTTTGGCATATCAGCTATCCGTGCTTAGTTTGATCCAGATCTATTGGTGTTCAGATTCACAGTGCTCTCTGGATGTAGGTGAACTACAGCTCCCCCAAATCAAGGTGAATTTTCCCCAAAGATGTCCAGTATTTTTTGCTGGTCATGGGGGCTCTGTGTGCCAAGTTTGGTCCAATTCCATCTTTGGTGGAGTTCAGAGTGCTGTTGATTGCAGGTGAACTATAAATTCCAGTACCTACAACTCCATAGTGTCCAGACCAATTCCCCTCAAAACCTGCCAGTATTTAAATTTGAGCATATCGAGTATGCATGTCAAACCCCCCTGCGGGGGTTGAGAAGGGCGTTTTTTTTTTGTTGTGTCAGGAGCAACTTGAGAAACTGCAAGTCGCTTCTGGTGTGAGAGAATTGGCCATCTGCAAGGACGGTGCCCAGGGGACGCCCGGATGATTTGATGTTTTTATCATCCTTGTGGGAGGCTTCTCTCATGTCCCCGCATGAGGAACTGGAGCTGATAAAGGGAGCTCATTCACCTCTCCCCGGATTCAAACCTGCGACCTGTCGGTCTTCAGTCCTGCCAGCACAGGGGTTTAACCCACTGCGCCACCGGGGGCGCCAGGGTGGGGGTACAAATGTTTGAAATAAAATAAATAAATAAAGTTTGGTCAAGATCCATCATTCTTTGGGTTCACAGTTCTCTTGGGATGTAGGTGAACTACAATTCCTATAAATCTCTCTGAAGACCTTCACTATTTTTTGTTGATTATGGGGCTTCTGTGTGCCAAGTTAGTTTTAGGTCCATTGTTGATGGAGTTCATGGTGTACTTAGATTGTAGATGAACTATAAATCCCAGTACCTACAACTCCTATAAATCAAGGTGAATTCCCTCGAAACCTCTCTAGTATGTTCAGTTGCTGATCAATTCCTTCCTTTGTTTGAAAAAAATAGGAAAGGGTTATGGGAGATGCAGTGGGTGGGATCATGCAAATTTCATACCAATGGAGAGAGTCAGAAACACTGGGATGTCTGTGGTGGAGGAAAAACAGAAAATCTAGGATGAAATTGTCTGTGTATGAAAGCCTTCGCTTGGGTGGTGGGCAGGATTGTGTTTGTGGAGGACATTGGCAGGGTTTCGTATTGGGTTTGCTCCAATTGTGTTCAAATAAGCTTTATACCCTCTGTTTACAAAGTGCCAAATGTAACTGTTTTATTTATCTTTCAAGTCACGGGGGTCTCTTGGGCTTGGTATGAAAACACTACTTCCTAGATGGTCTGAAAATACTGTGGGCATTTGGGGGCTATACCTTGCCTGTGCCTTGTTTATAATCTCAACTCGTCAGTCCCGTCTAGTACTTTATAAAGTATCGGGAAGTCTTATGTCCTACTTGTGGGTTCTTTTTCACTGGGAATTACCCTAATATTTGGGATATTTGGGACGAGTGAGTCAGCGAACCCATGAAGTTCAGGCAGGTTTCCAAGTGGGATGTGTCAGGCCCTGAGTGAGACAAATGAAAAAGAAAAAAGAGGCGTGCAACTTCTAGAGTTACTAAACACTTACTGTAAAAATCTCCTCATCATTCTGAACCTGTTCCAAAATTGCCGGACTTTTTCCCCCCGCCAGGAATCGGCAAGCAGCTGTAGCTGCGTCACTGGCATTCTTCTTTTTGTTTTGGAAATGTAGTCACTGGAGAACTTGTAGTGTTGTTTTAAAGCTACATTGTAGGAGATTGGTCTTATGTAAGGCAGTTTTTGTTTGTTTCTTGCCTGCTTTTCAGCAAGAGGAAAACAGACTCTGGGTGGTTGTATTGTGGCCTTATCACATCTCTAGTAAGCTTCCATTTGCAATCTTTCTAGATGAAAATGATCTACTGATACCATTATCCCTCACCATTGGGCAGGCTGACGACGAGTGATAGGAACTGACATTCATTAATGTTTGGAAAGATCACAGGATCCCATTGTTCGTTCTGTTACACTCTTTCTATCCTGGCCCTGAGGCAGCAGACAAGTACAATTAATGTAAAGATACTAACTTCAAATAACTGAAAATAATTGAAATAGAGTAAAAACATATTAGTTTAAACATCTTATGATGGACAAGGAACACTTAGAGGCCATTTGTAATACAATATAATACTAGTAATAATAATTCAATATTATAATTATAATTATATATTTAATTACATGTAATATTACTAATAATATTACAATATAATGGTATAGTGCAATATAGTAATATATACTGATATTGTACTTTGCTAATAATATAATATATTGTATGAAAATATATATTGTAAGCCGCTCTGAGTCCCCTTCGGGGTGAGAAGGGCGGCACATAAGTGCCGTAAATAAATAAATAAATAAATTTGTGAGTTTGTTTTTCGGAAAGATAGCCTAAAGTCCCTGGTATTTGTTGACAGTCTCCCATCTGTGTACTAATCTGTGTACTAATCTGTGAACTGACCCTTCTTAGCTCCTAAGACCTGACAAAAGCTAATGCCTTTAGAGCAGTGGTTCCCAAACTTTTTTTGACCAGAGACCACTTGACCATGGACCACTTGGACCAGAAACCACTTTGACCAGGGACCACTTCGACCAGGGACCACCTTGACCAGGGACTACTTTGACCAGAGACCACTTGGACCAGGGACCACTTGGACCAGGGGCCACTTTGAACAGGCACCACTTTGAACATGAACTTCTTGACCATGGACCACCTTGACCAGGGACCACTTGGACCAGGGGCCACTTGGACCAGGGACTACTCTCCAACATTTGTACCAGACGGGCTACTTTAGATTTGGTTTGGCTTTTTGGGGTGCTAATTCAGAAAATTGCATTGAGTCGACCATATCAGCTCTAGTTTCTGATACAGAGCATAGGCCATCCAGTAGTCGCCATCTGCTCGCCCACAGAAAACCATATTTATTAATCTAGAGCTGATGTAGTAGTAATGTTTCGTGGGTAGTCAGCCTCTCCTTTCCCGACATCCCCCTTGTCTCAGCACTATAAGAGGGTTTCGCAAGACCAGTCTCTCTAGGTGCTGTGTGGTATCGAGGCAATGGTGTAGTAATGGTGAGGCTGTGGACCATATTTTCGTTCTTGTGGACCCTGGTGGTCCATGGGCCACAAGTTGGGAACCACTGCTTTAGAGTATTCAGACTCAATTGAACATAATGCACTTATTTCCCCCATTGTTGGAGAGATCTTATCTCGCCATGGTGACTCTTGTCTTAGGGCCCTTCTACACTGCCATATAATCCAAATTATCAAAGTGGATAATCCACATTACCTGCTTTGGACTGGATTATATGAGTCTACACTGCCATATAATGCAGTTCATAGCAGATAATCTGAATTTTATATTGCAGTGTGGATGGGCCCCTAGTTATATCATATTTGCATTACTGTAACATGCTTCACATGGGAATACCTTTTATGATATTCAACAGAGCTACTTCTGTGAATGAACAAATGGATGAATAAATGCTTAGCCTTCTGTGCTAGTTTAATTCTTCAGCTTTTTGACCTTTTAAAACAGCTTTGCTCATTTACATGCTTCATGTGCAGATTATCTTAGATTCTGTCCTTGACATTTCCAGGGAGCAAATGAAAGGAACAACCTCTGCTAGAGGTCCTGAAGAAGACGGTCTTGGGTTAGATGGACAATTTGCTTAGCTTGGTATGAAGCACTCTCCCATTATGCATTTTGCAGGATTTTGAATATAAACTATTCCACATCATACCCTCTTCCACCAGAAATAGCTCAAAGAGAAGTGCTTAGGACAGTGGTTCTCAACCTGTGGGTCCCCAGATGTTTTGACCTTCAACTCCCAGAAATCCTATCAGCTGGTAAACTGGCTGGGATTTCTGGAAGTTGTAGGCCAAAACCCCTGGGGACCCACAGCTTGAGAACCACAGACTTAGGAGATGGCTCTCTAGATGCTTTGGACATCAGTTCCTAGAATTCCTTGGCCGTGTTTGTTGAGTCTTTGGAGAACTGGAACTCTAGAACTTTGGATGGTCAAGAGTTGAGAAGCATTGATGCCAACAGGTGTGTATTGTGAAGGTTTGCTTGTACTTGGAGGGGTGGAGAGGCGATGTATCTCTTGCATAGATCAAGGAAGTCTGACATCTCCAAATACGGATTTGGCACTAGGTTCTTGTAGCCTTTCAGCTATGCCTGAGCTTGAAGCCTACTTGGATTTCATTGTTTGAAAGTCCCCAGGTTTCCACTGGTGATGTTTGGGTTTTCTACCGGTGCTCAGAGGTGCTACGATATCTCTTTGGGCGATGTTGGTAAACCTTACTAAGCTTTCCAGGAATTGTGTTCACCTTGGCTTTGAGACATTGGATATGCCGCTGGCCCAAGTTTAATCATGTTTATTTAGTATTTTTCTCGTGTCTCCTCTCGGTCATGTCTGTGACTGTTAGAATCTGAAAACCTCTTCAGTTTATTTACATAATTCTGTCAGTATTTCTCTTTATCTCTACAGGAAGTCATAACTTGCAAATATAAAGTATTCAATGCAAATTAACAGCAGGCCATCTAGAAAGTTCACTTCTTCCTCTCCTATAATTAAGTCGTTCCCTCCAGGTAAAGGAACTGTTTCTCCTCTGAGAAGGGTCTGATAGACAGACACATTTGTTGTAGGTTAAAAAGGTACATCTTCACTGTAGAATTCATGCTATTTTGAAACAATTTCAACTGCCATTGATCAAAGTTGTGGAATCCTTTGGATGAGAATAACCTGCCCACTTAAGTCAGAAAGAGGGCCCACCAACCCAAAATCCAAACTCGGAGAAGGATGGAACTCCGTTACGTAAAACTACAGCTCCCATGATTCCATAACATTCAGTCATGGCAATTAAAGTGGTGTCAAACTGCATTCATTCTACAGTGTAGAAGCGGTTGTTTCGGTTAGACAGCAGGTTGATGCGTCCTTTCATTATCACTTCTCCATCCTTTCAAATCTTGAGGTCTGCTGCTTGTTGAGATACTTTGACTTCCATGCTAGGCAATTCTCGTGCAATCTAGATGGGAATTTTTAGAATTCCATCAAGCTACAGATCCAAAGGAAAGAGCCATGGAAGTTAAATTGGTACCAAATTGGTTTACATGACTGTAAGGCAAAGGCAAAGGTACTGCTATGTTATGTGTCATCATAAGTTGATTCTAGCTTTTGGAGGCTATAATATAGGATGTTATTGGCAAGATATAAAAGGATTGCATTCCCTTCTTCTAAGGCCGAGAGTGTGACTTGCTCAAGGTCAGTTAGTTTCCATGGCTGGGCTTGAATCATGGTCTTTTATAGTCCTGGACTACTCTCAAGTCACTATGACACGTCTGCTCTTGCTCTAGGAGTGAGGAAATTCTAGCTTTCCGAATGTTATTTTACCTGTTCTCTTGATCTTTCAGCTTTGGCGTATTGGCCAAGGCAACTGGAACCTGAAGTCCAAGATAAAGAATCACATTCTTTCTCCCCCATCTTTGTACCAAATAAGTATTATACTAATAGGAGTGAATGTAGGTAAAAGGTTTTCCCTGACATTAGGTCTAGTCATGTCCAACTCTGGGAGTTGATGCTCATCTCCATTTCTAAGCCGAAGAGCCACCGTTGTCCATAAATACCTCCAAAGTAATCTGGCCAGCATGACTGCAAGGAGCGCCGATACCTTCCCATCGGAGTGGTACCTATTGATCTACTCATATTTCCATGTTTTCGAACAGCTAGGTTGTCAGAAGCTGGGGCTGACAGTGGAAGCTCACGCCGCTCTCCGGATTCGAACCTGTGACCTTTTGGTCAACAAGTTTAGCAGCTCAGTGGTTTAACCCACCTTGCCACCAGGACAGATGGGTGTATATTGCTCTATTGACATACATAACTGTAAATACTTTAAAGCAGGGGTGTTAAACTCATTTTCATTGATGGCCATATAAAATGACATGGTGGGCTGGATTTGGCCAATGGGCCTTGGGTTTGACACGTGTTTACTACTTCCTATCTGATCTTGGAAGCTAAGCAGGGCCAGCCTGGGTTAGTACTTGGGTGGGGGATCAGCAGTAGATATTAGGTGCTGTCGGCTATATTTCAAAGGAATGAACGGACAGAATTACCACTGGGCATTCCTTGTCTATGAAAATCCAATAAATTCATTGGATTACTATAAGTCTGTGGGTGACTTAAAGGCTCACATACATGCATTGAGATGCATGAAGTTAGTGCAGGGTAAACAGCAGGGTGCACATTCAGATTTGCACAATTACTTAAAGTATCTGTGTTTTTTTCCAGTCTGCAATTGGATCATATCTTCATGTTGAATCACAGTCACCAGAATTGGTACGCTATTGTTGTCTGCCTCCAAGTCATGTCTGATATAGGAGGAACTCAAGCAATTTCTTGATAGGATTTCTTGACCAGAAGATTTCCTTTGCTTTCCTCTGAGACTGAGAGAGTGTGACCCATTGAGTTTCCATGGCTGGGCTGGGATTCAAACCCTGGTCTGAAGTCATAGTCCAAAAATCAAACTACGATACCTCCCAGGTTCTTCATTAGTAAATTATGGACTCAAGCGGAGGAACATAATAAAGCTTTGGACATTTTTTGGCAGATGTTTAGAACTAATACTTTGCATTTTAAAAATATCTAAAATTTGCATTTGAACAAATTCGTTATTTGGACTTGGTTGACAACCTTTGTGTTCTGCAAACATTTTTGTTTTTCTCTTCTTCAGTGCATCTGTTTTGTGAGCAACTTGTGAAGCAAATGGAAAGTTGCTTGCATTCAAACTATTGTTTCCTTAAAATCCTAAGAGACACCACCAGCACCAACCTTGGGCAATTCTAGGCAAATTTCCAAGCTTTAAATAAATAATGTTTATTTGACTAAGCCCTGAAGGAGTTCCGAGACAAATAGAATCATGCAAATTAAGCAAATGCATGCAAATTGGCTTGGTTTGGAGTAACGGCTACTGGGTGGGCCGACACCTACTTCCCCACAATATATGCTACTGTAAAAGAAAGGCTAACATTTTGTTGTGCAAGCCAAGCCTGAAAGAATAATACGTCTGTACTCTTATCCTGCCCCCTGGCTATTTAAAACTGTTGGTTCATCCTAGATTATGATCTGGCCTTGGTTGGAGTTCAGGTTTGTCTGAAACCTGTTCTGTTTCTCCACGAAAATCCCATCTATAAGGTTCTTCTTGTTCCTTCAATCGGAGTTGTCCTACCAGTGATGATTGTAGGTATCTTCTTTATTTCATGGTATTGTAATAGCAAGAGCTTTAAAAGTGGGATTTGGGTATTTGTTGGGCACCAAGGGTGCATCTATACTGAAGAATTAATGCATTTTGACACCACTTCAACTGTCATAAGGCTGTTGAATCATGGAAATTACAGTTTTACAAGGGGTCTTTAGCCTTCTCCGCCAAACAGTGCTGGCGCCTCACCAAATTACAACTCCTCAAACTCCATGACCATCCAGGTTGGTGTCAAACTTCAGTAATTCTACAATGGAGATGCACTAGAAAGTGCTAACCTGTGCATGTTTATTCAAAACCTGTGCATCTAGATTCCAAACCATTTGTTGGCTTTTCCGCTCCAAAGGCCCATGTTGTACATATTTAATCAGGCAGAACACTAGCCCAACTTTGGTTATTTACTTGTAAAATTATGTCATTCTTCTTGGTTAATTTTCAGCAAAGATAATCTTTATGCAGATTTCTCATCAGTATGAGAGCCAGTCAACTTCTTTTATCTCTTGCTAGGATATAGGCGGCTGTCTTGTTCTGAGTCACACACTTGGGTCACATCTACACTGTAGAATTAATGCAGTTTGACTCCACTTTAACTTCCATTGCTCAATGCTGTTGGATCATGAGAGTTGTAGTTCCTGCAGTTTTCAGCACAAAAAGGATAAAGGCATTGTTGTTGTTTATTCTTTCAGTCGTATCTGACTGTTGACCGGCCCACACCAGAGCTCCCTGTCGACCATGGCCACCCCCAGCTCCTTCAAGGTCAAGCCATTCATTTCAAGGATACCATCCATCCATCTTGCCCTTGGTTGGCCCTTCTTCTTGAATTTAGTCCGTAGGTAAATTCCCAGGCAAGACAGTACAGATGCCATGTGTCGACTACTGCATGTGTCTGCCAAAGTGTCCACGCTTCGGACAGCTGGGACCATTTCCTAAATGCTCACTTAAACTGCAATATATTTATTTGCTTTAAATACTCAGGAATACAGAGATAGCACAGCACAGGTGTTGTCGAATAGGCCCTCTCAGGCTTTTTATTACAGCTATATGCCTCACACCTGCTATTTGGCTTTTATGACAGGGGATTCTTTATTACAGCTCTTGGCTGGCAAAGAGCTTGTCAGGTTAGAGAAGCATCAGTAACTCAGCCGCTGCGTGGTAAATGGGCCAGTGGCTCTGGGCATCTTGTTAGCCTGCTTGACTCAACATTGCCATTTCTTTGTCTCATTTATGACTTCAGAAACATACTTGCAAATAGGCAGAACCTAGAAGCCAGGTGAACATCATGGGATAAGGGAGAAGGCAGGAAGCAGAAAAGGTGTATGGGTTATGTGCCCCCTTTTTGGGAGACAGAGACCTTGGTGGTTTCTCTCTGTTAGGATATTAAGAGAGGCGTTCCCTTTTCATTATCTGCCTGAAGTGGCCAGTAATACCATCTGTGCAATTAAATTAATCTAATCTGGGGATTTCTGCTGGCACCTTTTTTGCCTTCTCTCTGCCAGCTCACCTTAAAGCAGTAGGATAAGGGGATTGCTTCTCTCTGTGTGTCTTGAGCTTCGAGGATAGAGTTTGGGTCTTTTTTAGCAGCAGGGACTATTGGAGACGGACTCCTTCTGTTAGCAGATGTAGACCTTTACTCACCATACCACTCTGAACAGATCGTTTTGTCTGATTTTGGCATTTCTTGACCTCTGGTTAGATATGTGGGCGGAGACCACCAGAGATCCTTAGCAAGGGCTAGAAGATCATCTAGATCAGCGGTTCTCAACCTGTGGGTTCCCAGATGTTTTGGCCTACAACGTCCAGAAATCTCAGCTAGTTTGCCAATTGTTAGGATTACTGGGAGTTGAAGGCCAAAGCATCTGGGGGCCCATAGTTTGGGAACCACTGTCCTAGAGCTAGAAGGCCTAGGACAGTGGTTCCCAAAGGTATTTTGAGAGGTGTTTTTCCAATTCCATTTGCTTACTTACTACATCAATTCTTTTTTATTTACGGTATTTATTTACCACATTTGTATACTGCCTTTCTCAGCCTGAAGGCGACTCAAGGCAGTTTTTCATCTATGGGACGCAAAAGGTAACACTACCACATATAGCGTGAGGAATTGTAACTACAACACAACCCCTGTATCTTTGAAGGATGAGTTCAAAACCTCTCTCCCTTTTGATAACAGGAAATGTAGATAATAGTAAGCCTTATATTTTGACTACATAGGGCTTACGCAACCCTTGGTGGCATAATGCGTTAAAACCTTATGCCAGTAGGACTGCTGACCAAAAGGTCAGCAGTTCGAATCCACTGAGTGGGATGAGCTCCCATCTGTCAGCTCCAGTTTCCCATGCAGGAACATGAGAGAAGCCTTCCACAGGATGGTAAAGCATCTGGGCATCCTCTGGGCAACATACTTGCAGACAGCCAATTCTCTCACACTAGAAGCAATTTGCAGTTTTTCAAGTCATGACAAGAAAAAAAAAACAACTATACCTGGGATGGAAACATAAAGAAAATCACATTGGAGAACCTAGAAGAGACTCTAAACACTTCCCAGGACAGGAGGATATTTTTGATCTGTGGATACGTGAAAGTGTGGATACAGAATCCATGATCCTCTAATGTGATTCTTTGTATGTTTCCAACACAGGTATAGCCAAAATATAGGACTTAATATTATCCACAGTTCCAGGTATCAAAAAGGGGATAGAGTTAGAACACATCCTTCAAAGGGTTGTGTTGTAGTTACTATTCCTCACTCAACATGTGGTAGTGTTAACTTTTTGTGTCCTATAGATAAAAAAAAGAATTGATGTAGTTTTGTGTGTGTGTGTGTGTTGTCAAGAGTGACTTGAGAAACTGCAAGTCACTTCTGGTGTGAGAGAATTGGCCGTTAGCCCAGGGAATGCCTGGATGTTTCACCATCCTATGAGAGGTGTCACTCATGTCCCCGCATGAGAATCTGGAGCTGGGAGACAGGAGCTCACCCCGCTCCATAGATTCAAATCACCAATATTTTGGTCAGCAGTCCTCCTGGAACAAGGGTTTAACCCATTGTGCTGCCGAGGGCTCCTAGATATGAAGATGAGAATATGTAGTAAATACATCATTTTTTTCAAATTCCAAACAATTTATTTACTACATTAATTTATTGAAATTGAATCCAGACAAGATAGTGGTCCTACTGGTCAGTCGTAAGGCCGGACAGGGCATAGGGTTACAGCCTGTGTTAGATGGGGTTACACTCCCCCTGAAGACGCAGGTTCGCAGCTTGGGAGTGATCCTGGACTCATCGCTGAGCCTGGAACCCCAGGTCTCGGCGGTGGCTGGGAGAGCTTTTGCACAATTAAAACTTGTGCACCAGCTGCGCCCGTACCTTGGGAAGTCGGATCTGGCCACAGTGGTCCACGCTCTTGTTACATCCCGATTAGATTACTGCAACGCACTCTACGTGGGGTTGCCTTTGAAGACTGTTCAGAAACTCCAACTAGTCCAACGGGCGGCAGCTAGATCACTCACTGGAGCGTCATACAGGGAGCATACTACCTCTCTGTTGTGTCAGCTCCGCTGGCTGCCGATCCAATTCCGAGCACAATTCAAAGTGCTGGTTTTGACCTACAAAACCCTATATGGTTCCGGCCCAGCGCATCTGTCCGAACGGATCTCCCTCTACGTCCCACCTCAGAGTCTTAAGATCTTCTGGGGAGGCCCTGCTCTCGGCCCCACCTCTATCACAAGTGAGATTGGCAGGGACGAGGAGCAGGGCCTTCTCGGTGGTGGCCCCTCACCTATGGAATTCACTCCCTGGGGAAATTAGATCAGCGACATCCCTCCTTTCCTTTAGGAGAAAATTTAAAACATGGATTTGGGACCAGGCGTTTGGACCATCTGGCAGACTACGACAACTGATAAGAATGGACAAAGTGGAATGAAGTTATGGACTCTGAATGGCGAATGCTGAGCATGAGATTAGTTTACTGACTATGTTATATATAGATTGTTTTAATTGCTATAACTGTTTTAATTGCTGTTTTATACGTTATCTGTATTATTGTGTAGGCATCGAATTGTGCCTTTTGTAAGCCGCCCTGAGTCCCCCCTCGGGGGTTGAGAAGGGTGGGGTAGAAGTACACAAAATAAAATAAATAAATAAATAATTTACTAATTGATGTAGTAAATAAATTATTTGGAATTGGAAAAAAACACTTCTCAAAATAGCCTGTCCCAGGGTAGTTTCAATCCTCTTTCCTCAATTAATTGGACAGGAAAGAGGAGAAAAAACTATTTTACCAGTGACTGAATTGTTGGCAGAAAGAAATCTTTTGCCAGCAAGCATCACTTTTTAAATGTGTCACTTACAAGCTCGCTAAAAAGAAAAACAAAGAGAGAAAAATCTGCTTTCTTTGATAAATTGGGACTTAAAGTTGCTTGAAGGACCTTTCCTTACATCTCTAAATGCTCTTCAGTCTTCTTTACGCCTTGGCTCTCAATTAACTACTGGCTTTATTGGATGCTTTGGCAGAAGTTCTGCATAATGTCCTGTTTTTTTAACAATGACCGTACACGGCACCTGCACGGGCTTTTGTGGCGGGCGACCGCCAAACATTTGAAACGTTGAGTTGTTGTATTTTGTTTATTTGCCCAGATAATTGCAGAAGCAGTGGCCGAGGTTTGGAATCAGATCTGACACGGTGAAATGAAAGACGGCAGCAGATGCTGAGCGTAACAACAAAAGTGTACGCACAGGAGAAACACAACAGGATTTTTTTCTTTCTCCTTTCTTTCTTTCAAGCCGATTTCTCCTTTCAGCAGCACCCTCTGAGCTATCAGGTGAATAAGAGCTCTTTATTTCTTTTCTGCATAAGGATGGTTGCGGGAGAGAAAGGTGTCTCATTTTCCTAGCCTGCTTTCAGGATCATTAAATACATATATCATGTTGGATGTGTAGAAGGTATAGCAAAATCCAAAAAAAGGAATGCATTGTGCTGATATCGAATCATACAGTCATTGAGTTGGAAGAGACCTCGTGGGCCATCCAGTCCAACCCCCTGCCAAGAAGCAGGAAAATTGCATTCTTCATTAGGGCAACCATAATATTCAAAATACAGTGCTTTCCTCCTCCTCCTCCTCCTCCTCCTCCTCTTTGGATTTTGTTATATTGTTACTATCATCACTTCGTTTTGTAACAATGCTTCTAGCAAGGTTACAAACACTACTGTGTTGTATTGGGATGTTGTTATGTTTTGAGCCAAAGCAAACAAAACCCTCTGTTAAAGATAGCTCAATTTTGTGGTGTCCATAATATTTGAATATTGAGAAGCTTGGATTGTTGTGAGTTTTCCAGGCTGTATGGCTATGTTCCAGAAGCATTCCCTCCTGACGTTGTGCCCACATCTATTGCAGGCATCCTCAGAGGTTGTGAAGTCTATTGGAAACTACGCAAGTGGGGTTTATATATCTGTGGAATATATAGGGTGGGAGAAAGAACTGGAAGCAAGTGTGAATGTTGCAATTGGCCACCTTGATTAGCACTGAATGGCCTTGTAGCTTCAAAGCCTGACTGACTGCTGCCTGGGATAATCCTTTGTTGGGAGGTATTAGCTGGCCCTGATTGTTTCCTGTCTGGAATTCTCCTGTTTTCTGAGTGTTCCTCTTTTTAGTTTTTTAAAATACTGGGTAGCCATTCAATACTAATAAAGGTGGCCAATTGCAACATTCACACTTTCCTCAAACAGACAAGAGTTCTATGGGTGGAACGTTCACAGTGGTTTAACCCACTGTTCCACCAGGACATTTATCTTAATCTTAATGAATTCCAGCAAGGAGTCTTTGAAGAAATATTTCTTCTTCCTCTTTGTCCTCTTATTTTCTGTAAAGTATTAAAACAATGTTGGATGATTATTATTGCTAAAACTTAGTTATTGTGTGCTTTCAAGTCATGGTGGTTCTCAACCTTTTTTTTGACCAGGGGCCACTTAACCAGGGACCACTTTGACCAGGGCCAATTCTCAAACATTAGTGCCAAAAGGGTTACGAATCTGTTCTTGGTCAGCTTTAGATTTGGTTTGGTTATTTGGGGTTCTGATTCAGAGAATTGCATTGGTTAGCCCACATCAGTTTTAGTTTCTGATACAGAACATATACCATCCAGTAGTTGCCATCTGCTCACTCACAGAAAACCATATCTAATCATCTAGAGCTGGTAGTAATAATCTTTCATGGGTAGTCAGCCTTTCCCCTCCCAACATCCCTGTTGCCTCGGCACTATAGGAGTGTTTCGCAAGACCAGTTGCTCTCGTTCCTGCGTGGTTTCGAGGCAACGGTGTAGTAATGTTGAGGCCGCAGACCATATTTTTATTCTTGAGGACCACTGGTGCTCCACGCACCACAAGTTGGGAACCACTGCTCTAAGGCAACCTTTTTCCAGGGACTTCTGAGGCTGAGAGTCTGTGACTCCCTCAAGGTTGCCTGGACAGTTTTTGTAGCGGAACAGGAAAACAAATCTTGGCCTCCAGAGCAATAATCTTATGCTCAAACCAGCTTATCAGTACTACCATTTCTATTTGCAATGATACTATTCATGATTATGATTGTTTTGTTTATTTGTAGAACCCAGTATTATCAGTTCTGTGTGTAGGGCATGATGTAGCAGATTAGGTGCTGGACTCAAACTCAATAGCAGTGGTTTTCATATTCTGTTGCCATTGTTATGCCCTTTTGTACTTTGAGATACCTTGGGTTGAACCTTGGAGTGCCTGCAGGCATGTATGCGCTCTCTTGCAGAGCACTGCTCCTTCCCTGGCTGCATGTGAGAATGCCTGTTCTCTTGCAGATCCCATTATTACGGTATCTGTGTCTGGAGAAGAGTGATTGGACAAGAGCAATTTGAGAACCCGGCTCAAGTTCAACAAGTTTGAGGCGTTATGAATTTAATGGGGTTTTCCCAGGGAAATGCCAGCTAGCATTGCTGCAGCATAATTAATTTTATGAGATGCAAATGTATGCTAGGTGGGAGGTCAGGCCTGTTCAGGGCAAGTCAGAATTGCTGGCTGGCTTCTTTTTTGAATGGCTAATGAGTTCATTTACATGCTCCTCTTTTTGCTCTCCTTCCATAGAGCACCTGCTCTCTCACTCTCTTGTTCTCTCTCCCAGGTGCTAGGAAATGCAGAAAGAAGCAAATTAGGTGTAAAATGTTGAAGTTTCTATCTAGGAAAAAGAAGGAAAGACAAGGAGAAGGGTACTCTTTCTGGCACCTGAATGACCGAGAGGAAAGGAAGAAACTAACTTAGTAGGACTCCGTAAGGGATCCATTCTGGGTCTGTGGTATTTAGAGCTCTTAGTGTGTAAATCGGAGTTTCGCAACCTGGGGGTTCGAACTTCGCGCGGGGGGGGGGGTCATGAGGGGGTGACAGAGGGGTCACTAAAGACCATCAGAAAACACAGTATTTTCTGTTAGTCCTGGGTGTTCTGTGTGGGAAGTTTGGCCCAATTCTATTGCTGATAGAGTTCAGAATGCTCTTTGATTGTAGGTGAACTATAAATCCCAGCAACTACAACTCCCAAATATCAATGTCTGTTTTCCCCAAACTTCACCTGTGTTCACATTTGGGCATATTGAGTATCAGCTTAGGTCCAGATCCATCATTGTTTTAGCCCACAGTATTCTTTGGATGTATGTGAGCTACAACTCCCAAACTCAAGCAGTGCCCACCAAACCCGTCCAGTATTTTCTGTTTGTCATGGGAGTTCTGTGTGCCAAGTTTGGTTCAAATCCATGGTTGGCGGAGTTCAGAATGCTCTTTGATTGTGGGTGAACTATACATCCTAGCAACTACAACTCCCAAATTTCAAGGTCTATTTCCCCCTAACTCTACCAGTGTTCACATTTGGGTATATTGAGTATATGTGCCAAGTTTGGCCCAGTGAATGAAAATACATCCTTCATATCAGATATTTACATTACAATTCAAAACAGTAGCAAAATTCCAGTTATGAAGTAGCAACGAGGAGTAATGTTATGGTTGGGAATCAACACAACATGAGGAAGTATATTAAGGGGTCGCATCATTAGAAAGGTTGGGAAACACTGGTGTAAATGAAGTCACATCCCATAGGTTTGTGTTTAAAATGGGTGTGCTGTATATGGCTCCCTCTCTCCAAGTCTTGGTAAATTATTTAACCCTTGCAGTCTATATCAGGTTGTTGCTCCTGGAGCTGATTTTGAGATTTGCATATAGTCCTTTGCATTTTGCTCAGAGTTGAGCCCAGCAAATTGACTATTTTTGTGTCCTCCCATGGAGATGCCCATAAAAAATGCCCTGAGATTGGACAATCCCCGTCAGACCTGGACCACCTTGATGCTTTGCGTACAGAAGACTTTTGCCAGGTATTGCTTCTACTATCTAATATCACTTGATATTTGAAAACGAAGAGCCAGGTCTAGAAGCAGGGAGATGTGGAATGTGTTTGAGCTTAGTTTTAAGCTAAGAGATTCAAGGGAATATAGTGAGTATGTAATAATTTTGTTCTTAAAGCGTGAAGAACCACAGTTTGCAGGGAGAGCTGCCTGACAGCTTAATCCCATTGCTTTATCCCAGATTTCTTTCAATCCAATGTAAAATGTTCCTGCTTTTCCTGTGCAGGATTCTCATCAAGCCTTTTTGACTGAGGTCTTTCAGAGTTGCTGTCAGTCACAACAACTGGTCTGGTTCAGGACCTCATTAGTCATCTCCATATATATTTCACTTATAACAGTGGTTCCCAACCTTTGGGTCTCCAGATGTTTTGGACTTCAACTCCCAGAAATCCCAACCAGCTTACTAGCTGTTAGAAACTGTGAGAGCTGAAGTCCAAAACACCTGGAGGCCCAATGTTGGGAACCACTGACTTATAGGAAGATGAGTCCAGTGAGTCACTCAGGAGAAACTAGAACAGTGATTCTCAACCTTCCGAATGCCGAGACCCTTTAATACATGTTGTGGTGACTCCCAACCATAACATTATTTTTGTTGTGACTTCATAACTTTGCTACTGTTACGAATCATAATGTAAATATAGGATGTATTTTCATTCATTGGACCAAATTTGGTACAAATACAGATATAGCCAAATTTGCATACTGGTGGGATTGGGGCGGGGGGGGGGGGGTGTGATTTTGTCATTTGGAATTTGTAGTTCCCAGAATTTATAGTTAACCTACAATCAAACTCCACCAATAATGGAATTGAACCAAACTCGACACACAGAACTCACATGATCAACAGAAAATACTGAAAGGGTTTGGCTGGGCGTTGACCTTGAGTTTTGGAGTTGTAGTTCACCTACATCCAGAGAGCACTGTGGACTCAAGCAATGATGGATCTGGACTAAACTTGGCATGAATACGCAATATGCCCAAATGTGAACACTGTTGGGAGTTTGGGGAAAATAGACCTTGACATTTGGTAGTTGTAGTTGCTGGGATTTATAGTTCACCTACAATCAAAAGAGCATTCTGAGCCCCACCAACTATAGAATTGGGCCAAACTTCCCACACAGAACCCCCATGACCAACAGAAAATACTGTGTTTTCTGATGGTCTTTGGCAACCCCTCTGACATCCTCTCGCAAGCCCCTCAGAGGTCCCAACCACCAGATTGAGAAATGCTGCATTATGGGATAGGATTCTCCCCTTCTCCCCTTCCCTGTTCCCAAGCATATTTTTGCCTTTTTTGTTTTTAATACTGAAACTGTGCAATTGCAATAAAAATGAAAGAAATACTTTTAAAACGTAAGAAACTGCTATAGTGCAGAAAGGCAGGGCTATGAGAGTTTTTGACGACCCCTCTGACGCTCCCTTGTGATCCCTCAGGTGCCCTGACCCCCAGGTTAAGAAACATTAAACTAGAACTTGCTAGAGAGGACATATTAAGTCAAACGGCACATAATCAAATCAAATCCAGAAAAGTTAAATGGAAGGCCACCTGTATGTTGTTCCGACAGACGTCCTACAAGGGATGTCAGTCTGTGGTCCAAATAAGTCACCCTGCGAGCTTCATGGCTGAGTGGGAAAGCAGGGTGCAACCATAATGACCAATACTTTGTGATAACCTTCTTGTCTATCGTCCTCTTGCTGCGAACGTTGCTTTTCTGAGCTGCCAGGAGTCTCTGCCAAAAGCTTCTGGTTCATTTTGCCCCAAGAACTGGTTTATCATGATGTGGGCAACTTTTCAGAATCCATCTTCACTGCATCCTTTGGAAGCTCCTTGTGGATCTAGCTCTGAATGTCAGGGCAGGCAGGACATTTCAAGATTGAGCATGTTTTATGTGGAGTTTCTCAAGCGCATGTTGTTTTTACTGCTGCAGTGTTAACAAGTTCTTCGCCCATCGGGAAGGGGGATGAACTTTTTCTCCTTCCTCATCTTCTGTCTTGTAGCCTCTTCTCCTTCTCTAGATTCATATATAGTAGGAAGAAGTTTAAGAAGAACTGGTTTGTGTGGCAATACACTTGCCAAAGAGGAAGAACAAAATGGGGATATTTCCATTTCCAATGGCATCCAAAGGTCCCCAAGTTTGCCTTGGGTATCTTTAGTTTCAGTTCCATATCCAGAATGGGGAAGCCTGCTGGGTTTCATTGACTGTGACCTTTTTTTTTTTTTTTGAACAGGAGCTGTTGTCAAGGTTAAAATATGTTCATGTGCTGCTCCAAGATGAATGACAGGACAGAGCAGGTTCTTCTGGTAGATCTGTAGGGATTTCTGATTCTCTGTTGCAGCATAGAAAACTTACTGAGTTGGACTATAACTCCTGTTGTTTAGCAGCCCTATTGGTTGTGGGATTCTGGGACTGGCTTTTCAATGTAGTAATTTTTCCGAACACTGGTCCTTGTAGTGTTTCCCCAATCAGAGAAGCCACAACCCTGTATTTACAATAACCATTCACCACTCTTGTTAAAAGGTTTTTTCCAAGGGCTTTCACTTATAAGGTCGACACAAGAAGCCCACTTGATGGCTTTGTTGTTGTTGTTATTTGCCTACAAGTCATTTCTGACACAGGATTTCTTTGGTGGAATTTGTTCTCTTCACCTGAGGCTGAGAAGGTGTGATATGCTCAGCTCATTTGGTGATTTTTTCATGGCCAAGTGGGGATTCAAACCCTTCTCTCCCAGTGTCCTCATCCAGCATTCAAATCACTACATTATGCTAGCTCATAACCTGATGATAAATTATGACCCTTCACTTGATGATATGTTATTACAAAAAAAAGTCATATCTTCCCTATCACAATGAAATATGAGGGATGCTGAAAGAAAAATAATAAAATTAGAAGTAGTTTTTGTTTGGAAAAGTAGAACATAGCTCCACCTTGCTACTTAAATGCTCATATTGTTGGGTCAGAATCTTCTCTGGAATCCTTTCTCTTTATTTCATGTGTCACAGGATGCTAGTTCTGCTGACTAGCTTGGGTAACTCCTTCAATGTCAGGACTAAAACCTGCAATGGATGCATTTTCTCACTTGCAAGATGACAGTAGATTTGAAAGCAGACACACTGTAGAAAGAAAAAGCCCCTTGAGTGTTCCTTTAACCAAGAAGTCTTTTTGATGGTTCACTTTTGTGCTTTCACTTTTTTGGAGCTTATGTCAGCCACTGTCAGAAATAGTAAAAATGAACTAGGTATTTTTAATTACAAAAATTTGAGTCAAGCTCTGAAAGAGTAGACCAAAGCCTGTTAGAGTTAGTGGGCCAAAACTAGTGTTGTCCTGATGAGTGTGAGGTAAACTTCTGTGTGAGAGAAGCCTCGGGTGAGAGAAGCACCAGGTTGAAGGCTTTGTGTGTACAGTTGTGTGTAAAGCTACTGTGTGAAGCTCCTGTGTAAGTTCGGCCTGAGAGGAAGCTCTTCGAGAGCGAAACTAGAAGCTGTTTATCTGCATAAGAAAGAAGCCCAATATGGAAGCAAAGAAGGAATTATAAAGAATGCTATTTGTGTTATAGAAAAATTGTTCTTGTAAATAGTATAACCATATTTTACTACAAAGAAAAGTCTCCTATGGAAGATATAATATTGGTTTGTGTGTTTTTGTTCATTTTATCACTTTGGGCTACTGGTGCTGGGTCACACGGCTGCTAATAAGTTACTCTGTTGTACATCATGGGATTTTCTGAGTTCAAGAGTGTGTGACTTCCCCAAGGTCACCTAGTGGGTTTCCATAGCTAAGCTGGGAATCAAACTCTGGTCCCCAGAGTCATTGTCCAGTACTCAAACCATTGGCTCTCAGTACCACACCACACTACAAGTCCCAGGATGTCATAGGGAAAGCCCAGGATGTCATGGGCTTTCCACAGAAGTTGAGGAAGCAGGAACCCATTTTGTTTCCTTCTGCTTCAGGGTAAGCTTCTTTAAATTTAACAGCTTTCAGTGCTGCTTTCTTTGAGGGGAGGGGCTTCCTGAGTTTAAAAATTAACTGCTCTGCTTGAGGGGAGGGGCTTCCTGAGTTTGAAAATTAACTGCTTTGTCTGAGAGGCGGAGCTTCCTGGTTATCCTATATAAACCAGTGTCTGAACCCAAGGGGCAGCTGGGCTTTCCACAGAAGTTGAGGAAGCAGGAACCCATTTTGTTTCCTTCTGCTTCAGGGTAAGCTTCTTTAAATTTAACAGCTTTCAGTGCTGCTTTCTTTGAGAGGCGGGGCTTCCTGAGTTTAAAAATTAACTGCTCTGCTTGAGGGGAGGGGCTTCCTGAGTTTGAAAATTAACTGCTTTGTCTGAGAGGCGGAGCTTCCTGGTTATCCTATATAAACCAGTGTCTGAACCCAAGGGGCAGCTGGGCTTTCCACAGAACTCGTACACTCAGTAACCTATACTTTCACCCCTGCATACAGACAACAACATCAAACACACACCAAGAGGAGGTCATTAGCAACCTCCAGATGGAACAAACACGAAAACTTCCCATCTCATGCACAAGCTGTGGCATGTTCAGCTTTTTCACACTACAGTTACTCAATTACATCTGCCCCAAGTGTACACAGATCACTCGCATGGAACACAGGATACGACAACTCGAGGACCGTATTAAGACCCTTAAGGACATTCAGGAACTTGAGCTGTTCTTAGACACCACACACCACACTGGCCTAGACACGCAGCCCATATCACACCAACATTACGGGGAGGCTCAACAGAACAGCACCTCAGATGTCGACAACCCTCAGGCTTGGAGAAATGTCACCCTTAGAAGGACACATAGGACCCGGAAGCCTCCTCAGAATACTTCCGCTCAGCTGCAGTTACACAATAGATTCCAAATTCTCACACAACTAGCACCTGACCAAGAAACACAACATATTGGGGAAGACCAGAATGGCTTAGATACTGATCAGTGGCTCATCCTTGATCAGTGTGCGGGGGATAGCCCTGACTGGGACAACACTTCACAACATTCACACTTGCACAATCCTGCAGGTGTACCATCCCCAACCATAGACCAGGAGCAACAGGAACACATACAGGAGAACCATAGGCTCTTGGACGAATCTCAATGGATTGTCCTTGACGAATGCACCGGGGATGTCGAGGAGGAGGACAACACTTTTCACCTACACAATTCACACCAACAGGATCACTTTTCTGGAGACCTACACACTACATTGCACAAAAGGGGCCCTGTCATTCCGGAAAGTAAACAGGTCTTGGTAGTAGGCGACTCCCTCCTTAGAGGAACGGAAGCTGTCATTTCCAGACCAGATGGGATGGCTCGAGAAATATGCTGCCTACCGGGGGCAAAAATACACCATATCACTCAGAGGCTCACCAGGCTCCTCAAGCCCTATCACCGTCCTCCCCTCATGTTGATTCATGTAGGAACCAATGATACTGCAAGGCATACGTTTCAAAAGATCACAAATGATTTTCGAGCTCTAGGAGCAATGCTAAAAGAATGTAATGTACAGGTGGTCTTTTCATCCCTCCTCCCTGTTGTAAGACACGGACCCACAAGAGCCAGAAAAATAGTACAGGTCAATGACTGGCTTAGAAAATGGTGTCAGGAGGAACGCTTTGGCTTCCTCGACCATGGCCTGCTTTTCCAGGAGGATGGCCTACTGGCAAGGGATGGGGTGCATCTCACACAAGTAGGAAAACACCTTTTTGCTCACAGACTCGCAAACCTCATTAGACGCACTTTAAACTAGGTCCACCGGGGGAGGGGGACAACAGCCTTGCGAACACTACTTTACCCATAATGTCTGGGAATCGCCAGAAGGCTAAACGGAGGGCTGCACAAACACAGCAAGGACCAAGGACCAAAAGCACAATAATCCCAATTAAACAGCTCAAGGGAAGATCCCAGGGGCTCACATGTCTTTACACTAATGCACAGAGCATGGGAAATAAACAAGACGAACTCCAACTTCTAGCACAACACCACAAATATGATATCATAGCCATCACTGAAACCTGGTGGGATGACTCCTATCGCTGGAATGTAGATATCGAGGGGTATAACCTCTTTCACAGAAACCGAACAAAGGGGAGAGGAGGCGGAGTAGCCTTATATGTCAAAAACTCTTATGCTGCAGAAGAAATTCAAGACAGCAATCTGGGAAACCAGCTTGAAATCATCTGGATAAGAATCAAGGGAACTGGGACTCAAAAAGATGTCGTTGTAGGCGTCTACTACAGACCCCCAAGCCAGGAGGAAGAACTTGATGAAGTCTTCTGCCAACAGTTGACCAAACAGGCACAGAGAAGAGATGTAGTAGTCATGGGCGATTTCAACTATCCCGATATTTGCTGGAAAACAAACTCGGCCAAGAGTACAAGGTCCAACAAATTCCTCGCTTGCCTTGCAGACAATTTCATGGTCCAGAAGGTAGAAGAGGCAACAAGGGGATTGGCTACTCTTGATCTCATCCTAACAAATGCGGAGGACCTGATCGATGCGGTCGAAGTGGTAGGATCCTTAGGGGCAAGTGACCATGTGCTCCTGCAATTTGAGGTACAAAGGAAGGCCGAAACTAAGACAAGTCAAACCCGCATTTTGGACTTTAGGAGAGCTGATTTCCAAAAAATGAAGGAAACGCTGAGCAGCATTCCGTGGACACAGATACTAAAAGACAAGGGAGTTACGGATGGATGGGAATTTCTCAAGAGTGAAATACTCAAGGCGCAATTGCAAACCGTGCCAACAAAGAGAAAAAATAGGACAAGTGCAAAGAAGTCAGAATGGATGTCCAAAGAACTTCTAACTGTGCTAAGACACAAAAGAGACATGCACAAGAAGTGGAAAAAGGGAGAAATCACCAAAGAAGAATTCAAACAAATAGCCAACACCTGTAGGGAAAAGGTCCGCAAGGCTAAAGCAAAAAACGAGCTCAGACTTGCCAGGGACATTAAAAACAATAAAAAGGGCTTCTATTCTTATGTCAGTAGAAAAAGGAAAAACAAGGAGGCGATAGGACCTCTTCGAGGAGAAGATGAGGCAATGCTGACAGGGGATAGGGAAAAGGCAGAACTACTTAATGCCTTCTTTGCCTCGGTCTTCTCACAAAAAGAGAGTCTTCAACCTCAGCAAGATGGAGTGGATGAGGGATTGGAGGACATCCAACCCCAAATTGGGAAAGAAGTCGTCCAGGAATACCTGGCCGCTCTTAATGAGTTCAAGTCCCCAGGGCCAGATCAACTACACCCAAGAGTATTGAAGGAACTAGCGGAAGTCATTTCGGAACCATTGGCAACCATCTTTGAGAGTTCTTGGAGAACGGGAGAAGTTCCAGCAGATTGGAGGAGGGCCAATGTGGTCCCAATCTTCAAGAAGGGAAAAAAGGACGACCCAAACAACTACCGTCCGGTCAGCCTCACGTCGATACCGGGCAAGATTCTGGAAAAGATTGTTAAGGAAGCGGTCTGCAAACACTTAGAAACAAATGCAGTCATCGCTAATAGTCAACATGGATTTATCAAAAACAAGTCATGCCAGACTAATCTGATCTCTTTCTTCGATAGAGCTACAAGCTGGGTAGATGCGGGGAATGCCGTGGATGTAGCGTACCTGGATTTCAGTAAAGCCTTCGACAAGGTCCCCCATGACCTTCTGGCAAGGAAACTAGTCCAATGTGGGCTAGGCAAAACTACAGTGAGGTGGATCTGTAATTGGTTAAGTGGACGAACACAGAGAGTGCTCACTAATGCTTCCTCTTCATCTTGGAAAGAAGTGACGAGCAGAGTGCCGCAGGGTTCCGTCCTGGGCCCGGTCCTGTTCAACATCTTTATTAATGACTTAGATGAAGGGCTAGAAGGCATGATCATCAAGTTTGCAGACGACACCAAATTGGGAGGGATAGCCAATAGTCCAGAGGACAGGAGCAGGATTCAAAATGATCTTGACAGATTAGAGAGATGGGCCAAAACTAACAAAATGAAGTTCAACAGTGACAAATGCAAGATACTCCACTTTGGCAGAAAAAATGAAATGCAAAGATACAGAATGGGGGACGCCTGGCTCGAGAGCAGTATGTGTGAAAAAGATCTTGGAGTCCTCGTGGACAACAAGTTAAACATGAGCCAACAATGTGATGTGGCGGCAAAAAAAGCCAATGGGATTTTGGCCTGCATCAATAGGAGCATAGTGTCTAGATCTAAGGAAGTAATGCTACCCCTCTATTCTGCTTTGGTTAGACCACATCTGGAATATTGTGTCCAATTCTGGGCACCACAATTCAAGAGAGATATTGACAAGCTGGAATGTGTCCAGAGGAGGGCGACTAAAATGATCAAGGGTCTGGAGAACAAGCCCTATGAGGAGCGGCTTAGGGAACTGGGCATGTTTAGCCTGAAGAAGAGAAGGCTGAGAGGAGATATGATAGCCATGTATAAATATGTGAGAGGAAGCCACAGGGAGGAGGGAGCAAGCTTGTTTTCTGCTTCCTTGGAGACTAGGACGCGGAACAATGGCTTCAAACTACAAGAGAGGAGATTCCATCTGAACATTAGGAAGAACTTCCTGACTGTGAGAGCCGTTCAGCAGTGGAACTCTCTGCCCCGGAGTGTGGTGGAGGCTCCTTCTTTGGAAGCTTTTAAGCAGAGGCTGGATGGCCATTTGTCAGGGGTGATTTGAATGCAATATTCCTGCTTCTTGGCAGGGGGTTGGACTGGACGGCCCTTGAGGTCTCTTCCAACTCTTTGATTCTATGATTCTATAGGATGGAGCCATGATTGCAAAGCTAGCCACCGGGATTGTGGCACAGCTGTCTGAGTGTCAACTGCATTAAGATCATTCTGACCAAAAGGTCATGAGTTCGAAGCCAGCCCGGGTTGGAATGGGCTTCCAACCAATTGTGTAGCCTGTTGTCGACCTTTGCAACCCGAAAGACAGTTGCATCTGTCAAGTAGGAAAATTAGGTACCACCTTAAAGTGTGGGGAAGCTAAATTAACTAATTTACGAGGCCATAAAAAAGACTCCAGGAAAACACTCCAGCAAAAAAGCATGCGTGGAATGCGGAAGTACTTCATCAGTGTCGCAGATGGACGATGAAAGCGACAGCTCCCCTGGCGGCCAGAAAAAGTTAAATAGCCTCTGTGTATGTCTGTATACGTTGTATGTCAAATCGGCATTGAATGTTTGCCATATATGTGTACACTGTAATCCGCCCTGAGTCCCCTGTGGGGTGAGAAGGGCGGAATATAAAAGCTGTAAATAAATAAATAAATAAATAAATGTGTAACACGGATGTGCTCATTAAATTATATGAGATTACAAGACTCAAGATCCCCATCACCCATATATTTATTTGCCCATGGGAGCATGGAAGTGGCCTTTCCAGATGTTTTCATTTGTGTTGTTTGTATACATGGCATGAAAATGTTTTCGAAAACTTCAGCCATTTACATGACATCCAAGCACATGCTGCATGTTGGTACCAAACAGATGTAAAAACAATTGCAAAGGGAACAGCATCAGGCCATCTGCCCAAAGTGAGAGCCCTGAAGCATTTTTTGGAAGCTTCAGATTTGTTGAATTGGATGGATACACTCACCAGGATCCTGTGGGTTCTTTTTTCCTTTGGAGGAAGGAAGTCTCTGATGTTTAAAACTTTGGGGATTTTTCCTCCTTCTTAAAAAAGAAAAGCAGAAATCGCTGTCCAGACAGGAAGTGATTAAGAGGTGAATAAAGATTTCAAATAGACTCGGGGTCAAGGCAAGGATGGAAGGCTGGCTGTGCGCCTGGGATGCTTTGGGAGAGGAAGAGAAGGAGGCGGAATAATGAACCCAGGAATTTAGGATGAAGCCGTGGGAAAGAAAGAGGAGGTTTTCCTTTTGGAGAAGCCTTTCAGCCTTTGAGGGCCTGGGTAGTAGGAAATTAGGCATTTGTTCCCCATTAGCTCTCTTGTGTGCACAGACATACACTAACCCAACCTCCTTAAAATTGTCTTGGTTCCTCATTTCATAAAGGAATAAGATGTTTTAACCATATCCAGGTTTCCTTTACTTAACTATTCCCTCTCACAGACATGAGTGAAATCTGGGCTACCTCTTCCAAAACTCTGGTGCATCTATTGTCTCATAATATTAAGTTTAAGAGAGAGTTTAGCAATAAAATAACTATATTTAAGAGTCGAGTATTGTATCCAATACCTTATCAGTTGTCTCATATGCTCACAATGAGAGTTTCAGGGCAAATGTGGACAGTGTCAAACCTAATCAAAGCAACAAGTACAAATATTAACTTGACAGTTATCTCTCCATGTTTGCAGCTTTGACTTTGCGGTATTCGATTATTCACTGAATTTATTAAAAATGTGTTCTCCAGAAATTTCAAGGTCCTCCTGTGTGACTCTGTGGTTAATTTCCTCCAGTTGTGGTGGAGAACCTAGAGATTTGAGAGAGAATATATTTTTGGCATTATTTACATCAGTGGTTCTCAACCTTCCTAATGTCGCACCCCCTTCATACAGTTCCCCCAACCATAAAATTATTTTCGTTGCTACTTCATAACTGTAACTCTCCTACTGTTATGAATCGTAATGTATATATCTGATGTGCAGGATGTATTTTCATTCACTGGACCCAATTTGGCACAAATATCCAATACGCCCAAATTTAAATACTGGTGGGCTTGGGGGAAAGGTTGATTTGGTTATCTGGGATTTGTAGTCCACCTACAATCAAAGAGCATTCTGGACTTCGCCAAAGATGGAATTGAATCAAATTTGACACACAGACCTCCCATGTCCAAGAGAAAATACTGGGTTTGGTAGGCATTGATATTGAGTTAGGAGTTGTAGTTCACCTACATCTAGAGAATACTGCGGACTCAAACAATGATGGATCTGGACCAAACTTGGAACAGATACTCAATATGCCCAAATGTGAAAACCAGTGGAGTTTGGTTAGTCCTTGACATTTGGGAGTTGTAATTGTTGGGATTTATAGTTTACTTACAATTAAGGAGCATTCCGAAACCCACCAACAATGGAATTGGGCCAAACATCCAACACAGAACCCCCATGACCAAAAGAAAATACTGTGTTTCCTAGTGGTCTATGGTGACCCCTCTGACACCCCCTCGTGACTCCCCCCCCCCCCCGGAGTCCTGACCCCCAGGTTGAAAAATGCTGGTCTAGTTATTCCAGTTGGTAGCAGGCAATCTGATCCATACAGTTGTTTTAGACTACAACTCCTGTACAATACAGTGAGTGGGGAACATGGGAACTGTAATCTAATACTCTGAGAACTATAGGCTGCCACGTCTTATCAGTTCATACAGAGCTGGAAGTATGGAATGACCAAAATGCGGCTTTACAAATAAGAACTCTCCTCCCACATGAAATCTTCAAGTTTACTTTTGGGAAACGATATTAATTATCCCACTTAGGAAATGTACTAGAATTAACTGCAACTTATTTCCAGTTGCAGATATGTGCATCCCTACTGCTAGTTTTGAGTGTGCTGTGTCCAATTAATTTGTCTCTCCATAGAGGAAAGCACATGACTTAATTTCCAAAGAAGTTTTATAGGAGGACTTTGGTAAGCTGGGAGAAGAAACTGAGTAAGAATTGGGAAGGAGATTATAGCCTTTCACAATAGTTTTCCAGCGTTTCCTCACTTGCATCTCCAGTGGCATGAAAAGCCTTTCCTAGTCTGACTTCCTCTCTGTTCTCCTGTTGTTTTCCCAGTGAATCTTGCAAAGAAAACCCTATGACGGAATACACATAATAAATGAAGAACTTTACTCACACTTAACTTGTTTCTGGATGCTTCTACTCCATCAACTCCGCTGGACTGGCCACGTTGTCAGAATGCTCGATCACTGTCTCCCAAAGCAGTTACTAGACTCCCAACTCAAGAGCTGGAAAAGTAATGTTGGTGGACAGGAAAAGAGATTTAAACATGGGCTCAAAGCCAACCTTAAAAACTGTGGCATAGACACTGAGAACTGTGAAGCCCTGGCCCTCGTGCCTTCTAACTGGAGGTCAGCTGTGACCAGCAGTGCTGCAGAATTCAAAGAGGCACGAATGGAAGGTGAAAGGGAGAAACATGTGAAGAGGAAGGCACATCAAACCAACCCTGACCGGGACCGCCTTCCACCTGAAAACCTGCAGGAGAACATACGGATCAAGAATAGTGCTCCACAGCCACCTATGGACCCACCGACAAGACACTACACCTGGAGGACCATTATCCTCAGGCTACGAGGGATCGCCTAAGTAAGTAAAGTAAGTTTCTGGATTACAGCCTGCTGATTTGCATATTTGTTCTTCACTGTCATTAACCAAGATGCCTTCTAGTTGCTTCATGGACTTCCTTTATTTTATTTTAATTGCCCTCTTTAGGTACTTGATTTACTCATCTATGGCAAGACAGACCTATCTATAGATGATCATGTCAGAAACGTTCCCCTGCCTTCATTCCCTCATTGGCATTGTGCTCATCATAGCTTTTTACAAGGAACTAGCTGTACCCGTTGCTGTAGCCAGCCTTCCCTCCCTCTTTCTTTCTCTCCTTCCTTCTCTACTTCTTTCCTTCCTTTCCTTTTTTTTCTTTCTTTCCCTCCTTCCTTCCTTCCTTCCTTCCTTCCTTCCTTCCTCCCTTCCTTCCTTTGTTTTCTACCTCTTTCCTTCCTTCCCCTCCCTTTTTCTTTCTCTCCTTCCTTCTCTTCCTCTTTCCTTCCTTCTGCTCCCTTTTTCTTTCTCTCCTTTGTTCCTTCTCTGCCTCTTTCCTTCCTTCCCCGCCCCTTTTCTTTCTCTCCTTCCTTCTCTGCCTTTTTCTTTTCTTCCCTTCCCTTTTTCTTTCTCTTCTACCTTCCTTCCTTCTCTACCTCTTTCCTTCCTTCCCCTCCCTTTTGTTTATCTCCTTCCTTCTCTACCTCTTTCCTTCCCCTCCCTTTTTCCACCCATCTGTCCTTCCTTCCTTCCTTCCTTCCTTCCTTCCTTCCTTCCTTCCTTCCTTCCTTCCTTCCTTCTTTACCCCATTCCTTCCTTCCCCTCCCTTTTTCCTTCCTTCCTTCCTTCCTTCCTTCTCTACCTCTTTCCTTCCTTCCCCTTCCTTTTTCTTTATCTCCTTCCTTCTCTACCTCTTTCCTTTCTTCCCCTCCCTTTTTCTTTATCTCCTTCCTTCCTTCTCTACCACTTTGCTTCCTTCCACTCCCTTTTTCTTTTTCTCCTTGCTTCCTTCTCTACCTATTCTTGGACTGCAACTCCCAGCAGTCCTCCTGGACCTACCTATCTATCTCAATCTAATCTATCTATCTGGAGGATTGCTAGGAGTTGCAGTCCAGGAATAGGAAATTGGAAATATGCAGGGATTGGGATGCTCTCAAAGAAATCCAAGGAGAAACAAGCTTGCAGCTTGGAAGCAGTGCATTTGGAGCATCCTCCTCCCAAAAGGGCCTAGTTTAGGGGATGCTGGGAGCTGTCGTTTTCGCACATGCACTGTATCATTATTTAGCTTTCGGGGGTTTTTAAGTCCTTTCTGCTATTTTTGGGAGGGGTTTATGAGTGATGGTCACTCGTTCGTCTGATAAGGGTTTCGTGTCCAAATTTGGTGTCAATTTGTCCAGTGGTTTTTGAATTATGTTAATCCCACAAATGAACATTACATTTTTATTTATATAGATAGATTTGTTTTCCCATTTTCACAACACGGTGGCAGAAAGCACAACTGTATTTGTGACCTATTATGTAAACGTTTTGAGGAACTTTCTGCCTGCGTGGAACCTTTGAGATGTTTCAGGCTAGAAATTCCAAACTTGTTGGTTAAGCTGGTTATCTTGGGTTTTGCGGGGAAGGCATACAGATGGTGACATACTGCCACTTTTAATCTAGAGCCCCAGGCATGTCAAGCTAATGGTAGATTCTTTGTCGTGCTTTTCTTCATCCTTTTCTGCCCTTATCTTGGTTTTTTTTTTTAACCTCAGAAGTTCATAGAAGCTGCTAAGCCTGTCTTTTTGGCATGAACTCACTGACTTTGGATGAAAAATAAAAGTGGAGAACTTGCAACACGCAAACCATTGATGACACGTTGAAAGTAGAGCTCCAGATTCTCAGTGTTGGCTTTTTGTGAAGCAGGGGAATAACCTGAAAATTATGCCCCAAGACAGGCCCTTTGCTAAGGTGGAAGGTGTGTGGTTTCAGGCACATGATAGGGAAAAGAGTTGACCTCAGGGGTACATATTTGAGAATTTTGAAGGAGTTGGCTAATTCATAGCATTTTGATTGTTAGCAGCATCACTAATTCATGGCATTTATTGCCTTTGTGGTATGAGAACTGTGGGAACTTACAGTGGCCCCTGAGGTGAACCTATCATGGTGTTTTCTTGGCATTATTTATTCAGAGGAGGTTTGCCTTTGCCTTCTTTTAGCGGGAACGTGACTTCCCAAGGTCATCTGGTGGGTTTCCATGGCTCAACGAGGAGTTGAATCCTGGTCTGCCAGAAGACTGATCCAGCACTCAGACTGTTGCACCATGCTGGGTTGTTCACTATAGAAAACTATATGAAGTGTACCACTCATTTTGAGTTTGAAAACAAATGTATCAGCAACAGGCATTTCTGAAATATGTTGAAATAAGTTGTGTAATTTCCTGCAGTGGTAACAATCTGATTACAAAATCATAATTGTGGTGTTTGTTATTATAAGTCCAGATTTCTGCACACAAAAGGCACTGCTACTGTGTCCACCAAATTCCTTTCTATTCAACCATTCCATGTGCTTTTCACATACCTGTGCCTGGGGGGAATTTGCAAGGTCCCTTAGGTTGGTGGTGTCCAACCTTTGATCCTTTAGGTGTTTTGGACTTCAGTTCACAGAATTCCTGAGCACTGGACAAGGTTGTTAAAGGGTGTTAAACCTTCTCTGTGCTTTCCACAGATATACATATCTGATTCATCTTTTTCGTAAATTGGGGACTGCCTATACTATATTAAATTCCCAGAGCAGGCACCTCTGTAGGATTCTCAGGATCCTCTAAGGTAAAACTGTGATATGCTGGGTTCAGAAGTGAGGGTGTTTTTAGTGGCATTCAGTTGTATGAATGGTTTCATGTAACCACAGTCCATCTGAGAATGAAACCCCTGTGGATACAGGGTGTATCTCTATGGCAGGAAACGAGCATTGTGCTGCATTGTCTGGGTTTTGATGTTCCTGCTCTGATGCAGAGCCTTTGAAGCATGTCCTTAGCATCCTAACTACAGAAGACTGGGTGACTTGGAAGGTGCTGAACAGACTGCGCTCTGGCACCACGGGATGCAGAGCCAACCTTAATAATGGGGCTACAAAGTAGAAACCACGACATGCAAGTGTGGAGAAGAGCAAACCACTGACCACCTGCTGCAGTGCAACCTGAGCCCTGCCACATGCACAATGGAGGACCTTCTTGCGGCAACACCAGAGGCACTCCAAGTGGCCAGATACTGGTCAAAGGACATTTAATCAACTACCAAACTTGCAAACTTTGTGCTTTTTTATCTGTTTGTTTGTTTGTTTTGTTCTGTTAGAAATGTAATACAATGGACTGATTGCCCCTGACACAATAGATAAATAAATAAATAACATCCTAATTTTACTGCAGTGGGTTTGTGGTGGGGGTTCCCAAGACTGAGGATTTATTGAGACATCGGGTACCTTGGTTTATGCAAACTTTACTCTTCACCAGGGCGGACCACAACCCTGTGCCAAGAACTTCCATCCAGGCTTGCCATTGACTCTTCCTGGACAAGAAGATAGATAGATGGATGGATGGATAGACGGATAGATGGATAGACGGATAGACAGATAGAGGAGGGCTTAATTTGGCTCATATTATTTCTGCTTTGTGTGGATACTACCCTCCCTGCAATCTCCACAAAAGCAAAGTGCGGACAATAACGCTGTTCTCCTGCCTTTACATCTGCTAAAGTAGCATTTGTAGCAAGCGAACAGCTTGAATTATCTGAATGTAGATTGCAGGAACACATTGCAACACAGCTTGAGTTCTGCATGAGCCTGTTTGAGTTTCTGTGCCTTTTTTTAAAGAGTTCAAAAGTTTGATTTCTGGCATTAAGAAGCCTTGTCTTTTGTAGAGAGGTGTGAGGGCCACACTGTGCTGTGCGAATGAACTCAAGAGGTGTAGCAGCTACTGCTGTGGCTGAGTGCGCAACACACTTTCTGCAATGTCTTTTAATGCAGGTCCCATGCAAAGACAGTGAAATAAAGCCTTTTGTTTCTTGCAGTGCCAAAACATTGAAGACTTGGCACCAAAGAGAGCAGTCTAATATTGACTCTGTCACAGCTAGTACTGCTCTTGATATGGGTATTGTAAGCCTTGTCCCTCTTCATTGACCTCTATCTATCCATCTATATCTATATATATAGCTATATATCTATATCTCTCTGTGTGTGGGGTGATATGCTGAAGGAAGAGCAACTAATATTTGTGGTGGTTTGCTACATGATTTGGGACACTACAGATACAGCAGTTAAGAGCAAGTGCAGTGGAGTGCCCTTTTTGGGGGGTTCCTTCAAAAGAGGTTGGATAGCCATCTGTCGGGAGTGCTTTGATTGTGTATTCCTCCATTTCAGAATGTGGTTGGATTGGATGGTCTTTGAGGTCTCTTCCAACTCTGATTTAATGAATACAGGGGTTCCCCTCCTTCAGAAGACACTCTCTCACATATTCAAGCCAGTGGAAATGATTATGGAGTTCAGTTTTTTCATCCAAAGATGTCAATTGTAGTTCAAAAAGGCATTTATTTGAAATTTCTTTCTGTCAGTGTGTCTCTAAGATCCTACAAGATTGTTTTATATCTTTTTGGCTAACACTACTGAAACATTTAGTGAAAGAAGAGAGTCATTCAGTTCTTGTGGGTTTTTTCGGGCTATATGGCCATGTTCTAGAGGCATTTCTCCTGACGTTTCGCCTGCATCTATGGCAAGCATCCTCAGAGGTAGAGGTCTACCTCTACCTCTGAGGATGCTTGCCATAGATGCAGGCGAAACGTCAGGAGAAATGCCTCTAGAACATGGCCATATAGCCCGAAAAAACCCACAAGAACTGAGTGATTCCGGCCATGAAAGCCTTCGACAATACAAGAGAGTCATTGTCCCATATAGCTGTCTTCTCTTGAGCACATCCTAGCATGAGAGTATCCTTCTTGAATTCTAGTGCCCAGACCTGGACATAACATTCCAGGTAACCAAGGCTGAACAGAGTGGTAGAGCATGTGCTTTTTATGCAGAAGGCAGGGTTCCTCTAATGCCTAATTACTCACTGGAGGGAAGGACATTAGAGGCAAAGATGAAGTACTTTGGCCACATAATGAGAAGACAGGAAAGCTTAGAGAAGATAATGATGCTGGGGAAAAAGGAAGGAAAAAGGAAGAGGGGCCAACCAAGGGCAAGATGGATGGAAGTTACCCTTGAAGTGTCTGGCTTGACTCTGAAGGAGCTGGGGGTGGCCACGGCCAACAAGGAGTTCTGACGTGGGCTGGTCCATGAGGTCACGAAGTGTCCGACTGAATGAATAAACAGCAAACTGTTTGAGGGCACAGCAGGTTAAACCACTGAGCTGCTGAACTTGCTGATTGAAAGGTCGGAGGTTCAAATCCGCAGGATGAGGTGAGCGCCTGCTGTTGGCTCCAGCTTCTGCCAACCTAGCAGTTAAAAAACATGCAAATGTGAGTAGCTCAATAGGTACCGCTTCAATGGAAAGGTGATAGCGCTCTATGCACTCATGCCGGCCGCATGACCTTGGAGACGTCTACGGACTCTTCGGCTTAGAAATGGAGATAAGCACCATCCCACAGGGTCGGACACGACTGGACTTGATGTCAAAGGAAAACCTTTACCTTTTACTGTTCATATTAAAAAGTGGAAATTCAGTGTTTTATGTGATGTGTCTCCAAGGGAAGCGTGTGCCACTTTTCAACTACATCCATCAAGCAGCTGGTATTTCAGGAGAAGAGATAGGTCCTTCCCTCGGGGCCATAGGTTGCTGTAACTGTAGGGAACATGCCTTTTCACTTTCTTGCAAAATGTAGCCAGGCTCGCTTGCTTCTCTTGAGTCATATGAGTTTGCTTGTCCAGCAACATTTCTGGAATGGCAGGCCTTTCTCACGGCTTGTTTTGTAACACATACGCTGCAGTCTGAATGCTCTAGGATCATGGCTTTGGAATGTTTGGAGGTGGAAAAGTGCAACTAGACATCCCGCAGGCCAAATTCCCTTGCAGGTGTTACAGCGGCATGAAACAATATGACTGAGCACCATCTGTTGGCTTGCCAACCTTTATCCTCCTTTTCTGCTACTGCAGAGGCACCTTCACACTTTGAAGATAGAAGCCTTGTTCCATTAGCCCAGTGGTCCTCAACCTGTGAGTTCCCAGGTGTTTTGGTCTACAACTCCCAGAAACCCCAGCCAATTTACCAGCTATTAGGATTTGTGGAAGTTGAAGACCAAAACAAATGGGGACCCAGAGGTTGAGAACCACTTCATTAGCCAAACTAAAGTTGCATTATTGTTTTGACCTTTAACTTACAGAAATCCTAACCGCTGGTAAACTGGCTGAGATTTCTGGGAATTTTAGGCCAAACTACATGGGGACCCACAGATTTAGAACCACTGCATTATTGGATTCTGGAATGCCCTGGTAACATTCCCAAATGCCCAGGCATTCCCTGTCCTTGGTCACCTAGATTCTCCAATTTTGCAACCATACGAAGAATAACATTTGCTATTTGGGGTTCGTTGTCCTGTTGCCCTAAGTCAAACCTGCTAGGTAAGTCATTCACTTGCTTCAAAAGAAAATAATGGATACAAGGTGGCATTTACTTGGGGAATTTCAAAGTTGGTGAGCACAGTTCTCTTCTCCAGATTTTTATGACAACCCTATGAAGTAGACTAGATGGCAGGTGACCATTGATGAGACATTTCTAATTCAAGTGGGGTTCTGCATTTGGGTCTCCCCACACAGTTCAGCACGCTAGGCCAGGGCTTCTTAAATTTTTCCATGTGTGATCCCTTTTTACATGACCCCAGGTATATAGGTATAGGTATAAAAATTAAACATTTACCAATCAGCATTTGCAAGGCCTGCTAAACCAACTAGTTTTCTTTTTTTATGAAGTACATCTGAAACATTTTCAGCAAAGTCCTTTGTAAACACTGGACAATCGAGTCATGTAAATGTCTAAAACAGCTACTAGATTACTGTTACCAGTTTTTTCAGGACCCCAGCATTGAGCTATGGGGACCTCATTTGGGTTCAAGACCCACAGTTTAAGAAGCTATAGCCTACTGGTTGCTTTTGTGGCATAATGAAAATCACAAATAGTTCACGTTTTATTACTGTCTTAGAATCATAGAATCAAAGAGTTGGAAGAGACCTCATGGGCCATCCAGTCCAGCCCCCTGCCAAAAAGCAGGAATATTGCATTCAAATCACCCCTGACAGATGGCCATCCAGCCTCTGTTTAAAAGCTTCCAAAGAAAGAGCCTCCACCACACTCTGGGGCAGAGAGTTCCACTGCTGAACGGCTCTCACAGTCAGGAAGTTCTTCCTCATGTTCAGATGGAATCTCCTTTCTTGTAGTTTGAAGCCATTGTTTCGTGTCCTAGTCTTGCCAGAGAAAGAAAATATGCCACACAGATGATCAGTAAAGAACAAGTAGTTTACTCTTTGTAATGCAGAACAACATATATACAATCACGTGAACAGTTCCATTGACTCATACAATGTCCTTTTGAGAGAGATTCAAAATGGTCTTTAGGTGTCCATGTGGAAAATTTCCTTCCAGCAGCCCCACAGCTCAAGCCTAAAAATGTAACTGTTGCCAAAACTCCCAGGCTCAGCTAGCTTCCCAAGCATGGCCCAACCAGTCAGCTTCATGCTTTGCATTTTCAGTTAACACACTCACATACTGATTTCTACATGCTCCAACAGCTTCAACTCCTGATATCATTGATAACACAATGTTATATGCCTTTTTTCCTTGGGTTATAAATGTATTTTTATAATTAGTTCTATCATAAAACATGAAGTTTTTTAAACTGCAAAATTTTTGTTTTTGTGGGACATCCTGCAACACATTTTGCTATAGTTTTTCAATGAATATCTCATGGAGTCTCAACCAGTTCAACATAGTTTGTGGCAGCCACCAAAAAAAGTTTCTGGAGTATAACAACTACTTTCAAAGTAAATACTGCCTCTTTTGGCTGGTTCTTCCTGAAACACTTGGAGCTTCCCTAGATCCTTTATGCAAAGTACTAGCTTTGGATAGTTTTATTGTTGGCTACCACAGAGAGCTGCAGGAGCATTCGATTTTTGATCTGCTCAGCTGACTTTTGATTTTTGGATATTTCCATGCAGATAGTGGGAGCAAAGATACACCTTTTCCACCATGGTGCTTTTTCCCCTACCACACTGACTTTTGTCACAGGCAACATGCAAAGCAAACAGATATCATCAGACCTAGCTTTGAAGTCAAACTGGCTGCATTCTGCTTGCTTTCCCAGGAGAAATCAATACTTTGCCCCAGGGATAGTTGCTTTCGTATGACGACAATGATAACGAATATCCCTGTGTTTGGTATTGATTGTTCCTGGGAAGTGGGTATAGCTCAGTAGCAGGACATATGCTTTGAATTCAAAGAGCTGGTTCAGTGCCAGCTAGAAAAACATTGGGTATATCTGTATTGGCGAAGGCTTTCATGGCCAGAATCATTGGGTTGTTGTGTGTTTTCCGGTCTGTATGGCCATGTTCCAGAAGCATTATCTCCTGACATTTCACCTGCATCTATGGCAGTCATCTTCTGACCTCACAACTTCTGAGGATGCCTGCCACAGATGCAGGTGAAATGTCAGGAGAGAATGCTTCTGGAAAATGGCCATACAGCCTGGAAAACACGCAACAACCCATTGGGTATCTCACCTGATAGAAAAAGAATAGGACTTCGAAGGGCAGCTAAGAAGTGTACCGATACATCACTGAACACTAAAGGTTGGATGGTTCATGCCATGTTATTCCCTGATTCTATGTATAGTTGTGAAAAATTGAATGGTGAAAAAAGTCGATAGGAAGGAAATTTTAAGCTGCCCTGAGTCCCCCCTCGAGGATTGAGAAGGATGAGGTACAAATGTTTGAAATAAATAAATAAATGAATAAATAAATAAATAATACAATGGGTCAGACATTCTTGGATCTTTTGGCTGCTTAACCGAAAACAGATTTTTCCATTAGCTGATTTTCGAAAGGAAAACGCATAATAGAATCATAGAATTGGAAGAGACCTCATGGGCCATCCAGTCCAACCCCCTGCAAAGAAAGCAGGAATATTGCATTCGAAGCACCCCTGACAGATGGCCATCCAGCCTCTGTTTAAAAGCTTTCAAAGAAGGAGCCTCCACCACACTCCAGGACAGAGAGTTCCACTGCTGAACTGCTCTCACAGTCAAGAAGTTCTTCCTAATGTTCAGATGGAATCTCATTTCTTGTAGTTTGAAGCCATTGTTCTGCGTTCTAGTCTCCAGTGAAGCAGAAGACAAGGCTTCCTCTCACATACTTATACATGGCTATCTCATCTCCTCTCAGCCCTCTCTTCTTCAGGCTAAACATGCCCAGCTCTTTAAGCCACTCCTCATAGGGCTTGTTCTCCAGACCCTTGATCATTTTAGTCATCCTCCTCTGGACACATTCCAGCTTGTCTATATCTCTCTTCAATTGTGGTGCCCAGAATTGGACACAATATTCCAGGTGTGGTCTGATCAAGGCAGAGTAGAGGATGGGGAGCATGACTTTCCTGGATCTAGACATTATGCTCCTATTGGACACAATATTCCAGGTGTGGTCTGATCAAGGCAGAATAGAGGATGGGGAGCATGACTTTCCTGGATCTAGACATTATGCTCCTAAGCCAAAATCCCATTGGCTTTTTTGTGTACCCATTGACATTCGGATACCAAAAACTGATCACCCTCTAGCCAGGTTGTACAAGCCTACTACCCATGTGAAAAATTTTGATTTTGGAATATTTCAGAATTCTGAGTAAGACGTATTAAACTTGAATGTTGTTGCCACTTCCCTTAAATTAACTGTTGCAGGTGAATCCTTTGTAATTATTGGGCTTTTCGTTTGGGGAGGAATTCCCGAAACCGCTAATCCCAGGATTCTGTAGAATGTTGTCATGACATCTAAAGTGGGATCACACTGTTATAATTGTGCGCTCTAAAAGAACCAACAATAAAAGAAAAAGAATATGAACAAGTCTCTAACTAGGACCCTGGAAAGCCCATCTAGATAGAGAATATTGGGTTAGTTTAACAGTGAGCCGTGTTTGATTTCTGTAACCTATTTGAGAAATGATGGGAGCTGTAGTTCAACTGTAGTTCTGCATGTTGCTCACTACTGAAACTGTTGGACAAACATCTGTACCAGGAATAATTACTATTATTTGGGTTGTTGTAGGTTTTTTTGGGCTGTATGGCCATGGTCTAGAGGCATTCTCTCCTGACATTTCGCCTGCATCTATGGCAAGCATCCTCAGAGGCAGTGAGGTCACTACCTCTGAGGATGCTTGCCATAGATGCAGGCAAAATGTCAGGAGAGAATGCCTCTAGACCATGGCCATACAGCCTGAAAAAACCTACAACAACCCAGTGATTCTGGCCATGAAAGCCTTCGACATTACTATTATTTATTTATTCATATCCAATGAATTCAATGCAACATTGCTTCCACTTGCATTCCTTTTCTGTTCTCTCTGCAACCCTTTGAAATGAACTTTTTTCTATCAGTTTTTCATCTAGCTAGATGTACTAGATCTGACCAGTGACCACAGTGACCAGTTCTCCATCTGGCATCACTGGTGGTTGAAAGGAGATGCTTGAAGTTAAAGATGATGCATAGACGCAGAGTTAGGTTTCAGGCGTTGACAAGAACTCAAATGGATCATTGCGCAAACCTGTTGCAATGCCCATACCTCAGTGTCACAAGCAAAGGTGTCAACTATATCGCCGGGATCATTGTGTTCCTTGTGGCTGTGAATCAGCATGATTTCCTCACGCCTACATCGGAGGATACTATAAAAAAGCAGTATAGTTATGATACAGAAAGCAGAGGTCTGTGTTTATTAAATGAAGTGGAGTCAGTCTTATCACCCTGATAGGAATGGCGCCTTCTTTTCGCCCTTCGGAGTACCTTCGATCAAAGAAGCCGGCGGAAGGTTACCTGAGGCTCAAATGAATCAACTCGCTGTGATAATTCTTGGCCATTGCCCAGGAAGGTACACAAGAGTTGGGGCGGGGTGTGTTGCCCATACAATGGAAAGCGGCAAAGGCCCAGGACTTGTTCTAGCACTGCTTCTACTGCTGGAATTGAACTAGAATGCAACAGCTGTAGCTCAAGTTTGGCAAAGAATAAACAATTCTCTTGTAGGTTGTTGTAGGTTTTTCGGGCTGTATGGTCATGTTCTAGAAGTATTCTCTCCTGACATTTCGCCTGCATCTGTGGCAGGCAACCTCAGAGGTAGTGGGGTCTGTTGGAAACTAGGAAAATGGGGTTTATATATCTATGGAAAACATAAATTCTCTTGTCTGGAGTAGAAAAGATTTTGGACCACAGAGAAAAAGTGACAAAGTTCCAATAGCAATGCTAAACTGAGCATGCACCTTCTCCCAAGGCTTTATTGTATAGATTAGGGCCAGAGACATTTTGGGTTTGGGATTTTTTCATAGAATCACAGAGTTGGAAAAGAATTCCAAGAGCCATGCAGGAATATTGACATCCAGAGTCTCTTTAAAAACCTCCACAGAAGGAGGCTATCACCCTCTGAGGCAACATATTCTGTTGTCAAAAAGGATTTTGGTTGTGAGGTTGGACCTCACAACCTCTGAGGATGCTTGCCATAGATGCAAGCGAAACGCCGGGAGAAATGCCTCTAGAACATGGCTCTATAGCCCGAAAAAACCCACAAGAACCTAGATTTTGGAATACATGTTTTTCCATGTATGTACATAATGATTGTCATTGTATACACAGTATTTTTTTTAATGAAACAAACTTTGTGTTCATTTAAGGAGGAGCTCCACTGTTCCATCCCCTATGAGCTCCTCCTTTGTAAATATATCTTTCACTGCTATCTCATCCAGAGTTTTATCATTTTATGTTATATGTTTGGCCCGCCCTCTGTGTTTGATTTTTTGTTATGTTATTTTGCACTGTTTATTTTACTTGAATGTTTTATTTATTCCATTGTGATGTTATTTCTTGTTGATCTGTATTTTGTATTGTCGAAGGCTTTCATGGCCGGAATCACTGGGTTGTTGTAGTTTTTTTCGGGCTATATGGCCATGGTCTAGAGGCATTCTCTCCTGATGTTTCGCCTGCATTTTATTTTGCTGTGACATACCATGGGGCTTGGCCTCATGTAAGCTGCTCCAAGCCCCCCCTTGGGGAGATGTTGGTGGGGTATAAATAATAATAATAATAATAATAATAATAATAATAATAATTATTATTATTATTATTATCTCAGCCTATGTGGATCATTTTGGATGAATTCGGGGTATTTTGGATACTTGAATTTGCCTCTTCTTTCACTTCTGCCCACGAATCTCCGATTCAATGTGGTTAAAGGTAAAGGTAAAGGCTTCCCCTTGACACTAAGTCTTGTGTCCAACTCTGGGGGGTGTTCATAGACACCTCCAAAGTCATATGGCTAGCTTGACTGCATGGAGCACTGTTACCTTACCACAGAAGCAGTTCCTATTCATCTACTCACATTTGTATGTTTTCGAACTGCTAGGTTGACAGAAGCTGGGGCTAATAGCAGGAGCTCACGCCACTTCCCGGATTCAAATTGCTGACCTTTTGGTCAATTTCAGCAGCTCAGCGGTTTAACCTGTGGTATCTTTGGAAAAAGTAACGCCTTCCAAGTAGCATTATTTCTTGCAATTCTGCCGTTGTGATTCTCTCTGTAGGGATTTAACTCAGACATTTTGTCAGGCTGTTTTGACAGCCAGAACCACAGTCATTTTATTTTCCGAGAGCCACTGAATCTCAGTTCCTGGATTTTGGTATTTCATAACTTTGATTCTACTTTCCCTTTAGGTTGCTGCATCTGTTACACAAATCTGTTGTTTTCCCTTTTTTTAGTTTCTCTGAATAAAATACACCACACACAGTTCTTTTTTAAAAAAAATCAATGTTTTTGTCATGTCGGTTGTTATCCAGTATTACTGAAGTGTGGACATTAATGTTAAAGTACAGTTTCTTTTAGTGCCTTTGGATGGATTTTTATGTTTCATGTTGGAGAATCAAAAGTGTCCGAAAGTCTGTTAGAAGACGTTAAAGCCTTTAGTACTATTTACTATGGATTTCTCCTAAAATGTTAGTCAGTCACATATTACAAAATAAAAAAGTCAAATGCAAGTTGTGAAAAAACTAGGGGATGAAGCAAATCTAAGGTCATTATTTAGATTTAGGATGTCAAATTCCTATAAAACCAGGATGCATTAGAAGGAAGAAGAGTTAAGAAAAGGAAGAGAGAAAGCCCAATCTAACACTTCCTTCCACCTCAGTGCTACTTTCTTCATCATCAAAGATTTCTATTTTTTGAGATGTATGTCTTCTATATCTTTATAATAAACGAGCCGCACCCTGCCATGCGTTGCTGTAGCCCAGTCTGTGTATATATGTTTTGTGTGTGTGTATATATGTGAGTGTATATATTTATGTACATATGTATATATGTGATTATGCGCATGCATTGTAGGGTTTTTTTTTTTTGCTTTTTAAGACTCTTCCACTGTGTTTTCCAGTGTCTTTATGAGTGATGGTCAGTCGTTGGCCTTAGAGGTGTATTGTATCCAAATTTGGTGTCAATTTGTCCAGTGGTTCTTGAGTTATGTTAATCCTACAAATGAACATTATATTGTATTGTTGAAGGCTTTCATGGCAGGAATCACTGGGTTGTTGTAGGTTTTTTCGGGCTATATGGCCATGGTCTAGAGGCATTCTCTCTTGACATTTCACCTGCATCTATGGCAAGCATCCTCAGAGGTAGTGAGGCATTCTCTCCTGATGTTTCGCCTGCATCTATGGCAGGCATCCTCACTACCTCTAAGGATGCTTGCCATAGATGCAGTTGAAATGTCAAGAGAGAATGCCATGGCCATATAGCTCAAAAAAACCTACAACAACTCACCGAACATTACATTTTTATTTATATAGATTGTGGCAAGTTCTTGGTGGTATGGGGATCCCAAGTCACCTTGCCTGTCTCCAGAGGAATCTCTATAATGACAGTAAGAACAGACCACAGAACAACAGACTGATTTAAGACTGGGAAAGGAGTACGGCAGGGCTGATTCCTCTCACCCGATCTATTCAACTTGTATGCAGAACATATCATGCAATGTGCAGGGCTTGATGAATCCAATGCTGGAGTCAAAATCGCTGGAAGAAATATTAACAGTCTTAGATATGCAGATGATACCACTTTGATGGCTGAAAGTGAGGAAGAGCTGAGGAGCCTTCTAACCAAGGTGAAAGAAGAAAGTGCGAAAGCTGGGTTGCAGATAAACATCAAAAAGAAAGAAAGAAAGAAAGAAAACCCCAAAGATTATGGCACCCAGACTGATTGATAACTGGCAAACAGAGAGAGAAAACATGGAGGTAGTGAAAGACTTTGTTACTAGGCGCGAAGATTACTGCAGACACAGACTGCAGCCAGGAAATTAGAAAACATTTTTGAATTGTGCTCTTGGAGGAAAATTCTGAGAGTGCCTTGGACTGCAAGAAGATCAAACCAGTCCATCCTCCAGGAAATAATGCCTGACTGCTCACTGGAGGGAAGGATATTAGAGGCAAATATGAAGTACTCTGACCTCATAATGAGAAGACTGGAAAGCTTGGAGAAGAGAATGATGCTGGGGAAAATGGAAGGAAAAAGGAAGAGGGGTCGACAAAGGGCAAGACGGAAGGATGGTATCCTTGAAGTGACTGGCTTGACCTTGAAGGAGCTGGGGGTGGCGACAGCCAACAGGGAGCTCTGACACGGGGTGATCTATTCGGAAGCGACTGAATGAATAAACAGCAACAACGTATCTTTTTGTTTTTAGTAGATTAACTTTTCAGGATCCCTTGAATATCATTGGGGATCCAGTTGTTTTTGTCACCAATTCCCCTTTTTATTTTTATTTTTATTTTTATTATTGCTTCTCTGTAGTACTAATTTGTTATTACTAATATAAAAACCACAATGTTTTTATTTTATTTTCTTCTTTTAGTAAGTCAATAAAGGCCTGCCAGACTTCTTTAAATTTGGGAGGGTCTCGCAATTGTATAAGCACAGTCATTTTGTCCATTTCCGACAAATCCACAAAGAAGGAATAATCTGGAATGGAGGAAGTCCACCTTCTATTTGGGTATGTGTTTAGCTTCAGCCGTGGACAGCTTTCTGTGTTGAGCCAGGAGCTATAGAAAAAACCAGTTGTATTGGGTTGAGGAACAATGCAGTACTGAAAGGTTGGGAGGACGGGCTGGAAATCAGGAGGAAAATATAACCAGGAATGTCAAGTATTCTTTGACCTGATTGTGTTGTAAATTAATTGCAGTTGCATTCCTTCACATTTTTTGCATTGGTTCATTCTGGGTAGTTGGGTGAACTGAGAGCGGTGTAGAGCAAAGGACCTGGCCCCTCATAGATAACATCTAGTTATTAGGGTGTTGCTAAACCTCCTTGATGCTACATCCCCACTTCCATCCCAAGGGCCAGAAACTTGGTTATGAAAAAGAAGCACGCCGGCATCCCCAGAATGCTGAACTCTGCTCCCAGTTCTGCATTCCTCGCAGGTGCTGTATCGGCAGTATACACAGGCGCGGGTCATATTAAGATGAAGCGATAACACCAAGGAATGATTATGTTTGGGTGGATACCTGTGGTAATTTGCTTCCTGTCATTTCATCAGGATCCTTCACTTTTATTCCCTTATATGACTTTGCAAACATTAAAGAATCAACAAAAACCCTTTGAAGAAATAATAACTCCAGTGAAGGCAATAATGTAATTCAGGTTGAGTATCTCTTATCCAAAAGATTTGGAATCAGAAGTGTTTGGAATTTTCTTTATTTGAAATATTTGCATATTTATAATGAAATATTGTGGAGATGGGACTCAAGTTTAAACATGAAAACTATATATGTTTTGTCGATGGCTTTCATGGCCAGAATCATTGGGTTGTTGTGAGTTTTCCAGGCTGTGTGGCCATGTTCCAGAAGCATTCTTTCCTGACGTTTTGCCTGCATCTATGGCAGGCATCCTCCGAGGTTGTGAGGTACCTGCATAAGGAAGCTGATGAAGAAACACAACCTACAAACAATCTACAAACCCACCAAGAAAATCCAACAAATGCTACGTTCAGCAAAGGACAAGAGGGATCCCCTCACATCTGCAGGAGTCTACTTTATAATGGACAAGTCTATATAGGTGCCACTAACACACCATTGCTCAAGCACAAATCAAGGAACATGAAAGACACTTCAGACTAATTAAACCTGAGAAGTCAGCCAAAGCAGAGCATCTGTTGAGCCAACTTGGACACAGCATATTGTTTGACAACACAGAAATGCTGGACCACTCTAATAATGTCAGGCTATACAGAGAAGCTATTGAAATCCTCAAGCATGTGGACAATTTCAACAGAAATGAGGAAACTATGAAAATGAACAAAATCTGGCTACCAGTATTTTAAAAATTCTAAAATCAGCCCAGTAAATGAAGAGAAACACTAAAAAAACAGGGGAATTCCAGACAAGAATCGATCAGGGCCAGCTAAAACCTCCAAACAAAGGACCCTCCCAAGCAGCAACCAGACAGGCTTTGAAGCTACAAGACCATTTAATCCTAATCAAGCTGGCCAATTCACACTTGCCTCCAGCAGACAAGAGTTCTTTCTCCCACCCTGGACATTCCACAAATATATAAACCTCCCTTGCCTAGTTTCCAACAGACCTCACAACCTCTGAGAATGCCTGCTATAGACGTGGGTGAAACATCTGGAGAGTATGCTTCTAGAACATGGCTATACAGCTCCGAAAACTCACAGCAAGCCAGTGTACAAATATTATAAAATGTGAAAGAATCCAAAACCCAAAATACTTCTGGCCTCATGCATTTTGGAGTATGGATACTCAACCTATAATGAAATAGAGCAACTTATCCAAGCTCTGTTGTACCCTAGGACCTCTTATGGTACTCTTAAAAAAGTAAACAACCAAATAAACTGTTGGAAGTAGCCTTCATAGCAAGGTACACCCTTATAATGTCTAAGTTCTTGTTATAGAAGAAAGAAGAGAAACACTTGCTTTTCTTGAGCATACACAGATATGTATGTATGTGTGTATGTATGTATTTTAATTTTAAAGCAAACAGTGTCTGCTGAGTATTGTTCTGACTGCAAGCAATTCTGTGTGTCTGGCTCATTGGCTGTATGTTAACCATACGTTTCCAGTTTAAAATACAAACCCAATTATAACAGCAATAGTACAGAATGGCCCTTGCATCCACAAAACTGGCATTTGTGGTTTGATTAAACCATGTCCTCTCTAGGCATTGTCTAGGTCAGCATTTCTCAATCTGGGGGTTGGGACTCCTAGGGAGGGGAGTTGTGAGGAAGTGTCAGAGGGGCCTCCAAAGACCATCAGAAAACATAGTATTTTCTGTTGGTCCTGAGGGTTCTGTGTAGGAAGTTTGGCCCAATTCCATAGTTGGTGGGGTTCAGAATGCTCTTTGATTGTAGGTGAACTACGATAAATCCCAGCAACTACAACTCCCAGATGTCAAGGTCTGTTTTCTCCAAACTCCACCAGTGTTGGGCATATTGAGGATTCCTACCAAGTTTGATCCAGATCCATCATTGTTTGAGTCCACAGTGTTCTCTGGATGTAGGTGAACTACAACTCCCAAACTCAACATCAATGCCCACCAAACCCTTCCAGTATTTTCTGTTGGTTGTGGGCGTTCTGTGTGCCAAGTTTGGTTCAATTTCATCATTGGTGGAGTTCAGAATGCTCTTTGCTTGTAGGTGAACTATAAATCTTAGCAACTACAACTCCCAAATGACAAAATCAGCCCCCCACCCCAACCCCACCAGTATTCAAATTTGGACGTATCAGGTATTTGTGCCAAATTTGATCCAGTGAATGAAAATACATCCTGCATATCAGATATTTACATTACAATTCATAACAGTAGCAAAATTACAGTTATGATGTAGCAATGAAAATAATTTTATGGTTGAGGGTCACCACAACATGAGAAACTGAATTAAGGGGTCAAAGTATTAGGAAGGTTGAGAACCACTGGTCTAGGTTTTCCAGCAAAGGTCCTTCATTTTGATAGTGCTCTCTATTATTTATGGGTTCTAATAGTAACAATAGATGTTTCTGTTTATGGATCTAAACACCACAGTTTTGAATAAGTTTCCATTTCCTTTACAGCAAGTTGTAGTAAAGGGAGTAAGGTACTTTCTTTAACCTGAGTTTCCCATTTTGTTCTTGATCCATTCTGTGTATTCATGTAAAAATCAAGATTTGTGAGCTGGTGATGTGGGGAAGCACCACCATCCCTGCATTTCTATTTATTATCCCTCAGGGCATCCCCGGACTCTGCTCCAGCTTGCTTCATTTTAACGATAATGAGATTTGAAGGCATGCTTGCTAGCCTTGGGTGCTTGCCTTTCTTGCCCTTGTTGGCAAGTGGAATACTGGAAAGAAAAGCAGGGGCTTTTTTCCCCTTCCCAACAGAACATCTAAAGGGGTCGAAATGTTTTTTTCCCTTGGAAAGCTACCAGGAGAAAGTGCTATCCCTGGAGCTTATTTAGGTTCACAGGCATATTTCTCTCCCTTTTTTGGAGTGTCAGGATTGGTGGGGTTTTTTTTCTTGTTCCCAGACACATCCTTCCAGGGGGAAAAAGGAGGAATCTTTAATCTCCATTCCCACTTTTGAAAATGATCTCCCTATGGATGCCTCTTCAGTTATGATGGGTTGACTTGGTACTTTCCCACTTGTTCAGTAGAGACAGGTTTTCTGCCTCTTCTTGATGAGGATTTTGATTTGGTGCCATAAATCATTTTGGGATTTCAGGTCATGTCTCCAAAAATAAGCGCAAGGAGCGTGGGAAGAAACACTTTCTTTCTCTGGAGGCACAGTTCACACCCTGTGCCCTGTCTGAGGGTTGGATGGGCACGCTCTGCATGCACTTCAAAGCATAAGAAGCCTCCTTGGTTTAAAGTAAGGTATTTGGCCTAGTACGTTTGGGAAATTTTAGGCAATCCCTCCCCCTCCTCAAAAATTTGGGTTGACTTATCCACAGGCCAGTGTTCTCAGAATGACCCTCAACTTACCCAGAGATCATATCAAAATCCTCAATTTTGACCCCCAAATCTGCCCTAAGTTTACACATATGGTCATCATATACATGAGTATATATGATAGGCACAGCCACGGGGATCTCAACATAGGCATGGTAAAGTACCCTGCCCAAAACCTTCAAGTACCTTTCCTGCAAGTCAAAGTGTATAATAATGTATGGTGATGTTGTTATTGTTGACTGTGATCAAGTCACCTTCGACTCACAACAACCCCATGAATGACAGACCTCCAAAGTGACTGAGAGCTACTGAGGTCTTGTAGACCCTTGCTTCCCTGATTGAGTCTATCCTTCTGAAATATGGCATTGAACTTTATCTACTGCCATCTATCTTACAAAGCATGACTACTTTTGTAGTAGTCATTGTAGTAGTCATTGTGATTTCTAGGCTTGATTTGTGCTAGGGCTCATTGATTTATCTTGCTAGCAGTCCATGGTGTCTGTAGAACTCATCTTCAGCCCTATGTGTCAAATGACTATTTTCTTCCTATCAGCCTTTTTTGCTGTCCAGCTTTCACAACCATCAATAGAAATGGGAAACTGTAGGATTTGGTTTTATTCCTTCATAGCTGCCCTTGCAAGACCCAAGTGGTAGATATTCTTTTGCATCTATATAAATAAAAATGTAATGTTCGTTTCTGTGGCTTGTTCAAGCTGACCAAGTAGGTTTCCATGGCCAAGTAGGTACTCGGATCCTGGTATTCCAAGAGTCCTAGTTGCACACAGTCACACAGCTGCATCATGCAATCTTAACAAAAGTGATTGCCTAGATAAATGGTTCTCAACCTGTGGGTCCCCAAATGTTTTGCCCTTCAATTCCCAGAAACACTTGGTAAACGGGCTGGGATTTCTGGGAGCTGTAGGCCAAAACACCTAGGGATCCACAGGTTGAGAACCGCTGTCCTAGAGGGAGGTGGGGAAACCCAGTGAAAAATGGCTATAAAAGTAATATAAGTGTATAATGTAGATATATACTTAACAAATAGGTGGGAAAGTATCTTGCCTGTTAAGAGCCACAGTCTTCCAGGAGTTATCTGACAGGGAACATAGGCTGATACTGGATAGCATTCCTTGTATCCTTCTCACTTCCTCACTCTTTCTCCTTGAATTAGGTCCTTGGGGAGGGGATTAATTTTGTCATTTGGGAGTTGTTGCTGGGATTTATCATTCACCTACAATCAAAGAGCATTCTGAACTTCACAACATTCACACTTGCACAATCCTGCAGGTGTACCATCCCCAACCATAGACCAGGAGCAACAGGAACACATACAGGAGAACCATAGGCTCTTGGACGAATCTCAATGGATTGTCCTTGACGAATGCACCGGGGATGTCGAGGAGGAGGACAACACTTTTCACCTACACAATTCACACCAACAGGATCACTTTTCTGGAGACCTACACACTACATTGCACAAAAGGGGCCCTGTCATTCCTGAAAGTAAACAGGTCTTGGTAGTAGGCGACTCCCTCCTTAGAGGAACGGAAGCTGTCATTTCCAGACCGGATGGGATGGCTCGAGAAATATGCTGCCTACCGGGGGCAAAAATACACCATATCACTCAGAGGCTCACCAGACTCCTCAAGCCCTATCACTGTCCTCCCCTCATGTTGATTCATGTAGGAACCAATGATACTGCAAGGCATACGTTTCAAAAGATCACAAATGATTTTCGAGCTCTAGGGACAATGCTAAAAGAATGTAATGTACAGGTGGTCTTTTCATCCCTCCTCTCTGTTGTAAGACACGGACCCACAAGAGCCAGAAAAATAGTACAGGTCAATGACTGGCTTAGAAAATGGTGTCAGGAGGAACGCTTTGGCTTCCTCGACCATGGCCTGCTTTTCCAGGAGGATGGCCTACTGGCAAGGGATGGGGTGCATCTCACACAAGTAGGAAAACACCTTTTTGCTCACAGACTCGCAAACCTCATTAGACGCACTTTAAACTAGGTCCACCGGGGGAGGGGGACAACAGCCTTGCGAACACTACTTTACCCATAATGTCTGGGAATCGCCAGAAGGCTAAACTGAGGGCTGCACAAACACAACAAGGACCAAGTACCAAAAGCACAATAATCCCAATTAAACAGATCAAGGGAAGATCCCAGGGGCTCACATGTCTTTACACTAATGCACAGAGCATGGGAAATAAACAAGACGAACTCCAACTTCTAGCACAACACCACAAATATGATATCATAGCCATCACTGAAACCTGGTGGGATGACTCCTATCGCTGGAATGTAGATATCCAGGGGTATAACCTCTTTCACAGAAACCGAACAAAGGGGAGAGGAGGCGGCGTAGCCTTATATGTCAAAAACTCTTATGCTGCAGAAGAAATTCAAGACAGCAATCTGGGAAACCAGCTTGAAATCATCTGGATAAGAATCAAGGGAACTGGGACTCAAAAAGATGTCGTTGTAGGCGTCTACTACAGACCCCCAAGCCAGGAGGAAGATCTTGATGAAGTCTTCTGCCAACAGTTGACCAAACAGGCACAGAAAAGAGATGTAGTAGTCATGGGCGATTTCAACTATCCCGATATTTGCTGGAAAACAAACTCGGCCAAGAGTACAAGGTCCAACAAATTCCTCGCTTGCCTTGCAGACAATTTCATGGTCCAGAAGGTAGAAGAGGCAACAAGGGGATTGGCTACTCTTGATCTCATCCTAACAAATGCGGAGGACCTGATCGATGCGGTCGAAGTGGTAGGATCCTTAGGGGCAAGTGACCATGTGCACCTGCAATTTGAGGTACAAAGGAAGGCCGAAACTAAGACAAGTCAAACCCGCATTTTGGACTTTAGGAGAGCTGATTTCCAAAAAATGAAGGAAACGCTGAGCAGCATTCCGTGGACACAGATACTAAAAGACAAGGGAGCTACGGATGGATGGGAATTTCTCAAGAGTGAAATACTCAAGGCGCAATTGCAAACCGTGCCAACAAAGAGAAAAAATAGGACAAGTGCAAAGAAGCCAGAATGGATGTCCAAAGAACTTCTAACTGTGCTAAGACACAAAAGGGACATGCACAAGAAGTGGAAAAAGGGAGAAATCACCAAAGAAGAATTCAAACAAATAGCCAACACCTGTAGGGAAAAGGTCCGCAAGGCTAAAGCAAAAAACGAGCTCAGACTTGCCAGGGACATTAAAAACAATAAAAAGGGCTTCTATTCTTATGTCAGTAGAAAAAGGAAAAACAAGGAGGCGATAGGATCTCTTCGAGGAGAAGATGGGGCAATGCTGACAGGGGATAGGGAAAAGTCAGAACTACTTAATGCCTTCTTTGCCTCGGTCTTCTCACAAAAAGAGAGTCTTCAACCTCAGCAAGATGGAGTGGATGAGGGATTGGAGGACATCCAACCCCAAATTGGGAAAGAAGTTATCCAGGAATACCTGGCCGCTCTTAATGAGTTCAAGTCCCCAGGGCCAGATCAACTACACCCAAGAGTATTGAAGGAACTAGCGGAAGTCATTTCGGAACCATTGGCAACCATCTTTGAGAGTTCTTGGAGAACGGGAGAAGTTCCAGCAGATTGGAGGAGGGCCAATGTGGTCCCAATCTTCAAGAAGGGAAAAAAGGACGACCCAAACAACTACCGTCCGGTCAGCCTCACGTCGATACTGGGCAAGATTCTGGAAAAGATTGTTAAGGAAGCGGTCTGCAAACACTTAGAAACGAATGCGGTCATCGCTAATAGTCAACATGGATTTATCAAAAACAAGTCATGCCAGACTAATCTGATCTCTTTCTTCGATAGAGCTACAAGCTGGGTAGATGCGGGGAATGCCGTGGATGTAGCATACCTGGATTTCAGTAAAGCCTTCGACAAGGTCCCCCATGACCTTCTGGCAAGGAAACTAGTCCAATGTGGGCTAGGCAAAACTACGGTGAGGTGGATCTGTAATTGGTTAAGTGGACGAACACAGAGAGTGCTCACTAATGCTTCCTCTTCATCTTGGAAAGAAGTGACGAGCGGAGTGCCGCAGGGTTCTGTCCTGGGCCCGGTCCTGTTCAACATCTTTATTAATGACTTAGATGAAGGGCTAGAAGGCATGATCATCAAGTTTGCAGACGACACCAAATTGGGAGGGATAGCCAATAGTCCAGAGGACAGGAGCAGAATTCAAAACGATCTTGACAGATTAGAGAGATGGGCCAAAACTAACAAAATGAAGTTCAACAGTGACAAATGCAAAATACTCCACTTTGGCAGAAAAAATGAAATGCAAAGATACAGAATGGGGAACGCCTGGCTCGAGAGCAGTACGTGTCAAAAAGATCTTGGAGTCCTCGTGGACAACAAGTTAAACATGAGCCAACAATGTGATGTGGCGGCAAAAAAAGCCAATGGGATTTTGGCCTGCATCAATAGGAGCATAGTGTCTAGATCTAAGGAAGTAATGCTACCCCCCTATTCTGCTTTGGTTAGACCACATCTGGAATATTGTGTCCAATTCTGGGCACCACAGTTCAAGAGAGATATTGACAATCTGGAATTTGTCCAGAGGAGGGCGACTAAAATGATCAAGGGTCTGGAGAACAAGCCCTATGAGGAGCGGCTTAGGGAACTGGGCATGTTTAGCCTGAAGAAGAGAAGGCTGAGAGGAGATATGATAGCCATGTATAAATATGTGAGAGGAAGCCACAGGGAGGAGGGAGCAAGCTTGTTTTCTGCTTCCTTGGAGACTAGGACGCGGAACAATGGCTTCAAACTACAAGAGAGGAGATTCCATCTGAACATTAGGAAGAACTTCCTGACTGTGAGAGCCGTTCAGCAGTGGAACTCTCTGCCCCGGAGTGTGGTGGAGGCTCCTTCTTTGGAAGCTTTTAAGCAGAGGCTGGATGGCCATTTGTCAGGGGTGATTTGAATGCAATATTCCTGCTTCTTGGCAGGGGGTTGGACTGGATGGCCCTTGAGGTCTCTTCCAACTCTTTGATTCTATGATTCTATGATTCTATGAACTCCACCAATGATGGAATTGAACCAAACTTGCCACACAGAACTCCCATGACCAAGATAAAATACTGGAAGGGTTTGGTGGGCATCGACCTTGAGTTTTGGAGTTGTAGTTCACCTACATCCAGGGAGCACTGTAGACTCAAACAGTGATGGACCTGGACCAAACTTGGCACGAATACTCAATATGGCCAAATATGAAAACTGGTAGAGTTTGTGGAAAATAGATCTTGATATTTGGGAGTTGTAGTTGCTGGGATTTATAGCAAAGAGCATCCTGAACCCCACCAATAATAGAATTGGGCCAAACTTTCCACACAGAACCCCCATGACCAACAGAAAATACTATGTTTTCTGACGGTTTTTGCCAACCCCCCTGACACCCCCTTTGTGACCCCCCCCCCCAGGGTTCATGACCCCCAGGTTGAGCAACACTGTCATGGGGGAGATGCATTCGGACAGGCAAGCTGGTCTGGAATCATTCAGAGCTTTATAGGCTAAATCAAGCACCATGAATTGTGCTTGGAAGCAAATTGGTTGTAGCCCTAAAAGTAACTAGTCTTAGCTACTCACTTGCAGTATTGAATTTACACAGAGGTCTGTAGATTGCCCAGCTTAGAGGATCCAAGGATTCTGCAGCATATATATAGACACACATCATGTAGACATGGCAATAGATGCTGAGAAGACGTGGGAAGTCTGTAAATTCTCTTCTTCCACAATTAGTTGCATATCAGAAAATGTCTCTGCCTGTGTAGCTGCAGGAAATTTTCCCTAGTGAATGGACCATGGGGAAATTATATACTGGCACCTACTCACATGCACACAATTCTCTTCTATGTTTCATTCTTGTTTCATTTCCTCTCCTTCCTTCTCATCCTACAGATTTGAAAACCACATTAAAAGTGGGATAACTGTGAAAACAAAGCCTTGGGCGCATTGTTTGGGTGTTGGTGGAGTGTACTCTGTTGGTTTTTTCTCCATACCTTTCCCACATTTGTATGGTCAAATAGGTAAAGTGAATGGGAAAAAAGGTATTAAGAGAGATAGCATCAGCATTTTATGAAAAACTGGAACCAGGTTAGAGGATAGTAATTGTCCCTCGTGACAGGCCTTTTGAAATGCCTCTTCATCATGTATCACTCCAGATGAAAGGATTCACTACAAAGCACAGCTAACAATTACACCTAATTACATGTGTAGCAATAAACCATTTGGCTGCACTAGGACTGATTTGTAGAGGAACACTTCCATATGTTGATCTTTTTTTTCTCTCCTGTATGCTGAAGAGATCCCAGAACTCACCCCAGGAGCAAAATTGCAAGTCAAAGTTTGGAGAACTTTGGAAGGGAAGCCTGGATGATTCAAGGACGTACAGTTGACCCTCCATTTTTGTTGTTTTGACCTTTACGATGTGATTATTTACGTATTTGATTAAAAAGTTACTTTGAGCAATCTCGTTTTCCTCCACAGTGATTCTATTGTTAACTGGTCATGTTGGAAGACCTGCAGTGGTTCCCAACCTTTGGGCCTCCAGGTGTTTTAGACTTCAGCTTCCACAGTTCTTAAGAGCTGGTAAGCTGGCTGGGATTTCTGGGAGTTGAAATCCAAAACACCTGGAAGCCCAAAGATTGGGAACCACTGAAGAGAGTTCTAGAGAGAACACTTCTGTATCTTTGAATATCTGGGTCTTCCAGTGCAATTCTTTGTCCAGCTTCCAGCAGAAGTTGACCATAGTCATGCTCAAAGATCTAGAAACTCCTAGAGAAGTGTTCTCCAGTAAAATAATAGATAGGTATTGTATTTTTTCCACTTTCACAAGGATCCTATACCATTAACCCCAGTGAATGTAGAAGACTGTACTCTGGTTTGTGACATAAGCCTAGTCCCGAACTCTGTGCCATCTCTTTATGCCATCTTTTTCATATATAATTCATGCAATGAGGAGTCATTTTGACCATTACTTCCCTCACCCCCAGTTAGTGCGACTATAGCCAAATAAACATGGGGTAGGTTCAGATCTCTCACCCAGTTGCTGTGCATATATGCCCTAGCATATGATGGAGGCAGTGTGTAATCTAGGGGCCATATTTCCTTCTGTTTATTTATTTCTCAGCACTGTGTGGCTTTTTATTGGTTTACGGTGTCCTTCCACGTTTGCCTGTTTCTTTTGATAACATTCCAGCATGTAGCTGCTTTGTACTGTTTCTTATCTTAGGCTAAGAAATGCCATTCCTTTCATTGTTCAGAAAAGGTTTGCAATTGCCTTACTCCTATTAAGTTTGTTGAATAACTCCACCTTCTGGGTTTCACTCTGTCTTGACGATTGCTCTTGCCTTTTGTGGTTACATTTGCTGTTGTGTGCCTTGAAGTCATTACCAACTTATGGTGACCTTATGGCAACTCTGTTACAGAGTTTCCAGGGGAGTTCCATGGCCAATCTTGAGATCGGGTGGGACCGAGAGCAGGGCCTCATCCGCCGATCTCAGCACCTAGGCAGACTCATATGTGGAGATGCAGTCGGCCAAATAGTCTGGGCCCAAACTGTTGAGGTAATTACCAGCACTTTGAATTTCGCCTAGTAGCAAATAGGCAGCCTGTGGAGCCCCTGTATGGGGCCCCAGTTAGTAATTTGGCTGCTGATCTTTGGACCAGTTGCAGCTTCGGAATGGTCTTCATAGGCATCCCCACATAAGGCACATTGCAGTAGTCTAAATGGGATGTAACTAAGGCATGAACTACTGTGTCCAGATCTGACGTTTCAAGGTATGGGTGCAGCTTTAATAGTGCGAAGGCGTTCCTGGTCACCGCCATCACCTGAGGCTCTAGGGTCAGTGATGAATCCAGGATCACCCCCAAGCTACAGACCTGTGTCTTCAAGTGGAGTGTTACCCCATCCCTATACCCTGATCGGCCTTACGGCAGACCAGAAGTACCTTGGTCTTATCAGGATTGAATTTCAATTTATTAGCCACCATCCAGTCCATTACTGATAACAGGATCAAGATCAGGACGGCATCCTTGGCTTTTGGTGGAAAGGAGTAATAGAGTTGGGTATCATTGGCGTATATATGACACTGATAGTAAGCCATGACTACTAGTTAATTTCAAATCTCTACAGGTCTTGGATTGAGTTGTAGTGGTTCAAGGAGTGTGATACAATTCTTACTGTGATAATGTTATGGCTATGCATTGAAGAGGGAAAGGCGATTTGGTGCAGGGTAATATTTCCACTAACCACAAATAGAAATAGTTTGCTTCCCATGTGCAACCAGATTTTCACTTATCCTAAACATACCCCCTGCTACTTTCAGCCACTTCTAGATTTATCTCTTACTTCAAAAATATTATTGTTAGTACAGTGCTTGTTTGTTATCAAGGATGTGCCACAGGGTTGAAAGTCTTACCTGAGCAGTCAGCCTTGGACTCTTGAAAAGCAAATGACAGCCCTCTGCTTTCTCCCACCTCCCAGGCACCTTCACCTGGAATGACTTGTCAGTGTGTAGGCAGTTACCTACTCAGACAGCTTTATAGGGAGGGTGTTAGCTTACCTATTAAAAGCATAATGGCTGTCGCTTCAGGCTTGTCTAACCACAGAAATGAGGGCATGATTTGGAACTATGGGCCGGTCTTTTGACTACCATTGTAAGGGCCAGCGGTATCACTCAGGTGGATTGAGGTATTGGTTGGGCTCGATTTCAAATTGTTGTGGAATTAAAACAGCCCAAGGTAGGGTTGAACTAGGTAATATGATAATAATGGTGCATGCTATGAATGGTTTTAGCCATTTGTCTTGCACACTCATTAAAAACCTCAGTCTAATACACCTCGCAGATTGAATCGTTGCACAAGAACAGGATGAGATCACCTTACCTGCCCCAATTGCATCTTCTTAGAGAAAGAGCAGTATTTAAATATTACTTATGAATAATTAAATAGGTGAATCATCTGTGAGGTGAGCACCAGCATGGTGTAGTGGTTTGAGCATTGGGCTACGACTCTGGAGACCAGGCTTCAGATCCTCGCTCAACCATGAAATGCACTGGGTGACCTTGAACAAGTCATGCTCTCTCAGAGGAAGGCAATTGCAAACCTCTTCTGAACAAACCTTGCCAAGAAAACTTTATGATTTTAAGGTTGACTATATTGGAGGTGACTTCTAACTACAGGAAAGGAGATTCCACCTGAACATGAGGAAGAGCTTCCTAATTGTGAGAGCTGTTCAGCAGTGGACCTCTTTGGCCCAAAGTGGTGGTGGAGGCTCCTTCTTTGGAGGCTTTTAAACAGAGACTGGATGGCCATCTGTCAGGGCTGCGTTGAATGCCATTTTCCTGCTTCGTGGCAGGGGGTTGGACTGAATGGCCCATGAGGTCTCTTCCAACTCTATGATTCTATGAGTCTATTCTATTCTGAGTCTATTCTTCAGTGGTTCCCAGCCTTTGGGCCTCCAGGTGTCTTGGACTTCAAGACACCTAGAGGGCCAAATCCCAGCCTGCTTGCCAGCTGTTAGGAACTTTGGGAGCTGAAACCCAAAACATCTGGAGGCCCAAAGGTTGGGAACCACTGCAAGTTCTCCTGCATGACCAGTTGACTCTGCCCATTAATAAATTGGAATATATTGGAGTATCTGTTTTTCAGATTACATGGAGAGAGGTCTCATTTTAAGTAAGTTGCTTGCTACATGAGTGAAATGACAGTAGTGGCAATGGGTGGTAAGACTTCTCTCTTTCTTTTCTTTCTATTATCAGCTCTGTAGACTAGTATACGCTGACATTTGTCAGAATGCTGGAAGAAGCAAAGACCACAAGCATTGAAGCGATGGTCCTCCGCCATCAACTCCACTGGACTGGCCATGTTGTCCGAATGCCGATCACTGTCTCCCAAAGCAGTTGCTCTACTCCGAACTCAAGAATGAAAAACGTAATGTTGGAGGACAGGAAAAGAGATTTAAAGATGGGCTCAAAGCCAACCCTAAAAACTCTGGCATAGACACTGAGAACTGGGAAGCCCTTGGAGGTCAGCTGTGACCAGCAGTGCTGTAGAATTTGAAGAGGCAAGAGTGGAGGGTGAAAAAGAGAAATGTGCCAAGAGGAATGTGCGTCAGGCCAATCCTCATCAGTACCACCTTCTGTCTGGAAATCCATGTTCTCACTGTGGGAGAATATGCAGGTTAAGAATAGGGCTCCACAGTCACCTACGTACCCACCGCCAGGACACCAACTTTGGAGGACAATCTTACTTGGACAACGAGGGTTCGCCTAAGTAAGTAAGTAAGACTGATACTGTTTTGAATATCCAAGAGCCATTGAAATGTGACAAATTAAGAATTCAGTCTGGTCCCACACAGTTTACTTTGCACCTTAACAACTCTTCAGTTCTGTGGCCTACAGGAGTGGGGTCCACCAGATCCGTCCCCAACTGAAATTTAGTCCCTGGATTGGAATGGATTTCCCATTTCTAGCCTATGTACTTTCTAAGTACCGGACTCAACCTTTGATTAGAACAGTCATCACAAAATGGAGGGAAATGGGGAATCTAGCATGAGTTTAATTGTCTCATGCTGTTTTTGTTTACTGATTTCATGGATCCATAGAGTTGGAGGAGACCCCAAGGTCCATCTGGTCCAATCCCCTGCCATACAGGAAAACACAATCAAAGCACCCCTAAGGGATGGCCATCCAACCTCTGCTTTAAAATCTCCATAGGGGAGACTCCATCACACTCCAATAATTTATTTTTCTCCCAACCCTTTTATTGTTTTTCTGCTTTGCAATTGTCTTCCCATCCCTCCCAATGAATGCTGTATTTGGCGCATTTTTAGCAGTTCTAAAGAAGCCCCCTTGACACAATGGGTTAAACCCTTGTGCCAGCAGGACTGCTGACCAAAAGGTCAGCGGTTCGAATCTGGGAAGCAGGGTGAGCTCCAGTCAGCCCTCTGATGAGCAAACTGATGGTGCAATAGGTTAAACCCTTGTGCTGGCAGAACTGCTGACTGAAAGGTTGGCGGTTCGAATCCAGAGAGCAAAGTGAGCTCCCATCTGTCAGATCCAGCTTCTCTTGCGGTAACATGAGAGAAGCCTCCCATAGGATGGTAAAATATCCGTGCACCCCCTGGGCAACTTCCTTGCACACGGCCAATTCTCTCACACCAGAAGCAACTTGCAGTTTCTCAAGTTGCCCCTGACACAAATAAAAAGAGCAGCTCTAAATTCACTTGAACCCAAGACATAGAAATACCCTGAACAAGAAAGTTGCGAGGCAACATCAAATAGGGGTTTTGCAACGTGGCCCTACGCCAACATATATGTGTGTGGCCTACTTTTGTGTGACCCTCCTCTCCCAATATGTGTGTGTGTGTGTGATTAGCTAAGCTGTAATTCTCCCTAATCCTCGCATCCACTTTCTTACAGCTACTCAAGGCAGTTGTCCTTAGGTGACCAGCCGTTGGCTTGAGAGGAGCAACATCAAAAGCTCTTTGTGTGTGTGTGTATCCTGAATGCCTCCTATCCATCTTCCCTGACCGGATTGCACACTTTCCATTGCCAACCAGTGCCTCCAGCCGCAATAGATCCCATCGCAGTCAGAGTTTGTGGAGTCATTGCTTATGCTCTCCCAGATCCTGCCGGCTGCAAAGTGCTTTTGCAGGAAGAGGAGACGGAGCATTAGGAGTGGCTTTTGGCACAGAAACTGCAAGTCTGGAAGTTATTGAGATGTACTCCCCCCACCCCCCGGGCAGAATAGGGTGTGAAACCCCAAAAGTTGTTTCTGTCCTTTGATCCTGCACAGCAGAACAGTGGAGCACATGGGCATCGAACCCCCCGCCTCCAGATTCCCTTTTGATTATGGCTTGTAATGTGGTTAGATGTATACAAATTCACAGGCGTTTTATGGGCGCCAGTGCCCTCTTCTTGGTTTTCTTTTTTCCTGTAGGGCTGCTGGTTCATTCCTGATCAAGAATACTAATTAAAACAAGTTGTTGACATTTTTGCATGTCGGCAGAGAGAACTCTTAGAAACTCTGTGCCCCAGACTCCCAGGTTCTGCCACTAGGAATATCTGGTAGACTTGCTTTGCCTTAAGGTTATTGTGACCCACTTGCTCTTGATTTTGATGCATAGAATCATTAGACTTGTGCATTCGGGAATTACCTTGACCAGTTTTGTGTTCAACTTTCGGTGGGGCCCCCAATCTAGGCCCCCAGCCTACCAAGTGCTGAGTATGGAGCGCTCCTTACTTGGTGCTTGGCTGCAGGTCCTGCTGGGCCCCATGCAATCCATTCAAAAGGCAGGCTCATCTGCCTTTCATATCGATTGCATTTTTGTTTCAGAGGGACATTTCCATTTTGTGCCATCCGACAAAACAAAACACGAATGAAACAAATGGGACACATTTTGGGCTCATAGCTAAGAATCATTACATTGGACGATATCCCATAGATCATCCAGTGCAACCCTCTTCTGCCATGCAAACACTCCCAACAGATGTCCATTCAGTCTCTGTTTAATCTGTGTTCAGATTGTGTTTAGGATTGTAATTAAAAGCATACTCACTCACATTATTATTGTGCTCAAGCACAGCAAGTTAGAATAGATATCAGCTTGGAGCAGGGGCGTGGTTTGATCTGTCTGGCATTTTGGAAGAGCTTTTTTTCCTGCAGTAGTAGATGGGTTTGACTGCATACTCAAGCATGTTATGTCAGGTCTGATGAACTTGCCTTCCCAGGCATTTGATTTTTTCAAATGAAGAGTGGTTGGGAAAGTTACTTTATCCTTATGACGAGAGTGTGAGATTCTCTAGTGGCTTCTTTTCACAGAGAAAAAAAACCTGATGCAAAAAATATTTTTCATGCATATAGTCATGGTTACTTTGATTGCTGATCAAATCAGGTAACATTTGATCGATTTTATGTGCACTGAGTCTTAGGACCAACCTATGGAGAGGAACCCAATGTTAACTTCAAATCCTAAAATTCAGTAACAGGCCTAAATCATAGAATCATAGAGCTGGAAGAGACCTGGTGGGCCATCCATTCCAACCCCATTCTGCCAAGAAGCAGGAAAAATGCATGCAAAGCACCCCTGACAGATGGCCATCCAACCTCTGTTTTAAAGTCTTCAAAGAAGGAGTCCCCACCACACTCTGTGGCAGAGAGTTCCACTGTTGAACAGTTCTCACTATCAGGAAGTCCTTCCTACTGTTTAGGTGGAATCTCCTTTCTTGTAGTTTGAAGCCATTGTTGCACACCCTAGTCTCCAGGACAGCAGAAAACAAGTTTGCTCCCTCCTACCTATGACTTCCCCTCACATATTTATACATGGCTCCCATGAGAGGATGTCTCTTCTCATCCTTCTCTTCTTCAGGCTAAACATGCCCAGCTCTTTCAGCTGCTCCTCATAGGGCTTGTTCTCCAGACCTTTGATCATTTTAGTCATCCTCCTCTGGACATATTCCAGCTTGTCAACATCTCCCTTCAATTGTCGTGCCCAGAATTGGACAAGATATTCCAGTATTTCATACCCTTCAGCTGTCTAGATTGAGCTCCTGGTGTAGCAATGAGTTAAATCCTTTTGCTGACAGGACTGCTGACCAAAAGGTTGGAAGTTCAAATCCAGGGAGTGGATTGAGCTCCCATCTATAAGCTCCAGCTTCGCATGCAGGGACATGAGGAGAAACTACCCACAGGATGGAAAAAACATCTGGGTGTCCCCTGGGCAACTTCCTTGCATTTGACCAATTCTCTCACACCAGAAGAGACTTGAAGTTTCTCATGTTGCTCCTGACGTGAAAAAAATACTGTCCGGATTTGTCAGGCATAATATCAGTGAACCCTCTCTTCTTTTCCAGCTGCTTTTAAATGCTCCCAACTTCCCAACCCTGTGATCACTTTCCCTATTTGTTCTCAGCATCAGTTGATGCAAGTGTGAAAGAAGTTCGATCTATCTAATTAACTCAGAAAGGTGAGAAGAGGAATGGGGTAGAATCCTTGTGGATTTGGGAAAAAGGAATCTGATGCACCATTTCTCGGTTTGTCTCTTCTTCCTCATGAATACCTTTTGCCATCATGACCAAAATCAGTTTGTACTGGGCCACATCTCTGAAATGTTGGAGAATAGTCTTGGTCAATACCTTAACTTTGAAACTAAGGAGGGCCAGCCCTGGTTTTTATTTGAATGGAAAACAGAAATACTACTCTGAAATGCTGTGGGATACATTTCAGAGTAGTATTTCTTGCCTTTGAAATTCACAGGGTCACCATAAGTTGACAGGCGACTTGAAAACGCACACACACACATTCCAATTTGATTTTCCCTGCTGAGTCAGTTGCTATATGGTATGTTAATGCTTAAGTAAATCCCATTGATTCAAACTCTCATTTGGGTTTAGTGATGGATTTTGGACCCCAAAGTCACCTAGTCTTTATTTTCAGCAATCTGTAAGACATTTATAATTTCTGCAAGTTACAGGGGAAAATATGCAAAATGCATGCAAATTGCAGCAAATACGATTAAAAATAGCCTTGCTTGTCAGTCTCGTGCCAGAGCTCATCTCTCTCAAGACAGCTGAGGAGCGCTTGTAGGGCAATCTTGTCCTGCTGACTTAGTTGGCCAGGCTCCAGATTCAGGCTCTGAGTCCTGAAACGGGGTTAGTAGTGGACAGGGAATAGAGATTTAGCTCTGCCTTTTTGCTGCACTGTGGAAAACTGGAGCTCCCTTTGGGAAGTATCCACAACGCAGTGACTGGAATCTTATGGGTAGGTTTTGTAGCTGTAACTATGCCAGTGTAGACAAGAGGGGAGGAAAATGCTATGTAACTGTGACTGGAGAAAAAGATTGCTCAAAGTTGGCAGATTTGGGTAAGATCCTACACTAACATGTAGCTTCACATATGCAGTTGTGCATCTTTCCACCAACCAAAAGCTGTGGAGCCTGAGAAAAGGGTCTCTGTTGTTGTTGCCGGCCAGTGAAGGGAGGTAGATGTGGGTCACATCACAGAGAAGCAACTGCCATGGAGCGAAGATATGAGGCTGCACCCATAAATAAAATACACCCACCTTTTACTCCACATTGGAGTTCAGAGTTGTTGTATCTTCATGGTCTAAATTGTCTCCCTATTGTATTGTTATTTATTTAAAAGTTTTGTATACCGGCCTTCTCACCTCTCTTGAGGGACTCAGACCGGTTTCCAACCATAATATCACATACAATCAATAAAACATCATAATACATATTACAGTAAAACGTTAAAACAGCAATTACAATCAATAACTATAATGGTCAGTCGTCACACTAAAATCGTTGCTCATCATCCTCCATCCATATCTCAGGGTGTTGGCTCACTCGTCGAATGCCTGTATGCCTGTCTCCATAACCTAGCCTTCACCTGTTTCCTAAATGTCAGGATAGACAGGGCAGTTCTGATCTCCAGTGGGAGAGAGTTCCAGAGTCGAGGGGTCACCACCGAGAAGGCCCTGTCCTTCGTCCCCACCAGACGTGCTTGCGAGGCCAGTGGGACCGAGAGCAGGGCCTCTCCAGACGATCTTAATAATCTTGAAGGGTTCATAGGGGGAGAATACGTTCAGAGAGGTAAACAGGGCCGGAGTCGTTGTTGAAGGCTGTCATGGCCCGAATCACTGTGTTGTTGTAGGTTTTTTCGGGCTGTATGGCCACGTTGTAGAGGCATTATCTCCTGACGTTTCGCCTGCATCTACGGCAAGTATCCTCAGATGTTGTGAGATCAGGAGAAAATGCCTGTAGAACATGGCCATACAGCCCAAAAAAACATCAGGAGAGAATGCCTCTAGAACATGGCCATATAGCAAAAAAAACAAACAAACAAACCTACAACAACCCAGTGTCTTCCTATTTTCCTCCATTATGAACTGGTCAGCAACAACAGCAGGGCCAAAGTATCCAAATGCAGGAATGAGCAAACTTCGGCCCTCCAGGTGTTTTGGACTTCAACTCTCACAATTTCTAACAGCTGGTAGACTGTTAGGAATTGTGGGAGTTGAAGTCCAAACCACCTGGAAGGCTGAAGTTTGCCCATTCTTGCCTTAAAGGCACCATATCTCATCTGATCTTGGAAGCTAAGAAGAGTCAGCTCTAGTTAGGATAGGGCACTAGCAGCAAATATCAGGTGCTTTAGGCATTATTTCACAGGATAAACTGGCCAAACCACATCTGAGAATTTGTAAGAAAATCCCATGACATTCCTGGGATCATCATATGTTGATAGAAGATTGTGAGGCATGCCACACACACAAAAGCAACAGCATCAACAGGACTTCACAGTTACAGGACAATGGGAAGGTAATGGATGCAGCACAAGGACAATTGAAGATATCCTCAATTTATACCATGTCTTCAACATATGACCCCATCCCCATATCCCAGTGGTTCCCAACTTTCTTTTGACCAGGGACCACTTTGACCAGGGACTACTTGACTAGGGACCACTCTCCAGTATTAGTATCAAAAGAGTTACGAATCATTTCTTGGTCAACTTTAGATTTGTTTTAGGGTGGTGATTCAGAAAATTTCATTGGATAGACCACATCTCTAGTTTCTGATACAGAACATATGCCATCCAGTAGTGGTCATCTGCTTGTCCACAGAAAACCATATTAATCTAGAGATGATGTGGAAGCAGTAATCTTTCGTAGGTAGTCAGCCTCTCTCCTCTCAACATCCCCATTGTCTCAGCTCTATAAGAGGGTTTCACGAGACCAGTCGCTCTCGTTGCCGCATGGTTTCGAGGCAACGGTGTAGTAATAATGAGGCCATAGACCATATTTACATTCTTGCAGACCACTGGTGGTCCATGGCCCACAGGTTGGGAACCACTGCCATATTCTGAACTCAGTAAGGATCAAAGTTGTTCTGTGTCTTCTTTCCCCATTGGTTCACAATGCTGGAAGGATTCTGCTGATACACCTTGATGACTGGGACTTTTAAAAATGTTATATCTTACTTTGCAGCTCACAACATGATGCTCACCTCATTCAACAACTTCAGCCCAAATCAAGCCAAAATATCAAGAGAATGGTAAGTTGATGAAGTTTTGAAATCATAGTGTGAGGAAGGGGAAAGATTTGCAATGACAACAACTTAAGGCTCAGATCATGTCTATTGCTGGCAGAGCTAAAAAAGTTGGAGGATGGAAGGCATATGATAGAACTATGGAAAACCAAAAGTTCTTCTGGAATTGGAAAATCTGAATGGGTTCTAGGGACTTGGAGCACCCTCTTCTGGGCCAGTCAGTTGCTTTCTTGGCTCATAGCAGAAGTGGAATGGAGCAATAGGTGCTCTTGGATGCAAGTTGTGCAAGATTGGAAATCTAGGAGTTTGCAAGCATCCGCATAATGCCCCAATTAGATCTTGGACTCAGTCTGCAAAGGAAACAAGCTGCCACTTGAATAGGAGCTCCCTCTTAATGCATTTTAGCAAATGTTGGAATGGGGTGGGGAAGGTGATTTGTGGTGGTAACATTTAGTAACACCTGAACTCCCTTCCCTGAAGACTATCTCAAAGCTCAGGTCAGAGCATCTTGCAGGAGCATTGGGGAATTGTTTACAACTCTCCTTTGAATTACAGCATGAGAACTCTGCAGAAATGAATTTCCACAAAATCCCAGGATCCTCGTGGATGGCAGTTAAAGTGAAATGAGAGTGCTATATATATATTGTAATGTGAATGCCCCACTTCTTTAAAATTTTGATTCCATATGGTCCTAGTTCCTTGAGAAGGCCACAACGAAGACATGTTGACATTAGCACCCTTCAAACTCTTAAGAAAGTCAATAAGTGACACCAGAGCCATTTTTAAATATTGGAAAAACTCATTTTGTAGACTGAGAGAGGTTGTTTTCTGCTGCTCTAGAGCAGGCATGGGCAAACTTAGGCCCTCCAGGTATTTTGGACTTCAACTCCCACAATTCCTAACAGCCTACCAAAATACCCGGAGGGCCAAAGTTTGCCCATGCCTGCTCTAGAGACTAGGAGAACATTTACACTGAGCTTTGTAAGGGGCAAGGGACAGCTCTTTCACACCTGCATGACTCTTGGATGTGATTTGTATTGTGACCTTGAACTGCATTTAAAAAGTCATCAGTTGCTCTGAATTTTTCCTGAAAATATGGAGCAAACCACAACTTTGGGTCTGTATGAGCGATTGGGTTGGTTCTGAGCTGGAGCCAACCACAACTGTTTGCCTGGCCATTCTATAGTCCCAGGGCTTGGGTAAACCAGGGACACCGTATGGCACTCAATATCCCCCTCTTTTTATCCTCATAGAGGCAGACAATGTTGGGCGAGTGGGCTTATTAGCAAAAGACTCTCATAAATGTACAGCAGAGTCACTTCGTAGCAGCAGCAGGACCCAGCACCAGTAGCCAAAAGTGATTTTAAAAAACCACAAAAACACACAGACAATTGTTAGCTCTTCCATAGGATGCTTTTCTTTATAGCAAAATAATATGGTTGAACTATTTCCAAAAACAAGGTTTCCATGACACAAATAAAGTTCTTTATACTTCCTTCTTTTCTTCCACACTGGGATACTTTCTCATGCAGATAAACTGCTTCACTCTCACAGAGTCTCCCCTTACCAAAATTACACAGGAGTTTCACATAGTAGCTTTACACACGAGGCCTTCAACTTGGAGCTTCTCTCACTGAAGCTTCTCACACCAGGCCTTTTCACATTCAGCCTTCTCTCTCAGACTAAGGCCTGCCTCACACTGTGAGGCCTTCTTACAGAGACCTTTCTCTCACTGAAGCTTCTCACACCAGGCCTTTTCACACTCTGCCTTCTCTCTCAGACTAAGGCCTACCTCACACGGTGAGGCCTTCTCACAGAGACCTTTCTCTCACTGAAGCTTCTCACACCAGGCCTTTTCACACTGCCTTCTCTCTCAGACTAAGGCCTACCTCACACGGTGAGGCCTTCTCACAGAGACCTTTCTCTCACTGAAGCTTCTCACACCAGGCCTTTTCACACTCTGCCTTCTCTCTCAGACGAAGGCCTACCTCGCACTGTGAGGCCTTCTCTGAGAGACCTTTCTCTCACTGCAGCTTCTCACACCAGGCCTTTTCACACTCAGCCTTCTCTCTCAGACTAAGGCCTACCTCAAACTGTGAGGCCTTCTCACAGAGACCTTTCTCTCACTGAAGCTTCTCACACCAGGCTTTTTCACACTCTGCCTTCTCTCTCAGACTAAGGCCTACCTCACACTGTGAGGCCTTCTCACAGAGACCTTTCTCCCACTGAGGTTTACCTCAGACTGACAGCTACTAAGCTACAGGCATACCTGCTTATATAGAACTGCAGCTTTTGCTGAGTCATTGCATCCATTTGACCCTGACAGTGCTTGACCCATATTTTTGTAATTAAAAACACCTAGTTAATTTTTAATATTTCTGATAGCCAAACAGCATGACATGGCTAGTCTTCTTCTGCTCATTGCTTGGGAGTCCCCCTCGGGGTGAGAAGGGCGGGGTATAAGTGAATGAAATAAATAATAAATAAATTTAAGAAGGGAGAGGGGAAAGGAGGAGAAGGCAATTCCTCCCCCCCCCCCCCCCCGCATTACATTGGCACCCTCTTGAAGGCAACAAACAATGGATACTACCCATGTCCCATTTGATAGCCAACACTATGGTCAGAGCAAGAAGGAGATGGTAAGCAGGAGGAAGGCAGTACTGAACTAGATTTGGTGCTGCTGTATGGTCAGGACTTCTTCCTTCCTCTGCAAAAGCCAAGGGGCTTCCATATAAGCAGGTGTGCCTGTAACTTAGTAGCCATCACTCTTAGGTAAACCTCAGTGGGGAAAGGTCTCAGTCTGTGAGAAACCATTTTGGGACTGATTTATTTATTTATTTATTTATTTACAGCGGCTCGGGGGGGGGGGGGGTTTACAAGGCAAAATTCAATACCACCACAAACACAGTTACAATATAAAAACTTTAACATCAATAAAATCATAACAGCTGTAATAAAACATAATTCAATAAATACTCATTAAAACAATGCCCAATTCATCTTGTAGTTGATTCCGTTCTTATGTCCGTTACTCAGTCGAATAGTCGTGTCTTGAGTCTTTTTCTGAAATGCTAAAAGCGAAGAAGCCAATCTAATCTCCATAGGAAGGGCGTTCCATAGCTGAGGGGCCACCACTGAGAAGGCCCTGTCTCTCGTCCCCGCCAGCCGTGCTTGTGATGGTGGCAGGACGGAGAGCAGGGCCTCTCCAGACGATCTTAAGGTCCTCGATCCAAATTTGACCTTCCAGATTGGCCTCAGAAAAAAAGTGTTTATCTAGAATCGCTCCAAGACATGGAGGAATAGATTCAAATTTCAACAAGATCCCACCTGAATATTAGGAAGAATTTTGAGACAATAAAAGCTGTTAGTCAGAGGAATATGCTGCCTCCAAGTCCAGCTGAGTCTCCTTCTCTCTCTCTCTCTCTCTCTCTCTCTCTCTCTCTCTCTCTCTCGGGTTTTAAATAGAAACCATCTATCACAGTGGTTCTCAACCTGTGGGTCCCCAGATGTTTTGGCCTTCAACTCCCAGAAATCCTAATAGCTGGTAAACTGGCTAGGATTTCTGGGAGTTCTCGGCCAAAACACCTGGGGACCAACAGGTTGAGAACCACTGATCTATCAGGAGTGTTTTGATAGTGTACTCCTGCATGAGAAGGGGTTGGACTGGATGGCCCTTGAAGTGTCCTACAGCTCTATGATTCTATGAAGATTCAATGATTCTAACTTTCCTTTCCCCCTCCTGGTAGGGGTTTTATCCTGGGATATTTCTACGCTGTAGATTTCATGCATTTTTGACACCACTTCAATGCAGTGGAGTGCTGGGATTTGTCGTCTTGTGAGGCACCAGCACTGTCTGGCAGCGAAGGCGGCTAAAGACCTTGTAAAACTACAACTTCCATGACTCCATAGGACTGAACTGTGGCAGTTAAAGTGATGTCAAATTGCGTGCATTCAGCAGTGTAGATGCATCCCTGCTTGGAAAAAGCCCCACCTGAAAGGGAGGCAGCCAGAAGATGACCAGCATTGTTTTGGCACATGGCAAAACCCTGCAAAGATATAGAATGGAGGGGGGGGGGGACGCCTGGCTCGAGAGCAGTACGTGTGAAAAAGATCTTGGAGTCCTTGTGGACAACAAGTTAAACATGAGCCAACAATGTGATGTGGCAGCAAAAAAAGCCAATGGGATTTTGGCCTGCATCAATAGGAGCATAGTGTCTAGATCTAGGGAAGTAATGCTACCCCTCTATTCCGCTTTGGTTAGACCACACCTGGAATATTGTGTCCAATTCTGGGCACCACAATGCAAGAGAGATATTGACAAGTTGGAATGTGTCCAGAGGAGGGCGACTAAAATGATCAAGGGTCTGGAGAACAAGCCCTATGAGGAGCGGCTTAAGGAGCTGGGCATGTTTAGCCTGAAGAAGAGAAGGCTGAGAGGAAATATGATAGCCATGTATAAATATGTGAGAGGAAGCCGCAGGGAGGAGGGAGCAAGCTTGTTTTCTGCTTCCTTGGAGACTAGGACGCGGAACAATGGCTTCAAACTACAAGAGATTCCATCTGAACATGAGGAAGAACTTCCTGACTGAGAGAGCCGTTCAGCAGTGGAACTCTCTGCCCCGGAGTGTGGTGGAGGCTCCTCCTTTGGAAGCTTTTAAACAGGGGTTGGATGGTCATCTGTCAGGGGTGATTTGAATGCAATATTCCTGCTTCTTGGCAGGGGGTTGGACTGGATGGCCCATGAGGTCTCTTCCAACTCTTTGATTCTATGATTCTATGCACTGTGCATTTGTTTTGCATGTGTTTTCCAGGCTGCCTTGGTCATACAGACTGGCAGCAATGGGATATTTTTTCCTGTTCCCCTCAGTTCGCTTAGTTCAACGTATTGCTCTCTTGGGTCCCTATTCTCCGAAAAAGCAATGAGGGAGTAATTGGAGTGTTTGTTGACTTATTTGCACAGAGATAGCTCTGAGGAAAGCACTGTGGCAGGAAAAACAAATACATTATTCATCGGAACCTTCGATCCCAAGCCATTACCTTGATATTTTTCCTATATATACACCTCTCCGCGATTGTGTGCGTGGTTCTATTTTCAGCACGCTGGCTACCCAGGCTTTTAATCCTGACGTTGCAGTCCCTGAAAGGAGGAGCACTTTGACCTAAACACATTTACGTGCGTTCTGTGATTCGGAAGGAAGAAAAACATCTTGATAAGGACATTGGAGCATTGTATTTGCAAAACGGAAACCAGGGAGGCTTTCAAAGAGAGATAGAAAGATGTCTGTGTTATGCCCAGAGACTCTTGAATGTCAAAAAAAGAAGCTGCTTCATATCGATCAAGATTGATCTGACTGGCTTGAACAAACTGGAAATGCAGATTTTCTTTTTCTTCTTCTGCTTCCTGGTGGCAGAGATTGAATGGGGTGGGACATGGGTGTACAGGCCAAGTATGGTATTAATTTATTCTCATCTAGTAAAGCATAGAGATAGATAATCCAAGAAGATTAAAAGGCCTACTTGTGCTGAGGTCAAAGAGAAGGTAGACTGCATTCTCTTGGTCGATTTCTGGGTGAGTTGCAGTCCTGTCCAATCACCATATCCTCGGGACCAGTACTGTGGTTTCAGTTACCCATATTTGGAAAAAAAAATGTTTAAGTAGGCCAGTGTTTCTCAACCTAGGGGTTGCGAGGGGGGTTTCAGAGGCATTGCCAAAAAACATCAGAAAACACATATTTCTGATGGTCTTAGGAACCCCTTTGGCAGCAACTACAACTCCCAAATGACAAAATCAATCCCCTGCCCAGCCCCACCAGTATTCCCATTTGGGCATATCAGGCATTTGTGCCAAATTTGGTCCAGATCCATAGTCATTTGGATTCACGTTGCTTTCCAGAGATGGGTGAACTACATCGCTCCTAAATCACTGTGAATTCCTCCCAAATCTCTCCAGTATTTTCTGTTGGTCACGTGGGTTCTGTGTAGGAAGTTTGGCCCAATTCTATCGTTGGTGGGGTTCAAGGGGCTCTTTTATTGTAGGTGAACTATAAATCCCAGCAGCTACAATTCCCAAATGTCAAGGTCTATTTTCCCTAAGGTAAAGATAAAGGTAGTCCCCTGACATTAAGTCCAGTCATGTCTGACTCTGGGGTGTGGTGCTCATCTCAATTTCTAAGCTGAAGAGCCAGCGTTGTCCGTAGACACCTCCAAGGTCATGTAGCCGGCATGACTGCATGGAGCGCTAAACATTTTCCCTAAACACCACCCCATTTGGGCATATTAAGTATTCATGCCAAGTTTGGTCCAGATCCATTGTTGTTGGAGTCCACAGTGCTCTCTGGATGTAGGTGAACTACAACTCCAAAACCCAAGGTCAGTGCCCACCAAACCCTTCCAGTATTTTCTGTTGGTCATGGGAGTTCTGTGTGCCAAGTTTGGTTCAATTCCATCATTGGTAGAGTTCAGAATGCTCATTGATTGTAGGTTAATTATAAATCCCAGCAACAACAACTCCCAAATCGCAAAATAACCCCCCAACAATCCCACCAGTATTCAAATTTGGGCGTATCGGGTATTTGTGCCAAATTTGGTCCAGTAAATGAAAATGCATCCTGCATATCTGATACTTACATCACAATTCATAACAATAGCAAAATTACAGTTACGAAGTAGCAACAAGAATAATGTTATATTTGCGGGTCACCACAACATGAGGAAATGTATTAAGGGGTTGCATCATTAGGAAGGTAGAGAAACACTGCTCTTGGCCCTCCAGCACAATTCTATGGTATCTTTCTGTAAGTCATGCATTTCAATAATGTTTGCTGTTATGTATAGTTTTTGAGTATCCACAGTAAGTCCAAAATCATATCCCTGTGAATATGAGGGTCATACTGTATAACAAAGGCTTATGTCACAATAGCAACTCATATAACCTCCTCCTGCCTTCCCTAAATCAGGTTCCTGAAATAGAATGCTTGAAGGAAAGCCAAGAATAGGTTTGGACATGAAAGGACTTGAAAGCTTTGTTCCATTACCGGTCACAGGTTCCTGGGCATATGTTCAAAGGCACCTTAATGCTTTACATATACTCACCTGTTTCAGCCACTGTGTTGCTTCAACTGGACCTCAGACTCAAAGTGGAAGAAAAAGTAGATCCAGCCAGGTGTACTCACTCCTGCTCTGACGTGCCTTTCTCGCTCTCTCTTTTTTGGAAGCAGGTGAAACAGGTGAAGTGGAAAGACTGATTTCAAGGTCCCCTCCTTCCTCAGGTGCCATTGCCTTTTCTCCTTCATCCCATCAAGAGCAGAGCAGTCTCTGTTCTTGAAAAAGCAGAAAGATACCTATGGGAACCATTCTCAGGAGTGGAATTATGGAGAAACATATCCGCATGCACTGCAAGTCATTAAATAACCACACATACGATACCGAATTCCCAACCACATTTCCTATAGCGTTACTGTTTTCTCCTCTCATGTTGAGTTTTATGCTCCATCTATACTGACCACTTGATGCAGTTAAATAATAATACTACTAGTAGTAATAGTAGTAGTAGAAGTAATAATTTTATACCCCGCCACCATCTCCTCGAAGGAATTCGGGGCGGCTCACAAAAGCACTCATTAATGCAAACACACAAATTGCAAGTGTATAAACAATGGCACAGTAGCAATACCAAATGGCATAGCATCATAAAACCCCACTAGTTAAAAATTCAATTTAATGCAACAATAGCTGCAGAATCAGATATAAGACAACTGCAATCAATATGAGTCCCATAAAATGCAAGGTGAAATAATCACTAAATCGAGTATAATAATTAAGGATTCCTAAACATGGCCAAAGGCCTGTTTGAAAAGCCATGTTTTCAAATTAGTTCAGAAAACTTGGGGAGTAGGAACTAATCTAATCTCTCTAGGGAGGCCATTCCAAAGTCAGGAGGCCACCACCGAGAAGGCCCTCTCTCTCGTCCCCACAAACCACGCTTGAGACGGAGGAGGGACCGAGAGGAGGGCCTCCCCGGAAGATCTCAGAGCCCACACCAGTTTATAGAAGGAGATGCGGTCTCAAAGATAGGCTGGACCTGAACCGTATAGGGCTTTATAGGTGATAACCAGTTTCAAACCAATGTTGAAGGAAGTGGTTCTGCTGTACTTACTTAGGCGATCCCTCGTAGCCCAAGGATGATGCTTCTATTCTTGATCTGCATGTAATCCCACAGTGAGGACATTGGTTTCCAGGTGGAAGGTGTTCCCATCAGGTTTGGCTTGATGCACGTTCCTCTTGCACGTTTCTCCCTTTTGCCCTCCATTCATGCCTCTTCGACTCCTGCAGCACTGCTAGTCACAGCTGACCTCCAGCTAGCATGCTCAAGGGCGAGGACTTCCCAGTTTTTTTATGTCTATGCCACAGTTTTTATGGTTAGCTTTAAGCCCATCTTTAAATCTTTTTTTCCTGTCCATCACTGTTATGTTTCATGTTCTTGAGTTGGGAGTATAGTAACTGTTGAAGAAAGTTGATTCCCTATACAGATGACTGTATAGAGAATCCAGGAACCAGTTTTGAGACCTGGATGGTGATTATACAAAGAACTGGTATGCATTAAGGGTTTTCTTTTGTGAGCTTTTATAGGAATTTGTGGTCTTTCCACTGCAGTTTGAAGTTAGCTGCATTAAATGGTCAGTGTAGATGGAGTCTCAAATATAAGCTTGAAAACATTTTCTACTCTCAGCCATCATTCTTATTGATAAGGCAATATGAAATGAATGAGTATTAAGATAGTTGCTGGAACTAAATACCTTAAGGCACCAGATCAGGTCTGATTTTGGAAACTTAACAAGGTCAGACATGGTTAGTTTTTGGGTGGGAAACTTCCAACAAATATCAGGCAGTATTGGCTGTATTTCAAGGGAAGGACCTGGATTTCCTTGCCTAAGAAATCCCTATGATCAACAGAGAACTTGAAGGCACATGGCAAACACATTAGAAATACTAAAAACAATACAAACAAATCTGCAGAAAGAGTTAAAGAAAAATATTAACAAGATGACAAGCAGCGAAGGATGGAAAAGAACATGGAATGTGCATTTCTTTTTCAAGTGTTTTCTGTTAATGGGTTTATGTATTTTATTATTTTCTTCCCCCTACACTATTGATATTTCCACTCTGGCTGGGATAATAAATAAGCATTAAAAGTCTGCAAAATCAGGTTTGAAAATTCTCCCTAAATTCTACAGGTCTAAAATAATTACTGTTTGGAAAACTTATTTTGGGAGAGCTTAAAGGTAAAGGTAAAGATCTAGTCATGTCCGACTCTGGGGGGAGGAGGGGTGTGCGTTTATCTCCATTTCTAAGCCGGAGTCGGCGTTGTCCGTAGACACCTCCAAGATCATGTGAGCGGCATAACTGTATGGAGCACCGTTACCTTCCCACAGAAGTAGTAACTATTGATCTACTTGCATTTGCATGTTTTCGAACTGCTAAGTTGGCAGAAGCTGGGGCTAACAGCTGGAGCCCATCCCGCTCCCTGGATTCGTGACCACCAACCTTTTGGTCAGCAGGTTCAGCAGCTCAGCAGTTTAACCTGCTGTGCCACCCTTACAACTCCTCAAATGGTCTCTGGCAGAATGACCAAAGGAAAAGTAACTTTTACACGTGTATTGGCAAAGAATCAGCAATGCTTGCCAAGGTTGCATTTTCCTTATAATGCAACCTGTAAACGTGTCTTCTCCAAAACACTGCCGCTTCCACATGTGAGGCTGTATGCCTTTTTGATTTGTCTTTGAAGTCAGATAATGATTCATTGGATCAAGTTGAGTTACAGAGCTGTTTTCCTTCCATTGGGGGGAGGGGGGGGCAGAAAAAGGGAAAGTACACTCAGAGGTTTTCCACTAGTCGTTTCCATGAAAGATCACCGCCTGGGTAACTTGAAACTCAAGCTGGCTTGCTACGTGCCGCGCACGTTCTCCTCTGGCTTAGGAGTGCTTTTCTGCAAAGGAGCGTCTTTAGAGTGAACGGGTGTTTCTCAGCCCTTCTTAATCCATGTCCCTTTTTGGTAAACACAAAAGCCTCATTGCACCCTTGCAAAGCTGCAGCCTCTCCCGTTTATTGTATTTGGAAATGGCACAGAATCTTATGATTGGAAGAGACCGCAAGGGCCATCTAGTCCAACCTTTGCCATTCAGGATGGTACAGATGTCAGATTACAATTGAATTATGGCAAGTACAAACCAACCAAAGCACTTGTAAATTTAAAAGAAAAAAAGTGATAATTTTTTAATAGTAATAAAGATAACATCAAGTCATCCTCAACTATTTCTCTTACCCATGTCTAAGGCAATATGTTCCTTGTAGGCATTCTCTAGAATAGATCCTTGGCTGCAGTTTTGGCAAGATGCAGATGGCAAGCTATTTAACCTCAGCAGACTGAAAGCCAAAACCAAGGTCAACAGCATCTGTTATAGAACTCCAATATTCTGCTGACAACATAATCTGTGTGCATTCAGAAGAAGACCTACAAGCCACTCTTAACACCTTCGCAGAAGCATATGAGAAGCTCGGCCTCTCATTGAATATTGAGAAAACCAAAGTGCTCTTCCAGAAGGCACCAACCAATCTGTCTGCAATGCCAGAAATACAACTTAATGGTGTAACGTTAGAACATGTTGACCATTTCCACTATCTTGGCAGTCACCTCTCCACAAAAGTCTACATTGACACTGAAATACAGCACTACCTGAGCTTTGCAAGAGCAGCATTTTCTGAATGAAGCAGAGAGTGTTTGCAGGAAGACCAAAGTGCTTATTTGTAAAGCCATTGTACTCCCAACCCTCTATATGCCTGTGAAACGTGGACTGTCTACAGATGTGTCACAAAACTGGGTCGTAGATTTTTCTGGCAATATGACCATGTTCTAGAAGCATTCTCTTCTGAGGTTTCACCCGCATCTATGGCAAGCATCCTCAGAGGTTGTGAGGTCTCAACCTCTGAGGATTCTTGCCATAGATGCAGGCGAAACATCAGGAGACAATGCTTCTAGAACATGGCCATATAGCCCGAAAAACCTACAACAACCCAAGATATGTAAAATTTACCAGCATATAGATATTCCCATGCCCTCAGTTTCTGAATGGACCATAGCATTCTGACAGCTTTGGCTCATTTCTGAATTAATTACACATTTGTTCTTCAGAGTTTCCAGAGTTAGATTCATCCCTTCAACTCTGATGCTTCACTATCATTATGTATTCTGTGTTAATGCATTTCGGTCGCACCGACTGAGGTTTCCTGAGTAGGTTTCTTTTTGAGTCTATAGTAGTGAGCATCGTCTACATTCTGACTAGTCCTGGTTCTGAAGAATTCGTTGAATGAGCCACTCCAGAGGTTTGGTGGTTTTACTGTATCTCTGAGACAATTGGTGAATCTGGCCCACCCCATGCAGATGTATGGATAAGTTACCCAGTGAGTCATCCTGGGACTAAAAAGGCAGCCTCTGCCCTAAGCTGCAACACATACTTTGGAAACCACTGCTCTGCCTAATTCTTTGTATGGACCATAGCATCCCCAGCAATCACAGCCCGTTAAGTTGAAATGAATCTAGCTATGACTAGAGAGGTGCTCCCTCTAGATATCTCAAAGGCTTTCCATTGCAATTCTATGGTATACCAAGTCAAGAAGTTGTAAAGCAATGCTAATTCTTTGGCTTGTGAATGGACCATAGCATCCCTAGCAATCACAGCCCATTTGAAGTGAACCTAGCTATGCTTACAGAGGTGCTCCCTCTAGATATCGCAAAGGGTTTCCATTGCTATTCTATGATAATGCCAAGTCAGGAAGTGAGGTAATTTAATAGTGTTTGGTCATGTAACCATAGTCCAGCTGAGAACTTACCCCATAGTGTACCAGATGTTTTCTCCTGCATCATAGACTAGGACACACCAAGCAATGGATTCAAATGGCAAGAAATGGTATTCCGCCTAGACCAGTGATTCCCAAGCTGTGGACTATCAGTGAACCTCAGCTTAAGAACATCCCAATTTAAGAGTCGTTACTTAAACCGTTTTTGCTTTAACATATGAGCAACATTTTGAGTTAAGAGCTAGCAGCAGATGGAGGGCTAGCACAAGAGTACAGGACTTTAGGGCTTCAAGGGAGCAGCCTCCATGCCTAGACTTTTCTGCTTTGGGAGATTGCTGTCTGCTTTGCTCTTGTACACTTTGAGGAACTTTGGTTAGTCCAACTCTGGGGGTAGTGCTCATCGCAATTTCTAAGTCGAAGACCTGCGTTGTTCATAGATGCCTCCAAGGTCATATGGCTGGCATGACTACATGGAGTGCCAATACCTTCCCTCCGAAGTGGTACCTCTTGATGTACTCACATTTGCATGTTTTCGAACTGCTGGGTTGGCAGAAGCTGGGGTTAACAGCAGGAGCTCACCCCACTCCCTGGATTCAAACTGCCACCTTTCATAGAATTATAGAATCATAGAATCATAGAATCAAAGAGTTGGAAGAGACCTCATGGGCCATCCAGTCCAATCCCCTGCCAAGAAGCAGGAATATTGCATTCAAATCACCCCTGACAAATGGCCATCCAGCCTCTGCTTAAAAGCTTCCAAAGAAGGAGCCTCCACCACACTCCGGGGCAGAGAGTTCCACTGCTGAACGGCTCTCACAGTCAGGAAGTTCTTCCTCATGTTCAGATGGAATCTCCTCTCTTGTAGTTTGAAGCCATTGTTCCGCGTCCTAGTCTCCAAGGAAGCAGAAAACAAGCTTGCTCCCTCCTCCCTGTGGCTTCCTCTCACATATTTATACATGGCTATCATATCTCCTCTCAGCCTTCTCTTCTTCAGGCTAAACATGCCCAGCTCCTTAAGCCGCTCTTAATAGGGCTTGTTCTCCAGACCCTTGATCATTTTAGTCGCCCTCCTCTGGACACATTCCAGCTTGTCAATCTCTCTCTTGAATTGTGGTGCCCAGAATTGGACACAATATTCCAGATGTGGTCTAACCAAAGCAGAATAGAGGGGTAGCATGTTCAGCAGTTCAGTGGTTTAACCTGCTGCACCACTGGGGGCTCCTACATTTTCTTATTTAACAAAATGGTTCAAGGGGCCGGAATGGATTAATAGCATTTCAGTGGGTAAAGTCACTTTGAGATAGGAGAATTTTGAGTTAAGAGCTTAGTCATGGAATGAATTAAAATCTTAACTCATTTATCACTGTAAGATTAGGCTTTTGATTTTGTGTAAAATCCACCTCTATCTTGGATAAGGATGAACTTTGACTTTCTTTAAACATTCAAAATATTTGACCAGGAGTTTCACCACCAGATGTCCAGAACAATAGAGTCCTACTTGCATTATGGATTCAATGAGTGAATGTATAGACGTGGTAGGATCCTGTACAGCAGAGTTACAGTATTCCAAATGTTGTACTACTTCAACCCATCATCCCTGGAAAACTTAGAAGAGCTTTAATGTGTTGTTGAAGGCTTTCATGGCCGGAATCACTGTGAGTTTTCCGGTCTGTATGGCCATGTTCCAGAAGCATTCCAAATGCTAGCAAAGCACTGAATTGGCAAGAAACTCACATTGGTCTCTGAGACTCTGTAAAAAGCCTCCCTGGCAGATTGCTCACGGCCTTATCTGATTTGTCTGACCACACAATGCCACTGTAATTACAGCTTCTCATTGCCTCTGCTAGCAATTTAGGATAGGGCTGCCGGTCATCTCTAAAGCATTTTGCAGTGTGAAGGCATCCCTGTAATGTGCGAAGTGCACTTATGCAGCTCAGAGGTTAATCGGTACTCTTGTTGTCCATCAAAACCGCCCATCATAGCTGATCATAGCAAATTGTTCTGAGGTGAAGCCATTGAATGACTGATAGATTTCAGTCGCAGGTAGGAATACCGTGCAGAAGAAATAAGGGAGGCCAGTGCACAAAATGCTCATGGTACAAATAGGGAGACCTACCACTTTGCTTTGGTGATAGAGTGGAATCCACTGTACATGAAATAGGGCTATCCATTCAGGTATCATTTGCTCCGTGTTTTTGTCCAGGTGTCTCAGTTAAGGACAGAAATTTGGAAGGGAAGGATATATGTTGCTATTTCAGTGGCCACATTTGCATAGCAGCTCCCGTGTTTGTTTGTGTGTGGATTTTAATTATGCTACCATCATTAATGCATGAGTTGAGGTTGCAGTTCTTTGAATTTTATGTACTAATAAGTCCGGAATTTTGATCCTTTAACCATAATGCTTGTTGTCTCGTGTTAAAACCAATGCTGTTCAGCTTCTGCACATAGGCAACACTCCAGGCATAGTTAAGTGATTCAAGGGAGTTCCACAACTCAATTCATTTTACTTGCCTCCAGTTCAGATCTCAGCCATGAAGCCATTGCAATGCTCTGGCCAAGACACTTCTCTCTCCATCTAATTCACAATTGAGGTTTCACTTTTGCCTATTTGATTATTCGCGGGTTTGATTAACATGTTAACAGGGCCACGGTAGCACAGTGGGTTAAACCGCTAGCTGCAGGAAATCTTCTGACCGGAAGGTCGGCAGTTCAAAGCTGCGAGTTGGGGTGAGCTCTTGACTGTCAGCCATAGCCAACTGAGCAGTTCAAAAGCATGCAATGCTAGTAGATTAATAGGTACTGCCTCAGCAGGAAGTTAAAAAGGGTACTCCATGCAGATATGCAGACATGCCTGCAACACAATTGGAGATGTCCATGGACAAAAGGCTCCTTGGTGTGGAAAATGGAATAAGAGCACCTCCCCATGGCTGAAGTTGAGCATTGCCTCCAGACGCCGGAGATGGAAAAATGGGAAGCCCTTCACCTTTGTCTGTGTTGTATGTCGTTGTTCACTGTGTGTGTAAAAAAGCATTGAATATTTGCCTCGTATGTGTATTGCAATCCACTCTTGAGTCCCTCCGGGGAGATAAAGTAAAGCGAAATATAAATAAAGTGTATTATTATTATTATTATTATCATGATTATTATTGACACAAAGGCACAGTCTGTCACAGCAAATGAGATCTATATGCTGGATTTCGTATCACAAAATCCCCCCGATGGGTGCCACCTTGTCGTGGTGGGGGGCTTAACTGCTCCAAGGACGCTGAGAGCTGTGCTGGTGGTAGTGTAGCTACCAGCAGGTCCAACCAAGCCAGAGATGTCTCAGCTGAGGAGTGGAACTAAGAGCACCTAACCCATTAGCACTATGGAGAAACAAACCAAAACAAAGTCTATACTGGCTCGGTCGACGCCCAGGATAAAAAGGACCACGGTGGATGCTGCTGATTCTGGATATCCATCGACAAGTGGGCTACTGAATCATAATACAAATGAACAATCACAGAAGCGGCAGAAATATACAATGCCAGAAAACTTCACAATTATTATTATTATTATTATTATTATTATTATTATTATTATGTTCTCTCCAGCATGACTCTATCATGGAGTTGTGTGGAGGACCTAGAGATTCCTTGCGGGGATCCTTCTCTGGCCATTAGTTGGCCCTCCAGCAGAAGTTGTCCATTGAATTGTGTTGAAAAATCTAGAAATTCTTTAAGAGGTTTTTAAAAAGTGTTTTTTATTTGCATTTTTAAACTTATGGTGTCTCTAAGGTGAATCTGTTGTAGGGTTTTATTGGCAAGATTTGTTCAGGGTTTGTTTTTTGGCATTCCTTTAATCTGCAGCTGAGATAATGTGATTTGCCAAAAGTCAACCAATGGGTTTCATTGGCCAAACAGAAATTTAAACCATAGGCATCCTAGTTATCACCAAAACCGCTCCACCACTTTTGCTCTTTTGAAAGCACACATATGCATACAAATTGCGATGGTGAGATCACAGACAAAGACAACAGAAGCAGCAAATTAAAGGCTTCCTCTTCCACTTGACTGGGGAAATGCTTTGAAATGCTTATAAAACCAAGATTTCTGCTTGACTGGCAGTTGACAAGCTCATTGACTAGTTTACCAAGATGCCCTGTGCAATTTGCTTTTAAGATTAGCAATTGACCAGATGGGTCATTTGCACTGCATTAGTCAATTTCGCCAAATTTCAGCAGCTCAGATCAGATTTTTTTACATGTATTTTTGTCTACCATTTTTAAAGGTTTGTAAAAACCAGGGTAGTGGCTACTTGTAATCCATGTTGGGCTCAGTTTTATTTTAGCCTGACAATTTATGTGTTTGCCCTGGATTATTCAATACAGGATCAAGTGACACTCTGCCAAGCTGAGTCTGAAACTTATGGACAGTTTTTTTTAATAGCCTACATTTTCCTTAAAAAAAAGAAGACCAGACTTGGAGATTTAACGCAAATGGGTCGATAGTGCTTATTTTGGAAAGGAGAAATTAAAAATATCCTTTGTTAATAAGAGTCTCAATGAAAAACAGTTGAACCTTCTAAGATAATTGAGACAAGAACCTCTAGCGATTCTAATTAGGCTAGAGAGCAAAGATAGTTTTGGTTCTGGAGGGAAAAACTGATAAAATGCAACTATTTCCATTGCCAGGGTTTAGCTTGCAAAGGAAAGTCTAGGCCTGAACACATCAAAGAATGGCATTACAAAAAAAAAACAATGTTTGGAAAGTTTCATAAAGTAGTGATTTTGCTACTGTTATGAATTGTAATGTAAATATCTGATATGTAGGATGTTTTTCATTCACTGGACCAAATTTGGCACAAATACCCAATACTCCCAAATTTGAATACTGATGGGGTTGAGAGGGATTGATTTTGTCATTTTGGAGTTGTAGTTGCTGGGATTTATAGTTAACCTACAATCAATGAGCATTCTGAACTCCACCAACAATGAAATTGAACCAAAAATGTCACACAGAACTCCCATAAACAACATAAAATACGGGAAGGGTTTGTTCATTCTTGACCTTGAGTTTTGGAATTGTAGTTCACCTACATCCAGAGAGTGCTGTGGACTCAAACAATGATGGATCTGGACCAAACGTGGTACAAATACTCAATATGCCCAAATGTGAACACTGCTGGAGTTTGGGGAAAATAGACCATGACATTTGGCAGTGGTAGTTGCTGGGATTTATAGTTCACCTACAGTCAAATGTGAACACTAGTGGAGTTTGGGAAAATAGACCATGACATTTGGCAGTGGTAGTTGCTGGGATTTATAGTTCACCTACAGTCAAAGAGCCCCTTTCTGATGGTCCTTGGCGACCGCTCCAAAAAACCCCTTGCAACCCCCAGGTTGAGAAACACTCCCCTAATGAATCCTCAAATCCTATTCTATACTATGGCATTGTAAAATTCTGTCCCTTATATAAAAGCAATCGAGCTTTTGTTTTTCGATTGTGTGTATGTGTGTGGAATATTTTCAACCTGTGGATAAAAAAATCTGTGACTATGGAGGGCTAACCATATGTGTTTTTAAGTTCTGGTGATGTGATGCTGCCGGAACTTACGTCCATGTAGGTGTTTTTCTGAAACGTCCTTCGCACCTCCTTGTTTTTCCTGGTTTGCATACGTTTTCCTTGTGACAGGCTGTAATCTGGTACTCGCTGTTACGTCAAGTCCATCCCCCGCCACTGCCGTCCCCCCAGCCTGCCCTGGCTCCTTGCTGTGTCGATTTCCCTGCTGGGCTTCCTGGTTACACTGAGCGCAAGCAAATAAATTACCTTGCTCATTTGCTGTGTGCTCTATTGCAGCCTGCCATATGTTTGAGCCTGATAGAGATTCTTATCTGCTGGGGCTAAAATTACCCAGTGAAGGATGAATGACATTTCTTATCAAGGGCTTTGCTGAATCAGAGAAAAGGCAGGGGGAGGCGGAGAGGAACTGGTGCCGATTTCCAGGGAGTTACATGGCCAAGAGGCCCCCACGTGTTGGGTGGCAAAGCTTGCGTTGCCTGCTGTTTTCACTGAAGGAGAGGCAGCATGGGAGGGTTTGGGTCTCCAGGGATGGTGTTTAAAGAAAACACAGAATTTGTAATGCTGCTGATTCAAATGGCCAAAAAGGAAACTATTTATTTGAGGTTCTTGTGCCATTGTTGCAAAATTTGGTCACCTTCTTGGTGTTACACATTGATTTTTCTCAGTTAACTCACAGAAAGGAATCATATTGTTAAAGCTTTTGGTGTGTGGAAAGGTTTCTTTTTTCAGACCTCAGAATCTTTTAGACAATGTTTGGACATTTAGTCTGGCATCGTGACTTCCCCAAGTGCTTAATGCATATAACCTCATTCAATTGGATAGTACTTCATTTTGTGCCTTTAAGTGGTTTCTGATTTATGCCAGTTTGACCATAAAGCTGTAGCCTAAATGGCTGATCTTTGATACTAAGCAGAGACAGCCCTGGTTAGTACATGGATAGGAGACTACTAGTATTTTTTTTATCCTTACAGAAGCAAATTGAGAACACGGTTATATTGTATAGAAAAATCACAAACAAGGTAACAAACTTGACATTATGCTAAATGTACTTTGGAATGCCTCTAGTGTCGCTGTGAGGTCTTCCACTGTGCATGTGGCAGGGCTCAGGTTGCATTGCAGTAGGTGGTCTGTGCTTTGCTCTTCTCCACACTTACATGTCATGGACTTTGTAGTCCCATCGAAGCTCAAAATGCTGGACAAGCATCTTGAGCTCTGAGAATTACCTGGGAAGGAATCCCACTGGAGCATTGCAGCACACCAAAATACCTGGGAGTCACTCTGAACCATGCTCTATCTTATAAGAAGTATTGCTTGAATCTCAAGCAAAAAGAGGGTGCTAGAAATAATATTGTATGAAACTGGGGATCACAACCAGATACAGGGAAGACATCTGCCCTTGCGCTTTGCTACACATCTCTTGGAACACATCTCACTGCACTAAACAGTGGATGTGGCTCGTAATAAGACATGCCGTATTATCACAGGATGTGTGCACCCTACACCATTGGAGAAATTATACTGTTTAGCTGGTATTACACCACCTGACATCCTTCGGAAAGTAGCAACCAATAATGAAAGGACCAAGGCAATGATATCTCTGGCCCATCCTCTGTTCAGATATCAGCCAGCATGCCAACGCTTTAAATCAAGAAGCAGCTTCCTAAGTTTGAGACTACCAGTAAATAGCAGGTATTGTAGGCTCTAATTCAGAGGAAGGAAATGGCAAAACATCTCATACAGACACATTCAGCCCCAGTGAGTACCAGATGTCTTAGTCCATATCTCAGAGGTTTCATGCGAAATCACAAATATTTCTTGCCTAAGGAAACTCTGAAATCCATGGGCTTGTCATAAGCCTATAGGCAGCTTGCAGAGATGTGCCACTTCCTCTGAGATAAAGATTACAGCATCTGGTATTTGTTGGTGTTTTGCCATTGAAGTACTAACCAAAGATGGCACTGCTTAGTTTCCAAGATGTGGTGCGATCTGGTGCTTTGAAGATCTTTTGGCCTTATATGACAGCAAAAAATAAATGCAAAACTTCTATGCCCTTGCTTGCCAGTTAAGGTCTTAGAATATTCCGTTCTTTTACCCCTGTTTGCTTGCTCTTAAGGCCAACAAGACAGCAGCAGTTAAAGTGCCTCTTCTTCCTCATAATGTTTATTATCCTTAATTGCTTAAATTTGCCTTTGAGCTCATGGGAAATGCAGCCTTGGAAGATTGAGAGCATGGCAGATCTCCAGGGAGACAGCGATGCTTGAAAGATGAGAGCTGTGGTGAAGAGCAATTACCAAGCCCACAAAGTGGCTTATCTTCCCTTCTGTTCCTCCTGGGTGCTTGAGGGGCGCATTGTGTAGAACTTATTGAAAATGACAGATTTGTGTATATGCTTCATAGGTTGCTATGTGGGCTATACAGCAAAATAAAACAAAATCCACAAGAGTGATGCCTTTATTGGCTAACCAGAATGATCAACATGTATTTCATGCAAGCTTTTGAAGCTCTGCTGGCTCCTTCGTCAGGCAAAAATTGCATAGGTTCCATTCTGTCCCCCATGCTTTTTAATATCTACATGAAACCGCTGGGAGAGGTCATCCGGAGTTTTGGAGTTGGGTGCCATCTCTACGCAGATGACACCCAACTCTACTACTCAATTCCATCTAACTCCAAGGAAGCCCCTCAAGTGCTGGACGGGTGCCTGACCGCTGTGATGGTCTGGATGAGGACCAATAAGCTGAGGATCAATCTTGACAAGACTGAGGTCCTCCAGGTCAGTTGTAGGCCAAATCAAGGTATAGGAGTTTGACGGGGTTGCACTCCCCCTGAAATCGCAGGTCTGCAACTTGGGTGTCGTCCTAGATTCGGTGCTGACGCTTGAAGCTCAGGCGTCGGCGGTGACTGGGAGGGCATTCGCACAATTGAAGCTCGTGCACCAGCTGCAACCGTACCTCATGAAGTCAGATTTGGCCACGGTGATCCATGCCTTAGTTACCTCTAGATTGGACTATTGCAATGCTCTCTACGTGGGGCTGCCCTTGAAGATGACCCGGAAACTCCAACTGGTCCAACGGGCGGCAGCCAGACTATTAACTGGAGCGAATTACAGAGAGTGGTCAACCCTCCTGTTTAAGGAGCTCCACTGGCTGCCGTTTATCTACCGGGCCCAATTCAAGATGCAGGTCTTGACCTACAAAGCCCTGAATGGTTTGGGACCCTCCTACCTGCGTGACCGTATTTCCACCTACGAACCCACACGATCCCTTCGATCTTCCAGAGAGACCCTTCTTTCGCTCCCCCCTGAATTGCAAGTGCGACTTGCAGGGACGAGAGAGAGGGCCTTCTCTAGGTGGCCCCTCGGCTCTGGAACTCACTTCCCAGAGACATTAGACAAGCCCCCACACTGGCAATCTTCAGGAGGCATTTGAAAACCTGGTTCTTCCAATGTGCCTTCAGTGATTGAATGAAAGATTCTTCCTGATCACACTTTGCACAAAATGTCCTTAGACGCACTTTACTTTATGGGTTGTGCAATGAAATCTTTCCTCATTCCTGGAGCCTCCTCCTTATAAGTTACTCTGCCTTATCTCCCAGTGTTTTTAATATTTTCTATAATTTTATCCATGCATCTGGCCCTGCCTAGTGAAATTCCCTGTGTTTTTAATGCTTGATTTTATATTGTTGTGTTGTATATTATTTCAACTTTGTATTTTTTGTATTTTGCTTGTTTTATTGTGTGTTATAGCTTGTATTGTATTGATGGGCATGGCCTTATGTAAGCCGCACTGAGTCCCCCTGGGGGAGATGGAGCGGGGTATAAATAAAGCTTTATTATAGGTGAAGAAGTAGGGTAGAGGATGATGATGGTGATCATGATGGAGTCACAGGCCTCTACTTGGCACAGGTGAAGAAGAAGTGGGTTAAGGGATGATGATGATGATGATGATGATGATGATGATGATGATGATGATTTTTTTCATGTCAGGAATGACTTGAGAAACTGCAAGTCACTTCTGGTGTGAGAGAATTGGCCATCTGCAAGGATGACGACGATGATGGAGTCACCAGCCTCCACTTGGCCAAGAAGGAAATTGCCTCTCAGCATTGTGATCCCTGCAAACTAACTGAACAATGACTGAAATAACATCTGTTGTATAATGTAGGACTCCCAACACCATCACTCTTTCCCACCTTCTTCTCCTATATGACTTTTAAAAGATCTCTTTTGCCTGATGAAGAAGCCAGTGAAGCTTCCAAAGCTTGCATGAGAGCAAATAATGCCATGATGCATCTTGTATATTTTGATTGACCAATAAAATATTGCTCTTTGGAGACTTTGGAGCGTGTATATGTGTGTGTGGGATTTCCTGGTGTCTACAGTGAAGGAAGATGGGTTGAAGGATGCAGATATACTAGTGCTAAGTTGGTGGAAGGAAGAGGTCATCTCTATGTCCTTTCCAAGATATTGGATGCTCTCCCTCCCTTCCAAGTTGCTTATCCATCCATGCATCCTGCATTCCTCCCATATGAGATCCAAGTAAATCTTAAAGTGGGAGTTTGAACCTAGCTCTCCAGTCACATAAGTCTAACACTCAAACCACTACATGCGCTGCATTAAAAGAAATATATTTAGAATTATAGTGTCAACACATATTAAAAAGTCTAAGATGTATACAGATTTCGTGTTTAGACTTGAGTCCCATTTCTATGTGTAGGAAAATACAGGTGTTTCAAAATTCAAAGTACTTCTGGTCCCAAGCTTTTAAGATAATGAAGAACAGGTCTGTATTCCAGAGCAGAACCCTGTATTCCAGATGAGACCTGACCAATGGGACTATTTCTTCCCCCATCTTGAAAGCTATGCATCAATCAGTGCAGGCTAAAATAGCATCCATCAAATTTGCTGTTGCACCACATTGCTGGATCATGTTCAAACTACACACAATAGTAATTCCACTGTCTTTGATGAGAGTCCACTCCCAAGAATTGACAGGGACCACTTCACCAGGAACCACTCTCCAACATTACTACCAAAAGGGTTACAAATCAGTTTTTGGTCAAATTTAGATTCAGGTTAGTAAATTGGGGTGCTGATTCAGAAAATTGCATTAGATAGACCACATCAGCTTCAGTTTCTGATACAGAACATATGTCATCCAGTAGTCGCCAATTCCTTTCCTACAGAAAACCACGTTTTATAATCTAGAGCTGATGTGGTCTATCCAATGCAGTTTTCTGAATCAGCACCCCAAATAACCCCAGGAACAGGCCTAAAAACAAGGACACCAATATTCCCCTGCTTCCAGGTGCCACATGGAATGGTTCTGCTCAGGGGGAGGGAGGGGGAGGAGCAGGAGAAGCAGCAGTCAAGAGGTTTGTTGTCATGTCTTTCGTGGGTCTTGAGAGACTGCAAGTCACTCCTGGTATGAGAAAATTGGCCTTCTGCAGGGACGTTGCCCAGGGGACTCCCGGATGATTTGATGTTTTTATCATCCTTGTGGGAGGCTTCTCTCATGTCCCCGCATGAGGAGCTGGAGCTGATAGAGGGAGCTCATCCGCCTCTCCCTGGATTTGAACCTGCGACCTGTCGGTCTTCAGTCCTGCCGGCACAGGGGTTTAACCCACTGCACCACTGGGGGCTCAAAGTGAGAAATATTAAGAATGCAATAAAATATAATAAAACCATTAAACAAATCTAGTAAAATACATAATATTTTGTTTATATCCAACCTTTCTCTCTAGTGATTCAAATATGGGATTTGTTGCTTACCTCCAAATCAGATCAGCAAGGAATGATTATGCCCATTAGGTATTGAATATTTAGTGGCAAAAAATTCCCACCCTGCTATATTTCTTTATTTACTCTTCTATTTTCCCCAAGCCATGAAATGGGAAAGCAGCAGCTAGAACGCTGATCAGAACAAATTTGAAACGCAACCTTATGACATGGTCCAATTTTCTTCATGATAGATGTGTCGGTTATAGTAGATATGCCCTAAATACTGTTTTCAAAGTCTGCTTTTGAAGACCAGAAATGCAAGTGGGAGTCATTCTTGCAGTAGCGCTTTCAAAAACCAAACCGCTTTGAGTTTCCTAGCAAGATAGCAATCACAAAAGTTTATGTGTGTGCATGTGTGTAATAGAAATGATAAAGTGTCAGAGGAGTGAATGAGTCAGCCTTCCTTTTTCTGAGCATCCTTCCCCTGCGCTATTTTTAATGATGCGTTTGTAGCGGGGGCTGTAGGTGTTTCATGGCGGATATCAGAGTTTCCCAGGAGGAGAAAACGTGACCTGATGTGACCTGGTTCGCATTCAAGGGGCACAGTCAGCCCAGTGTGTGGGCTCAAGGAAAGGGTGAGAAGTTTTGGGGGAAACTGTGGGACTCTACCCTTTCTGTGGCCACCAAACCCATTATGCATATTTGAGTTTTGCCCAGAAATGTCACCAACTACAGCATTTAAATATACTTCTTGAATTTCCAGAGATGCTAGTAAAGCCGTGAGAGCAATTTTGAATAATAACATCAGCAACAGTCTAAATAAATACCCATCAGATCTTGGAAGAAAAGCAGGATCAGCCCTGGCAGTCCCTGATTTACAAATGTCTCGCTCAGATGTGTTAACAGAGGCGAAAAACAATAAAATCTACCATATTCAGAGTTTGTGAGTGTGCCTTGGAATATGCATTACTTCTAATGACAAATCCCAGAATCTCTCAAGCAGCCTGGCCAAGTATGTTGTGCATCTTTGGCCTTGTCTTTCCCCCAGATTTCTCAGTCTCTGATCTATTCTTCCATACTTTCTCCTCCCAATAATCTTTGTGGGATCTGTAAAGATCAAGACAGGTTAGTCTGGTTTTCTTTCAGGAGAGCTTTAGTGCTGTATTCTTGCATGGCAAAGGGTTTGGACTAGATTTATTTATTTATCGTGTCATCAGCAACCAGACATTTGTATTACATTTTTAACAAAAACAAACAAACAAACAGACAAAACACAGAATTTGCAAGCTTGGTAGTTGATTAAATGTCCTTTGACCAGTAGCTGGCCACTTGGAGTGCCTCTGGTGTTGCCGCAAAGGAGGTCCTTCATTGTGCATATGGCAGGGCTCAGGTTGCATTGCAGCAAGTGGTCTGTAGTTTGCTCTTCTCCACACTCGCATGTCGTAGATTCCACGTTGTGGCCCCATTTCTTAAGATTGGCTCTACATCTCGTGGTGCCAGAGCGCAGTCTGTTCAGCGCCTTCCAAGTCGCCCAGTCCTCTGTGTGCCCAAGGGAGTCTCTCATTTGGTATCAGCCATTGATTGAGGTTCTGGGTTTGAGCCTGCCACTTTTGGACTCTCGCTTGCTGTGGTGTTCCAGCGAGTGTCTCTGTAGACCTTAGAAAACTATTTCTTGATTTAAGTTGTTGACTTGTTGGCTGATACGCAAACAAGGAATGGGCTGGAGATGTCACTGCCTTGGTCCTTTCACTATTGGCTGCTACTTCTCGGCAGATGTCAGGTGGTGCGATACCGACTAGACAGTGTAATTTCTCCAGTGGTGTAGGGCGCAGACACCCTGTGATAATGCGACATGTCTCATTAAGAGCCACATCCACTGTTTTAGTGTGGTGAGATGTGTTCCACACTGGGCATGCATACTCAGCAGCAGAGTAGCATAGCACAAGGGCAGATGTCTTCACTGTGTCTCGTTGTGATCCCCACAACTAGATGTGGGGACCATTGTGGTCCCTTCCAGCTTTAAGAGTCTATAATTATCACTTTCCAAGCTCTGGACAAAGGCCATATGAAATTGGGCTGAAGAACTTGTGTTTTCCTTTCCTGGGTCCCTTTCACACCTCATGTGCATACAATCTGTAGAATTAATAGTTTCACACCACTTTCACTGCCATAGCTCAATGTTATGGAATCATGGGATGTGTAGTTTTACAAGGATGTTAGCCTTCTTTGGCAACGAGTGCTGGTGTTTCACCAAGCTTCAACTCCCAGGTTTCCATTGCATTGAGCCATGGCAGCTAAAGGTGTGTCAGACTGCATTCATTCTACAGTATGGATGCACCCTATGATTCCACATTAACTGTTTGCAAAAATACTAGAGCTCTCTGGGCTGTAAATTCTACATTCTGCCAAGTTCCCATATGATGTAACCATGGAGGTTAAAATGAAATTACAGTGCTAGAATTATGTAATGTGTGTGAATATATTTAAGCTGACATTTCAGCCCCCCCAAGATCCGGGATATCTTTCCTTGGTGATGTAGCACAATAATATTTCTCCTAATAGCTCTCCGTGACTTGGCAGTTGCCGCATTTTGGTTATCCGATGTCGGTGCTGAAACACAGAAGGTTTCTGGGACACTCCCTTGCTGACTTTCGAAGAAACCGAATTGCAAGCACACCATGTCACTCACTCACAGTGTCTTTGCTGCTTGCAAGATAGCATCTCTCATTAACCAAAGGCGGAAATTAATAAATGGCTGCAAACCTCTGGGTGAGAGCTATATTTACCCTGCAGCATGTAAATGCACCAGGATTAGAAGCCACTTCATCGTCCTGTGTGGCAGGACTCCTTTTTGGAGGCTGGAGCTTGATAACCAGATGCTGAAAGAGGACAGATCTACAAATAGAAGTACAGACTGAACTGAAATTGTTAAGGGGATTTCAGAACCAATTATGTCACCTTAACTAAGATGCCTAAAGGTTCTTGTACCTAGAAACAGGGGTTTTGCAGAATTTTGATGCATTTAATCAAAGTACCTAATAGATAGATGGGACAAAACCTAAGGTCTGCTATTGTTCTTTAACATGAAATGTGTGTCATCTTTATAATCATCATAATTGTTTAAACCCCATTTAGATAGATGGCTAGATATTTCTCTCTTCCTGCAAAACTGTCCACTTTCAGGGGTCAAGAGGCACATCTACGTTGCAGAATGCATGCAGTGTGACACCACTTTAACTCTCATAGCTCTATCCTGTGCAACTTGGATTTGTAATTTGTTGATGCACCATCATTCTTTGGCAGAGAAATCTTGTAAAACTACAACTCCTTTGAGTCCATAGTATTAAGCCATGGCACTTATAGTGTTGTCAAACTGCATGTATTCTGCAGTTTAGATGCACCCCTTGACCCCTGAAAGAGGACAGTTATGCAGGAAGAGAGGAAAACCAAGCAACAGATTTCATGCAATCTTTGTACTATCTATATAGAGCTTGTTGCAAAAGTAAGTCTTCTTACTTCCTTTCCCAAGAAAAGAGTTTTGCATAGATCTATAATCATGATAGGTCTACATTTTGTAGATTACCCTTATTCCAAAGCAACATCTGATATTGGTAACCTCGTAGCTTAATCTCATGTGGTTTCCTAAGCCCTTGTTTCTTTAACGTTTCATTTTCAGTTAGAAGTCTCTTAACTCGCAAGTTGAGCTGCTTCACCTTTCAATCCAAAGTCTTTCTCATGCTCCCCAGGAAACTCAAATTGTACATTCAGGTTAGGAATCACACAGCCCTCCAGAGTTTGCGGGATGGTAATTCCAAGCACTCCTCACCAGTGACTGAGGATGCTGTGTGTTGGTGCTCCAACAGCTGGAGCTTTGCATGACTCTGGACCTTCTAAAGCAGGTATGGGTAAATGCAGGCCTGGGGCCGTATGTGGCCCCTTGGGCTCTTTCCTCAGGCCCTCCTCTTTCACACCATCCTTTCCTTCCTTCTTTCTTCCCTTCCTCCTTCCCTCCCTCCTTTTCTTCCATACCTCCCTCTTCCTCCCTCCCTCCTTCCCTTCCATCCTTTCATCCCATCTTTCTTCCTTCCCTTTTGTTTTTCCTTCCTTCTCACTTTCCTTTCTCCATTCTCTTATATCCTTCCTTCCACCCAGCCACCCACCCAGCCTTCTCTTTCCCCTCCCTCCCTTCTCTTTTCCATCCCTCCTTTCCTCTTGGTGAATGTTCAGCTGGGAGAAGAGATGGTTAAGAAGAAACACGAGGACCATGTTTCAACATTTAAAGGGGTGTCCCATTGAGGAGAAGGAGGAAGGGAAAAACTGACTTTGTGCTGCTTTGATTGTGTATTCCTGCATGAGAGGAATGGCTTGACCAGATGGCCATTGAGGTCTCTTCCAACATTATGATTCTGTGATTTTCACTCCTGGTCTCCAGAGTATGGATTGAAGTCATCTCTGTGCAATATTTCACTGAATCAAAGCAGATATAGGTTGGGCAAGAATCTTCCATGCAACATCTTCAGCAGTAGGTGGAAAGAGTTATAAAATGTAACACCTGCACAATAAACACTTGCTGAATTTGCAATCATCTTAACAGGTGAATGCAAGGGCCCATCCCAACTGCTTGGTTGGAACAAGTCCTTTGACAGAGAAGGCTAAATACCTTGTAAATCCTCAACTCCCTTGATTCTGCAAATTGAGCTATGGCAGTTAAACCAGTGTCAAACAGCATTAATTCAACAGTGTAGATGCATCCGAAGTCATACAACAATAATAGTAGAGCACAGTGCTTCACTTCCCACATGCATATCGGATGGATCTTTGCCGCAGAACTGAAATGGCAGCTTGCTATTATTGTTCCTGATTTCTGTCATATTTCCTAGTATATGAAGCATTCTGCAATTCTTACCTAATGACTTTCATAACAGCAGGGTGAAGTAATCTTAGCACAAATATTGGGATTCAGCATTTTCATAGCAGAAGTCTTTGGGTCGGTGCCTATTTCTCTCCACTTGGGAGAAGGCCAACTTCTCCTCCTAAAACCAGCCCAAATGCAAATCTAAGAATAGCTTTGCAGTAGTAATTTGGAGTCTCTCGGGCCAGAGCCCAAGCTAAGCAATTTCCACACAATCATCAAGTGTGCCAGAGATATACATTTGGAAGGGGAGGATTGTGGCATACCATAACATTTTCTTTCGTTGGTTCCCAATTTTGCATCCCCAAATGTTCTGAAACTTCATTTTCCCTAAGCTGAGCCAATGTTGCCAATGGTCAGGGGTCCTCAAAATTACAATCCAGGGAACCTAGAGTTGCAAAACACTGTAGTAGACCACCTGAAGAAACTGATTGTTCCATTCCATTCTGCTTTGGTCTGATCTTATCTGAAATAAATAAATACTGTGTCCATTTTTGGGCATCACAATTCAGGAAGGATATTGACAAACTAGAAGGTGTCCAGAGAAAGGCAATCAAAACGATCAAAGGTTTGGAAACCAAGCCCTATGTGGAACAGCTGGGTGAAGAGGGAACATGATAGCCATGTTCCAGTATTTGAAATGATGTCACATTGAGGAAGAGGCAAACATGTTTTCTGCTGTTTGGAGACTAGGACACTGGGCAATGGATTTAAATTGCAGGTGGAGAGATTCTACCTAAACATTAGGAAGAACTTCCTGACGATAGGAGCTGTTCAACAGTGGAATGTGCTGCCTTGGGGTGTGGTGGGATCTCCTTCTTTGAAGGTTTTTATACAAAGGCTGGGTGGCTCTCTGTCAGGAGTGCTTGAGGTCTCTTTGGTTCTTTTTGGTGCACAAATTGATGTAAAGAAAACTGGCTGGCAATTAGAGTAGATCCATTCAACCATTTGTTGAAGTAGGCCATTCTAATGGGATTGGATAGCTCTCCCAGTGAATTGCAGTACTCTCTGGACCTTCCTCCAAAAAATCGGATGCCCTCACAGATTTGTGAACATCCTGCTTCTCCTCCATGATGACATGATTGCAACAGTCTTGGACAGCAAGGTTTCCCAAAGTGACACATTTAAGGAGGAATCAGGTGCCAAACAGGAATGTGTTATTGTCCCAACCTTATTTTCCACCTTCATCGCTATGATACTTCATCTTGTTGATGAGAAGTTTCCCACTAGAGTGGAAATAATCTATCGGACAGATGGCAAGCTCTATATTTAACCTCAGCAGACTGAAAGTCAAAACCCAAGTCATAGCAACATTTGTTATAGAACTCCAATATGCCAACGATAATGTAGTCTGTTTGTGTTCAGAAGACCTACAAGCCACTCTAAACACCTTTGCAGAAGTATATGAGAACCTCAGTTTCTCATTGAACATAGAGAAAAGCAAAGTGCTCTTCCAGCAGTCACCAGCCTATCCCTCTGCAATGCCATAAATACAGCTTAATGGTGTAACATTAGAAAATGTTGACAATTTCCGCTACCTTGGCAGCCACCTCTCCACAAAAGTCAACATGGACATTGAAACCACACCACCTGAGTTCTGTGAGTGCAGAATTTTTCCAAATGAAGCAAAGAGGTTTTGAAGACCAGAACATCTGTAGGGAGACCAAGGTGCTTGTTTATAAAGATATTGTCCTCCCAATCCTGCTATATGCCTGCAAAACGTTGACTGTTTCCAGATGACAGACTCAACTGGAATGATTCCATCAGCATTGCCTCCAAAGAAATCCTACAAATTTCTTGGGAAGACAGGCGGGCAGATGTCAGCATGCTGGAAGGAGCAAAGACTATCAGCATTGAAGACATGCTCCTACACCATCATCTTCTGCACTGGTCAGGTTGTCCGAATGTCTGATAACTGTTTTCCAACAGAAAACGTAATGTTGGTTGACAGAAAAAGAGAATTAAAGGTGGGCTTAATGCCAATTTTAAAAGCTGTGGCATAGACACCAAGAACTGGGAAGCCTTGGCCCTTGAGCGCTCTAACAGGAGGTCAGCTGTGACCAGCAGTGCTGTGGGATTCAAAGAGGCATAAATGTAGGATGAAAGGGAGAAACGTGGCAAGAAGAAGGTGCATCAAGCCAACCCTGACAGGGACCTCTTTCCACCTGGAATCCGATGCCCTCCTTGTGGAAGAACATGTGGATAAAGAATAGAGCTCCACAGCCACCCACGTATCCAATATCAAGACACTACACTTGGAAGGCCATCATACTTGGACAACGAGAGATCAGCTAAGTAAGTGAGGACTAAGTGGGAATTTAGCCCATAGACTTTGCAATTGTACTTTGATGTTGTGCACTTATTTATGACTATAGACACATTCATGTAAATACTTGTATGATGAGGAGGGAGACGGATAATACTGCTCATGCTGAAGCCCGTTCCTTGAAATCCTGATTATCCTCCTGTTTCCTAAAACTCTTCTCTATATTTTAGATTAAAGACCAGTAACTTTTAAAAAGAAAAGAAAATCAGTGTGGGCAGGATGTTGGATTTTGAATCTCCGTACAAAGTTGTGGTCTTGGGGACTATATACAAGTTTTTCTTTTATCTGTTTTTCAGTTTAATTTTTGTTTCTTTCAGTTTCAGACACTTTGATTTCTCAGCCTGTATGATTAACTCCACGGGGGGAAAAATAACCCAACTGGCAGTCTTTCAGAGGAAAGAGTACAACAGTTTACAAAATAGATCTTACCTCAGATGCCTTTAGTCAGTAGGCGTAGACTGTTGTGTGTTTTGCATTAGTTTTCAAGACACGGTTCGGTAACTGTCAGTGAAAGCTGTAAGTGACAAAGCAAGCAATGCAAGGGAAAATATTGCCCATGTGATGTGTACCTTCCTGCACCTCTGCCCCCATCTTTCAATAGCACAAGTGGGTTTTTTGGTGGGGAAAATTCGGGGTGGAAACATAAGCGGCACACACGACTGAGAACTCTTGACGGAGGCTGGTGCCATATATTGATTTTTTCCTTTCGGGAACTCCTTGGGGTTGCCCCAACCTCACCATAGCACCTGGGGTGTGATTTTGCAGCAGTTGCGCTTAAAGAGCCCACACATGTACAACCCAGCCATGGTTGAGCAGAAGTTCTCCAAAACCAGTGAACTGAAAAGGTCTGCTATTAATAGGGTTGCAAGGGTGGCACTTCTGAAAGAAAAACCACCTGGAAAAGGGGGGGGGGGCATCTACACTGTAGGATTAATGCAGTTCAACACCACTTTCACTGCCATGCCTAAATTCCATGGAATCCTGAGAGTTTTAGTTTGGTGAGGCAGTAGCGCTCTTATAAAAACTACAACTAACCATGATGCCATAGCGGTGAGCCATGGTGTCAAAATGCAGTAACTCCTCAGTGTAGACACATCCCTAGAAATAGCTTGGTAAATATTTTTACAGCATGATAAAGTAGAGTCTCGCTTATCCAACCTTCACTCATCCAACGTTCTATATTATCCAACGCAGGCGGCCTCCCACCCGGATCCACAGCTGTTTCAATACATGGCGATGTTTTGGTGCTAAATTCGTAAATACAGTAATTTCTACATAACATTACCATGTACTGAACTATTTTTTTCTGTCAACTTGTTGTAAAACATGTTGTTTTGGTGCTTAATTTGCAAAATCATAACGTAATTTGACGTTTCATAGGGTTTTCCTTAATCCCTCCTTATTATCCAACATTTTCTCTTATCCAACATTCTGTCGGCCTGTTTATGTTGCATAAGTGAGACTCTATTGTGAATATGAAAGTCTGCTGTCTGGCATTGCTTCAGAGTATGTTCATAACTCAAATGAAATCTTGCTATGTGTCTTCCAAGTTGACTCTAACTTATGGCAAGATTTATCCTGGGAAGGGTTGCTGTGAGTGTCCTGGGCTGTCTGGCCATGTTCCAGAAGCATTCTCTCCTGACATTTCTCCCACATCTATGGCAGGCATCCTCAGCGGTTTTGACATCTTTTGGAAACCAGACAGGTAGGGTTTATATATCTGTGGAATGTTCAGGAGTCTACCGTATACCATGCAGCTGTGGAAAAGTCTACATAGGGACCACCAAACGTAGCAATGCCCAAACACGAATCAAGGAACATGAAAGGCACTGCAGACTACTGCAACCAGAGAAGTCGGCCATAGCAGAGTACTTGGTGAACCAACCTGGACACAGCATATTTTTTGAGATTACAGAAATGCTGGACCACTCGTGACAACCACACAGAGAATCCATTGAAATCCACAAGCATGTGGACCATTTCAACAGAAAGGAAGAAACCATGAAAATGAGCAAAATCTGGCTATTGATATTAAAAAAAACTCTAGCATCAGAACAATAAAGAACAACAGTCAGAAAACAGGGGACTTCCAGGCATGAAACAATCAGGGCCAGCTAAAACCTCCCAACAAAGGATTCCCCCAGGCAGGAAGCTGCCAAGCCTTGAATCCTTGATCAATTGCAGTATTCACACTTTCCTCAAACAGATAAGAGTTCTTTCTCCCAGCCTGGACAGAAATATTAACCCCACTTGCCTAGTTTCCAACAGACCTCACAGCCTCTGAGGATTCCTGCCATAGACATGGGCAAAACGTCAGGAGAGAATGCTTCTGGAACATGGCCATACAGCCCGGAAAACTCACAGCAACCCACTGATTCCAGCCATGAAAGCCTCTGACAATACATATCCTGGGAAGGTTTGCTTTTAGGACTTCATTTTAGACTGGAAGAGTGTGTCTTCTCCATGGCAGATTGTGGAGATGTTATTACGCATGCAAATAAAAGTTAAGGGGATGGGAAATGAAGGATTTAAAATTAGGACTTGAATGTGGACGAACAACTTCCTCTTCTCCCTTCCCCTCCCCTTTCATATTATTATCATTTGGAATCATTCAGTGAAGGTGAGAGATAAAAGGAAGTACTTCTTCCCACAGCATGGAGTTAAATGATGCAATTTGCTTCCACAGGATGTAATGATGGCTGCCAGCCAGGAGCTTTAAAAAGAGGATTAGGGGAAAAATGTGGAGGGTACACTGGTGTTTCATATACACCACAGCCTGAAGTTAATTCTGTCCACAATATTTGTCATCATTTTGCACAGGGAACTGCGAGAAAGCAAAGGTGTCACTATTGCAGCCACCCATGCAGAAAATTTCAGATTTTGGAGCATTTTGGATTTCAGAATTAAAGATAAAGGACACTCAACCTTTACAATGCTGGACTAAATTGGATTCAGGAGAGCACAGACTTATGTAATCATTTTAATTGTGAGGGTATGTATTATTGATTGTACTGGCATTGAATTTTGCTGGAGCTGTAAGCCGCCTTGAGTCCCCTGTGGGGTGAGAAAGGTGGAGTATAAATGAAGGAAATGAATAAATAATAAGGTGGACAAATGAAACCCACAGGTTGTGTGCAGTCCCTGGACCCCATTTTTGGCTCCCGAGTCCCCCTTTTACAAAATTGCCACAATTTCAGGGTATGTTTTGGGCCCCAAACCATGCAGAAAGCCCTCTGAATGTGGGAAAGCACATGAAAATACTTCTTACCCCAGAGCTGTGTATAAGCATCGAACTTATTCAAAGCACTGCCAAAAACTAAATCCTCCAGATGTACAACTCTATGTTGTTGTTGTTTGTTTGTTTGTTTGTTTGTTTTTTAATTGTATTTTGAATCCCTTGAATTTTAATTTGTTTTTATTTTAATATGGTTCTGGATATAAACCATAATGGTCCAAAGAGCAAGTCATTCAGAAGTGGGTCATCAAAAAGCAGGAGACACCTATAGGGTAGACTTTTACTCTAACCCAGTGGTTCTCAACCTTCCTAATGCAGTGACCCCTTAGTACAGTTTCTCATGTAGTGGTGACCCCCAACCATAAAATTATTTTCATTGCTACTTCATAACTGTAATTTTGCTACCGTTCTGAATTGTAATGTAAACATCTGATATGCAGGATGTATTTTCACTTACTGGACCGTATTTGGCACATATACCTGATATGCCCAAATTTGAATACTGGTAAGGTTGGTAGGGGATTGATTTTGTCATTTGGGAGTTGTAGTTGCTGGGATTTATAGTTCACCTACAATTAAAGGACATTCTGAATTCTACCAGTGATGGAATGTAGCCAAACTTGGCACACAGACCTCCCATGACCAACAGAAAATACTGGAAGGGTTTGGTGGGCATTGACCTTGAGTTTTGGAGTTGTAGTTCACCTACATCCAGAGAGCACTGTGGACTCAAATAATGATGGATCTGGACCAAACTTGGCTCGAATATTCAGTATGCCCAAATGTGAACACTGGTGTAGTTCGGGAAAATAGACTTGACATTTGGGAGTTGTATTTGCTGGGATTTATCACCTACAATCAAAGAGCATTCTGAGCTCCACCAACAATAGAATTGGGCCAAACTTCCCACATAGAACCCCTATGACAAACAGAAAATTGTTTTCTGATGGTCTTTGGAGACCTCTCTGACTGCCCATCACGACTCCTCCCCACCCCCCCAGGGGTTCCGACCTTCCGGTTGGGAAACGCTGCTATAACCAATCCTTCTATAGCTGTGTGTGTATGCCTGACCTATGAGCATAAACCTTTAAGTTTGGCCACTAACATAAGAAATAAAAGAAAGGCAGAGGCTGCTGAAAGAAAGAATTGCCCTTGGATGCATTTTGGAAGAAGTGTTGAAGTGCTCTAGAAGGATAGAAGTGTTGTATTTTATCTTTTCTACTTGAGCGAGGCTGTCTTGACCTGGTTGTTTCATTTCACATGAATAGAAGGTTTGCTGAAACTCACTGAACTTATTTTAGGTGTACGGACCTACTTTTATTCTTTCTGTGCTATTTCTGCCTCTCTTGCCAAAGTTATGGACAAAGAGGTAATGCCCAGGCGTATATCTAGGGCAATCTATCTGTATTATCCCCAGGTAACTCTGTTTTTCTCTACAACCCCAATGACTGGGAATGGGCGAGATCTGACCAGGACTAATTGACCCCTTGTTTGCATGGAGTTGCCCACCTTTGTCTTAAAACTTGCCATCTGCCCGCATGAACGTGGCAGTAGTAGTGGCACCTCGGGCTCTGCACTTTGGTTGTCTTTGTGTGTCAGCCAGCTACCTGAATGGCTGTTGTGCCAGGCCTTTGAAAGAACAATACCTTGTTATAAAGGAACTGGACTAAGCACTTTCCCTGCCAAGAATGAAAGGGGAGAAGGTGGCTTTCCCTTTGTTCCAGGTGCTGCTTCAAGTCAGCTAAGCAACAGACAGCTTGGCAGGCCACACAATGCTGTATTTGTGGGCAACATATGTTTGCTAGCAGAAGCTTGCAGCCAGAGATTCCTATCAGTGTGTGTGTGTGTGTGTGTATAGGAAACCCAGACCTCCTCATCCCCTTTCTGCACCCCTCCCCACTAATGCCATGCTGCTGTGAGGCTGGACGGCGCCAAGAGCCACCCACCAAGCCCAAACCAGTTTGCCAGTCCTTTGTGGCAGCCCATGAAAGGGATCAACAAATATGCTGGTTTTCCTTCTCACCCAAAAATGCAAAAACTGGGGAAAGAGGTGAAGGGAGAGAAGTGTTTGCAAGCGGCCAGCACATGGCAATGCAAAGGGTTGGCTTCATGGGTCACAAGATGTGCCAGGCTGCCTTTGGCCCAGTATGGGATTTTTTTTCCATACCAGTTTTTGGCCTTTATAAACGTACATCTCCTGTTTTCTCTAGGGCAGTGGTTCCCAACCATTCTTTGACCATGCACCACTTTGACCAGAGAACGCTCTCCAACATTACTACCAAAAGGGTTATGAATCGGTGTTTGGTCAACTTTAGATTCAGCTTGGTATTTGGGGTGCTGGCTCATAAAATTACATTGGATAGACCACATCCGTTCTAGTTTCTGATACAGAACATATGCCATCCTGTAGTCGCCATCTGCTTGCCCACAGAAAATCATATTTAATAATCTAGAGCTGTTGTGGTAGTAGTAATCTTTCATGGGTAGTCAGTCTCTCCCCTCCCGACATCCCCATTGCCTCAACACTATACGAGGGTTTCACGAGACCAGTCTTTCTTGTTGCTGTGTGGTTTCGAAGCAACAGTGTAGTAATAATGAGGCCACAGACCATATTTACGTTCTTAAGGACCACTGGTGGTCCATGGTCCACAGGTTGGGGACCATTGCTCTAGGGACAGCCTCTTGAAGATATAAACCAACCAACAAATGTCAGCAGCTCCATTACTTATACATACATACAAACAAACATAAGTATTCTGACTTGGTTAGATCACATATGGAATACTGTGTCCAGTTCTGGGCACCACAATTGAAGGGAGTTGTTGACAAGCTGAAATGTGTCTAGAGGAGGGCAACTAAAATGATCAAGGGTCTGGAGAACAAGCCCTATGAGGAGTGGCTTAAAGAGCTAGGCATGTTTAGCCTGAAGAAGAGAAGGCTGAGAAGAGACATGATGAGGGCCAAGTATAAATATGTGAGAGGAAGTCATAGGGAGGAGGGAGCAAGCTTGTTTTCTGCTTCCCTGGAGACTAGGACGCGGAACAATGGCTTCAAACTACAAGAAAGGAGATTCCACCTGAAAATTTGGAAGAACTTCCTGACTGCGAGAGCCATTCAGCAGTGGAACTCTCTGCCCGGAGTGTGGTGGAGGCTCCTTCTTTGGAGACTATGAAACAGAGACTGGATGGCCATCTGTCGGGGGTGCTTTGTATGCGGTTTTCCTGCTTCTTGGCAGGGGCTTGGACTGGATGGCCCATGAGGTCTTTTCCAACTCTATGATTCTATGATTCTATATGCACAGCGAGCCCTTGGTATCCACTGGGTTTTGATTCTAGGACCCCATGTAAATACCAAAATCTGTGGATTATATACAATGGTGGAATAAAACTGTGCCCCTTATATATAAAATTGAAAAATCAGGCTTTGCTTTGTGGATTTTTTTCATATTGTAGATTGTAGATATAGACTCCATTGATACAAAGGTCCAACTGCTCATCTAAATCATAGGTGGATAGTAACATGGGGGCCAGAGACCAATTTTCCTGCAGCTTTCCTGTATTTTGCTCTCACCCACATATCTTCATTTTCTTCTCTATTGCCTCTCAAAATTGTCACAGGGAGGAATGTGGTGGAGGTAGGATTGTGGTCCGCTTGTAGGGGATGTCTTTGTGTATTTTTGACATCATTTCAATCAAATTGGGAAAAAAGGTGTTTTCAGTAGACATTGTAGGACTTTGATGAGCTTCAAGGCCTACAGTATGCCCATGCCTGATATGGCTGGATGGTGAAGCAGTGCCAATGTGTGCAATCCCTTTGGGCACTGTGCTCATGAGTTTCCCCGCCCCTTACAACCTTGTCCATAGGATAGCAGGTCCACTGAAGAAAGGGTTGGGAGATTTAGGGTTGAAAAGAGAGGATAATCCTTTTTGAAGGCTTTCTAAATAACATTTGAGAACTTAATCTTTCTCTCTTTCTCTTCCCTCCTCCCCCTTTACCCCTTTGCTTTAACAGATTTCTGGATGAATTGGAACTTTGAGTGCAACCTCACTAGATAAGTATTATGAGTCCTTCATATTGGAGCTAATATTGGCAGGCTTCTCTGGAGCAATAGAACTGGGTTTGTTTATTTACTGTACGTTTGTGTGTCCACCACGATCCCACAAATATTTCACATATTTGTCCATGGTAGAACATATGAATGTTCCTGGCTTCTCCAGTTGAAAGGATCAAAGAGCAGATAGATCATGAGAAATAAAGACTTTTTTGCCATCTTCTAGTCTTGGGCTAGAAGCACAAATAATCTATCCTGAAAGAAAGCATAGAGATAATTTTCTGTCTCATGCTTATTTCTTTCCTCTCATTTCCAAAGTATAAATTCCAGTTTTGCAATCTAATCTATTTACATATTGACTCCAAAACAAGCTCAATGTGTTTCATTTTTGCACTCCTGGAAATGTTTAGGATATCAAGACAGATTCTAGATACAGTCTGTATTCAAGAAGTTTGCAATGACATTTAAAGTCCTAATTTTTTAGACCTCAGTCCTTGGGGTCTGGTATAACATGCTTATCCAAGATTTGAGGTGTTTGGATATGGGGAAGGGTCCTCTCAGTTGGGGCACCCCAACTGTGGAAGATCTTCTCCTTGGAAACCTGATTGACTACTATGCACATTTCAATGCACATTTCATTTTTGACCCTTGACTGTTCATTGAAGCCTTTGAGCCTCATTCTTTCCAAATACTGATGCAAAAAAAAATCTTTTAAGTCTGTTTTTAACTCATTATAGGTTTTAACTATGTTTATACCTTGTTTGAATGATTTATATTGTTTTATGTACGCTTTAATGTTAGTGTAAATTACCCTGAGATCATTTTTATATATGGTAGGAATTTGTTGAGATTGATTTCACAATTCAGCAGATCAGTTGCACAACTTTAGCACTTTCCAGTAGCTTCTTCCTGCACAGTATTTTCAGTCAACTGCTCCCACAAACTGCAGTCACGCTGGAACTCTTTTACAGACACTTGAGCACATGCCCGGCCATTGTCAGTGTTACCATTGTCTTTCCCCAGTCTAGATGACATTACAAACTTACCACAGCACACAGTTATATCTTGTCTTAGCAGACAGGTTCTTTTAATCAACTACATAGAGCCTTCGACGAACAGCATCACAGCACAAGGAGAGAGAATACACTGTACATGACTTCCTTATATACAATTCTATACAATTACACATAGCAATCTCTGATTGGTTCCCAACTCATTAACTTAACTCAGACCCAGGATTACATCATTCACAATCACCTGGACTAGGCCAGAACACATTCCCCAAATGATTCCCTATATACAGTTAATGCATGACTCAGCATTTCCAATAGAAGCCCATTAGCAGTGCATGACTCAGCTATATTACATTACAATACATTGTAAAACCTGACAGAATTTGAACACAAATGCATGTGCGCACACATAGAAATAAATATTTCAATAAATAAAACAGATAGACAAATGAGAGATGTAAATATATCTTCATGTTGCCCATTGACTTATTGTGACCCTTTGAATTTACAATTATTTTTATTGAAAATAAATTAACTCCAAGAGATTGGAGCATGAGAAATGCTTAAAAGAAAACACGATAGATTTACATCAAAACCTTGGGAACAATGTGTGACCCTTTGAATTTCATAGGGTTTTCTTAGCCAAAGAATACTCAGAGGTGGTTTGGCCAATTCCATACTTACAACCTAGGCATTGCTTTCATTCAATATGGTTATTGAGAGCTACAGTAAAATAATGATGATGATGTTCCCAAAAATGCAGTACACATTTTTGCCATGTCTCGGATTATAGATCAGAGTCACCAAACAGATCTCTTAGCATGGGTTGAGAAAGATCTTCTTGCCCTATCCTTAGACAGTAGGAAGCAGTTGTCAGTCAGAAATGACCACATTGGACTAAATTGGGGTGGCCAAAGAATGATCCGTGGGCCACATGCATCTTTCCTTGGGGTCCTCATGGCCAAAAAAATACTTGGTCCCCAAAAGGCCATCTAGAGCAGTTTTTCTCAAAACTCTGGTCTTCCAGGTGGTCCTCTGGTCCTCCAGGACTTCGGTTTCCTGAATCCCTGATCAGGCTTTGGATGAATGAGACAACACCCTAGGATTTTGGATGGAAGATTATGTATATTTGATTTTAATATGACAACTGACTATCGTAGTTTTAAATATATTGTTATTTTAAATGTGTTACTGTAATTGTGAACTATGATATTTTACTGATTGTATGTGTTTTTATGGTTGGAAACCGGGCTGAGTCCCTCAGTGAGGTGAGAAGGTCGGTATAGAAAACTTTGAAATAATAAATAAATAATAATAATCATTGCCCAATCAGTTGAAACTTCTGGGAGTTGAAGTCCAAAAGACCTGAAGAACTAGACTTTAGGAATCACTGCTCCAGAGGGAATGAAGAGCATTTTCATGATATTTTTGAAATGACCCATTCATTGTTGCCAAAAAAAGTAACTTCCCCAAGCTTTGGTTTTCTCTTGGTCCCTTTACATGCTGACAAAGCCACTGCAGCTGATAAAAAATGGCTCTTGTTTTTAATCTAAACTGTAGATTAAACTGAGCTTTTAAACAATGTCACCATTTGGCCAGTCACTCTTGGAAACAGGATGCTGAGTCTAGATGACCTTTGGTTTTTATCTCACTGGACCTTTTCTTATAAGATTTACAGAAGCTGGAGACATTGATTCCGTTGTTCCTCCTTATCTATACAGTTAGTGGCTTTCCTCTCTTTTCTTTCTTTTCCAGAGCCTGATTCCCTTGGTTTCACAGAAGTCTGACTTGGGAACCTGGCAGGTAAGGAAACTATATATCTGGCTGAGAGGGCTGAGGACTTTGTAATACTACAAACCCCATGATTCCACAGCATTTGAGTCATGGCACTTAAAGTAGTGTCAGACTGCATTAAGTCTCCAGTGTATATGCACTCCTGCCCTGTCCTACCTCTCTGGAAATCATTTCTAAAGTTAACATGGTGTAATGTAGTTGAAACCTGCAGAAGGTTTAAACTACAGCATCCATGCCTAATTGCCCAGCACATAGGGGAAGCACTAAGTTAAGGAAATCATAGAATCATAGAATCATAGAATCAAAGAGTTGGAAGAGACCTCAAGGGCCATCCAGTCCAACCCCCTGCCAAGAAGCAGGAATATTGCATTCAAATCACCCCTGACAAATGGCCATCCAGCCTCTGCTTAAAAGCTTCCAAAGAAGGAGCCTCCACCACACTCCGGGGCAGAGAGTTCCACTGCTGAACGGCTCTCACAGTCAGGAAGTTCTTCCTAATGTTCAGATGGAATCTCCTCTCTTGTAGTTTGAAGCCATTGTTCCGCGTCCTAGTCTCCAAGGAAGCAGAAAACAAGCTTGCTCCCTCCTCCCTGTGGCTTCCTCTCACATATTTATACATGGCTATCATATCTCCTCTCAGCCTTCTCTTCTTCAGGCTAAACATGCCCAGTTCCCTAAGCCGCTCCTCATAGGGCTTGTTTTCCAGACCCTTGATCATTTTAGTCGCCCTCCTCTGGACACATTCCAGCTTGTCAATATCTTTCTGGAATTGTGGTGCCCAGAATTGGACACAATATTCCAGATGTGGTCTAACCAAAGCAGAATAGAGGGGTAGCATTACTTCCTTAGATCTAGACACTATGCTCCTATTGATGCAGGCAAAAATCCCATTGGCTTTTTTTGCCGCCACATCACATTGTTGGCTCATGTTTAACTTGTTGTCCACGAGGACTCCAAGATCTTTTTCACACGTACTGCTCTCGAGCCAGGCATCGTCCCCCATTCTGTATCTTTGCATTTCATTTTTTCTGCCAAAGTGGAGTATCTTGCATTTGTCACTGTTGAACTTCATTTTGTTAGTTTTGGCCCATCTCTCTAATCTGTCAAGATCGTTTTGAATTCTGCTCCTGTCCTCTGGACTATTGGCTATCCCTCCCAATTTGGTGTCGTCTGCAAACTTGATGATAATGTCTTCTAGCCCTTCATCTAAGTCATTAATAAAGATGTTGAACAGGACCGGGCCCAGGACGGAACCCTGCGGCACTCCGCTCGTCACTTCTTTCCAAGATGAAGAGGAAGCATTAGTGAGCACTCTCTGTGTTCGTCCACTTAACCAATTACAGATCCACCTCACCGTAGTTTTGCCTAGCCCACATTGGACTAGTTTCCTTGCCAGAAGGTCATGGGGGACCTTGTCGAAGGCTTTACTGAAATCCAGGTACGCTACATCCACGGCATTCCCCGCATCTACCCAGCTTGTAGCTCTATCGAAGAAAGAGATCAGATTAGTCTGGCATGACTTGTTTTTGATAAATCCATGTTGACTATTAGCGATGACTGCATTTGTTTCTAAGTGTTTGCAGACCGCTTCCTTAACAATCTTTTCCAGAATCTTGCCCGGTAAAGATTGTTAAGGAAGCGGTCTGCAGAACCGTCTGCAGAATCAACACTATGACCTCTGATAAATTTCCCAGGACAGCAGAGAGACGGCAGGTATGCTTTGACTCCTTCCGTGTGCCTTGAACACTTATGTGGGTAGATTTTACATACATATTTATTTTTGTTCTTGCCTTTCTCTCAGAACTAGTACTCAAGGTCACTCACTGCAAGATGAAAAACATAAAAGCAAATAGGAACAGTTGTTTGATATATTTATATCTACTTAATCTAGTCAATCTAGTTGATCATAATAAATTGTGGCATGTTCTTGGTGGTATGGGGATACCAAGTCACCTTGTCTGTTTCCTGAGGAATCTGTGTAATTACCAAGTAGCAATAGTATAATAGAATACCAAGTCTGCAAATTTTGTGTTTGTTTGTTTGTTTTTAATGCAATACAGCTGTTTGGTTCGCTCCTGACACAATAAATAAATAAATCCTCAGATGACCTCACAACCTCTGAGAATGTCTGCCATAGATGCAGGCAAAACATCAGGAGAGAATGCTTCTGGAACATGGCCATACAGCCGGGAAAACACAAAAAACTAGTGATTCCGGCCATGGAAGCCTTCGGCAATACAATGTGATGTGTGTTTCCTTTTCTGTCTTGTCCTTATTCTGTCTGTCTCTCTTTCTTTCCTTCTTCCATTGAATGTTTATCATTTTTTTTGTATTTGGAAACATTCTCTTTAAAAAATAACACAGGTGGAAGTTTGCTAGGCTTCTCAGGAACCAAAACTGCAACAGAAAAGCCCCACCTTTCCCCTTCTTCTTATTCTTTTTTACTCAGTGCTAAAGTGGGGACTACTTGCAGTTCACCGTTTTAACCCACAAGGCATATATTTAGATGCTAGCTTACTAAGAACAAACCATTGGCTTGGAAACCCCCTTTAATTAGCTGCCACAAATTTGCAAGAGGGTGATAAGCCTGAGTGGCAGATTTGAATATCACAACTTCATGAAGGTGCTGCTGCTGCGGGGGGAATATCAGGGCTGCCGGGTTGGAGCTTGCAAAGGTCCAGTAGTAGTGAAGAATGCTTTGAGAAGTGGGAAACATCAAAGTTGGGTTTTCCAGTGCTCATACGGAAGATTCATCCCACTTACCAATGACTAAAAAGTTTCCTTACACATCATATTGTTATTACTGTTGCTGCTATTATGGTCTTCTATTTTGCTTGGTTGTGATGTGGAGCACAGCCTTCTTTCTGGTGATGGCCATCATGTAGGATGATCTCTCTCTATTGAGATAAGTATGTGACATCTATAGTGCTTTGGTCTCTTATATGATTTGTAACATACAAGATGACGGAGCCATTGCACTTTAAATTGGCTCAATAAAAGAAAGCTAACATGGTTTAGCGGCATGATCATTGGATCTGACTACAGAGACCAGGGTTTGAGTCACAGCTTAGACATGGCAACCCACTGGGTGACCTTGGGCAAGTCACATTCTCTCAACCATTTAGGAAGGCAGGCAAGAGAAAATTCCCCCCTGAATAAATCTTGCGAAGTAAATCCTATAGTAGTAATAATAAATTATAATAAATTTTATTTATACCCCCCACCATCTCCCAGAGAGACTTTGGATGGCTTACAAAGCACTCAAAAGCACAAGCACATAAAATGCAAACATTGCGGAAACAGTAACATAAAACAATATCAGCCAACATAAATATCTCACTTCGCAAAACCTGCTGGTTAAAATCAGTAAAATACAGCAATAGTAGGTTTGCCTTCAAATGGAAAAGCCACACAATGACATCAAGTTCTGGCTTTGGCCTATAAAGCCCTATATCAGTGGTTCTCAACCTGGGGTCCCCAGATGTTTTTGGCCTTCAACTCCCAGAAATCCTAACAGCTGGTAAACTGGCTGGGATTTCCGGGAGTTGTAGGCCAAAAACATCTGGGGACCCCAGGTTGAGAACCACTGCCCTATATGAATCCGGCCTAGCTTGCTTGTACAAATGTTTCTCCCTCTGTGGTCCACCTTGGAGCTTAAGATTGTCAGGGGAGGCCCTGCTCTCAATCCCACCACCCTAGCAAGCGCGACTGGTGGGGACGAGACAGGGCCTTCTCTGTGGTGGCCCCCATCTGTGTAACACACTCCCTATTGAAATCAGGTTGCTATATTGTTGTATTGTGGATGGACCCTCTGTTGTGTGCATCTGCATATGACAACTTGATCCATGGGCAAAACCATCAATCCCAGAATCTCCCAGGTGGAATCTAACATGGCTGGGAAATTCTGGGAAATGTAGTTCATTAGTGTTCCCAAGCTGAACACCGAATTGATTTTTATTTCTCAAACTATCCAAGTTGGACGGTGCATATATTCATTTCAGTTTCTCAGTCTGGAACGAAACTACTTTGGTCACTCTTGTGTAAAAACAAAAGCCCATCAGAAGATGATTGAAATATAACCGTTCGGTAATACCACCTCCTGCCCTAAATGGATCTTGAGTTACTGCTTTCCTCCCCACTTGGTTGTCAGCTCAGACTAATGCATTCTGGAGCTGCTGTTATTAGCTGGCATTAGGCCAGTCTTCCAACTCACTGGATGGCATTCCTGGCACAAGGTGAGCCCAACAGCACATCTTAGTCCAGGAAAAGAGGAAAATCACATCCCAAAACCTTAGTTTTGCATTGGTATGTGTTTCTCTTCCCTCCAACATATTTCAATATATTTTTGTGTATGAGGTTTAGCTTCAGGATGCATTTTTATATTAATTCCTGGGAAATCTTCTAAGCCTTTTGTCTTTTCTGCCATTCATCAATCTTGTACCATTTATTTATTTATTGTATCAGAAGCAAACTAAAGGTACAGTTTAAATATATTCAAAAAACACAAAGTTTTTTAAAAATGGGCATTATACTAAATATCCTTTGACCAGAATCTGGCCACTCGGAGTGCCGCTTACGTTGCAATCAGAAGGTCCTCTATTGTGCATGTGGCAGGGCTCAGACTGCATTGTAATAGGTGGTCTGGTTTACTCTGCTCCACACTAGCATGTTGTGGACTGCACTTTGTGGCCCCATTTCTTAAGGTTGGCACTGCATCTCGTGGTGCCAGAGCGCGCTGTTTATCACCTTCCAATTCACCCAGTCTTCTGTGTGCCCAGGGAGGAGTTTCTCATTTGGTATCAGCCATGGCTTCAAGATCCAGGTTTTTGCCTGCCACTTTTGGACTCTCGCTTGCTGAGGTGTTCCTGCAAGTATCTCTGTAGATCTTAGAAAACTATTTCTTGATATAAGGTGTTTGTGTGCTGGCTGATATCTGAACAGAGGATGGGCCGAAGATGTCACTGCCTTGGTACTTTCATTATTGGCTGCTACTTCCCGATGGATGTCCAGTGGTGTAATGCTAGCTAAACAGTATAATTTCTCCAGTGGTGTAAGTCATAGACTTCTTGTGATAATGTGGCATGTCTCATTAAGAGCCACATCCACTATTTTAGCATGATGAGATGTATTCCACACTGGGTATGCGTACTCAGCAGTAGAGTAGCAAAGCACAAGGGCAGATGTCTTCACTGTGTCTGGTTGTGATCCCAAGGTTGTGCCATGTCAGCAATAGAAAGAGATATATCTGAGTCCATCCAAACATTCAACTTGCCCTTTGTAGCCCTTTGTACCTGACTCTTATTCTAATTCAAAGCCTGACCAAATTGCAAAGGCTTAGTTTGGAAAATATTGGGTTGCACAGTTATAATGTGTGGGTGCTATTTCTAACTGCCATGGCTCCATTCTTCAAAAACCTGTGAACTGTAGTTTTATCAGGTACTTAGAATTCTTTGTCAGAGATTTTGGGTGCATGTACACTGTAGATTTAATGCTGTTTGACACCATTTGAACGATTATGTCTCAATTAATTCTGGGGAATATTGGGGGTTCTAGTTTGGTGAGGCATCAGCATTCTTTGGCAGAGAAGGCTGAAGACCTTGTAAAACCACAGTTCCCAGGATTCCATAGCATTGGGCCATGGTGTCAAACTGCGTTAATTCTGCAGTGTAGATGCTGCCTTTGTCTGTTTGTCCTCATACTGCAATTCAAGAGATTCAGCAGATTATTCGAAGGACCTCAATACTGTGTGCCATCAAGTCATTTCACACTTACAGCAACCCAAAGCTAAAGTTCTCTCTGGCTTATGGCAAACACATAGAAACCTCTCTCTGAACAAATATTGCCAGGAAAAAACATGATAGCATGGGCCAAGAAAAAACAAAACAAAACATTATATCATGGGTTTTTCTTGCCAATCTTTGTTTCGAGAAAGGTGTCCATAGACTTCCTCTGAGGCGAAGAGATGCAAGGTTACCCAGTGTGCTTCCATGACTGAATGGGAATTCAAACCATTGGCTGCATCTATACTTAGAATTAATGCAGTTTGACACCACTTTAACCACCAGAGCTCAGAGCTATAGAATCCTGGGATTTTTAGTTTTGTAATGTCTCTAGTCTCCTCTACCAAAGTGTACTGGTGTTTCACCAAACTGCCAATCCCCTGAACAGAAGTCCTTGTGGTAAAACAGTGGCAAACCATGATGGGAATAAACATGGGAAAGTATTTTTTGGACCTAGATCTCCCTCTTGTACCTCCTAATGCCAACCTTCCTTGGGCTGGGGGAATGTAGACTGGGCTTTGGTGCAAAGGTCCTCCACCAAAGAGGGACGTCCTTTTGAGAGAGCTACTTTTGGGAAGAACACGAGGGTAAGGGACTGTCCCCTTGCTGTGCAGAAAGGAAGGCGATTATTAATAACTGCCTGCCAGAATAAGGATGTATTTGTCATATTCTTTTCTTCTTTTGACTGTTCTATTTCAGGATGGATCTGTAAGAAGAGTTATTGAAAAATGAAAACCCCTTACGGACTTTTTGAGAAAAGATAAAGATGATTTGATTGTTACTGGATTTGCCTATTAGTAGATTAGTAGTAATTGAAATAAGTGTGTAGTAGGGGAAACTGGAGAGATTTAGATAACATTGTTATATATAATAATTGATACACAGATCGGGAGTGCTTCTTCTTCTTTGTCGTCCTTGTATTCAGTATGGAAGATATTTTGGTGTATCCATTGTGGAAAATGTAGTCTTTTTTCTTTTTCTGATTTGTTAGTTTATTGTATTTTTAAAACAAAATTAATGGAAACATGGAGTGAAAAGATATGGGCCTATTTATAATATTCAGTAGTTTAAAAGAATTGTAAGTTTTGTGGGCAAGGAGAGGGAGATTATTGGACTCACGGAATAGCCATAACAGTGGTACAGGGCAGAGGAAGATAAGGTAAGATAGGACAGGTATGTGATCACAGGAAAAGAACTTCAACTGGGTGGTGGTTCTTCCTAAACTGTAGGAAGAGGGGCCGACCAAGGGCAAGATGGATGGATGGGATCCTTGAAGTAACTGGATTGACCTTGAAGGAGCTGGGGATGGTGCCTGTCGACAGGGAGCTCTGACGTGGGCTGGTCCATGAGGTCACGAAGAGTTGGAAACGGCTGAATGAATGAACAACAACAATTACAGTAGTAGCCCCTGCCCTGGGTATAATAGGCTGCTGCTTAAGGCCAGGTTGGTGGGGGCCCCAGTAGTGGGGCCCCCAGTGGTGCAATTCAAAGACCGACAGGTCGGAGGTTCAAATTCAGGGGAAATGCGGATGAGCTCTCCCTGTCAGCTCCGGCTCTCCATGCAGGGACATGTTTTACCTCCCACAAGTATGGTAAAACATAAAAACATCCGGGCATCCCCTAGGCAATGTCCATGCAGATGGCCAATTCTCTCACACCAGAAGTGACTTGCAGTTTCTCAAAGCGCTCCTGACATGGCCAGGTTGGTGAATGCACCTATTCTATTCTGGACTTGAACCTGAATGAGCATGATTCTGCTCCGTTGTCAAAGAGACCTGGTTGGATGAAGCTAGGAGGCTGGTTAATATTTTTGATTTGCAGACTAGATTTCTCTGTGCTGCTGCAAACAAGATTCAAGGATGGGGAGATGCAATGGTTCAGTGATTCCATCTCCTTGACCATCCCACAATCTGTAGGATTTGAGTGTATTTAAAGCTCGAAGAAGCAGAGTGTGTAAGGATTTGAAAAAGGATGCCATCATACGGTGGGTTAGGTTCTTGTAGGTTTTTTCGGGCTATATGGCCATGTTCTAGAGGCATTTTCTCCTGACGTTTCGCCTGCATCTATGGCAAACATCCTCAGAGGTAGTGAGGTCTGTTGGAGTTAGGAAAATGGGTTTATATATCTGTGGAATGACTGGGGTGGGGCAAAGAGCTCTTCTCTGCTGGAGCTAGGTGTAAATGTTTCAACTGACCACCTTCATTAGCATTTGAAGGCCTGGCTGAGCCTGGGGGAATATTTTGTTGAGAGGTGTTAAGATGTGCCTGGTTGTTTCCTCTCTGCTATTTTGCTGTTGTAATTTTAGAGTTTTTTAATACTGGTAGCCAGATTTTGTTCTGGGTTAACTGCAGAGATATGTGTCAGCAGCTGATTAACTGAGCATGCCAGGAGCCAGAGTTCTGATCTTCTGGAGAGGCCTTGCTCTTGGTCCCGCCACTTTCTCACTCACGTCTGGTGGGAACGAGAGACAGGCCCTTTTCTGTGGTGGCCCCCTAGCTATGGAACTCTCTCCCGAATGAAATTAGATCTGCCCCCTCCCTCCTGACCTTTACGAAGCTAGTGAAATCCTGGCTGTGGAACGAGGCTTTTGCAGAATTATGACTGAGACCGTTAATTGACTAAAGTTATTGACCACAATATGCGGACTGAGTTGGACATGTATTTTATCTTATATGTATTTTTGATTCATTGTTGATGTATGATATTTTAGATTTTTATTGTTAGCATTGAATTCTTGCTGTTAGCCGGTCTGAGTCCCTCTATGGAGGTAGAGAAGATCGAGATACAAAAGATTTAAATAAATAAATAGACTCTTGAATATCCTAAAGCCACTAAATCCTCTTTGATCATTGAAGTGTAGCAAGGTCAGCCCTGGATAGTACTTGGTTGGTAGAGCGACAGTGAATGTTAGGTGCTGTGAGTTATATTTGAGAGCAAAGCAAAACCATGCCTTGAGTGGGTTGTTGTACGTTTTTTCGGGCTATATGGCCATATTCTAGAGGCATTCTCTCCTGATGTTTCGCCTGCATCTATGGCAAGCATCCTCAGAGGTAGTGAGGTCTGTTGGAACTAGGAAAAAGGGTTTATATATCTGTGGAATGACCAGGGTGGGAGAAAGGACTCTTGTCTGTTGGAGCTAGGTGTGATTGTTTCAACTGACCACCTTGATTAGCATTTGATGGCCTGGCAGTGCCTGGGGCAATCTTTTGTTGAGAGCTGATTAGGTGTCCTTGTTTGTTTCCTCTCTGTTGTTTTGCTGTTGTAATTTTTGAGTTTTTTTTTAATACGGGTAGCCAGATTTTGTTCATTTTCATGGTTTCCTCCTTTCTGTTGAAATTGTCCACATGCTTGTGGATTTCAATGGCTTCTCTGTGTAGTCTCACATGGTGGTTGTTAGAGTGGTCCAGCATTTCTGTGTTCTCAAATTGAGTCTTCCTTTCCTTAGGAAACTCTACGAAATTCATGAGGTTGCCATAAATCAGTGGTTCCCAACCTGTGGTCTGTGGACCACCAGTGGTCCTCAAGAACTAAATTATGATCCACGGCCTCACCGTTCATATACCATTACAACTGATCTTGTGAAACCCTCTTGTAGTGCCGAGGGTTATTAAATACGCTTTTCTGTGGGCGAGCAGATGGTGATTACTTGATGGCATATGTTCCTGTATCAGAAACCAGAGCTGATGTGGTCTATCCAATGCAATTTTCTGAATCAGCACCCCAATAACCAAAACGAATCTAAAGTTGACCAAGAACTGATTCATAACCGTTTTCGTACTAATGTTGGAGAGTGGTCCCTGGTCAAGTGGTCCCTGGTCACAAATAAAAAGGTTGGGAACCACTGCCATAAATCAACAGGCATATTTAAGGCACATACACAAAAGTTGATGATGGCATCCCCTTGCTCAGATGCCTGGACTGTTATCCTTAGGTTGAGATATGCGAAGGAGTGGAACTGAGTAGCGAGGTCAGGCGGAAACGGAATGTAAAAAGTATAGATAATGTCAAATCAATATGAGCTTGGATAGATGCAAAGCCGGTACAGTGGCCTTTTGCAATATCAGCGATAGGAGATAACGCAATCAACTTAAACAACAAAGAGTCAGTCTTTAAGGTGGCACAAGACTGTCGTTATTTTTGCTGTCGCGAAATAACAGAGCTAGCCTTCTGGCAATCATTAAACATCAGTTTACTCATGCTGAGTCATTGAATATCTGTAGCGGGACAGGAAACCATTATCTTTGTTCAGACCGAAGTAATTAGAACTGAACTTTTTCACGAATTGGATTTTAGCATTTTCATGCTGGAGCCTCCCTTTCAAATTTCTTTGTTCAAGGACGGCCACCACAAGGTCAATAGCTGGGCCCTGACTTAGTCTGAAATGCTCCCCCGCTGTGTTTTTTGAATGTTAAAATCCTAGAGGGATTGTCCTGTTTATCCTATCTGGAATGCAGAAGGGCATTTCTGGTACTTGGTGACTTAGAAAAACCTCCAGATTTCCAGATCTGATCAGCTTGTGACAATTCTTGTACTGCGCGGATATTCATCCAATGACTTTTGCAGGTGTGTAATGGGATGCTTTCAGTTCAAGCATGATGTTATCTTAGACCTCTCTGTTTAGCCTGGGTGCATCAATACTGTAGAATTAATGCAGTTTGACAACACTTCAACTGCCATGTCTCAATGCTATGTAATCCTAGTACTATTTGAATTTGGTTCTTGTTTTCTCCAACATTATCATCACTAAGCCACACTCGGAACATCTTTCTGAGTTTTGAAATGTAACACAGAACATTGGAAACTTGCTTTTTTCTCTCTCTAGGTCTTCAGTATTTCTTGGTGCTGTTCCCCTAAAACTCCAGTACAGACATGGGCAAACTTGGACTCTCCAGGTATTTTGGACTTCAACTCCTAAAATGTTGTCACCTGTACTCAGATCACGTCCAACTCTGTCACTCTTTCCTACCTGCTACTAAGGAGGCTGTTCAGGTCCTGAACCAGTGTTTGGCTGTTGTGATGGTCTGGATGAGCGCGAACAAATTGAAATTGAATCCAGACAAGATAGAGGTATTCCTGGTCAGTCGTAAGGCCGAACAGAGCATAGGGTTACAGCCTGTGTTGGATGGGGTCGCACTCCCCCTGAAGATGCAGGTTCGCAGTTTGGGTGTGATCCTGGACTCATCGCTGAGCCTGGAACGCCAGGTTTTGGCGGTGAACAGGGGAGCATTTGCAGAGTTAAAACTTGTGCACCAGCTGTGCCCGTACCTTGGGAAACCTGACTTGGCCACGGCAGTCCATGCTCTGGTTACATCCTGTCTAGACTACTGCAATGCACTCTATGTGGGATTGCCTTTGAATGCTGTTTGGAAGCTCCAAATGGTCCAACTCCTATTATTAGATAATTCTATGACTAATCCAAAATAAACAAATAAACAAATTTCCCAAATTCTGGTGCCGATGGTGTGAAAGGTTTGACGCAAACAGGAGCTGATATATTGTAAGACAACTAAACTAGCAAAGTATTTATTTATCGTATCAGTATCAACCAGACAATTGTATTACATTTTTAACAGTTTTTAACAAACAGACAAAACAGTTTGCAAGCTTGGTAGTTGATTAAATGTCCTTTGACCAGTATCTGGCCACTTGGAGTGCTTCTGAAGGTCCTCTATTGTGCATGTGGCGGGGCTCAGGTTGCATTGCAGCAGGTGGTCTGTGGTTTGCTCTTCTTCACACTTGCATGTTGTGAATTCCACTTTGTAACCCCATTTCTTGAGGTTGGCTCTGCATCTCATGGTGCCAGAGCACAGTCTGTTCAGCGCCTTCCAAGTCACCCAGTCTTCTGTGTGCCCAGGGGGGAGTCTCTCATTTGGTATCAGCCATTGATTGAGGTTCTGGGTTTGAACCTGCTACTTTTGGACTCTCGCTTGCTGTGGTGTTCTAGTGAGTGTCTCTGAATATCTTAGAAAACTATTTCTTGATTTAAGTTGTTGGCTTGCTGGCTGATTCCCAAACAAGGGATGAACTGGAGACATCTTTCCAGGTGCATCATACTCTGTGATTACCTGTGATTCCTATGCTCATGCTGGCGATCCGCAGTGTTGGATGCCCAATAGCTCTGGCCTGTTTCAGTTGTGAGAGATGTGCTGCAAAAAATATTCTTTTAGTGAAGGAATGTGGGGAGCTTATGCTTTGTGAGCCGTTCCCCATAGTTCCGCCCTTTGTATGACAAGCATCAACAGAGGATTCAAAGGCACATTGACTGGTGTTTAACTCTGTTTACCGAGTCCTTGGAGGGCATGAGAGGTCATTTTTCTGAAGGCGATGAGGGAGCAGAGGGCAGGCACATAAAGGGCGAGAGGCCACATGAGCCTGTCACATTCCTTTCATGAAAGGTATCGGCAGTGACGGAAATTTGACAGGAGAATGAAAGAGGGGAAGATGGGGGACGGAGAAGCGCACTGTCTTTTCATCCTGCTGTGTGTCTTCCTCTCCGCAACCTCCTCCTGCAACAGAGATGGCAGCTGAGAGAGTGAAGTGAATGGGGAGGGAGGGAAATGCGAGACATCTTTTGAATGGCTGCCAAGGTTGATTTAATTAGCTGCATTGAATTCATTAACTTTTTTTTCTCTCTTTCTCTCTCTAATGACGTGTCTCTGCTGTGAAGCACAAATTAGGAGTGGTGAGCCTTGGCGGAGCACGACGCTGACCTGCCAAAAGACCCAGCAAAGCAGAAAGATTGACCTACTTTTTATCAAATCTGAAGGGATCTCCTTTTAAACCTCTCCTTGGATAGACACTAAGCTGCACTTCTTCTCTCCTCCTCTCTCTCTCTCTTTTTCTTTTGCTTCTCCACGCAAGGCTTTGCCTCCCTGCTTTTAATCTCTCCACCGCAGCCTCAGGCTAAACCAGAAAATCCGCACCTCTCATCATCAAATGCAGCTAGGTTCCCCACACTGACTCTCTCTCTCTCACACACACACACACACACATGTGGAGCTGACTTCATGCGCTGGCTCATAGAGAACCTTTACAAGTCAGCAGGTTGCACTCTGAGCTGAGACACTCTGTGTGTACCAAGCAGCTGTGTTTTTACGGAGATGGATTTTGTTGGGCTCAAATGCACACACAAATTGGGCAAGGGCGAATTTCAGATCGGGATTGCCCCAAGAGAGCCAGCATGGTGTAGTAGTGGCTTGAGCACTGGATGATGAGGACACTGAGAGATCAGGGTTCAGATACCCATTCAACTATGGGAACCCACTGACCTTGGACATGTCACATTTTGCCAGCCCCAAAGGAATGCAAAGGCAAACCCCATCTGAAAAACCTCTGCAAAGAAAAGCTGTGATGGGTTCACCTTTGGGTCACCAAAAGAAATGACATGAAGGCACACAGCAATAAAGATAGCATTAAGCATGTCAAAAGCCTTGCTATTTGGTAGGGGAGTGGACTGTTGAACTGGGACCTGAGAGATGCAGAGTGTGTCCCTATTCACCTGTGAAATCCACTAGGTCAGTGGTTCTCAACCTGTGGGTCCACAGGTGTTTTGGCCTACAACTCCCAGAAATCCCAGCCAGTTTACCAGCTGTTAGGATTTCTGGGAGTTGAAGGCCAAAACATCTGGGGACCCACAGGTTGAGAACCACTGCACTAGGTGACCTTGGGTTCGCCACTCTTTCTTACAGTTCTTATACACAAAAGAACAATGGTTCTCAACCTGTGGGTCCCCAGATGTTTTGGCCTTCAGCTCCCAGAAATCCTAACAGCTGGTAAACTGGCTGGGATTTCTGGGAGTTGTAGGCCAAAACACCTGCGGACCCACAGACTGAGAACCACTGCAGTAGAGTTGGTGGAGTTTGTCATCCCTTCCATGGCTCAGTGCTATAAAATCATGAAATTTGATCATTGTCATCATCATAGGTGATCACTCGTGGCCGAGAATGGTTGTTTTGCAAAGTTAGAGTCCTGTGGTATAGTGGGGAACCAGCACTTTTTGGTAAAGAAGGCTAAAGACCTTGTCAAACTACACTACCCTGGATTGCACAGTGATGGTTAAGGCAAAGTCCAACTGCATCAATTCCACTGTTGAACAGCTCTTAGCAGTTCAAATCAATTGTTCCATGTCCTAGTCTCTACAGCAGTAGAAAACAAAGCTTGCTCCTTATCCAATATGGCATCCTTTCAAGTATTGTCCCCGCTCAATGGTCTCTTCTCCAAGCTGAACCTATCCGCTCTCTAAGCTACTCCTCACAGGACTTATCATGTCCCCTCTGAACTTTCTCTTCTTGGAACTAAACATATCCAGATCTTTAACTGCTCCTCATAGGAATTGGTTTCCACACCTTTTACTAGCTTTTCAGTAACCATGGACACAATATTCCAGGCGAGGTCTGAGCAAAGCAGAATAGAGTGGCACTATTATTTCCCTCAATCTAAACGTGATACTCCTGTTGATGCAACATTTTTCCTCAGGTAAAACCAAAGTATACTGTAGAACTATCCGCTGTTCTCTCCTTTTTTTAAAGCCATCTAAGACCAAGTGTAAACACTTCACTTGGTCACTCTCCTGTGTTGTCTTTGCTCATTTGCAATGAGTGTTGGTGTTGCAAGAGGTGTCTTGAAGCTTTGGCTTGCTGTCTTGAGAATTCCACGATGCCTTGGGATGGTATTCTGTCTGCATGATCAGTTGTATGTATCTATTAAGATCCCATGGGGCTCAGTTATTTGTCTACCAGAGCCATTTGTGCAGCAAGCAACAAATGGCCAATCATGCAGAGAGGAGTTAGCCTTCTTTTTTTCTCTGTCTTTGTGTCCCAAATTCCTGGCGCAAAAAATGGAACGAAAAGGCCATTAATCTGTTCAAGCAAAATAGCCGCATTAGTTCAATGCCTGCAGAAACAGAAGGTCTGTGGGAAATGGAAGGAAGACACAACAGTTTTGGTACCAATAAAAATAAATTAAATTAAAAACTTCATACATGTATTTGACAAGTTCTGTCCAGGACAAACAAAACGATATGAGTATTGATTCCATACTTTTATGATGCCCTTTATGAAATGTGTTTGCGCATGTACCTTCAAGTCTTCTATTGACGTATGTTTTTTTTTTCTCATGTCAGGAGCGACTTGAGAAACTGCAAGTCGCAACTCCACTGGACAGACAAAATAAGTGAAATAAAAGATATGGATATATTAACTTTTTTATTAAAGAAGAATACAGGTAATGTAATTAAAGAGACAAATTGGTCAATTGTTGAAGAGTACCTAGAAACACCACATCAATCTATACAAAGAACTTGAGGACATTGGATGACAAGTTATGGAACTTATTAGATATAAGACGAAAGTTATTGGATGCGCTGAATCAGAAGGGAGTCCACTTTTTGTTTTCTTTTTTCTTTTTTGTCTTTTTTAAATTTTTGTATTTTTGTAGTTTTGACTTTTTTATTTTTTTTTATTTTTTCCTTTTTTTAAAATTTGGTTTTTGGTGTGTATTTTTTTCTTTCCCCCCCCCCCTTTTTTCTTTTTCTCCCCGCTTTTTTCTCTTCTTTCCCTCTCACGGGTATTAGGGTAGGGGTATTTTCCTACTTTTCTATCTTCTTATATTATTCCCCCACTTTCGCTGTATTATAAAAAACTCAATAAAGAATTATTTTAAAAAAAGAGAAACTGCAAGTCGCTTCTGGTGTGAGATAATTGGCTGTCTGAAAGGACGTTGCCCAGGGGATGCCTGGAAGTTTTACCATTCTTGTGGGAGGCTTCTCTCATGTCACCGCATGGGAAACTGGAGCTGACAGAGGAAGCTCTTCCACGCTGTCCCCGAATTCGAACCTCCAACCTGTTGGTCTTCAGTCCTGCCAGCACAAGGGTTTAATCCCTTATGCCACCAGGGGCTCGTATGGTGACCATGAATTTTACAGGATTTTCTTAAGTGAGTAATACTCAGATATGGTTTTTATGGTTCCTTCCTCTAAAATCTACCCTACAGCACCTGGTATTAGTTGCTGGTCTCCCATCCAAGAACAAACCAAGACTGACTGTTTAGCTTCCAAGATCAGATGGGATCTGGTTCCCTTAAGGTGTTTTGACCATCTTGTGTGAAACAGACTGAAACTTAGAGAGATCTCCTGTTTGTAGTGTAACTTGATTTCAATAAGACCTTCAACAAGGTCCCCATGGCCTTCTGGCAAACAAACTAGTCAAATGTGGGCTACGCAAAACTATGGTTAGGTGAATCTTTAATTGGTTAAGTGAGCAAACCCAGAGGGTGCTCACCAATGCTTCCTCTTAATCCCAGAAAGAAGTGATGAGTGGAGTGCCGTAATGAGCAGGGTTCCATCCTGGGCTGGGTCCTGTTCAACATCTTTATTAATGTCTTAGATTAGTGGTTCTCAACCTGCAGGTCCCCAGATGTTTTGGCCTTCAACTCCTAGAAATCCTAATAGCTGGTGAACTGGCTGCAATTTCTGGGAGTTGTAGGCCAAAATACCTGGGGACCTACAGTTTGAGAACCACTGGCTTAGATGAAGGGTTAGAAGTTTGCAGATGACACCAAATTGGGAGGGATAGCTACTCCAGAAGACAGGAGCAGAATTCAAAACGATCTTAACAGATTAGAAAGATGATTGGCCAAAACTAACAAAATGAAGTTCAACAGAGAGAAATGCAAGATACTCCACTTAGGCAGAAAAAATGAAATGCAAAGATACAGAATGGGGGATGATGCCTGGCTCAACAGTGAAAAGGATTGTAGAGTCCTTGTGGACAGAAAGGTGAACATGTCATGCTGCAGCTAAAAAAGCTAATTGATGACCTGCATCAATAGGATTATAATGTCTAGATCCAGGGAAGTCAAACTTCCTCTCTATTCTGCCTTGGTCTGACCACACCTGGAATACTGTGTCCAATTCTGAGCAACACAGTTGAAGGGAGTTGTTGCCAAGCTGGAATGTGTCCAAAGGAGGGCGACTTAAATGATCAAGTGTCTGGAGAACAAGCCCAATAAGGAACAGCTTAAAAAGCTGGGCATTTTTTAGCCTGCAGAAGAGAAGGCTGAGAGGAGACATGATGGTCATGTATAAATATGTGAGGGGAAGTCAGAGGGAGGAGGGAGCAAGCTTGTTTTCTGCTGCCCTGGAGACTACAACGTGGAACAATTACTTCAGACGACAGGAAAGGAGATTCCACCAGAACATTAGGAAGAACTTTCTCACTATGAGAGCAGTGGAACTCTCTGCCTCAGAGTGTGATGGAGGCTCCTTCTTTGGAGGCTTTTAAACAGAGGCTGGGGTGCTTTGAATTCGATTTTTCTGCTTCTTGGCAGAATGAGGTTGGACTAGATGGTTCATGAGGTCTCTATGATACTATGATTCTGCCTTTAATGGTTGTATAATTTCAATTGCTGCCCAACCATTAAAGGTACAGGAGTCTCCTCCAGTTTTTAAACTAGCAACCATAGTTCCAAATGTATTTATTTATTTACCATATTTATTTCCTGCCTTTTTCTATTATTTACTATTTATTTATTTACTATATTTCTATACTGCCCTTCTCAGCCCGAGGGCGACTCAGGGCGGTTTACAAAACGGCACAATTTGATGCCACAATAATATAAAAACAGTTAAAAGTATATACAATACATAAAATTCCATAAACAGTAAAATCAATAAAAGCATAAATTGTATTGTCGAAGGCTTTCATGGCCGGAATCACTGGGTTGTTGTAGGTTTTTCCGGGCTATATGGCCATGTTCTAGAGGCATTCTCTCCTGATGTTTCGCCTGCATCTGTGGCAAGCATCCTCAGAGGTAGCGAGACCTCACTACCTCTGAGGATGCTTGCCACAGATGCAGGCAAAACATCAGGAGAAAATGCCTCTAGAACATGGCCATATAGCCCGGAAAAACCTACAACAACCCAAAGCATAAATCCTCCACATCTCAATACCAAAATCGTTATCCGATCGCAATTGCCCAGTCATTCTGAGGTCAAGAAGTTATCTCCTACACTGCATTTGAGAAAGCCTGCTTGCAAAACCAGGTTTTGAATTTTTTTACAAAATATTAAGAGGGTGGGGGCCAATCTAATATCCCTAGGGAGGGAGTCCCAACAGGGAACTCAAATGCACTACCAGTCAAGTTTCATGGGCTAACTCCCAAATTTCTATTTTTTTCCCTCAGCTAGGAGAGGATGTATGTACATTTTATCTGTCCATCCCTGTAAGCTATTTTAAATAACATCCAAAAAAAATAAGAAAAAGAAAAAAGGATTGTGTTAGGGGTCTTCTTTAAGCCTTAAATTCCCCCCGGTTGTATATACGCAATTGATGTCCACTACTAGAGTTCTTTGCTTTCCCCATTGGAATACCTTGCTTTGGTGATACAAGAACTTCTACTGTATACATTTCTGAAAGCGGGCACCTAACCTCCATAACTGAAGCTCTGTGGAGGACATCATAACTGTGTTCTTTCCTGAACAGCCTCCCTTTCATCTAGCAGGCTTTGCATTCCCCTAGTTTACTAAAGAAAAGAAGCAAAAGGGAGTTTGGTGTTAATTATATTCCGAAAGGTGACGATGGCTTAGCGAGAGACTTGCCCTTACTGCTGGCTCCAAAGATCTGCCTAGCATAAGACTTTCACAGATTCCTCCTCACACAAGTCTTCTTTTCACTTGGGATTTTTTTTTATTGCCTCTAAACACCTCTCCCCCTTCTTATGGGACTACATGGTGCTTCGTTTCAGATGGGCCCCGTGAATTAACATATTGTACCTCCTTGCGGCTCAGGTAAATTACACGCTCAGGTTGACCGCTGCTCAGACACAAAGCATCCTTCACCGGTTTACAGCCCGGACTATAAAATACCGTCAAAGAGCCCTCCACTTGGGAGAAAGGGCATGGAAGAGAAATGCCGTCAACAAAGGCAGGGCTGTCTATAACTCATTTAGGAAACTAGGCCATGCTTCGGAAAAATCAGATTAACACCGGAGTTGGACAGAACAGAGGAACATCGGAGGAGTTGGAACATTAACATAACATTCCTAGCAGTTTTAAAGAATCCTAGAGTCAGAAGAGACCCCCAAAGGCTATCTAGACCAGCTGGACATGCAGGAAAATGCAATCAAAGAAGCTCCAACAGATGCCCATCCAACTTCTGCTTAAAGACCTCCATAGAAGGAGACTCCTCCACATTCCCATGCAGCATATTTCATGATGGAACAGCTCTAACAGCCAGCAAGTTCTGCCTGATATTTAGGTGGAATCTCTTTTCCTACAAGTTGAATACATTGTCCATGTCCTAGTCTCTGCAGCAGCAGAAAACAAGCTTGCTTCCTCAATGTGATGTGCTTTCAAATATTTAAACATGGCTGTCATGTCCCCTCTCAGCCTTCTCTTCTTCAAGCTCTAAGTTACTCCTTAAGAAAGCTTTTTATGGAGTTGCTACATCTTTATTTTAAATTTTTATATGTTTTAAAATGTTTTAATATTGGTTTTTATTGTGACATTAAAAATTGTTTAGGACACTGATTTGGATCCCACTCTGAAAGGCAGCATAGAAGTGCAATAACAACACACAAGTTAATCCTGCATCAAAATGCCGCACCTTGGATGTCAGGTGGTTGGACTGAATAGTCCTAGTGATCTCTTCCGTCTCTATGGTTTTATGATCCCTTTTGGCTTTGTGGCTTTTCTGGGCTTTAGCAAAATCTTTGTATGCCCCGAGTTCAGGTGCAACGAGACTATGGAATCAAATTAAGCTTATGCTAGCAAAATGTGGTCGCTGAAAAAAAGGAGATAGAATATTAAAGCTGTCTTCTAGGTTGAATGACATAATGCAACGGCAGCACTTTCTCTCTTTAGATGCCTTCTACTAAAGACCCTCTGAGAGGGAAAGAGCTTTGGCCAACCGAGGGCAGCCGACTAAGCTAGAGTCTATGAGTTCAAAGTTAAGAAGGATGCAAGATTTGCAGGAGCAAACACATCTGAGTTTCGGCTGATAAGATAAAGTTCAAAGTCAAAAGAGAAGTTAATTTACTTTTCACCAACCCAAATCACAAAAAAAGTATACCCTGAATCTGACAGTTTCTTCCAAGTGCTTATAAGCATTTTCACGCATGCTAGAATTTATTCCTGTGAAGGGGCGCATCTACACTGTGGAATTAATGGAGTTTGACGCCACTTGAACTGCCATGGATCAATGCTATGGACTCCTGAGTACTGTAGATTTACAAGGTCTTTAGCCTTCGTTGTCAAAGCATGCTAGTGCCTCACCAAGCTGCAACTCCCATGATTGCATAGCACTGAGTTATGGCAACTAAAGTGGTGTCAAACCACAGTAATTTTACAGTGTAGATCAGGCATGAGCAAACTTTCTAACTTGAGGGCCGCATAGTGGGCCGGAGTGAGGTGGGCAGACCAGGAGGAAGGGGGTTCTCCCCAAACCACCTCCCTGCCCTTTGCTCCACTTTCTCTTCTCTTTCAGAGGCAGAAAGTCAAGAAAAGTCAGGAAGCGTTTGGATCCCAAAAGGTTTAGCCTTGGTCAGGACAAGATGGTGGATGAGAGACAAAGAGTGTATCCATTAGAACAGGGGTCCTCAAACTTTTTAAACAGAGGGCCAGGTCACAGTCCCTCAAACTGTTGGAGGGCCAGATTATAATTTGAAAAAAATGAATGAATTCCTATGCGCACTGAACATATCTTATTTGTAGTGCAAAAAATACTTTAAAACAATGCAAAAATTAAAATGCAAACAATTTTTACAAACATAAATTTATTAGTATTTCAATGTGAAGTGTGGGCCTGCTTTTGGCTGATGAGATAGGATTGTTGTTGTGTGCTTTCAAGTCATTTCAGACTTGAGGGCCAGGTAAATGATCTTGGAGGGCCGTATTCAGCCCCCGGGCCTTAGTTTGAGGACCCCTGCATTAGAACCTGCATTGCCTACTCCTGATATAGAATCCTAGAGCTGGAAGAGACCCCCAAGAGCCATCCAGTCCAACCCCTGCCACCGATGAAGGCTTTGTGATACTGGACGAAGGAGCACCACCAGAAGAGCAAGAGGAATATTAATGGTCCACCGACTTTACCAGCAGAGCAGCAGAATTTATTTATTTATTTATTTCGCGTATTTTTACCCCACCCTTCTCAACCCCTGAGGGGGGACTCGGGGCGGCTTACAAAGGCACAATTCAATGCCAGCATAAATATAACAATGGATAAAACATGTAAACAGCAATTATAACAAATAAGACAGTCAGTATATACATCAAAATCAATAAAAAAAATCTAATACCCAGTGTTCGCCATCTCAGAGTCCATAAATTCATTCCACATTGTCAAGTACTAATGATTCTGGTCGTCATTGTCCTTATCTAACCGCCAGATTGCCCGAAAGCCTGGTCCCACAACCATGTTTTTAATTTCCTTCTGAAAGAGAGGAGGGATGTCGATGACCTAAATTCCCCAGAGAGTAAATTCCACAGGTGAGGGGCCACCACCGAGAAGGCCCTGCTCCTCATCCCCACCAATCTCACTTGTGATAGAGGTGGGGTCGAGAGCAGGGCCTCCCCAGAAGATCTCAAACTAGAGGGAGATGCGTTCGGACAGGTACGCTGGGCCAGAGCCGTATAGGGTTTTGTAGGTCAAAACCAGCACTTTGAATTGTGCTTGGAACTGGATCGGCAGCCAGTGGAGCTGACATAACAGAGGGGTGGTATACTCCCTGTATGACGCTCCGGTGACTAATCTGGCTGCCGCCCGCTGGACTAATTGAAGTTTCTGAACAGTCTTCAAAGGCAACCCCACGTAGAGTGTGTTGCAGTAATCTATTTGGGATGTAACAAGAGTGTGGACCACTGTGGCCAGATCCGACTTCCCAAGGTACGGGCACAACTGGTGCACAAGTTTTAATTGTGCAAAAGCTCTCCCAGCCACCGCTGAGAGAGCGTCAGAATTCAGAAATCAGAATTCTTTGCCCTAATCATGTGCTTATCTGTAAAAACAAAAAACAAAAACCCAACTCCATTATATTCTTAGAGGACTTAGACACACTCTGCAGAAAAGCCTCTGGAGAAGGAGACTCTCACTACACTCTGAGGCAGGTTACACTACTCTTCAACAGCTCTTACTCTCAGGAAGTTCTTCCTAATCTTTTTAGTTGAATCTCTTTCCCTGCCATTTGAACCCATTGTTCCCTTGTGCCCTGGTCTCTAGAGCAGGAGAAAGCCAGTTTTCCCCATCCTCCTCCTCCTCAAGGGGTGTGTGTGTTCATTTGTTTAGTCATTTCCAACCCTTCGTGACCTCATGGACCAGCCCATACCAGAGCTCCCTGTTGGCCATCACCACCCCCAGCTCCTTCAAGGTCAATCCAGTAACTTCAAGGATTCCATCCATCCATCTTGCCCTTGGTCAGCCCCTCATCCTTTTTCCTTCTATTTTCCCCAGCACCATTGTCTTCTCTAAGCTCTTCTTTTCTTCTCATGTGGCCAAAGTACTTCATCTTTGCCTCTACTATCCTTCTCTCCAATGAGCAGTTGGGCTTTATTTCCTGAACTATGAACTGGTTGGATCTTCTGGCGGTCCAAGACACTCTCAGAACTTTCCTCCAACACCGCAGTTCTAAAGCATCTATCTTCCTTCGCTTAGCCTTCTCTAAGGTCCAGCTCTCACATCTGTAGATGAGTACGGGGAATACCATTGCTTTAACTATGCAGATCTTTGTTGCCAGTGTGATGTCTCTACTCTTCACTATTTTATCAAGTCCTCAATGAGACACCCTTTGAAACCTTGAAACGTGGTTCTCATGTTCCCTCTCTACCTTCTCTTCTTTCAGCTAAACATTCCCCAGGAGAAAAGGAGGAAGTAAAAAAGGAAAGGGAGGAAGAGAAGGATGGAAGGGAATGGAGAGAGAGAGAGAGAGAGAGAGAGAGAGAGAGAAATGAAGGAGGGAGGAAAGAGAAGGAAGGGAAGACAAAGGGAAGGAAGTACGAAAGGGCAGAAGGGAATGGAGGGGTAAGGGGGGGATGAAAGAGAGAAGGAAGGAAAGACAAAAGGGAAGGAAGGAAGGAAGGGTGGAAGAGAATAGAGAGGGAGAAAAAGGGAGGGAGGAAATAGAAGGAAGGAAACAAAAGGGAAGGAAGGAAGGGTGGAAAGGAATGGAGGGAGGGAGGGAGGAAGGAAAGAAGGAAGGAAAGAAAAGGGAAGGAAGAAAGGATGAAAGAGTGGAAGAGAATAGAGGGACGGAGAGGGAGGGAGGGAGGAAAGTGAGAAGAAAGACAAGACAAAAAGGAAGGAAAGAAGGAAGGAGAAAGGGAAGGAGGGAGGAAAGAGGGAAGGAAAGCAAGACAAAAGGGTGGAAGGGAAGGAGGGAGGGAGAAAGCAGGAGATTAGGAAAGAAGGGAGGGAGGAAGGAAAGAGGGAGGGAAGGAAAGAAGGAAGGAAGGATAGGATAGTGAGAGAGAGGAGGTCCTGAGAAAATGGCCCAAGGGGCTGCATCTGGCCCCCGGGCCTGGGTTTACCCATACCTGATGTAGATGCACCCAAGGATGAGATTTCCAACAGTAGTGTATCACTTTTTCCTTCAAATCTGTGGCCAGCATCCAAAATCTTAAAACCGCACCTTCATTTTCCTTTGATATTGATTATACTTTTCTGACAATTTCATACTAGACTTGCAAGGACCAACCCAAAATTCCTAAAAGCTTATATATTTGTTTTTCGATACATTTAAGATATGCGAGGGGGAAAAGAAACTGGGTTTGTTTTCGTCATTCTATCAGTTACTCCATTCACCTTTTCCTGTCTCATATTTGCATAAGTTGTTTGTTCATTAGAGTCGCATTGCTTTTTCTTTCTACTTAATTCATCATTGCAGTTCATTTAAATGTTTCGTTTCCTTATTTGTGACCGGCAGCTTTTACGTTTTCCCATGAATTGGCATGAGCTTGTCACGGTCTTTCTTACAGGAGCAAGTGACCTGAACATCAGACAAACAAGGAAGTATGAAAGTGATTTCTGAAAAGGCATAATGATTGGATTAAGTAATATTTCCCTCCATTCGCTGTGTTCACCGGTGTGTGACCATTTCGGATGTAGTCAATACTTGCATTTATGTGTCTGAGAGAGAGAAAGTTGCCTCCAAAGTAACTCTCCTTGCTGTTATAATTTGAGGCTTCTCTGTGGAGAGATGATCTATCAGGATGTTGGACACATTTGCTAAAATGCCTCTTAGTTGAAATTTGGGCAGCTTAAAATGTCACCCTGTCTTTCCCTGCCCTCCCTGCTCTCCTTACCTTTAAATGACCTATTCTGTCTGTTGAGAGAAATTAATGGCTCCAAAGGAGCAAAGACTGAACAGATGACATTTGGAACGCATTCATGACTAGGAATGATTGACTTCCATTTGTTTCACTTGCCGTTATTTGCAAAATAAATGCCTGCTCCTGTCCTGGTGCAGTCAGTGTCAGCCGTGACTGAGCCCCTTGAAACCAATGCATCAATGTGAGGTGTGTTTAAAGGCCATGCTAGTCAAAATGTGAAAGCACAATGCCAGACGCACAAAGAAATGCAAAAAGGTAGTAGCTGATGCAAAATGCCTTAAGAACACTTCTTTGAAGAATAGCCAGTAGAGTTGCTTCAGCTGCTGGATTCATCTACACTGTAGAATCATAGAGTTGGAAGAGACCTCGTGGGTCATCCAGTCCAACCCTATTCCAAGAAGCAGGAAAATTCCATTTAAAGCACCCATGACAGATGGCCATCCAGCCTCTGTTTAAAAGCCTCCAAAGAAGGAGCCTCCATCACACTCTGGGGCAGAAAGTTCCACGGCTGAACAGCTCTCACAGTTAGGAAGTTCTTCCTTATGTTCAAGTGGAATCTCAGTTCCTGTAGTTTGAAGCCATGGCAGGAGAAAACAAGCTTGCTCCTTCCTCCCTATGACTTCCCCTCACATATTTATTCATGGCCCTCATCATGTCTCCTCTCAGCCTTTTCGTCTGAGCACTGGGATTGTGGTGCAGCTGGCTGAGTGTCAGCTGCATTAAGATCACTCTGACCAAAAGGTCATGAGTTCGAAGCCAGCCCGGGTTGGAGTGGGTTTCCAACTAATTGTGTGTAGCCTATTGTCGACCTTTGCAACCCGAAAGACAGTTGCATCTGTCAAGTAGAAAAATTAGGTACCATCTTAAAGTGTGGGGAGGCTAAATTAACTAATTTATGAGGCCATAAAGAAGACTCCAGCAAAGCATTCCAGCAAGGAAGCATGCGGGGAATGTGGAAGTACTTCATTAGCGTCGCAGATGGATGATGAAAGCGATAGCTCCTCTGGCGGCCAGAAAAAGTTAAATAGCCTCTGTGTATGTCTGTATATGTTTGTATATCAAAAATTGGCATTGAATGTTTGCCATATATGTGTACACTGTAATCCACCCTGAGTCCCCTGTGGGGTGAGAAGGGCGGAATATAAAAGCTGTAAATAAATAAATAAATAAATTCTGCAGGTTAAACATGCCCCACCAGAGCCCCCGGTGGCGTAGTGGGTTAAACCCCTGTGCCAGCAGGAGTAAAGACCGACAGGTCGCAGGTTTGAATCCGGGGACAGCTACTTCCCGGCGGATGTCAGTTGGTTTAATAACAGCTAAACAGTATAATTTTACCAGTAGTGTGGGGTGTAGACATCCCATGATAATGCAGCATGTTCCATTAAGAGCCACATCCACTGTTTTAATGTGGTGAGATGTATTCCACACTGGGCGTGTGTACTCAGCTGCAGAGTAGCAAAGCGCATGGGCAGATGTCTTCATTGTATCTGGTTGTAATCCCCAGGTTGTGACAGTCAGCTTTCGTATGATACTATTAAAGGAATAAGAAATAATAATGCACATCAAAGGCTTTCTTTCACATACTTTTGTGGAACTTTGTTGGCTGGCTCCTACAGTTTTAAGCTATTTTCAATGGTCAGTGTAGGTGAGCCCTTGGTTATTTTGGCAAAATAATAAAAATGAAATTAACAATTTGCGCTTTCTTTTGAAAGCAGAGCCTTGCTTTGCCCGTTGTTAGGGAAGGCCATGTTTTGTAGGACAGCGATCTAACATAAAACTGGGTCTTCTTTCCAAAAAATGCAAGATATGCCAATGACTTTGGGAATTAGCCACAGTTCTGACCTTGTGCCGTCTCGCCTGTGTTATATTTTGGAGTTGTGCTTGGAGTCGCACAGAGATATTTGTTTCTAGCTATAAGGAGTTTTTGTGCCTTATTCTTTCAAACATGGCACAACAAGAAGGCCTTGAGTTGCCTTTTAAAGCTTGTTTTTGAGGACCGGAATAAAAAAAGAGGCTGCTTGGGAAAGAGTTGCTCTTATCCGCCTGCCTGACATGGCCTTGTCTTGTTTTCGTTGCTGGAGAAATAGCTCTTTTCTCTCTCACATGTTATTTGGAAGGAGTCTGAAATAATACAATATTTCAGTGTTCTGTGCACATCTCCAAGTGGAAAAGTAAACTAAAGGAACAGATAAAATACAGAAGACCTGCAGAGTAAGATGATCTTGCAGCGTGGGTAGTTATAACTAGGATTTATTTGCTATGACATCCAACTATGTTGTATTGTTTTTCCTTTCTCACTAAACCAACTGCCTGAATCACTGTGTGGCCATGGAATCTTGGTACATATTTCAACTTTTATGGTGTATATTTTTAACTAGTTTTTGGTCATTCAATCACTTTTAAATCTTTTTTTTATATTGTGAACTTTTAACTAATTATTTCTGTTCTTTTCTTGTAATCTCTCTTGAATCCTAAACTGAGAAAAAGGCCAAAAATAACAGCAGGAGCAGCAACAACATTTTTCAAGAAGGAATACTACCAAAATGTCTGATTTACATAACATACGGTATGCACATACACTGTACAACTAATACCTTTTGACACCACTTTAACTGCCATGACTCCATTCTGTGGAATTCTGGGACTTGTAGTTTACTGAGGCACAACACTAAAGCTAATGAGCTTGTCCACCTGTCTTCCCAAGAGATTTGCAAGTCTTCCAAAGCAGTTACTATACTCCCAACTCAAGAATGGGAAATGCAGTGTTGGTGGACATTTAAAAATGGGCTTAAAGCCAACCTTAAAAACTGTGGCATAGAAACCCAGAATTGATAAGCCCTGGCCCTTGAGCACTCTAACTGGAGGTCAGCTGTGACAAGCAGTGCTGCAGAATTTGAAGAGGCACAAATGGAGGGCAAAAGTGAGAAACATGCCAAGAGGAAGGCACGTCAAGCCAACCATGACTGGGACCACTTTCCACCTGGAAACCGAAGTCCTCACTGCGGGAGAACATGTGGATCAAGAATAGGGCTCCACGGCTACCTACGGACCGACCGCTAAGACACTACACTTGGGGGACCACCATCATCTTAGGGATCGCCTAAGTAATTAACCAAAAATCTACATAGGGACCACCATATGCAGCATTGCGCAAACACGAATCAAGGAACATGAAAAGCACTACAGGCTAACTCAACTTGGGAAGTCAACCATAGCAGAGCACTTGATGAACCAACCTGGACACAGCATATTATTTGAGAACACAGAAATGCTGGACCACTCTAAAAACCACCATGTCAGACTACACAGAGAAGCCACTGTGGACAATTTCAACAGAAAGGGGGAAACCATGAAAATGAACAAAAATCTGGCTACCAGTATTAAAAACAAAACTCTAAAATCAGGACAGTAAATAAAGAACAACACTCAAAAACAGGGAGATTCCAGACAAGAAACAGTCTGGGCCAGCTAATCACCTCCCAACAAAGGATTCCCCCAGGCAGGAAACAGCCAACCTTTGAAGCTGCAAAGCAATTCTATGCTAATCAAGGTGATCAATTGCAACATTCATACTTGACTCAAAAAGACAAGAGTTCTTTCTCCCACCCTGGATATTCTACAGATATATAAACCAAACTTGTCTAGTTTCCAACAGATCTCAGAACCTCTGAGGATGCCTGCCATAGAAGTGGGTGAAATGTCAAGAGATAAAATTTCTGGAACATGGCCATACAGCCTGGAAAACTTACAGCAATCCAATCACAGCCTTTGTTTGATATCTTTACAAATCTAGTATGGTTTTGTTGCACATCCAGACACCAGAAAGTGTATTGTGGTGCACATAGAATCACAAAATCATAGAACTGGAAGAGACCCCAAGGGCTATCCAAGCCAATCTCCTTCCCTTCAAGAACACGAAATGAAAGCACACCTGACAGATGGTCACCCCCACCCAGCTTAAAACCTCCAACGAAGATCAAGAAGTTCTTTCCGAATGTTTAGGTGGATTCCTGCAATTTTAATCCATTGCTCTGTGTCCTAGTCAACAGAAAACAAGCTTGGCCCATCCTCAATGTGCAAGATTTGCAAGATTTTTCAGAGGCAATGCTGATGGAATTGTTCCAGGAGTTGAGTGTGACATCTGTAGACAGTCCATGTTTCACCTTGGTCTCCCTACAGATATCCCCGGTGACTTGTGCACAGCTGCATGGTATATGGTAGACTCTTGCAGAGGTGAGGGTATCCCTCTTGTCCTTTTCTGAACATAGCATTTGTTGGATTTTCTTAGTGCCAAATCTTTGTTTTTGTGTGCTCAGAAGTGTTACAAAAGTACAGTATCATTCAGACGTGGATGATCAATTCCTGCACAATTTAATTCTCAAATGGTCTCAGTCTCGGCCAGCAGATGAAAGATCTTTCCTGTTTGGGGAGCTCTGAGATCTGCTGCCAGTAAGAATAGATGATACAAGAATAGAAAAACCAACAGTATCAGCACTGCATGCTTGTTCATTGTGTTTCACAGTTGGTTTAAGAAGAGGGCATGTAAGGTAATGCTTAGAAAAAGGAGTCTCTCTAGACTTTTTCCAAATCAGACCCAGCTGGACTTTGTACCTTGGACTCTCCCAAAGGAGCTGTATTGGTGACGCTCTTTTTCATTGTACCAAAAAGGCACTGAACTCTCAAAAGGAGTGAGTGGTTGGGGAGGACTAATTCAAAGGAGAATAGAGGTAATTAATAAGAGTTGAGACTGGCATGAGCTGAGAGCCAAGATGGCAGCACAAAGCACATGCCATCCGACTTGGCCCATCATCACATATAATTTAATGTGTGGGGTTGATTTGTCACAGTGCTGGGTTTCACCAAAACATCTGCAGAATCTGGAGAAAGAATAGCAATTGTTCCTCTTCCTCCTCCCGTCAATCCGCTCCTGATTTCAGGCTATTTTTGAAATGTCTTGTTATACATATTCTCAGTCAACTGCCAGCTCAGATTAGTCATTTAGAGTTCTTGTTCTGCATCACAAAAAAAACGGAAGGCAGATTTTCATGAATGAGTTTGAAAATTATGGCAAGATCACGTGGAGGCTGCTTTTGTTCAAACGCAGGCATCACATTGATGATTATTTTACTCAACCGTCAACCTGTGATGTCTCGGTGCTGGTGCCTTGACTTACTTCCTAGAGTCTTCACACACCAAGTAGACTTTGCTTCTTTCTATGCTTATGGAAAACTAGTCGAGAAGAACTAATCCTTGCAAGGACTGGAATACAGTGGCATCTGTATGTTCAGTGACTGAAAAGGAATTAGGAAAATAGGCTATCAATAAAAGAAAGACTTTTAGAAAAGACAGTAAATGATAAATATATATTGGGTTGTTGTAGGTTTTTCCGGGCTATATGGCCATGTTCTGGAGGCAATTTTTCTCCTGATGTTTCGCCTGCATCTATGGCAAGCATCCTCAGAGGTAGTGAGGTCTGTTGGAAGTAAGAAAAATGGGTTTATATATCCGTGGAATGACCAGGGTGAGACAAAGGACTTTTGTCTGCTGGGGCTAGGTGTGAATGTTTCAGCTGATCACCTTGATTAGCATTCAATGGCTTGGAAGTGCCTGGGGGAAATCTTTTGTTGAGAGTGATTTTATGTGCCTGTTTCCCCTCTGTTGTTTTGCTGTTGTAATTTTTGAGTTTTTTAATACTGGTAGCCAGATTTTGTTCATTTTCATGGTTTCTTCCTTTCTGTTGAAATTGTCCACATGCTTATATATTGGCTTGTGGGTTCAATTTAAGTCATTTGTTAAGTTTGGTTCTGGTTTGGATTTTGGCCAATTTGGGGACATTTTCATGGGGTTCAAATAGGTTTTGGAGGTATATAAAGGGCTTATTAGGGCTGGGGAGCAAATCACTTGTATTTTGCAGTGCTTGGAGGCCGGTGGGGGGGAGGGGGTTGAAAATCACCCAGAAAAAAAATTAAAGACCATTTTAGGGGCTTTGGAGCCACACTTTGAGACCTTAAGTTAGCCTGTGTCACTTTGCCCGTTTTTGTGGTGATTCCTTAACCAAGGAATGCATGAATTGGAGCTGAATAACATTTTAACAACAACCACAACCACACTTTATTTATATTCCCGAGGGAACTCAGAGTGGATTACAGCATGTAAACACACAAAAGCAAATATTCAATGCCTTGTTATGATGAAATACAATGAAACACAAATAAACAGACAAAGGCAAAGGCTTCTCCTTTCATTTCCGGCTCTGGATGAGGTGTTCATTTTGGGGAACTTGTTTTAGCATCCGTGTTTCTAGTGACTAAGTAGTGGTTGCGAATATCAAATAGTTACCTAGATTTACTCATCCATAAACAAGTGAGAAGAGTCAGCCACCCAGGAAGCTATCACCATTATTTTCTTCCCAGGTATACAAAAAGGGCACAAGTGTCATTGTGGCAGATGGAGTAAAAGTGGTCAGTGCTTCCTTTAGGTTCTCCCAGAATGGACCAAACTCTCGCCTTTCTCTATCTACTCAGAGATGTTTCATTTTTAATAAGAGTAAGATAAAGTACTTTCCCTGGCCTGTGAATAAGTTGACCCAGGCTTTTTGTGTCAACTTTTTTCATTTTACTAAGGATGCATCTCTACTGTAGAATTAATGCAGTTCAATACCACTTTAGCTACAATGGCTTAATGCTATGGAATCCTGGGACTTGTAATTTGGTGAGGCACCAGCACTCTTTGGCAGAGAAGACTACAAACCTAGTAAAACTACATCTCCCAGGATTCCATAGCATTGAACTATGGTAAGTAAAGCAGTTTCAGAGTGCAATAATGCTAAGATTTCTCAACTTAATAGAGGAGTATGTTCAGTTAGGTATAATTAGGCATACTTCGTTAAGTAGATAGAATCATAGAGTTGGAATAGACCTTGTGGGCCATCCAGTCCAAGCCCTTGCCAAGATGCAGGAAAATCCCATTCAAAGCACCCCCAACAGATGGCCATCCAGCCTCTGTTTAAAAGCCTCCAAAGAAGAAGCCTCCAACATACTCCGAGGGAGAGAGTTCCACTGCTGTATAGCTCTCATAGTTAGGAAGTTCTTCCTAATGTTCAGGTGGAATCTCCTTTCTTTCCTGTAGGTTGAAGCCATTCTTCTGCATCCTAGTCTCCAGGGTAGCAGAAAACAAGCCTGCTCCCTCCTCCCTATGACTTTCCCTCATATATTGATACATGGCCATCATGTCACCTCTCAGCCTTCTCCTCTTCAGGCTAAACATGCCCAGCTCTAAGCCACTACTCATAGGGCTTGTTCTCCAGACCCTTGGTCATTTGAGTCATCCTCCTCTAGACACATTCCAGTGTGTCAACATCTCCCTTAAATTGAGGTGCCCAGAATTGGACACAGTATTCCACGTGTGGTCTGATCAAGGCATAATACAGGGGTGGCCATTACTTCCCTGGATGCAAACATTACACTCCTATTTATATAGGCCAGAATTCAATTGCCTTTTATAGCACCGTTGGCTCATGTTTAATTTGTTGTCCACGAGGACCCCAAGTTCTCTTTCACACGATGTAGAATACTGTCCCTTATTGTCCCAAAGGAGACTTTTGAGATCACTGGCTATCTCTGACTTCCACCATCCTTGCTGTTGTGTGCCTTCAAGTTGTTTCTGATTTATGATGACTCTAAGGTGGCCCTATCACTGGGTTTTCTGGGGTTGAATGACTAACTCAAGGTTACCCAGTGGGTTCCCATTGCTGTGTGGAGAATCAAACCCTAATCTCCTCAATCGTAGTCTAGTGCTCACACCACTATTTCACACTTCTCTCTTCACATGCAGATGTGGAAGTGGTCACCTTGGTGGCTGGTCCATGGCTGTGGTAGTCTCTTCTGCTACTTCAATCTCTTTCTGCCAGCTGCTCAGCAGTTTTTCCTCGGCTATTAAACAGTTGCTGCAACAAAGTATTTTAATGAATATATGTGCGATTTGCTGTAATTCTATCCACATTATTATATTTTAAATGCTTTTACATTGTTTTAAAATTAGTGCTGTTTTTAATGGGCGTCTCTGCATGGGGCGCATTCCCCCTTTGGTTCTAAAATGCATTAAAACTGTTTTAATTTAGTGCTCGTTTTTAATATGACAGCTCCTATAATTGTGCCTATAATTGTAATAATATAGTTATAATTCTTGTAAATTGTGTTATAATTGTAATAATATAATTATACTGTTTATAAATTGTGTTATAATTGATTGAATCTTAGCTGTATTTGAATTCATGTTGCAGACTGCATTGGATCCTATGAGATATTAAATAAATAGACTCAAAGGAAGGACCATTGCCAACCTCGATAATTGTAATCCTAACAACAAGTTGTATCTACTGCATACTACATATTTTAACTTGAGTTCACACATTACAATACTTCAGGATTCCAGAAGACCTTAGTTTCTCATTTCTAAATAACGTTTTCGTGCATGATTACTATTTGGAGAAGCAAGCCATGAGCTTCCTGACTGTGGTTTGTATCGTCTGGTTCCTAAACCTTCCCAAATGTCTTTTCTCTATCAAACTAAAGCCAAATACTTCCATAGGTTGACAGGCAACTTGAAGGCGCGCACACATCAGGATTGACTGGTATTGATGTGAAAGGGTCGAATTTAAGCATTATTTATTTGTCGTGTCAGGGCAACCAGTCAATTATGTTACATTTCTAACAGAACAAAGCAAACAAACAGACAGAATACAAAATTTGTGAGTTTGGTAGTTGATTAAATGTCCTTTGACCAGTATCTGGCCACTTGGAGTGCTTCTGGGGTTGCTGCAAGAAGGTCCTCCATTGTGCATGTAGCAGGGCTCAGGTTGCATTGCAGCAGGTGGTCAGTGGTTTGCTCCTCTCCACACTCGCATGTCGTGGATTCAACTTTGTAGCCCCATTTCTGAAGGTTGGCTCTGCATCTCGTGGTGCCAGAGCACAATCTGTTCAGCGCCTTCCAAGTCGCCCAGTCTTCTGTGTGCCCAGGGGGGAGTCTCTCATTTGGTATCAGCCATTGATTGAGGTTCTGGGTTTGAGTCTGCCACTTTTGGACTCTCGTTTACTGAGGTGTTCCAGCGAGTGTTTCTGTAGATCTTAGAAAACTATTTCTAGATTTAAGTCGTTGACGTGCTGGCTGATACCCAAACAGAGGATGAGCTGGAGACGTCTCTGCCTTGGTCCTTCCACTATTGGCTGCTACTTCCCGGCGGATGTCAGGTGGTGCAATACCGGCTAAGCAGTGTAATTTCTCCAGTGGTGTGGGGCGCAGACACCCCATGATAATGCGGCATGTCTCATTAAGAGCCACATCCACTGTTTTAGCGTGGTGAGATGTGTTCCATTTAAGCATGTGGGTCAGTCAGAGTTCAGCATATAGGATAATTGAAGTACATACACACTAAAAACACCAGATGCCTTCTGATATTGGAAAAGTCAACTCTGGTTGGTACTTTGATGGGAGACTGCCAATGAATATTTATTTATTTACTTTTATCCTGCTTTTCTCCCATGGATGGGACTCAAAGTGGCTTACAAAAAATAAAAAAAGACAACTACATAATATACAAAACAATCAACCCACCTTGTCAACAAATAGACAATAAATCCACACATTGCATTTAACAGAAATTACATAAATATAAATAAGCATCAAAATAATCACATATATCATTATCGTTAAAATCCCTATGGTTCTGAGGGAGTTCCAAAACCACAGAGCCACCACAGGCCTTCTCTCTCTCTCGTTCCCACCAACTGTTCTTGTGACAATGATGGGACAGAGAGGAGGACCTCTCCTGATGATCTCATGGCTTGTGTGGGCTGGTAGGAGGAGATGCGGTTCCTCAAGGAGACTGGGCCTGAACCATTTTATAGGCTAAAGCCAATACCTTGAATTGCACCCAGAAACAATTGTGCTGTAAACTATATTTAAGTAAAGGAATGAGGAAAACCATCTCTGTGTGTTACTTGCATAAGAAAATTTTGCGAAAGTCATGGGATCAGAAGGAGATTTGAAGATCGGACCTTGGTTCCTGAGTTTAGGGAAAGAGGCCTTTTAGGTCCTTCATGCCTAGAATCCCCTAGCCAGCTATGCTATGCTGGGATTCCCCCCAGTGCAGAGGAACTGTCAATGGATACCAAATGCTGTAGGCTTTATTTCAGAGGAAGGAAGTGGCAAAACCACATGAAAGTATTCCTTGCTTAAGAAAATCCTATTAAATTCATGGGATCTCCATAGGTCGACACAGTTTGAAGCCAGAAATATACAAACCATATATAAATAAACAGACTTTGTTGTGGAAAGGGATATTAATGTGGAAAGGGATTAATATGCCATTGGTCAAAGTAGCCTATTTTGTTGTTTATTCATTCAGTTGCCTCCAACGCTTTGTGACCTCATGGACCAGCCCACGTCAGAGCTCCCTGTCAGCTGTGGCCACCCCCAGCTCCTTCAAGGTCAAGTCAGTCACTTCAAGGATAACATCCATTCATCTTGCCCTTGGTCGGTCCCTCTTCCTTTTTCCTTCCATTTTCCCCAGCATCATTCTCTTCTCCAAGCTTTCCTGTCTTCTCATTATGTGTCCAAAGTACTTCATCTTTGCCTCTAAAATCCTTCACTCCAGTGAGCAGTCGGGCTTTATTTCCTGGAGTATGGACTGGTTGGATCTTCTTGTGGTCCAAGGCATTCTCAGAATTTACCTCCAACACCACAGTTCAAACACATCTATCTTACTTCGCTCAGCCTTCAGCTCTCGCATTCATAGGTTGCTATGGGGAATACCATTGCTTTAACTATATGTATGTTCGTTGCCAGCGTGATGTCTCTACTCTTTACTATTTTATGATTGTTCATTCCTTTCCTCCCAAGCAGTAAACGTCTTCTGATTTCCTTTCTGCGTCTGCAATAATCTTTGCACCTAGAAATACAAAGTCTGTCACTGCCTCCATGTTTTCTCCCTCTATTTGCCAGTTCTCAATCAGTCCAGTTGCCATAATCTCGGGTTTTTTAAAAAATATTTAACTGCAACCCAGCTTTTGCACTTTCCTTTTTCACCTTGGTTAGAAGGCTCCTCAGCTTCTCCTCGCTTTCAGCCATCTAAGTGGTATCATCTGCATATCCGAGGTTGTTACTGTTTCATCCAGCTATTTTAACACCAGCCTTTGATTCATCAAGCCTCGCACGTTACCAGATCCTTTTTCTGGAGATGCCAGGGACAGCACCTGCCATCCTTCTCTATGCAAAGCAAGTGCTGTCACTGAAAAGCCTTCCCTTGTGCCACAATGTACATAAACTATGATTATACAGAGAAATTGGTTCTCAAAAGAATCTTGGATTGATTGGAGCCAAACAGTTTCTGGATACGTTTTCTGATTTTTTTCCCCCGGGCCAATCTATGTAATTACACTTCTTAGCCATGGGGCATTCCCAGATCAAGCAAAATCTCCTTTCTTATCCTGTTGGAGAGAGTGTCTTCCCTCTTCAAAATACACACAAGCTACAACCAGGAGAGTATCGAGCCATAAAAAGGAGCGGAATCAAAAGGCAATGGAGAAGAAAGCCATGCAAAATGCCCAAGGTGCAAAGGAAACCATAGTGTGCCACAGAGGTACTCTCCTACCATGCACTGTGGTAGGATTTTATCAGCAGGTGGAGGGTGGGGAGGGAGAGAAAGCTGTCAGGTGAAACAACTAGTCTCCACTTTCTTTTCTTTTTCAATACACCGCTAGCAATTTTCTACACTTCAAAGCTGGGGCAACCTGCCCGGGAACATGTCGACCTTTGGCACAGTTATTTCTCTTTCCAAAACTTAAAAACACTTGACTGAAAATGGAATTGGGGGGGGGGGGGTGACATTTTCTTTCTTTCAGCCTTTAGTTTAGTCTCTTTGCCCTGCTAAGGAGGTTACAAAAAGATGTTTCTCGGAAGTAATTGAAGTTCTGATTGAAGCAGCTTGTGAAACTGACTCATTCCAGGTCAAAGCATTCAGCTTAACATGCTCTGTGGTCAAGGCCCTATTAGACACTACTCAAGTCTTCCTTGCTCAAGAAACCCTGTGAAATGCATGGAGTTGCCATAAGTCAACAGCGGATTTTAAGGTACATACACATGCATACACACAGGGCACAAAGCACAACTACTACTTATGGTGGAGATCTGAGAAGGAGGTGCAAGCCAGCCATATATGGTGTGAGAGAACTTTTCCAGGGGCTGTTTGGATCTGAGGGCAAGGACATACAAGCAAAGCTCCGTGGACAAAGCCTTTGACAATGAAGTTGTCTTTTTCTGCTGTACCCAGCTGCCTTTTCTTCATTATCCCTTCACTCTGGTTCCCAACCTTTGGTCCTTTGGGTGTTTTGGACTTGGGCTCCCATAATTTCTAAAAGCTGGTAAATTGCTCGGGATTTCTGAGAGTTGTAATCCAAAACAACTGGAGGACCAAAGGTTGAAAACAATTGCTTAGTTGAAATGTTTTTGGGATTTTTTTTTTTGGGGGGGGGGGCAGGTTAGAAGTGCTGACACTGGGACCATGTCCATGGTGGCAAAAAAGGCAGGCTCATCCCAAAACTGGTACTGGCAGCCCAGGCAATGTACAGCAATCTTCGTTCTTCTTATTTTGCCTTTGAAAAAGGTGTTTCTCAACCTTCCTAATGCTACGACCCTTTAATACAGTTCCTCATGTTGTGGTGACTCCCAACCATAAAATTATTTTCGTTGCAACTTCATAACTGTAATTTTGCTACTGTTATGAATTGTAAGGTAAATATCTGATATGCAGGATGTATTTTCTTTCACTGGACCAAATTTGGCACAAATACCCAATATGCCCAAATTTGAATACTGGTGGGATTGTGGGGAGGATTGACTTTGTCATTTGGGAGTTGCAGTTACTGAGATTTATAGTTAGAATCAAAGAGCATTCTGAACACCACCAACATTGAAATTGAACCAAACTTGACACACCGAACTCCATGACCAACAGAAAATACTGGAAGGGTTTGGTGGGCATTGACTTTGAGTTTTGGCATTGTAGTTCACCTACATCCAGAGAGCACTGTGGACTCAAACAATGATATTTCTGGTCCAAACTTGACACAAATTCTCAAGATGCCCAAATGTGAACACTTGTGGAGTTTGGGGAAAATAGACCTTGACATTTGGGAGTTGTAATTGTTGGGATATCCTGTTCATCTACAATAAAAGAGCATTCTGAACTCTACCAATGATAGAATTGGGCCAACCCCCATGCCTTGAAGGGACTCACTGGCACGAGCTTCCCTCCAGCCTCACACGCTCTCCCTTGCCCCCACATATGCACACCACACTGTCATGCACCAAGCACACCTGCTCTCCCCTCCCTGCTTGGAGTCTCAGAAACAACCCCCCTTGGCTGAGAGGCCAGCCAATCACAGCAGAAGAGGACTTTTGGTAGGAGGCAGAGGTGGCCCTAGGTAATTTTCAATGGTAAGTAAACAGTATCCCCCCAACCAAACACTGATATATATTTTCTGTTCATCATGGGAGTTCTGTGTGTCATATTTGGTTCAATTCTATCATTGGAGGAGTTCAGAATGCTCTTTGATTTTGGGTGAACTATACATCCCAGTAACTACAACTTGCATATGTCAAGGTCTATTTTCCCCCAAGAGCGCCCCTGGGCAAAATCAACTATACTGCAAATGCTTACTTTGCGTAATGGGTTGAGCTACCCCTGGTAGGAGGATTCGCCGTCTATTTCCAAAAAGGAAGAGAAGGACAAGTGGAGAGATCTTCAGCCTTCTCTGACAAAGGGATTCTTAAGACCATCAGAAATATATGTTTTCTGATGGCCTTTGGCAATCCCTCTGAAACCCCCTCACAACCTTCCCCCCACCAAGGTCCCGACCCCCAGATTGAGAAACACTGCTCTAACAGAAACTATATTCAATGTCCTTGACTGGAATTGTTGGAAGATGTAGTCCAGCAGCAGCTGGAGGCCCACACAATCTCAATTCCAGTATAAAATTATGAAAATCCTATGTATGAGCCTGTGTGGTTTGCAGGGTCAGCAAGGAAGAATTTGAGAAAAACTCTGGAGGGACTGAAGAGACATTTCCATTGTTGAGCAATGAAAGCAACAAAGTCCTTAGCAGAAGCAGTCTTTCCAAAGGGTTGTATGTGCTCTAGCGAGACCTTCATTTTTTTTCCTTGTGTGTGCTGATTCACAAAGAGACAGACACAGTGAGTGACTTTCCATAACTGATTCATAGGTTTGTTCTTCTGGATGGCCAGTTGCTTAACACTGCCTATATTGGGAGTCTGCAAAGTTTTTTTTTTCCATTGTGCTGGAGTTCTCCTTTTTGATTTCCACCTAAGCATCAAGTTCAAGAAGACTTTTAACATATTCCCCTCTTTAAGAAAGAACTAAAACCACTGTTATCTGACAGTAGCCTAGATCCAAAGAAAGGTTGACAATTCCTCCTCCAAAATGTGTGGAACCAGAAGTGTTTTGCCTTTTCTTTTTTCTGATTTTAGAATACCCATATTATTCTCATATACAGTGGTCCCTTCATATTTGCGGGTTTGGTGTTGGCAGATTTGGTTATTCATGGATTTTGTTAAAATTGGCCCTTTAGGAATCTTTTGGGCCTCTGGTGCAATTCTATGGCCAGCTTCCAGTGGATGTTGACCATGGAATCATACTGGGCAATCTAGAAAATTCCTAAAGCTGTATTGTCTCCTATTAAAAATTAGAAAACTTATTCTTTGTGCTTATTCACTTACTCCAAGGTTTGTGTGCACACAACCCAGGCATGGGTAAATTTTCTAACTTGGGAGACTTATGCTAGTACTCCGTGTTAGGAGAAATGGCTTCCCAGTGATGGAAGGAAGGAAGGAGGAAGGGAAGAGAGAGGGAAGGACACAAAGTAGGAAGGGAAGGATGGAAGGAGAAAGAGGGAGAGAGGGAAGGAAGAAAGGATGAAAGGGTGGAGGACGGGAGGGAATCAGGAAGGAAGGAAGGAAGGAAGGAAGGAAGGAAGGAAGGAAGGAAGGAAGGAAGGAAGGAAGGAAGGAAGGAAGGAAGGAAGGAAGGGAATATGAGGAGGGAGAAAGGGGAGGGAGAAAAGAGAGAAGGAAGGAAAGACAAAAGAAAAGGGAAGGAAAGAAATACAGGTAGGGAGAAATAAGGAAGGGAGGAAAGAGAGAAGGAAGGAAAGACAAAAGGAAAGGGAAGGAAGGAGAAAGATGGAGAAAGGGAAGGAAGAAAGGATGAATAGGTGGAAGGGAAGGAGGGAGGGAAGGAGGAAGAGAGGAAAGAAGGTAGGACAAAAGGGTGGAAGGGGAGGAGAAAGCAGGAGGGGAGGAAGGAAAGAGAGAAGGAAGGAAGGAAGGAAGGAAGGAAGGAAGGAAGGAAGGAAGGAAGGAAGGAAGGAAGGGATGGTGAGAGAAAGGAGGGCCTGAGAAAAGAGCCCAAAGAGCCACATTTGGCCCCTGGGCCTGGGATTTCCCATACCTGTCCTAACTCCAGCAGATGTGGAAAGCTGACTGTTTGCACATAATGGGACATTAACTTCATTTATGTTTATATTTGGATACTATCTATACAGAGGAGTCATTGAAATCCATAAGCATGTGGACAATTTCAGAAGAAACCACGAAAGTGAACAAAATGTGACTACGGGTATTTGAAAAAACTCTAAAATCATGGCAGTAAATAAAGAGCAACATCTCAAAACTGGGGAATTCCAGAAGAGAAACAATCAGGGCCAGCTAACACCTCCCAACAAAGGATTTCTCAAGGCAGGAAGCAGCCAGGCTTTGATGCTGCAAGGCCATTCAATGCTCCTAATCTCCTAATTCCATAGCAGTGATTTATGGGAGTACATGTAGCATCAAACTGCATTAATGCTACAGTGTAGAAGCACTCCTTGGAATTAGCACATAGGTTTACATAAAAGTTTTCCTGTTACATAGCATATACAGTTCATTTTGGGAGAGTAAATATGAGAAGCTCTTGCCCTAAATATTTTATTTATCATTCTTAAAAGAAAATATTCCGTAATTCAATTTTCTCTGACTTTTGCGGAGGGGAAAAAAAGAGGCATTGGAAAAGATTATTTTTATCACATCTCTGGACATGGACACTATTTCAGAGAGGGCTAGATAGACATGTAGCCTGACCTGACATAAGGCAACATCCTCTATTCCTACTCTGTTCTAGGCATATAGTTTAAATCTATGTAGAGCCAATGTGAAAAACAAACAAACCAGAAATGCAAATGCGAAACCCACAATCCCCAAATCTCTGGCTGCTGACAGCTGAGGATAAACAGGATGGGTTCATGTCCCCATAGATCAGTGGCGGTAAAGCTTTTTCTCTCTCCTTTTTTTTGGCAAGTGCAACTCAAGACAAATTTAAAATACAAGACTGAGCTGCTTGACTCACAATTCAGTCCCTATGCAGATGCCAGTCCCCACAAGCAAGGAAGTGTAATGCTCCGAATCTGAATGTATCCTGACTTGAATTTGCAAAATAAACCCTCTGGGTTACAACTATCATAATACTTCATCCATGGTTGGGGGTTTCTCAGAATTAGTTATTCCTCTATGCTTTCTATATTGTACTCCTTTGGATGTTTTTGCTGCAAAGCAGGTATGCTGCCAAATTGTCGCTCACTAAGGCTCACATCAAAGGTTAGCATCTGTCCTGGATAATATCCACGGAGGAATCCCACTATCACCTCTCACACCCTACTCTTTGCTTTAAAAATGTGTTCAGACAAATGTTAAAACGAAGTACTGTATCAGAAGGTCCTGTACCCAGTTTCACTTACCCATAATGGACAAAATATATCCTGAATTACATGGAAAATGTTGAAGGCGCTCTGCATCCTGCAGTATCAAACATTCAGTCAAGATTTAATTCTTTATGTTAAAATATTTATTTTTTAAAAAATTGCTCCACTTATACCCTGCTTGCCTGATGTTGCTGGGGAAAGAATTCCACAGCTGGGGAGCCATCATTGAGAAGGCCCTGTTTCTCAGGGCCTTCTCAGTGGTGGCTCCCCAGCTGTGGAATTCTCTCCCCAGGAACATCAGGCAGGCAGGGTATAAGCAAAGCAAATAAATAAATAAAATATTGTGAAGGGGGTAGGATAGAGAGCAGGGCCTCCCCAGCTGATCTTAAAACTCTTGTTGGCTCATAGGAGGAGATGCATTCAGATAGGTAAGTTGGACCAGAACCAACTTACCTGTCTGAATGTATCTCCTATAGTCTTGGCTTTACAGGCCAAGACCAGCACTTTGAAGTGGGTTTGGTAGCAAACTGGTAGCCAGTGGAGCTGATGTAACAGAGGAGAAGTATGATGTACTGTCGGCTTGGCCTCATGTAAGCTGCTCCGGGTCCCTTGGGGAGATGGTGGCGGGGTATAAATAAAGTTTTATTATTATTATTATTATTATTATTATTATTATTATTATTATTAGTATGCTTCCTGTACACAGCCCCAGTTAAAAATTTGGCTGCTGCCTCCTGGACTAATTGAACTTTCTGGGCTGACTTCAAATGCAACCCCACGTAGAGCATGTTGCATAGTCTATATGGGATGTAACAAGAGCATGGACCCAAGGTATGCAAGTTTAAATTGTGCAAAAGCTCCCCTGGCCACTGGCTCAACGATGAATCCAGGATCACTCCCAAACTGCCAACCTGCATCTTCAGGGGGAGTGCAACTCCATCCAACACAGACAGTAGCCCTCTATCCTGTTCAGCCTTGCAACTGACCAGGAGTACCTCCGTCTTGTTTGGATTCAATTTCGATTTGTTTGTCCCCATCCAGACCGTCACTGCCGCCAAGCATGGGTTAAGCATCTGAACAGTCTCCTTAGCCTTAGGTGAAAAAGAGTGATAAGAGTTGGACATCATTTGCGTACAGATGACATCAAACTCCAAAACTCTGGATGATCTCACCTAGTGGTTTCATGTAGATGTTAAACAACCTGGGAGACCCTGCAAGTCAATGGTTGTGGGGTTGAGCAGGTGTCCCACAACAATACCTTGTGGGAATGGCCTGCCAAGAAGGACTGGAGCCACTGCAAAACAGTGCCCCCAAGCCCCATTCCCACGAGGCGTCTCAGGAGGATACCGTGGTCTACGGTATCGAAAGCTGCCGAGAGGTCTAAGAGAATGAACGGGGATACACTCCCCCTGTCAATTTCCCTACGCAGATCATCCACTAAGGAGACCAAGGCTGTTTCAGTTCCATATCCCGGTCTAGACTGCAACGAGTCTAGAAAATCAGTTTCTTCCAAGAACACCTGGCATTGTGAGGCCACCACACATTCCAAGAAAATAAACAAGCGTGTCCATCTCATTAATATACAAATTTGCTTTCATCTTTAATAAATAGTAAAATGATACAAAAACAAAGAACTGTGTTAAAATACATTTCATTACGATTTATGGTGCTTTCATTGTTGGGAGGTGTTTGCTGGCCCTGATTGATTATCATCTGGAATTCCAGTGTTTTCCAACAAAGGATCCCCCCAGGCAGCAACCAGCCAGGCTTTAAAACTGCAATGCCATTAAATGTTAATCAAGGTGGCCAATTGCAACATTCACACTTGCCTCAAGCAGAAAAGAATTCTTTCTTCCACCCTTGCCTAGGATCCAATAGACCTCACAACCTCTGAGGATGCCTGCCATAGATGTGGGTGAAACGTCAGAAGAGAATGTTTCTGGAACATGGCCATACAGCCTAGCAAACTCGCAGCAACCCAGACCTTTTAATGTGTTGAGAGTTCTTTTGGTGCATTTCACACATGCGCTACGAGGCAGACATTCTGTGCTAACAACAATAATCCAACCACTTCTGTACAGCATGAGTTTAAATGTTGGTAAATGTTGGATGGTATGTGATGGGCTCTTTCTCACTTGTGGCCTGCATGGTGAGGCATGTGTTAACAGAAAGAGAAAGACACACACACAAAATGCCACCACCAAATACAACTTTTATGTCATGCCTCCTTGCTACAACTCATTTTAGTGTTTAGTTTGGAAGGGAAGATACCTATAATTTCTGTTTTGGCTGGGCAAAGAGACTGCTGTTCAATGAGCCATTCCCTCCCGACACACACACACACACACACACATGCACATACACATAGCTTGTGTTGCAGACCTCTGGACTGTTTGGTGTGCTGTCTCCGTGAGACACTTTATCACCGCTCTCCCCGCAAGCCTTCGCTCCATCTGGCAGGGCCAACGGCTGGAAATGAAAGGCCCTGTTCACGCTTAGGGTGGCTTGAATTTATATCTCTAAATAAGCCGGTTGTATGAGGAGGCGGCTAATTCGTAAACACTTCCCGGATGATAAATGGCAGGCCACATCGGCCCTTAATTGGCGCCTCTCGGGGAAACGTCTCCACCAAGGCTCTCCTTGGCATGAGGAGAGTGGTCCACGGCAGAGAGAGGAGGCAGAGAGAGGCACAAGAGCATGAAAAGAGAGCGGCCTCTTTCTCTCTCTGAAGCCAAGCTGAGGTGGGGTTTATCTGCCCGACGTGCAAAATTCCTGAGCACCGACTGCTTTGGAAAAGGCACAAGCCCTTTCAGTGTCAGGCTGGCTTCAAGAGCGTACCTCAAAGGTCCTTACTATGGCAAAGCTTGTGTCAATCCTGCCTAAGCAGCAGGCTCAGGGGAAGGGTTTGCAAAGGACAACATTGATGGTATGAGGTCTGCATAGACTTCAGCTGTCCCAATTAATCCTCTGCCCTCCCAATTTTTCAACTGCTTCTGAAATGTCCCAGTTTCTTTCTTCTCCTCCCACTTTCCCCCTTTGTCCTCAGCTGCAAACTGCCTTCAAAATACAAAAGTAGTTTGGATTCAGTGAACTCAGCAGTGGTGAAAGAGGAGAAGGATGCCAGCAATCAGTGAATGTGTGTGTGTGTGTCAACTGCAAAATAAAATGCATGAAGTTGATTGGTCAGGCAATGCCTGGAGTGATGGCTGAGGCTGGGATTTTGGATACTGTTGTATTTTTGTTCAGGCTTCAGCTATGCAGATACAGAGGGAAGAAGAAGAGACAGACAGACTGATTTGCTTCTTGGCTGCTGAAAAGAGGTCTCCCATATGGACAAAGAAATACCATTTTAAATCTCTCTAAAAGGGCATGATGTGAGTTGGTGCAATTGATGACATTGTACATATGTTGTTTTGAACTAAGAAGAGTAAACTAATTGTTGTTTATTGTTCATCTGCGTGGCATATTTTCTTTCTCTAGCAAGGCAGTGTGTGAGCTGATCAAATGTGAACTGCACATGATTTATTTTACATTACACCACATACAATATTTAGTGCACTTCAACGCTAGTTTCAAATGCAGTGGCTAGACAACAGATGCCCATGAAAGTGCACAAAAGAAAGCCCATTATATACAACAGTGCTCTGTGGTTGGTGTAATCACCATCGTGTCCTTAAACCGACTCTAGGATTTCCCATCTATCATCTTCACAGTGAAGTCACTTCCTTCAGTACTGGTTTGCAACTGATTTAAGTGGTCAATTTAGTTATTTATTTATTTATTTACTTGCATGATCCCAGTTTCAGGCAAAAGAAAACTGCTACAAGAGGTGGATGCAAAGCAGGACAGAGGGTGATTCCTGGCACCACAATGGCTGGGACAGAAGGAAAATGTTTAGCCTGAAGAAGAGAAGGCTGAGAGGAAACATGATAGCCATGTATAAATATGTGAGAGGAAGTCATAGGAAGGAGGGACCAAGCTTGTTTTCTGCTGTCCTGGAGACTAGGACGTGGAACAATGGCTTCAAACTACAAGAAAGGAGATTCTACCTGAACATGAGGAAGAACTTTCTGACTGTTCAGCATTGGAACTCTCTGCCCTGGAGTGTGGCGGAGGCTCCTTCTTTGGAGGCTTTTAAACAGAGGCTGGATGGCCATTTGTCGGGGGTGCTTAGAATGCGATTTTCCTGCTTCTTGGCAAGGGGTTGGACTGGATGGCCCATGAGGTCTCTTCCAACTCAATGATTCTATGATGCTATGACTCTGCAGACCCCTGCCAATCATGGAAACCCATTGGGCATCCTTTGGCAAATTACAATTACTTAGTCTTTGAAGAAGGCAATGCCACCCCTCCTCGAGGTCTCTTCCAACTCTATGATTCTATGAAAATGTTCACTAACTAACCACAACCACATCAAGAGTCCTTGCAAGATGTAGAAATCAATCAATGAATCCCTTAAAATTGTGGTAAGCTGCTGAGCTGCAGATTTGTCTACAGCCCTTTCCTTTGCCTGGAAGTCAACCCACCAAGGCTGGAAAATTTATTGCCTCATCTTCCACATGGAGACAACTGGAGACTGGAGGTTAGGTTATGAGATCTAGTAAGTTCGCTTTTCAAACAATAGTTTCTTATCCTTTTCAAGATAACAGTCCCCAATGTTCTCCTGGAATGCCTGACTGTGAGGCAAATTGAATACTATAAGATACCAATAAAGGAAACTTGTCAAAATGTCAGATTCTGAAGGCTTTAGGGGACAGTTGGATGGTTTGCAATACAGAGGCCCAAATCTAATATAGGTTGAGCACCCCGCACCAAGACCCAAAATATTCCAAAATTCAGAACTGTCCATATAAATGCCTGAGGTAGTGACACCTTTGCTTTCTGAAGTTAAGGTATATAAAAACTTTGTTGCATGCACAAAATATTGTATCAAAGTATATTCGGGCTGTGCATACAAGAAATGGGTCCTATCTCAATAATATTTCATTGTGTAGATATATGCAAATGTAGGCATTACAAAATCCAAATAAATGAAAATCCAAAATAGTTCTGGCCACAAGCATTTTGCATAAAGAATACTTAACAAGCCTTTGGAAGCTTTTAAACAGAGGCTGGATGGCCATCTGTCAGGGGTGATTTGAATGCAATATTCCTGCTTCTTGGCAGGGGTTTGGACTGGATGGCCCATGAGGTCTCTTCCAACTCTTTGATTCTATGATTCTATGATTTAACCCCTAACTGGATAAGGCCCATCATGTTGATGGGAACTTGATAACTGAACATAGATTTGCTCTCTTCAATCAAGGAATCCATTCTAGCTGAATTGGACATTTCATTTAAACTAGTAAAATCTTCCTTTTCACTTGGCTGGTGTGAATCTTTCCATCTTTATCATTCCAATATTCAATGAAAGTTGATTTGTTGTAAAAGACAAAATATAGTTTTTAGACAGTCTGGGTTTTTTCAGTGGGGAAAAAAGAGGAAATGGAAAAGCTTTGAGATGGATATGTAACAAAATATTGTGGATATAGAGAAGGGTTTTTCAGCAAGTGACCAACCCAATTGAGTCAGCTCTGAGGTAGTGCAAGCACCAATGGAAAATATTATGTTGTGGTGTAAAAACAGAAGTCTCTTTTGTTAGAAGGAACTGTACATTTCTGCTCTTCTCAGCATTGGATGGGACAGGGAACTAGAAGGCGAAGAATATTTTGGGCAACTTCCTTGTGGATTTTGGCAAGGCAAGGAAATATGCTTCAGATTGCTATAGATGTAATTGACCGAGAGAGGTAACTTAAACTTTGCATCGATTTAACATGTCCAGCCTCCATGGTGTATCTTCGATAAGCTTGTTCAATTCAGCTGGAGGGCAATCAGTTTTTTATATCTGGATTTCGCTGGGTACGTAGATCTGTTTTTGGGAGCCTCTCGAGAATCGGCTAATGGTGAGAATGGAAAACTTTAAAGAATGATGATAAGGAAGCATCCTTCCTAGGACCCTTTCCTTTTTTCCTTTCAAGGGAGTCTGGGTTTGAAGAATCAGGATAAGGAAGCATCCTTCCTAAGACTCTTTCCTTTCTTCCTTTCAAGTGAATCTGGGTTTGAAGAATCAGGATAAGTAAGCATTCTTCCTGGGACCCTTTCCTTTCTTCCTTTCAAGGGAATTTGGGTTTGAAGAATCAGGATAAGGAAGCATCCTTCCTAGGACCCTTTCCCTTCTTCCTTTCAAGTGAATCTGGGTTTGCACAATGGGATTAAGGAAGCAGTGCATAATACACGCCATGGTGTTCTTCTATTCTGATTGGTCCAAGAAGCAGGGATCACAGGGAAACCCAGTGCGAGCAGCATGCGGCAGCCTCTTCGTGTGCCTCATGGTGCCAAATAGGAGAGGAGGAGCTGTGATTGGCTGCCACGTGGTCCCGTTATGAATGAAAAAACATGGAGCCTTCAGCGTTACAGCCATCTGACCAAGCTGAAAAAAGCTGGATTGGCCAAAGGGAAACGACCACTCAGAATCCCTGCACAAACCTAATCTTCAATGGTTTGTCCACACTGGATGCCTCATTTTAAGAAGGATACACAACTCAGCTCTCTATATTTCTGGGTTTGACTTATGCACATTTTATTATTCACAGATTTTATTAAGATAGTACATTCTCTCTAAGAATTTTTATCTCCTCCAGCACAACTGGATTTTGAGAAGGGCTACAGGGGTGATAAGAGGCACAGAGAACAAAATATATGAGGAAACTTTGAAGAATTTGGACGTATTCAGTCTGTGGAAGAGAAGATGAATGAATGACTTGATCATACCCTTTAAATGACTCAAGAGTTGTTGTTACATATAGGATAGGACAGTTTGGTTCTTTGGTTGACCAGAGAATAGGACCACATCTAATAGTTTTAAGTTACAGGAGGATATATTTATTATTTATTTATTTATTTATTTCCTGCATTTATTGACCGCCACTCTCAGCCCTAGGGCGACTCGTGGCGGTGAACAACAACATGGAAAGACAGTGTACAGTGAATCAAGACAATACATAACAAACTACTACTACATAACATATACTTATGCTAAAAATCCGCTTCGTCAAATCCTGGGGTCATAGTCGATTTCATAGTCATAGTCCATTCCAATGTCGTTCCAATGATACACTCAGTTGAAGGCCTGCTCGAAGAGCCATGTCTTCAGGCTCCTACGAAAGGCCATCAAGGAGGGCGCCTGTCTAACTTCAGCAGGGAGGGTGTTCCACAGCCGGGGGGCCACCACCGAGAAGGCCCGCTCTCTCGTCCCCGCCAGGCGTGCCTGTGAGGCAGGCGGGACCGAGAGAAGGGCCTCCCCGGATGATCTCAAGGTCCTCGTGGGCTCGTAGGCCGAGATGCGGTCTGCAAGGTATTTTGGGCCGGAACCGTTTAGGGCTTTGTAGGATAACACCAGCACCTTAAATTGGGCCCGGTAGCAAATCGGCAGCCAGTGGAGCTGGGACAGCAGGGGCGTTGTATGCTCTCTGCGCCCTGCTCCTGTTAACAACATGGCTGCCGCGCGTTGGACTAGCTGAAGCTTCCGGACCGTCTTCAAGGGCAGCCCCACGTAGAGAGCGTTGCAGTAGTCGAGGCGGGATGTGACCAAAGCGTGTACCACCGTGGCCAAGTCAGACTTCCCAAGATACGGGCGCAGCTGGCGCACGAGCCTAAGCTGTGCAAATGCTCCCCTGGTCACCGCTGAAACCTGGGGCTCCAGGCTCAGCGATGAGTCCAGGGTCACACCCAAGCTGCGAACCTGCGCCTTCAAGGGGAGTGCGACCCCGTCCAGCACAGGCTGTAACCCTATACCCTGCTCGGAACATTAGAACGAACTTCTTGATAATAAGAGCAGTTTGGAAATGGACCCAATTACTCGGAAAGCTGACGAGGCCTCTTTCTTTAAACATCTTCACAAAGAGGCTGGACAGCTACCTGTTAAGGATGTTCTGTTGGATTTTCTCCATTGAGCAGCCGGTTGGACTTAAGGTCTATGATACTATGATTCCATGATCCTATGGTTGGTAGGTAATCCTTGCAAAGTATATCCACAACTAAGATATTCTCTTGCATGAGGCAAAGACCAAGACAGTTGTCCATTCAATCCATATAAAAGACTGAGCTGGGTTGGTGACTGGAACCTACTTCAATGTTTGAAACAAGAAATCATCATCCAACTCAATTTTAGCAGTTTGAGGCAGTGCTTATGTGACTCTGGGTCCTTACTCCATAACTTTACCACTATTGCCCAGCGTCTTCTACTTCAGACAACTACTCCACCCTTTGAGTGATAGGTTCAGCTCCACCAACACAACCCATTTTCCAGCTTGTGCTTATGGTGCTTAAGTAGTGGAGAAGAGGTCTATATTTGTCTACTTATTATACTTGTTTGTCCTTCAACATCATTAAGTCAGAAAAGTGTGAGAGAAGAGACATCTATCAAGCAGGGTGATCAATGGCTTCAAACTACAAGAAAGGTGATTCCATCTGAACATTAAGAAGAACTTCCTAACAGTGAGAGGTGTTCAGCAATGCAACTCTCTGCTCTGGAGTGTGGTGGAGGCTCTTTCTTTGAAGGCTTTTAAACAGAGGCTGGATGGCCATCTGTCGGGGTGCTTTGAATGCGATTTTCCTGCTTCTTGGCAGGGAGTTGGACTGGATGGCCCACAAAGTCTTTTCCCACACTATGATTCTATGAGTGTGTGGCTTGCCCAAGGTTTCCCTTGTTGAGTGTGGATCTGAATACTGGTTTCATGGAGTCCTGGCTCATGAAACTAAATCACTACACCACCTTTGGAGTTTATTTACATTGTAGAATGAATGCAGTACGGCACCACTTTAACTACCATGGCTCAATGCTATGAAATCCCAGGAGTTGCAGTTGGTGAGGCACCAGCGCTCTTTGACAGAGAAGGTTAAAGACATTGCAAAACTACCATTGCAACAGAGTTGCTTTAACGTTGCCATAGGCCAGAAAGAGCTTGAAGGCACACAAAAACAACAAAGTTCAACAGAAGTTGCTGTGTGGTTTCTTCTGAGGAAGGCATGAAAATCAGCCATGCAAATACAGAATGGATGACGTCAATGTAGATAACAGCACCAGAAAAAACAATCTTGGGTTGTTCCATAAGCTAATAATGGAAAGGGGAGCACCTTTGAGACTCACTCATTTATTTTATTTTGAGGTTTCATAGCTATCTATCTTCATCTTCAAAAATACAGCAGAAGTAGACTGACATTCATAAAATTTCATGCTTAAAGGAATCAATCTAAAACTACTCTTGATTCCCTCATTCCCTCTTTTGCATTTTCTGCTGAAGCAGACAAATGCATCCATTTCACTGAAAACAATCAACAGTGTGCTGGCAGATAGTCAAGTCAGCAAATGCATCAAGATTGCATCAAGAGACGTAGGTTTGGGGTCATGTTGAACTGCAGCTCCCAGTATTTCTCAGCACTGGCTGTGCTCTTTGGAGCTGCTGGAAGTTCCAGTCCAACAAGACTGGGAGGGTTGTGTGTTTCCCACAATACAAAAATAATGGGATGACTTTATTCTACTTTGATAACACCACATTTGGTTTCCTGTCCCCAGATGGCACAGTTTAATGTTATATGATGTTCTTTGAGTCTAAATTTACATTATCACTCTGTTTGTGATATGAAATAAACAGCGTAGAAGAACATATCCAGAGGAAGATGGCAAAGATGGTCTGGCAGGGAGCAAATAGGGTCGATGCATAATGTTCCAAGGTTCGTGACATCAGTGGAGTCTGCCCACATTGACATTACCAGGATTTCATTTCAGAACTCAGTGGTCTTGTATGCCACTACTTTGGCAACCCTGGTCAACACATAAGTAAACATTTCTGCTGCAGTAGATCTATTCTAACTGGCAAATTTCAGGACTTAGGCCAAGAATTGCCTTGTCTCTGTATTTGCCTAGACGAGTGGTTCCCAAACTTTGGTCTTCCATGTGTTTGGGATTTCCAAGAAGCCCCATCCAGCTTGGACAACCACCAGAAATTCTGGGAGCTGAAATCCAAAATACCTGAATGACCGAAGATTGGAAACCACTGGCCTAGATCTTGACATCTATTGTTTTGCCCTATCGTGTTCATATTTGACTTTGTTTTCCAGATGTTAGAAGGCCTTGTGGATAATTTTGGAGCCCCATTACAAGCGGGGTCAACAGCAATCGATATCAGGCAATTTTGCAAGCCCTGCTTGAAGCTGCCTTCCTCCTTTCCCCCATGAGCTGCTTCACATTTGATGCTGTGGAGTGTTTGTCTCAGCTTTATGGAGATTGACTTGATGTGGATAGTCTTTATGAGACATGACAGGCAGGTACAAAGTCTGGGTGATGCGAATGCCAGCATGCTCTGTCTCATCCTGTCATCGTGTTACCTTGCCTGACAACAGCGGGTTTGTGATCGGAAGGGATGTGAAGTGGATATGTGTGGGGGAAAACCTTACTCATGTCTATGAAGGGAGGCTAAACAGTCCAATTATTTGAGTCACATTCTGGCTTCTGCTGATTTACATGCATCTATTGTCAGAATAATTGGAAGCATGCCTAGAACTTGTAGACTTCTGCTTTTATTTTTGCTCATTTATTCATTGACATTAAGTGTTGGACTAAGGTTCTGGCAACCAGGGTTCAACTCCCTACTCAGCCATGAAAACTCACTTGGTGACCTTGGCAAGTCACACACTCTCAGACTCAGAAGAATGGCAAGCGCTCTCTGAACAAATCTGGCCTTGTGATAGGTTTGTCATAGTATTGCCATAAGACAGGCACAGCTTGAAGTCATACAACAACTATACATTGTCATTTCATCTAAGCTCTTTTCAATACACTGTAGGCACAAGAACCTACAACTCCCAAGTTCCAATCCAACATTACATTGCATGTGTTCCTATTATTGGGCAACGAATTTCAGCAGAGTCATATGTAACATGCTACGCATATATAGGATGTGAGATATCTGGTTCTAGGAGTCTTAGTAGACTACAAGCTACATATGAGTATAATGCAGCTGATGTTGCTTTAGGCTGCAACATTAGGTGTACAGTGTCTTGAGGGAAGGCATATAATAGCATTCTCTTGGTCTGTTTCTGGGCCCTACAATTAAAAAAAAATGTTAACAGAGGAGGATGACCAAAATGCTAAAAGTTCTGGAAACCATGCCATTGAAGTATTGGAATGTGGTCCTTTGGAGAATGGTAGAGTCACCTTCTCTAGAGGTTTTTAAACAGAGGCTGGGTGGTCATCTATTGAAAGCGGTGGCCAGGAGAGCTTTTGCACAATTAAAAATTGTGCACCAGTCGCTCCTGTATCTTGGGAAGTCAGACTTGGCTACAGTGGTCCATGCTCCTGTTACATCCCAAATAGACTACTGCAATGTGCTCTATGTAGGGTTGCCTTTGAAGACTGTTCAGAAGCTTCAAGTGGTCCAATGGGCAGTAGCCAGATTGCTCACTGGAGTGGTGTACAGGGCGCACACAACTCCCTGGTTGCCCCAGCTCCACTGGCTGCCAGTCTGCTACCGAGCACAATTCAAAGTGCCGGCATCAGCCTATAAAATCCTAATCGGTTCCGGCCCATATAACCTGTCTGAATATATTTCCCTCTATGAACCACCTTGGAGGCTAAGATCATTGGGGGAAGCCCTGCTCTCGGTTCCACCCCCCTCACAAGCATGACTGGTGGGGACGAGAGACAGGACCTTCTCAGTGGTGGCCCTTCATCTGTGGGACTCCCTCCCCAGTGAAATCAGATCACCTTCCCTCCCTCCTGACCTTCACAAAAAACTAAAGACATGGCTCTGGGATCAGGCTTTTGGTCAATAATGGGAGCAGTGCAATAAGAGACTCGGCGTAATGACAACTCGGATTGGCCCTGGAATATGTTCTGGATTATGTGATTTTAATTGATGGTTCAATATTATGTTTTCATTGGTTTGGTTCTAATTGATCCTGTTTATTTACCAATGTATTGTATGAATGGCATCAAATTGTTGCCTTTGTAAGGCCACCCTGAGTCCTCTTTAGGGTTCAGCAGGGCAGGATATAAGTATGGTAAATGAATAAATAAGTGCTTTGATTGTGCATTACTGCATGGCAGAGGGTTTAGCTTTGTGCTCTTTTCAAAGTCTATTGTAATGTCATTTTAATAGTAAAATCTCTGTACATCATCTATTTGTGCATTTGGTTATTGTTGCCATTGTTACATGCCTTTAACGTGGTTCTGACCTACTTCAATCTTGCAAGGTAATCTGGCAAGATTTATTCAGGACAAGTTTGCCATAACCTTCCTCAGAGGATAGGAAAGGATATTTTGCCTAAGGTCACCCAGTTTCCCTAGCTGAGCTGGGATTTGGACTCTGGTCTCTTGGAGTCCCACACTCAAAACACTACACCACACTGGACCCATTTGCTCATAACTAGATACAATATATTTGCTGTGATCCATAGAGGACAATCCATCAACTAAACCAAGGGTGAGAATTGTGTGGTCTATGGGTTGCATGTGTCACTGGGAGAGCTGGGTCTAGTATCCCAACTGACCCCCAAAGACCCTGGCACTTGCTAAATTCTTTGGGTTAAATAAAAGCAGTTTTTTGGACAAGTATGCATGAATACCATCACAAACCCAAAATCCATCACCCCAAATGTGACTGGAAGTGACCTGTTGTCACTCCTGGTTATCCAAAATGCAGGCACAATGATCCATGGAGACCCTGTAGAACTCCAAAGAGGATGGAAACAAGGCACTGTGACACTCAGTGCTCCAGAGCATGGCCACCCTTAAGTGAAAGCCAGATTATCTCTTTGCAGACCCTTCTGAGAACCCCTCTTTCATCTTGTGACAAAGATTTTTTTCATGTCAGGAGCGACTTGAGACATTGCAAGTTGCTTTTGGTGTGAGAGAATTGACCGTCTGCAAGGACATTGCCCAGGGGACGCCTCGATGTTTTTGATGTTTTACCATCCTTGGGGGAGGCTTTTCTCATGCCCCCACATGGGGAGCTGAAGCTGACAGAGGGAGCTCATCTGTGCTCTCCCCGGATTCGAACCTGCAACCTGTCGGTCTTCAGTCCTGCCGGCACAAGGGTTGTCACAGGAGGCTCTTGTGACAAAGAATGCCAATTGTCACTTTGGGGATTGACCCATCTTTCGTCACTCCAACACATTTCAACACTCTCATAAAGCTCATCTGGCCCAATTCAACAAGGACATATTTATGTTCTTATAGCTGACAATAAAGCATCTTTTTTTGGTCTTTTCACACATGAAGCTACATCCTTTGATCATAGAGTGGATGCTTGAGAGCTAGCAGCTGAAGGTGTGACCCCATCAGGAGTAATACTAGGATATCTGGAAGATCTTATCTCAGGGAGTTGTGTAGGTTTCACTTGGGGAAGAGAAGACTGATAGGTGATAGGATGATAATCCATCTTTAGATGTTGGATAAAGATGCCTGAATGGATAATGGATAATGGGGTAAATTTGTTTTTTCCTGCACCAGAACCCAAATCAATGGCATCAAATTACAACAAAGGACATTCCAACAAAACATTAGCAGAAATTCCTTGATGTAAAGAACTCTAGTGGGACCCTCCAAGGGTGATGGACCATCCTTTATGAGAAGTGCTTCAAAGGAGATTGGATCTGTTGGAAAGGCTTTGGCTGTGGATTTCCAACATGGTTGGGAGCTAGGATAGGTGATCTTTGGTGGCCCATTACAACTTTCCAATTCTATTATCAGTGTTTGAGGTAAGAGGACTCATTTTCTTTCTGCCCCCCCCCCTCACATTTTGGGTCTCATTCATTCAGTGATGAACATATGTAGACACACTGCTGAACCTGACACAGGACCAGTCATACTACTAAACAGAATGAGGTAACTGCAGATTTGGAGATATCACAAAAAAGCAACAAATTATTGTAGTTTTACAAGGTCTTTAGCCTTCTTTAACAATCTTGACGTGTTATCAAACTACAATTCCCATGATTCCATAGCATTAAGCCATGGCAGTTAAACTGGTGTCAAACTGTAATGATTCTACAATGGAGATGCACCCTCTGTTTTCCAACATGATTTTATAGTCAATTTCTGTTTTTTGTTGTTGTTGTTTTTTTTGTCAGGAGCGAATTGAGAAACTGCAAGTTGCTTCTGGTGTGAGAAAATTGGCTGTCTGTGAGGATGTTGCCCAGGGGATGCCTGGATGTTTTACCATCCTCTGGAAGGCTTCTCTCATGTTCCTGCATGAAAAGCTAGAGCTGACAGAAGGGAGCTCACCTTGCTCCCTGGATTCGAACCACCTATCTTTCAGTCTGCAGTCCTGCCAGCACAAGGGTTTAACCTATTGCTCCACCAGTTTGCTCATCAGTGGATGTAGAGCAGAGTTTCTCAACCTGGGGGTCAGGACCCTTGGGGGGGTCATGAGGGCGGTGTCAGAGAGGTCACCAAAGACCATCAGAAAACACAGCATTGTCAGTCATGGGGGTTCTGTGCAGAAAGTCTCGCCCAATCTATCGTTGGTAGAGTTCAGAATGCTCTTAGATTGTGGGTGAACTATAAATCCCAGCAACTACAACTCCCAAATGTCAAGGTCTGTTTACCCCGGACTCCACCAGTGTTCACAATTGGACATATTGAATATCCATGCCAAATTTAGTCGTGATTCATAATTGTGTGAGTCCACAGTGCTCTCTGAATGTAGGTGAACTACAACTTGAAAACCAAGGTCAATGACTACCAAACCCTTCCAGTATTTTCTGTTGGTCATGGGACTTCTGTTTGCCAAGATTGGTTCAATTCCATTGTTGGTGAAGTTCAGAATGCTCTTTGATTGTAGGCGAACTATAAATCCCAGGAACTATAATGCCCAAATTACAATCTCAATCACCAACCCACCAGTATTCAAATGTGGTCATATTGGGTATTTGTGCCAAATTTGGTCCAGTGAATGAAAATATATCCTGCGTATCAGATATTTCCCTTACGATTCATAACAGTAGCAAAATTACAGTTATGAAGTAGCAACGTAAATAATTTTATAGTTGGGGGTCACTACAACATGAGGAACTGTGTTAAGGGGTCACGGCATTAGAAAGGTTGAGAACCACTGATCTAGAGATTCCTAGATAGAAAACAATAATCCAATCCACACCGAGGGCAAAGTTAGAAAGCTGACTATATTGTCTTTTGAGTGCAGTGGATGAAGAGCTAGCTGGGTGTGAGAGTCCCCTTTGAACACAGTTTTCAGACATTGAAGTAAGCTGAAAGCAAAGGGGGAAAGTAGAAAGAGGAAAGAGAAACTGGGACATTTGAAAAGCTGTTCAAAATGTGGGATGGCATAGAAGGAATGTACTCTGACTCACCAAATCAGGACACTTGGAGAAAATAGTCATCTATATCCCAAACTCAGGCTTGGGGTGCCTTGCGCATACAAATGTGTACTAAACAAAACACTCTGTATATCGCAAAGTAAAGTTATTTCGCTGCAGAAGGGTTAAATTGCTCCCAGATGCAGAGAGGCAACCAGTCGCCCCCTTTGCCTTCACACCCGCTTGGTTTGCCCTTCCCATTGTTGGAGTAACTGTTCCTGCATTGACTGCTTTCCTTTTGATGTCTGGCAATGTTTGTTTATGAGCGCCAGTGGCCCCGGTTAACTCTCAGGAAAAACGCTTTGACTGAAATCCCCTCTGCTGCCTTTCCCTCCCCCTTTTCACAGCCCTGTGAGCTGATAAAACCTCAGGGCCAGCTTTCAAAACCCCAGGAAAGTTTGAGCTTGGAACTCTTTCTCACTAGCTGCCTTCCTCCTAGGCAAACCAGGCCTGTTAATGGCAAGGGGTTGGATGGGGATGGAAAGAGGGTGAGAGAGAAGATGAATCTTGACTTGATCTAAAGGACTGGTTTTATTGGGTGGAATTAATGGGTATATGCTGAAATTTACGGAGTGTGTGTGTGTGGGAGAGAGATATCCTATAACATATTATATAGCATACCCCCAACTCTTTCAATTGAGTTGCTGTGAGTTTTTGGGGCTTTATGGCCATGTTCCAGAAGTATTCTCTCCTGATGTATTGCCCATATCTATGGCAGGTATTCTCAGAGGTTGTGAGGTCTGTTGGAAACTCTAAAATCAGGACAGCACATAAAGAACAACACTAAAAGAAAACCCCAGGGAATTCCAGACAAGAATCAATCAGGGCCAGCTTTTTTTTTTTCATGTCAGGAGTGACTTGAGAAACTGCAAGTCACTTCTGGTGTGAGAGAATTTGCCATCTGCAAGGACATGGGTTGTTCAAATGTTTTGATGTTTTGCCATCCTTGTGGGAGGTTTCTCTCATGTCCCTGTATGGGGAGCTCGAGCTGACAGAGGGAGCTCATCCATGCTCTCTTCGGATTAGAACCTTCGACCTATCAGTCTTCAGTTTTTCAGGTGCAAGGGTTTAACCCATTGTGCCAACAGGGGCTCCTTATCAAAGCCAGCTAACACCTCCCAACAAAGGATCCCCCAGGCAACAACCAGCCAGACCTTGAAGCTACAAGACCATAAAGGTGGCCGATTGCAACATTCACACTTGCCTCAAGCAGACAAGAGTTCTTTCTCCCACCCTGAACATTATTCCACAGATATATAAACTTTACTTGCCTAGTTTCTAACAGATCCGGCAACCTCTGAGAATGCCTGCCATAGATGTGGGTGAAACATCAGGAGAGAATGCTTCTGGAACATGGCCATACAGCCCGGAAAACTCACAACAACCCAATGATTTTGACCATGAAAGCCTTCGACAACACATAGTTTCAACTGAGTTGAATAGCATGATCAATCTGGAACTGCAGATTCTGCGGATTCATTGTGTGCCTCCAGGGGTGCATTTACCCTGTCAAATTAATGTACCTCGACATCACTTTAACTGCCATGGTTCAATGCTATAGAATCATGGAGTTGTAGTTTCCCAAGGTCTTTAGCCTCCTCTGCCAAAGAACAACTGGACCTGAAACGTCTAGGGCTTTCAAGGTCATAACCAGCACTTTGAATTTTGCCCGGTTACAGACTGGCAGCCGTTGGAGCTGCTTCAACAGGAGGGTTGTCTGCTCCCTGTAGCCAGTTGTCCTCTGCTTAAAGGTAGGACTGACATTGCTTTGGCCCTTCAGATAAGAAAAGTTGTTTCAAGGTTGGCTCCACTGCAGGCTTCAGGTGCTGCGCTTTCTGGTCCTCAGCAGCTGTCTGTCAGGTTAAACATCGCTCAAAGCAAAACATTTCAGCACCTCAGATTTGATTTGAATGTGCACACGTTCCATATTTGCTCACTGGCTAAAAGCACAATGGGGACTTTTTGCACCATGCATTTGAGGAGATAGTTGCCTTTGAAGATCCTCACTAATTGAGTCAGGGCAAACGGGCAGGAAAACAAAAAACCCCTTCCAACAATCCTGCCAAGTGTAAAATATTCAGTTTCATGTATTTGGGCATGGGTCCAAGATTGGAAAGCACTCTGCCCTTAAGTCAAGTGGGAACCTCTCATTCACACTGGAGGTGCTGAGACGGTTTCAACAAGTCGATGAAAAGGAGCAGGTGAAAAGGGAAACTCAATGATCTCAACCCTCATGCTATAGGGCAGGAGTTCAGACATTGCCACCACGGCTCAAACTTTACCAAGCAAGGAAACTGGAAGCTAATGCCAATGCCTTTCTGAAATTCCTATTAACAGGAATTACGTATGCAGTGTCACAAACTATGTTCCATATCCCCCCAAGAATTTATGTAGTAGAATCTCAGCCCATAGAGTTACACATTGACTGGAATTTTGTTAGTGACATATGCAGCAATAAGCCTACTTTCTTGCAGCATACCTTTGTTGTTATACAGTTGATATTCTATTTTTATCCAGGTTGATATTTAACACCCTATATCAGTGGTTTCCAACCTTTTTTTTTGACCAGGGACCACTTTGACCAGGGACCACTTGCCCAAGGAACACATTGACCATGGACCACTTGACTAGGGACCATTTTGACTAGGGACCATTTTGACCAGGGACCAGGGACCACTTTGGCCAGGGACCACTTTGGTCAGGGACCACTTTGGCCAGGGACCACTTTCCCAAGGAACACATTTACCAGGGACCACATTGACCAGGGACTACTTTGACCAGGGACCACTTTGATCAGGAACCACTCTCCAACATTAGTACCAAAAGGGTTACAAATTAGTTTTTGGTCAACTTTAGATTTGATCTGGTTATTTGGGGTACTGATTCTGTATATTGCATTGGATAGACTGTATCAGCTCTAGTTTCTGAAACAGAACATATGCCATCCAATAGTCACCATCTGCTTGCCTACAGAAAACCATATTTAATAATCTACAGATAATGTGGTAGTAGTCATCTTTTGTGGGTAGTCAGCCTCTCCCCTCCAAGGCAACATCCCTATTGCCTTGGCACTATCAGAGGGTTTTGCAAGCACTCTCATTGCTGTATGGTTTCCAGGCAACGGTGTAGTAATGGTGAGGCCAGTTTTTGTTCTTGTGGGACACTGATGCTCCACAGACCACAGGTTGGGACCCCACTTCCCTACATGGTTTGGGTCCAAGTTACCTATGGAATTGCCTCTTCCATCTGTCCTATATGCTCAGGTGCACTTTTTATTTATTGTAGACAGATCTCTCTATTTTGTTTTGGCCAGCAAATGTTGATGGTTTTATGCAGCAGATCAATCGATTCTGGCTATAGTACAAGCACAGGAAAATGCAGAAGGGGCTAAAGATAAAAAGGTGTCACTGAAAGCTCCAACTAGTTCTAAAGTTTTTACTGCCAGTAAATAAGCCTGAGAAGAGATATTACGAGTGGTATGGGGAAATACACAAAGAATTGTAAACATAGATCAGCTGTTGCTGAGAGTCCAGGCAACACAGGACTAGATTTGCAACAGAAGCGCTGCATCCAGTTATTAATGCAGTCCAAGGATACACAGGAGTTTGGGTGCATCTATACTGTAGAATAAATGCAGGTCTTGGCTCAAGGTTTGGGAGTGTTTGAGGATCAGGACATCCATAGGGATACCAAGGTGTTCGCTTACAAAGCCATTGTCCTTGCAACCCTGATATATACCTGCAAAATGTGGACTGTCTACAAATGTCACACTCAACTCCTGAAAATATTCCATCAGCATTGCCTCTGAAAAATCCTGCACATCTCTTGGGAAGACAGATGGACAAATATCAACGTGATGGAAGAAACAAAAACCACCAGCTTTGAAGCAATGCTCCTACGCCATCAACTCCACTGGTCTGACCATGTTGTCCGAATTCCCAATCACTGTCTCCCAAAGCAGTTACTATACTCCCAAAACAAGAATGGAAAACAGAATGTTGGTGGACAGGAAAAGAGACTGAAAGATGGGCTTAAAGCCAACCTTAAAACTGTGTTATAGACACCGAGAACTGGGAAGCCCTGACTCTTGAGCACTCTAACTGGAGGTCAGCTGTGACTAGCAGTGCTGCAGAATTTGAAGAGGCACGAATGGAGGGCAAAAGTGAGAAAGAGAAAGGCACATCAAGCCAACTTTGACCGGGACCTCCTTCCACCTGGAAAACGATGCCCTCACTGTGGAAGAATATGCATATCAAGAATAGGACTCCACGGTCACCTACGTACCCACCACCAAGACACTACACTTGGAAGGCCATCATACTCAGAGAATGAGGGATTGCCTAAGTTGGTAAGTAAAGTAAGTATCTGTCATGGCTTGATATTATGGATTCATAGGAGCTGTAGTTTTGCAAAATCTTTCGCTTCCCTGGTGCTGGTGCCTTTCTAAACTACCAGGATTCTTCAGCATTGAACCATGGCAGTTAGGTAAAGGTAAAGGTTTCCCCCTGACATTAAGTCCAGTCGTGTCCAACTCTGGGGGTTGGTGCTCATCTTCATTTCTAAGCCAAAGAGCCGGTGTTGTCTATACACACCTCCAAGGTCATGTGGCTGGCATGACTGCATAGAGTATCGTTGCCTTCCTGCTGGAGCAGTACCAATTGATCTACTCACATTTGCATGTTTTTGAACTGCTAGGTTGGCAGAAGCAGGGCCTAACAGTGGGAGCTCACACTGCTCCCCGGATTCGAACCTGTGACTTTTTGGTAAGCAAGTTCAGTAGCTCAGCGGTTTAACCCACTGCCATGGCAGTTAGAGAAGCATTAAACTGCATTAATTCTATGGTGTAGATGCACTTTTATTCAGGAGCTTTTAAGAAGTTCTCCATGACCCTGATATTTGGGAGGTATGGAGAGAGGAAGACATATATATGGTAAACTTCTTCTGAACAAATCTTGCCAAGAAAGCCCCATAATATTGTCATCCCAACTTGGAAAAGACTTGAAGGCACAGTAAATTACAACTGGTACAAAGGGTGGCAGCCAGGGTCCTTACTGGAGCAAACTATAGGGAGCATACAACGCCCCTATTAAAACAGCTTCACTGGCTGCTGATAAGCTGCCGAGCCAAATTCAAGGTGCAGGTCATGACCTTTAAAGCCCTAAACGGTTCGGGACCCAGCTATCTTTGTGATTGCAACTCCATCTATGAACTGGCACGAACTCTAAGATCCTCCGGAGAGGCCCTCCTCTCGCTCCCACCTCCGTCACAAGCACGGTTGGTGGGGATGAGAGAGAAGGCCTTCTCGGTAGTGGCCCCCTGCCTCTGGAATGCCCTTCCAAGGGAAAGAAGACAGGACCCATCCCTCCCCTCTTTTCGTAAGAGTTTGAAGACTTGGTTTCAGCAAATCTTCGAGAGTGACCAATGCTAGCTCAGCCCAGACATTGTCTGGATACAACTTAGCACCCTATATATTAGTCTGGTTATTCTCTTAACAGGTACCTGGAAATGGTTTTTGTCCCCGCTTTTGTCGTTTTACCTATTACAGTGCTGTACCCAAATGCTGGTCCCATCTTATTTCAATTTGTGTCAGTCTTGACCCAGCCTTTTAATTGTTCTGACCCATTGCTTTCCCATGCCCTAACAAATAGACATGAAGAGCAGACAGGATTTTTTCTTTTAAGATTTATGTGTTTTTGGGTAATTTCATGCTTATGTTGCTGTTACAATTTTTTTATCATGTGGTGACTTTATATGTTTTGCTGTTGTTGTTTGGAAACTACCCTGAGTACCCCCGGGAAGATAGGGCGGTATATAAATCAAGTATTATTATTATTATTATTATTATTATTATTATTATATAATGTGCACAACAAACTTGTGTTTCTTTTGCAATTTCACACATAGCCTCCATAATTCTAATTGGCTAAAAATCACAGCTGAATGGTTGATGCTATGTGTACTGAAATTTATTAAAGCCATTATTCTGTTTATAATACATTTGTGTGTTTTTTTAAAAAAAATCACAAATTTATATTTATTTGTTTGATCGATTTTTAAAGGATTGTGAAATCCTTCCTTTCCACATACAAACTTAGAAGCAAAACAATTAATGCAAACGTCTGTATTTTATCAATCTGAAATAGCCATGAAAGGCAATATATCAGCAGAGTCACATCAGTCAGTCAGTCAATCAATCAATCAATCAATCAATCAAAGTAGCAACAACAAAAAATAAGAGCAGCAAATTGAGCTGTTAAATTCAAAGTCTCCTGGAAAAAAAAGAGAAGGGAGTATTTCACATCTGCTAGAGAAGGCCAAAAGGAAGTCAGATAAGCGGAGCCCCTTGTAAAGAGAATTCCGGAGCCTGGGGCAACCATTAAAACAAAGCTCTCTTTCATGCAACCTACCAAAATCTTAAGTGCTGGTTGACACCTCTAATTTTGTTGAACCAGAGGCTGCCAACTTGGAATATTCACTGATCTCTTCTTCATATGAGTACATTATTTTCTGCTAATTATGTTGGGAGATCGATGCCTTGGCATCTTCACTGGAGATCCTTCATTCTGTTTAAGTCCCCTCTGGGAGGTGTTTGATGGATCTTTCTTGGTGGCCATCTCACCTCGTGGGCCATCCAGTTCAACCCCCTGCCAAGAAGCAGGAAAATTGCATCCCAAGCACCCCTGACAGATGGTCATCCAGCCTCTTTTTAAAAGCCTCCAAAGAAGGAGCCTCCACCACACTCCGGGGCAGTGAGTTCCACTGCTGAACAGCTCTCACAGTCAGGAAGTTCTTCCTAATGTTCAGGTGGAATCTTCTTTCTTGTGGTTTGAAACCATTGTTCCACATCCTAGTCTCCAAGTCAGCTTGCTCCCTCCTCCCTATGACTTCCCCTCACATATTTATACATGGCTATCCTATCTCCTCTCAGTCTCAGGCTCCTTCTCTGGAAGCTTTTAAACAGAGGCTGGATGGCCATCTGTCAGGGTTGCTTTGAATGCAGTTTTCCTTCTTCTTGACAGGGGATTGGACTGGATGGCCCATGAGGTCTCTTCCAAGTCTATGATTCTATGATTCTTTTCTGCAAGCTAAACATGCCCAGCTCTTTAAGTTGCTCCTCATAGGGCTTGTTCTCTAGATCCTTGATCATTTTAGTCGCCCTCCTCTAAAATGCTCAAGGGTCTGGAGAACAAGCCCTATGAGGAGCAGCTTAAAGAGCTGAGCATGTTTAGCCTCATGTTTAGAATCATTTGCTGAAAGCCATTTTGTTGAAAGATGTAGAATTTCCTTTAGATATAGGCTGGACTGGTTGCCTCCCTGGTTTTCTTTCACTATCTGCAGGAAAAGAAAAATCAGTGCAGAAGAATTCATGTGTCTGGACATTCCACAGATATATAAACCCCACTTGCCTAGTTTCAAACAGACCTGACAACCTCTGAGGATGCCTGCTATAGATGTGGGCAAAACGTCAGGAAAGAATGCTTCTGGAACATGGCCTGTCATCCTGGAAAACCCACAGCAATCCAGTGAGTCCAGCCATGAAAGCCTTTGACAATTCAATTCCTTTGACTGTTTGGTGAAGCAAAAATAAAATATGATTTTATTATGTTTGTATTGGAAAGGTACTCCAAATGCGCCAGATCCTGTCTGATCTTGGATGCTAAGCAGGGTCAGCTCTGGTTAACACTTGAATGGGAGATTACCAATGAATGCCAGGTGCTGCAGGCTATATTTCAGAGGGAGGAACTAGCAAAACCATCTCTGGATATTCAGAGGGTCACCATAGAGCAACAGGAAACTTTGAAGGCATCTACTCACACCTATTGGAAGGCAGACACTTAAACAATCCACCACAGCTTGCAGAATCTTTGAGAAAACATAGCCAGTGGCCCTACTGACTGGTGAACATTTTTGAAATAAGGTATGCGTCTTTCAGAGGAGATGGGCAAACAAATTCTCATCTGCACTTGGAAATTTGAACAGATATGTGGCCCATCACTGGCCATGTGTTGGGCCTCAGATTGGCCAGTGGCATTTTCTCCCCACATTAAGGTAAAGCTTTTTCTAGTCTTGGAGTGGGCCTACACTGCAGAATAAATGGTTTGACACAACTTTAACTGCCATGGCTCAGTGCTATGGAACCCTAGGAGTTATAGTTTGATGATCCACCAAACATCTCCCAGAGGGGAATGAGGCAGAAAGAAGGATCACTGGTGAAGGTACCAATGCAACTTCATTAATAGAAAATAATGTATTCTCATTCACAGAGAAGACCAAAATACAACTCCCTTGATTCCCTAGCATTGAGTCATGTTAGGTAGAGGGTATCAAGCTACATTAATTCTACAGTGCAGATGTACACTTGGTTGATAGTCTCTATGATATCTGGAAATGCTTCAGCAAAGATTGTTTAGGGTTGGGGGAGATTAGGCTCTAGGTATCTTTTATGACTGAACAGGGGCTTGAATTTGACCCCTGGCACAGCAGGTTAAACTGCTAAGCTGCTGAACTTGCTGACTGAAAGGTTGGTGGTTCGAATCCATGGAGCAGGGTGAGCTCCCGCTCTTAGGCCCAGCTTCTGCCAACCTAGTAGTTCAAAAAACATGCATACAAATGTGAGTAGATCAATAAGTACCGCTAACGGTGCATCATGCAGTCATGCGAGTCACATAATCTTGGTCTATGGAAAATGTCAGCTCTTCAGAGATAAGCACCAACCCCCAGAGTTGGACACAACTAGACTTTATGTCATGGAACCTTAAACTTTACTAATACCACTACATGACCAACACGGTGTATGTTGCACTCTCCCCAGTTTCTACATTACCATGAAACATGACAAGTAGGACACAAAGATACAACATACATTTACTTTAAATCTTGGTTTCTAATTAAAGACGTTCAAAGGAATGGAGATGGAAACATAACAGGAATCATTATTTCCCAACATGGTTCTTATCTGATGAGCTGATCTACTATAACCACCCTTCCCAGTCAGTATGATCATAGGACTTAGGAGCTGTGGTTCCATATCATGGGAGTTATAGTCCCCATACACACACTTGGAAAGCCTCCAGGTTGGGGAAAAATAGCCTAAAGACTCTAAACTGTTCAGTTCAGAGACCTGTCTGGAGCTCCCTCTCAGCCCCCTCCTCATTATTTGCTAAGTTCAGCCACAGTTGTTTGCTAAACACCGGGACCCATCAGAGATGTTAACTGAAGCTTTTCCTCTCCCCGCCTCTCCTGGAAGCCTTTGTTGCCTCAGCAAACAGGTCATGAATCCAACACACCTACTGCCCAAACAAACATTCCTTCCAGTTATCTATAGGATGAAGTGCCTTTTGACAAAGACATCAATCTTTCCAGAGACAGAGCGCTGGGGGTGCAGGAGCCTTTCTGATAGCACATGTTGGAGTCCTTGACTCCAGGGTCTTTTCCCCCTTCCCCTGTGGATTCTTGATAACTATGTTAAAAGAGTCTTCTCTTTTCACTGAAACCACAAAGGGCATGATTTGTTGGCCTGGAGCCAGTGTAGCTGCATAAAAACCAGAGCAGCAAATTGGAAACAGGCATTTACTTGCCACACAACTTGGAATAGTTCCATTTTTAGAAAGGTTACAACCCCCGGAACCACCAAGCAAGATGTCTTTGGGATTTCAGCAACTATATAGTATCCACAAATCAATATCACATTTTAATTTAATACACATACAACAAATATATGTCCTCTTTGGCATGATCTAGATTCTCCAGTGTGACACTATGGTATTTTGAGGGCAGATGTCTTTCATTTCAATAGGACTCACTATTATCTGTGGTTCCATATATCCAGAAACATATCCCTTGCAGATATAGAGGTCATACTGTAGTCTAGAAAATAACTTTTTGAAGTTCAAGAGATTCGACCTGAACATGAGGAAAAACTTCCTAACTGTGAGAGCTGTTCAGCTGTGGAACTCTCTGCCCTGTAGCGTGGTGGAGGCTCCTTCTTAGGAGGCTTTTAAAGAGAGGCTAGATGTCCATCTGTTCGACGTGCTTTGAATGTTCCTGCTTCTTGGCAGGGGGTTGGACTGGATGGCCCACAAGAACACTTCCAACTCTATGATTCTATGATTATGAATGCGCCTTGCAAAGATACATGTAGACAAGTTCTTATCTGTATCTGAAATTCTGCATAGGGCTTCTGCTGGATACGTGCAACATGGTTGCCAATATGTTGGCCTCAGACTTTCCAGATGCATTTCCTATCCACCCTAGACTGAGTGGATATGCTCTATGACAGTGGTGTCCAACCTTTGATCATCCTGATGTTTTGAACATCAGCTCCTAGAATTCCTGAGAATTGGACAAGGATTCTGGGAGTTGGAGTACCAAACACCCGGAGGACCAAAGACTGGACACCTCTGCTCTATAATATCTGGAGGCACTTAAGCAAGGACTACCCAGCCTATGTATTGGAAGCATCAAGCTCTGAAAGTCTTGTTTGCCAACGTTATCACTCCCAACGTTTGGGGGAAAAAACCCTTTGTTGGGTAATGACTAAAATCCAAAAGGCAGAGATACAGTAGGCCTGTGCCAATGCTCAAGAAGGAACACCAATTTCTCCTCCTCTCTCTTTGGGTGTCCAACGGCACTGAGGTCATCCCTAGGATTGTCCCATAGCCACTAACCAGTCATGGGATTGTGACCAGGAATTGTCTGTCTCTGCATGTCAATCTACAGAGAGAAAGAAACTGGACAAGACTGGAAGCCATTTCTTGGTTGCAGGGTGCTCAAGATAAGATGAACGAATTATGGATTCAAATCAGGATGATTTATTTTTTTAGTTTTATATGGTCTTTAGCCTTAGAATTATGGAATGATAGACTCATGGAGTTGGAAGAGAACTCATTGGCCATCCAGTCTAACCCCCTGCCAAGGAGCAGGAAAATCGCATTCCAAGCACACCCGACAGATGGCCATCCAGCCTCTGTTTAAAAGCCACCAAAGAGGGAGCTTCCACCAGACTCCTGAGAAGAGAGTTCCACTGCCGAACAGCTCTCACAGTCAGGAAGTTCTTCCTCATGTTCAGGTGGAATCTTTTTTCCTGAAGTTTGAAACCACTGTTCTGTGTCCTAGTCTCCAGGGAAGCAGAAAACAAGCTTGCTCCCTCCTCCTTATGACTTCCCCTCACATATTATATACATGGCTAACATGTCACCTCTTAGTCTTCTCTTCTGAAGGCTAAACACAACCAGCTCTTTAAGCCACTCCTCATAGGGCTTGTTCTCTAGACCCTTGATCATTTTAGTCACTCTTATCTGGACACTTTCTCTGCCAATGAGTGCTAATGCCTCTCCAAACTAGCTCCCAGGATTCCATAGCATTGATCCAGGATAGATTAAGTGGTGTCAAACTGCACTAATTCTACAGTGTAGAATTGCACCATGTGTTAGAATTAATCAATGCCTAATATGAAAAAAGGGAGAAGAATAAATGGATTTCACGAGTGAATGTATGTGAGTGACATGAATGGAAACTCCAGTGATTCAGTCCACCTTTTCTTCCATTTACCTCCTTTTGCATTCATGCTTCATTGCCATCATCATTCAAACTTTCCTTGCAGCTCCTGCCAGCAACATGTAGCAGAAAGTAGTTTATTGTTCAGATGTTTTGTACAAAATCTAATATGCATCTAATCTGCATATCGCACTACTGTTTTTAGTTGGAAAGTTCAGAGCTGGAAAAATTAACAAACCTCTTAAAAGGATTCCTCTCCCTTCCCAATTTGTTTTTGTTGGCTGAAAACCAGATCGCTACAAGTCATATGGCTTTCTCCCTTTCCACGCAGCATGAATATAACATTGTGGGCTATATATAAAGCTACCTTGGCATTCTGTGGTATCCATGCTGTGGTTTAGCTTCAGCTGTCATACATATGTCAACGTCAGGCGTTGGAAGCAAAGAAATGGTTTGACAGCTGGGGTTTTCCTCGAGACAGGGCTCTTTGCAAACATAACAGTCTCAGCTGGAAAAAAGAGCAGTAGGCGGGTAAACTTTTGACTTTTCCTCCTCTGTAGACTGAGATGTCATCCTACATCAAAAGTTAGCTTTAAAACTCCTCTTTCAGATTCATTTCCCATGCAAGATGGGGGCATATTCTTTGAAAAACTAGAACAGGCAGAAAATCCCTTCGAAAGTAATTTGCTCATGTTACTCAGTATTTGCTGGAATCGTGTTGTGCTTTGGTTGAGCATCCCTTCTCCAGACTCTTGAAATTCAAAATACTCCAAAATCCAAACTCACCCATGCCACTGATTGCATGAAGCAACTATCCTGTGGTGTTCTGTTCCTACGATCAGGGTTAGTGGCAATTTACCCTTATGGTAATCCTTACTATCATACTTGTCCAAGTATTGTGCTTTGCCAATTTGGAGTCCCACAGCTGTACTTCCAGGAAGAGTGTGTAACTCTGCCATCTCAACGTTTGGCTGCTCTGGAGACTTAAGAAAAATCATTTAGTAAAAGCACCTTTGCAACTGCATTGAAGTATAGTTAAACCACTAAGCTGCAGAATTTGCTATCCGGAAGGTTGGCGGTTCAAATCTGTAGGATGGGATGAGCTCCCATTGCTAGCCCCAGCTACTGCCAGCCTTGCAGTTTGAAAACATGCAAATATGAGTAGATTAATAGGTACTGCTTCAGTGGGAAGATAATGGCGCTCCATGCAGTCATGCCAGCTGTCCTGTTTTGCCCCAGAAACAGCCTTACAACAAGGGTTAAAGCAACTAAAATGCCTTACTTCAGCAAAATGATAATATTTTTAATAAATAGCAGCAAAGGAACAGAAGGAAAATCCCAAAAGCAAAACAAAAGTCTTACAGCAGACATCAAACCAAAGTCTTTGGCCAAAAGTCTTTGCAAGGCACTTTCTGGAGCTGCAAACAAGGAAAATGGAGCACAGAAGCACTGAGTAGAATAGTTGCTGCCAGCATTGACCCCTTGTTTTACTGCTGATTTAAAGCCCTCAGCTCTCAACACAGGTGTTCCTAGGGCGAGGTCTGATTGTTCAGCATCCTTGAAGCAATTCTAACTGGCTTTTTCCTTTGTTCTTTTGCCCTTCGACATTCCTGAAAGGTAGGAACTGTCAGTATGTTTTCCTGGCCCTCTTCTTCCTCAAGACGTGGCCCTCAATCCCCAACTCCTAGACCTACAAAGTAAAGGTAAATGTTTCCTCATGACATTAAGTCTAGTGAGTCCGACTCTGGAGGATGGTGCTCATCTCCATTTCTAAACTGAAGAGCCGGTGCTGTCCATAGACAACTCCTAGGTCATGTGGCTGGTGTTGTATACTCCTCTTCTGAGGAGGATGAATACACAATACCAGCCACATGACCTAGGAGTCATCAACGGACAGCGCTGGCTCTTCAGTTTAGAAATGGAGATGAGCACCACCCTCCAGAGTCGGACTAGGACACAGAACAATGGCTTCAAACTACAGGAAAGGAGATTCCACCTGAACATGAGGAAGAACGTCCTGACTGTGAGAACTGTTCAGTACTGGAACTCTCTGCCCCAGAGTATAGTGGAGGTTCCTTCTTTGGAGGCTTTTAAAGAGAGGTTGGATGGCTGTCTGTCGGGGAGCTTTAAATATGATTTTCCTGCTTCTTGGCAGGAGGCTGAGAAAGTGTGACTGGATGGCTCATGAGGTCTCTTCCAACTCTATTATTCTATGAATCCCTATGTGGAACAACTTAGAGAACTTGGTTTGTTTAGCTTGGAGAATACAAGATTGAAAATTTTCATGATAACTATCTTTAAACATTCGAAAAAATGTCATATAGAAGATGCTGTGAACTCTTCTGAGTGCTTTGCATCTCCATCACAGATAAAAGCAAGATACTACTGTACTACTCTGTTAATGTTATGAACATATACTGAGGATAGCATCTAGCACCTTGGATAGTTCCTTCAGATGATAATCCAAAATAGATTCTTAGCTTCCACCAACATGGGAACTAGACATTCCTGGAGGCTTCAGCTCTACCCTTATGGCTCTCTTGCATTGTTGTTGTGTGCCTTTAGGGTTTTCTTGGCAAGGTTTGTTCAGAGTGGGTTTGCCATTGCCTTCCTCTGAGGCTGAGAAAGTGTGACTTGCTCAAAGTCACCAAGTATAATTTTGTGGTTTAGCAGGGATGAATACATGCCTGGATTTTTTTCTTTTTGAAAGCATCAGATGATAATGTCAAGCCTTCACCTCAGTTGCGCTACACAGACAAGTCATCTGAAATTCATACTGAAAATATATACATAACTCATGCCATATATGTGTGTATTTTGCTTCAAAAGATGGTTGTTTCATGGGGGGAGACCCCTTTTTTGCAACAGGAAAAGAAAAGCTTGCTCAAAGCCAGAAAAAAATGGTATGTGTGTAGGAGTCTTAAGGTCATGCATTATAGAATTCACTTCTTTTTCTTGTCACACAATGAAGGTTTACAGTAACGACGCACCCAAGGCTGTTTTTCCCCACCTTCTTGTGTTTCTTTTTCTTGACATAACTCAGTGCAAAGTGTTGATGAAACTTTGAGTTCTTAGGTTTTGGGTTTAAAGCTCACTATTGAATCAGCCCAGATTGCAATGAAGATTCAAGCAGCAGGTCCTTGGTTCTTGTTCTTTTACAAAAGATGGGGAAGTCTGTGAGACTGAATTGGGGCTAGAAAAGGAAGATACACAATCCTCCCTGCTCTAATTGCTTTTTCAAATCACAATCCATGTGCAATTGCTAATAGGGAGATGTATGTTGTGCAACCCTGATATGGCATGTAGCTCTGGGTGAAACTGTATGTAGGAATTTGAAGTGAGGAGGGTTTTTTATGTTCTTTCATTTCTATCTCTGTGTGGATATGAACTGGATAGACTCTAGCTAGAATCCTATTGATGTCTATGTTTGCTTGTTAATTGCCATCAAATTGGCTCCAACTTATGGCAACCCTAACTTGGAGGCATCTACGGACAACACCGGCTTTTTGGCTTAGAAATAGAGATGAGCTCCACCCCCCAGAGTTGGACACGACTAAACTTAATGTCAAGGGGAAATCTTTACCTTTATCTTAAGTCAGAGAGAGCAATTCAAATTATTTTTTTAAGCCAACCATACCACAAAAATCCAGATAATAAGCCAGAGTTGGAGGGTGGGTGGGGGGAATCTATAACCTTTCAGGTGCTCAAGTTCAGTTTACAGCAGGGGTCCTCAAACTAAGGCCTGGGGGCCAGATGCAGCCCTCCAAGGTCATTTACCCAGCCCTTGCTCAGGGACAACCTAAATATGAAATGACTTGAAATCACATAACAACAACAACGATCCTATCTCATCAGCCAAAAGCAGGCCCACATTTCCCATTGAAATACTAATAAGTTTATATTTGTTAACATTGTTCCTCATTTTAATTATTGTATTGTTTTAAGTGTTTTTTACTCTACAAATAAGATATGTGCAACATGCATAGGAATTCAAAAATTATAATCCGGTCCTCCAATTTCCAAATTATAATCCGGTCCTCCAATAGTTTGAGGGACTGTGACCTGGCCCTCTGTTTAAAAAGTTTGTGGACCCCTGGTTTACACTATCCCTGGTCATCAGGGTTTTTTTTTTTTTTTGTCGTGTCAGGAGCAAGTCGCTTCTGGTGTGAGAGAATTGGACATCTGCAAGGACGTTGCCCAGGGGACGCCTGGATGATTTGATGTGGGAGGCTTCTCTCATATCCCCGCATGAAGAGCTGGAGCTGATAGAGGGAGCTCATCCGCCTCTCCCCGGATTCGAACCTGTGACCTATCGGTCTTCAGTCCTGCCAGCACAGGGGTTGAACCCACTGCGCCACTGGGGGCTCCTGTCATCCTGTGCTCCATTTAACCCACTGTGCTCCGGTGGCACAGTGGGTTAAACGCCTGTGCCGGCAGGACAGGTCGCAGGTTCAAATCCGGGGAGAGGCAGATGAGCTCCCTCTATCAGCTCCAGCTCCTCATGCGGGGACATGACAGAAGCCTCCCACAAGGATGGTAAAAACATCAAATCATCTGGGCGTCCCCTGGGCAAAACCTTGCAGATGGCCAATTCTCTCACAGCAGAAGCGACTTGCAGTTTCTCAAGTTGCTCCTGACACGTCATCAGGGGGTGATGGAGTCTTAACAACATTTGGAGTATTAGTAAAACTGTACAATAATTAGTTCTGGGGGGAAACTCCCCACCTCTGCAATAGCCTTCACGAATCAGAATGGAAACCACAATGTGTGTGTTGTTGTGCATGTGAGGGTTCACAGATTGCACACTCATTCCTTTGGTAGTGGAATTTTTAAAACACACATGCACACAATTGCAACCCAAGCAGTTTTGGAACCACCTTCTCAGGATTTTTTTTCTCTTGTGTACTCCTTGTGGGGAAATTCAAGGGAAAGTTTTAAATCTGCATATTTTTAATCTGTATTTGAACCTAGGAGATAGATGAAGAGGCTGTGCATGAGAGAAGTGAAAAATTAGAAAATATGCACATGTGTTCAATATAAAAATTTTAAAAATGGCAATGAGAATTGTATTGGGAGGTTATATAATTGTCTACTGAATTATGATTTATGTGTTGTCGAAGGTTTTCATGGCCGGAATCACTGGGTTGCAGTGAGTTTTCTGAGCTGTATGGCCATGTTCCAGAAGCATTCTCTCCTGATGTTTCACCCACATCTATAGCTGGTATCCTCAGAGGATCCTCAGAACCTCTGAGGATGCCTGCCATAGATGTGGGTGAAACTTCAGGAGACAAAGCTTCTGGAACATAGCCATACAGCATAGAAAACTCATACCAAACTCAGTGACTTATGATTGTATAAAGCAAGTGTGGTGGAAAACAGACTTCAAATTCCCTCTTGGCCATGAAAACCCACTTGGGAGAGTCACATACTCTCAGCATCAGAAAAACCCATGATAGGTGTACCCTAGCTTTGTCATAGGTTGCAAACAATTTGCTCGAAGGGTTGTCTATTGTGCCAGAGAAGTTGCTAGCTCACTGAAATGCTACACATTGTAGTTCTTGAAGCTTGAGTGTTCCTGCATGGCAAGGGGTTAGACTGGATGGCCTTTGTAGTCCCTTCCAGTTCTACGATTCTATAAAACGCTTCTAGCATTTCCAGGTTGGGAAGTGATCACACTCACAAAAGACTCATCTGGTTACAAGGACAAAAACCAAACCCCCTTTCCCCCTTTAAGCCCTTGTAACATTGAATTATGGAAGAAGAATAAATGGGAAGCCATCAATCTCTGGGATCTGCCCTCTCCGATGGCCCCCAGCCTCAGGGAAACACTTTGCTTTCTAATTTTTCCTGACTGTTGCAAGACTATTAAGGGAGCCTAGCTGGGCTGGTGGAGGGGCCAGCTGGGTGGGAAATGGACTTCCTTTTCATTATCACTAATGACAAGCATATTTAGAGAGACGGCCCAAAATGATCAGTTCTCCTATAATGGCGTTAGAAAGTCCCACTAACTTCACCTTTCAAAGCAGATCCAAAAATGAAACATGGATTATATATATATTTCAAGGGCAACACTGAAAAATGGTAGATTACCATCTATTGTCCCTTTCCCTCCTGTTCAGTTATGGGCGAAACCCTGAAAATAGCAACAATAAATATCCAAAGATGCTCCCCATAAAAACTTCTAGAATAACATTATGTTCCAATGGAGGGCCATGGACAGCATTTGAATAAGACATATACGTTACAAATGGATGCCGCTGAACAGACTAAAAAAAATATCTTTAGCTATTTTGTCTCTTGCACAGCGAAGCTTAAATGTCGATTTCTCAAGGGTCTAAACGCTGTCAGGCCATTGACGGATGGATAAAACTTACGGATTTTCCCAAGTCTTTACAATCTCTATCATGGCTGCATACAGAAATATTGATGTAATAAACGATGGGATCAGAGTAACACACCATCTTCCACTCCATGAGCCTGACAATCCAATTCATCACAATAGGAGCTCTTTCCTGCGAGACAAATATAGTACTGTGGTCCTATTTTAACTGCTGTGGATGAATTGTATGGAATCCTAGCATTTGTTAAAGAAAGAGGGGTGTTTAAAGCATTCATCTAGGAAGCTTTAGTGCTCCACCAAACTACAAATCCCAATATTTCATACAATTTTTTCATGTCAGGAGCGACTTGAGAAACTGCAAGTCACTCCTGGTGTGAGAGAATTGGCCGCCTACAAGGACGTTGCCCAGGAGACACCTGGATGTTTTGATGTTTTTTCATCCTTGTGGGAGGCTTCTCTCATGTCCCTGCATGGGGAGCTGGAGCTGACAGAGGGAGCTCATCCATGCTCTATAGTTGTGTAGTGAGGATGGCCAGCATAAATCTGACTCCACCTCTTAGCGGTGTCGGCTGGATAACCAACCAATGGGGCAACGGTCTGCAGTGATAGGAAGTGTGATGAGCCAACTGCAGTACAAACTATCGCATCAACTTGTCAAAATCACAAAGGCTTTTTTAAAAGGAATGCCCAAAACAAAGTCATATGGAAACAACAGTCAAAGCAGACCCTACAAATTTGTGGGGCAAATGCTAGGAGGAAGAAGAAGAAGAGGAGGAGGAGGAGGAGAAGGAGGAGGAGGAAGAGGAGGAGGAGGAGGAGGAGAGGAGGAGGGAGGAGGAGGAGGGAAGAGGAGGAGTTGTGTAGTGAGGATGGACCTTACTTTTAAAATTTCATCCACTGGAAGCATTGAATGAGCCCTAGGAATGAGAACCATGTAGTCCTCTAGATGTTGCTGGACTACAGCATCCAGCAGTTCTATAAGGAAGGCTGGGAGGTCAACAACATCTGAAGAGCTTGACATATAGAGGTTGGCATCATCTTAGTTAATCCCAAGTAGTGTATGTCTCTCTTTGTGTATCTGTTTTCCTTCAAGTTGCTGTCAATTTATAGTGAACTGGTTATGCCTGTTCCTTCCTCTGAAATATAGTTTTTGGCACCCTGTCTTAATTGGCAGTTTCCCATCCAAGTACTAAGCTTAGTTACCAAGATCAGACAGGATCTGGTGCATTTAGAGTATTTAGGATTCCATAGTTTGGATCCATGGTTCATCCTCAATGTGGTTCAAACTGCAAACTCAGGATTCTAAATCACTGAGCCATGGCAGTCAAAGTGATGTTAAACTGCATTAATTCTACAGTTCAGATTGGTCTCCAGATTGAACAGGGAAGCTGCTCCTGGAACAAAGGACACATCTGAACTGTAGAATTAATGCAGTTTGACATCACTTTGACTGTTGTGGCTCAATAGAATCCTGGGTTTGCAGTTTGGTAAGGCACTAGCACTTTTCCGCAGAGAAAGATCAAGATCTTATGAAACTACAGCTGCCACAAATCCATAACACTGAGCCATGACAGTTAAAGTGACATCAAGCTGAATTAATTTTGCAGTATATATGAAGCTCCAGAAGAGGTTCTTTCCCTGCTTGATCTACAGTTAACCTCACATGACCAGGAACAAAAAGTGGTCCTACTGGAGGAAGGATTAGACAATTGATAATTTCATGGTACCATCTCAGAGGATCAGAACATAAAAATAATGACCAAGATGTCCCAAATGGGTCTTGTTTGCTAATTTGGTTTCAATGACCAACGTTCTCAGTGTTACTCTTCCTCTTCCCCGCCCCCTTTCTTTTAAAGAATCTGAATCTGGCTAATTACCAAAACCACACATTTCCACAATGGTTAAATTTGAGTAAAGGCGATACTACTACAGTGACTCAAGTCTCATTGCAAAAACAGAGTTACACTTTCGGTTTAACTAAGCAGTTAGCTTCTGACTTCATTCTGCAGCGGCTCTGAGGTTCTTCATTCTGCTCCCCTCACTATTCATGCAACTCATTTCAAACTCAATGAATAAAAGCCAGAAAAGATGTGCTTGACTTTCCTGCCCAGTCTGACCAGTGAACATGGTGCTTGTGTCAGAAGGCTTTAAAAAAAAAACACAGTAGGTGGGAACAGAGATGTCACCCTGACTGTCACACCTCTTGGAAGACATTCAAGTCCCACCAACACCTCATTCTTCTCAGCCGCAACTTTCTCGTGTCACACACCCTTCCTCTCTTATGTGGTTCCCACATTTTGGTCCTTCAGATGTTTTTGGACTTCAGCTCCAGATTTTCTGACTTTTGGCTCATTTGAAAGTTGAAGTCCAAAACATCTGGAGGAGAGAAACATTGGACTTGTTCCTTCCTTCTGTCCAGGGTTCAGTGAATCATAAAAGGTAGTGCAGTTAGAGAGAGTCTGAACACAGCTTGGGAAGGTTACATTTTCTGAACTTGAGCTGAGGTCAAGTGCAGAGGCCCCTGCCTTCAAACCAATCTGACCGCAACAGGGAGTTCCACAGTTCCTGGAATCGTGAACTTTCAAAGTGACAACAGGACTGTGGCTCCAGCAACAGTTCCAACAAATAACCCCCTCCCCCCATGCTAACTTCCTTCTGCTTCCTTGTAACAATCCCCCAATAAAAAGTATCCTTTCCTTCAACTTTTTCTCTCCGAGTATTATAGTGTCTAGATCTAGGGAAATAATGCTACCCCTCTATTCTGTTTTGGTTAGACCACATCTGGAATATTGTGTCCAATTCTGGGAACCACAATTCAAGAGAGATATTGACAAGCTGGTATGTGTCCAGAGGAGAGCGACTAAAATGATAAAAGGTCTGGAGAACAAGCCCTATGAGGAGCGGCTTAAGGAGCTGGGCATGTTTAGCCTGAAGAAGAGAAGGATGAGAGGAGATATGATAGCCATGTATAAATATGTGAGAGGAAGCCACAGAGAGGAGGGAGCAAGCTTGTTTTCTGCTTCCCTGGAGACTAGGACGCGGAACAATGGCTTCAAACTACAAGAGAGGAGATTACATCTGAACATGAGGAAGAACTTCCTGACTGTGAGAGCCGTTCAGCAGTGGAACTCTCTGCCCCGGAGTGTGGTGGAGGCTCCTTCTTTGGAAGCTTTTAAACAGAGGCTGGATGGCCATCTGTCAGGGGTGATTTGAATGCAATATTCCTGCTTCTTGGCAGGGGGTTGGACTGGATGGCCCATGAGGTCTCTTCCAACTCTGTGATTCTATGATTCTATGATTCTATGATTAGCATTTTCCTTTGTATAGTAAATAATAATGATCAATTTGTGTCTTCTTCATCAATCAGTCTTGCCACCTTAGCCACATTCTGAAGGTTTGTGGCCATGTGTGTTCCGGTTTTCATTTGCGAACTGTTAGAAGGGATGTCGATATGCTGCAAATTGGTGGTAAGGATGACCAATATATTCATGGCAACCAGCAGATTCTACTTTAATATGTTGCAGCCACAACTATTCAACTTTTGTTTTGTGCCGATTACTCAAAAGAGTTATGTGTGCAACCTGCCACCAAAGGAAGGGCAGTGAACTATTTGCAGAAGAAAAATGTTGCCATATCTCTTGTGTGGTTTTGAGCCTTTGGGATCCTTATCTTTCCCGACAAAAGGAAGTGGAGACTCATGTTTCCTGGTCAACAGATGAAAACATGAGGAATGAGATGTGGCCAATATGACATCATGGAGGAACGTTTCCCCTTGACCAAGAGAGCTGCGGAAGAGCAAACATATGTAATAAAAAAGTAAATAAATTTCCGTTTGAAGTGAGGAAAGGAAGGGAAAACCACACAGAAGGAAACAGTAGTTTGCAGGAAAATGATTAGGTTACTGGATGAAAGAATTAGCCTGGGGTCAGCCAAAGGGCTTAAAGAGGAGAAAGTTGGAATTCGTTGATAGAGATAATGAGGAACTATGTGTCAGACAGCAGGTCTACAAATATATGAGGACAAAATTAACCCTAATGATGAAATATATGCAGTACAGTGAACAGTCTGGTGTATTATTTTAACACAGTATGATACTATTAAAATGAATGACTTTCATAGACTCACAGAATCATAAAATCATAGAGTTGGAAGAAACCTCATGGGCCATCCCATCCAACCCCCCTGCCAAAAAGCAGGAAAATGGCCATCCAATCTCTGTTTGAAAGTCTCCAAAGAAGGAGCCTCCACCATACTCCGGGGCAGACAGTTCCACTACTGAGCACCTCCCACAGTTTGGAAGTTTTCCTCATGTTCAGATGGAATCTCCTTTCTCATTATCTCTATCAGCCATTGTTCTGCGTCCTAGTCTTCAGGGCAGCAGAAAATGAACTTGCTCCCTCCCCATGACTTACCCTCACATATTTATACATGGCTCTCCTCTCAGCCTTCTCTCCTTCAGGCTCAACATGCCCAGCTCTTTGAAGCCGCTCCTCATAGGGCTTGTTCTCCAGACCCTTGACCATTTTAGTCGCCCTCCTCTGGACACATTCGCTTGTCAACATCTCCCTTCAATTGTGGTGCCCAGAATTGGATACAGTATTCTAGGTGTGGTGTGACCAAGGCAGAATAGAGGGGTAGCATTACTTCCCTGGATCTAGACACTATACTCCTATTGATGCAGGTCAAAATTCCATTGGCTTTTTTTGCTTCTCATGTTTAACTTGTTGTCCACGAGGACTCCAAGATCTTTTTCACACGTATTGCTCTCAAGCCAGGCCTCATCCCCCATTCTGTATCTTTGCATTTCATTTTTTCTGCCTAAGTGGAGTATCTTGCATTTGTCACTGTTGAACTTCATTTTGTTAGTTTTGGCCCATCTTGTTGGAAGTTACCATAGAGTCATGTTGCAGGACCTAGAAAATTCCTAGAGATATGTCCAGGGCACCTCTACTGTAACTCCTCGCAGACATTCATTGCACTAGGTTTTGCTGTTATTCACAGTTCCTGTTTCTGTGGTGTGTTCAAGAACTTATCTTCTGTGGGAACAGAAATCATTCTGTATTTTAGCAACTCATGAGTATGGTCAGGTAAAAGAAAACTGGGAAAAGTTGGGATCCAAGGCAGATTTTACATGACTGTGACAGTCAAGTTTTTGACCCATCCTGGATTTACTTCTGGCAACTTGGAAATTAAAGCATCCATGCTCTAATAAGCAAGATGAACCATTGCTCATAATGTCCTGCTCACCCCCCACCTCCATGCTAAGCTTTTCTGCAATAGATATATTTTAAAAAAAATGTTTGCACACTAGGTTTAAGAAGCATCCTGTTGGGGAGAGGGGTGTGATCTTTAATAAGTAAAGAACAATCTGTTAAAAACACTCCTTATTTGTATTAGAGGAAACTGTGTGTCTAACCATTTTTTTTTTCATTTTGACACGGGAGAGAAAATGAAACCACTGAAGGTGGCAGTTCCAAAAATGTAATTCTTTTTGAAACTCCCAATAGCCATGATCATTTGACATTTCCACAGCTTTCCCCTGCTTCATTTTGAAATGTTGAAATGGAAGGGATCACACAATAGAGGAAATATAACATGGAAGAGGTATAGAGGTACTAGAGCAATACCTGGCTGCTCTCAATGAATATAAGGCTTTGGATGAAATACATCCAAATATATATATTTAAAACTGGCAGAAGAAATTTCAGAACCACATGCAATAGCCTTTTGAGAATTCCTGGAGAATATGAGAAATGCCAGAAGACTACAGGGGGAAAATATTGTCTCTATTTTTAAATGGGGAACAAACGAGGACCCAAACAATTGCTATCCAATCAGCCTGACATCAATACCATGATGTTTCCAGAGCAGATCATAAAACAGATACCAGATAGTGTAAACTATTTCTCACCTGGGAATCGGGACCCCTGGAGGGCTTGTGAGGGGGTGTCAGAGGGGCTTCCAAAGACCATCAGAAAGCACAGTATTTTCTGTTTATCATGGGGGTTCTGTGTGGGAAGTTTGGCCCAATTCTATCGTTGGTGGAGTTCAGAATGCTCTTTGTAGGTGTGGAGGGGACGGTGAACTATACATACCAGCAGCTACAACTCCCAAATGTCAAGGTCTATTTTCCCCCATACTCCACCACTGTTCACATTTGGGCATATTGAGTATTAGTGCCAAGTTTGGTCCAGATCCATCATTGTTTGCGTCCACAGTGCTGTCTGGATGTAGGTGAACTACAACTCCAAAACAGTATTTTCTGTATTTTCTGTTGGTAATGGGAGTACTATGTGCCAGGCCCATAGCCAGAGGATTTCGTTTCGGGGGGGGGGGGGGTGTGAATTTTTTTCAGGGGGGCTTTCGGGGGGGGGGGGGGCTGAGTCTGAGTGAAAGAGGGTCTAGCCTAGCAAACCTTTTCTATCATTACCCCAATACCCCCATGCATATGAGATATATTGAGCATGGTGATCAGATCATGATATGAATAAACATAACAGTTTAAATAATGCACCATTAAGGCCTTTTCGCGAACCACCATGAGAATTTCGGGGGGGGGGGGCTGAAGCCCCCCGAGGCCCCCCCCCCCCGGCTATATGCCTGCTGTGTGCCAAGTTTGGTTCAATTTCATTGTTGGTGTTCAGAAAGCTCTTTGATTCTAGGTGAACGATAAATCCTAGCAACTACAACTCCCAAATGTCAAATCTATTTTCCCCAAACTCCACCAGTGTTCACATCTGGGCACATTGAGTATTTGTGCCACGATTGGTCCGGATCCATCATTGTTTGAGTCCATAGTGCTGTCTGGATGTAGGTGACCTACAACTCCAAAACTCAAGGTGAATGCCCACCAAACCCTCCCAATATTTTCCATTGGTCATGGGAGTTCTGTGTGCCGAGTTTGGTTCAATTCCATCGTTGGTGGAGTTCAGAATGCTCTTTGATTGCAGGTTAACTATAAATCCCAGCCACTACAATTCCCAAGTCAAAGTTGGGCATATCAAGTTGCAGGTGAACTATAAATCTTTTGAGTAACTACAACTCCCAAATGACAAAATCAACCACCCCCAACCCAACCAGTATTCAAAGTTGGGCGTATCGGGTATTTGTGCCAAATTTGGTCCAGTGAATGAACCTCAGGGTTAAGTATTTTTTTGTTTTACAAATACAGGGGTTTTAAATTTTTACAAATACAAGAAAACTAAGCTTTGGCTTAAGACCCCATTAAGAAATGTACAATTTATCTCCTTAGCAGCTTCCCATTTAATTAAGGAATTACTTAATTAAAAGCTTAAATCTGGCATTCAGTTAATGCTAAAATTCCACATTAAGTCACTTTAATTAGTTAAAATGTAAATATAATAAATATCTCCATGTGTAATAAAAAATCAACTTAATTGATTTTAACTAGTTAGTTCTCATAGTACTACTAATGGAAGGGACCCCATAGGCCACAGAATCTAACCCCATACTTAGTGTGAGAACTCAATCGGAAGTATCTCCAACAGGTAGCCATCCAGGCCCCTTCTACACTGCTATATAATCCAGATGATCAAAGCAGATAATCCAGATTATTTGCTTTGAACTGGATTATATGAGTCTAGCAGTGTGAGCTTCCGCTGTCAGCCCCAGCTTCTGCCAACCTAGAAGTTCGAAAACATGCAAATGTGAGTAGATCAATTGGTACCGCTCTGACGGGAAGGTAAGGGCGCTCCATGCAGTCATACTGGCCACATGACCTTGGAGGTGTCTATGGACAATCCTGGCTCTTCGGCTTAGAAATGGAGATGAGCATCACACCCCATAGTCAACACTTTTTTTTTGTCGTGTCAGGAGCGACTTGAGAAACTGCAAGTCGCTTCTGGTGTGAGATAATTGTTAATGTCAGGAGACAACCTTTACCTTTACCTTTTTACACTGTCATATAATCCAGTTCTAAGTGGACACTCTGGATTTTATATGGCAGTGTAGAAGGCGCCCAAGCATCTTTTTGAAGATGCCCAGAGACCCCACCATTGTGCTTAATAATTGGATCATCAAAGAGCTCTTACTGCCAAAATGTTACTTCTCCTGCACAATTCAAGTTCACACTCCTATAACCTAAAACCATAAGACTTTGAGTGCATCTGCATTGTAGAATGAATGCAGTTTGACATCACTTGAACTGCCATGGCTCAATGCTATGGGATTCTGGGAGTTTTACTTTGTTGAGGCATTACCACTCTTTGACGGAGGCAGCTCAAATACCTTGTAAAACGACATCTACCAGGATTCCCATTGTGTTGAGCCATGGCAGTTAAAGTGGTGTCAGCTATGTGCCTTCTATAGTGTAGATCAATGGTTCTCAACCTGTGGGCTTCAAGACCAAAAATAAGGTCTGTAGCTCTAGGTTATTAAATATAGTTTTCTGTGGGCGAGCATATGGTGACTACTGAATGGCATATGTTCTGTATCAGAAACTAGAACTGATGTGGTTTATCCAATGCAATTATCTGAATCAGCACCCCAAATAACCAAACCAAATCTAAAGGCGACCAAAAACTGATTCATACCCTTTTGGTACTAATGTTGGAGAGTGGCCCCTGACCAAAGTGGTCCCTGGTCAAAGTAGTCCCTGGTCAAAGTGGTCCTTGGTCAATGTGGTCCTTGTTCAAAGCGGTCCCTGGTCAAAGTGGTCCTTGGTCAAAGTGGTCCCTGGTCGAAGTGGTTCTTTGTCAAAGTGGTCCCTGGTTGAAGTGGTCCTTGGTCAAAGTGGTCCCTGGTCAAAGTGGTCCTTGTTCAAAGTGGTCCTTGGTCAAAGTGGTCCTTGGTCAAAGTGGTCCCTGGTCAAAGTGGTCCTTGGTCAAAGTGGCCCCTGACCAAAGTGGTCCCTGGTCAAAGTAGTCCCTGGTCAAAGTGGTCCTTGGTCAATGTGGTCCTTGTTCAAAGCGGTCCCTGGTCAAAGTGGTCCTTGGTCAAAGTGGTCCCTGGTCGAAGTGGTTCTTTGTCAAAGTGGTCCCTGGTTGAAGTGGTCCTTGGTCAAAGTGGTCCCTGGTCAAAGTGGTCCTTGTTCAAAGTGGTCCTTGGTCAAAGTGGTCCCTGGTCAAAGTGGTCCTTGGTCAAAGTGGTCCTTGGTCAAAGTGGTCCCTGGTCAAAGTGGTCCTTGGTCAAAGTGGTCCCTGGTCAAAGTGGTTCTTTGTCAAAGTGGTTCTTTGTCAAAGTGGTCCATGGTTAAAGTGGTTCCTGGTCAGAAAAAGGTTGGGGACCACCTTTGGTCCTACCCTATGGGACAGCAAATAACAAACCTACACTGTCCTCTCTGTGATGGTCTTTTTGATATTTAGACTGGAATTATGTCATTTCCAATCTTCTCCAAAGTGAAAATGCTGGTCTCCTACAGTCTTTCCTCGTGCATTTTGTTCCTTGTGCGTTTATCATCCTTGGGCCCATCTAATGTGCCACAAATGGCAATACTGATTTGGGGTATTCCAGAGCAGTGTTGTAATGGTCCACATGTCCAAGCAGCACTGAAATGGTTTTAAGGTTTATCTTGCCCTATCATGTTGGGCTCTGCAATGCTCATTGGCCATGAAAATGGGGATGGTCACAGCTTGGCACTTTAATGATGCTTGCTGGAGCAAGACAAGACCTTTGCTTTGCCTGGAAAGTCACATGGTGTCCTCAAGTAAGTCACACTCTCCCAGCCTCAGAGGAAGGCAATGGCAAATCTCTTTGGAACATACCTTGCCAAAAGAAACCTAGGATATGGTTTTGATAAGTTAGATTTGAATACATCACATGCATTCACACATGCACTTTCCAAGACTTCCTCCCCCCCCCCCCCCAGTATGTATTTGGATATTTTATTTATATCACTTACTCAAGGCAAAAGAAAGCAACACCTGGGAGGCTGACATTGAAGCCTCCCAAACCAAAGCCTGGATGACATTCCACCAGGAGGTGATAAGATTTTATCACCTGTGAAGAGCAAGTGCAGATGGGAAGACTTGTACCCTGGTGATAGGATCCATGGCTGGAGGACACACGTAGAGAAGGAGCAAGGGATTTAGTTACCAGAACTTAGAAGCCTTGCCGGCAAGGATAAAATGTGACTTTTGATCTCTTGAGTTGGTCTTTGGCTCACTTATATTGGAAAGACAGAAAGTTAGTTTGCATGGAGATAAAAATAAAAATGTTAATTGCAGGTGGATATATTACTCACTTTGCTGCCCTTCCACCCATCACTAGTGTATTAGATAAAGGGTGCATCTACAGTGTGCAATTAATGCAGCTTAACACCACTTTCAAGGTCATGGCTTAATGCTATGGAATCATTGGAATTGCAGCTTTACAAGTTCTTTAGTCTTCCCTGCCAAATACTGCTGGTGCCTCACCAAACTACAACTTCTTTCCATAACATTGCCTCATAGCAGCTAAAATGGTGTCAAACTGCATTAATTCTCAATTGTAGATGCATCCAAAGTGCAGCTGGGGTGGTAACCAGAACATATATGCTCGGTTTACTGTTCACATGCTTATTGGTTACCACAGGAAAGCAACAAATCTCTCAGTTGAGCCTAGCTTGCAGCGTTGTTACTAGAATAAAATGATAATAGGCTCATGAAAGCCGCTCTGATTTTCTCGGGAGAAGGAAATTATGAGCTGGAAGGCGGCTATGCTGTGTAAATAATTAGGTCAGAAACTGCTCCTCACAGTAAGCTATAGCAGGATTACATGGATAGGATTCAAAGAACGGAGGAGAAGAGTGAGAAAATGAGAGGTGGGCTAGTGTGGAATCTTGTTAACGGAATTGTATACTTAATAAGAAACAACAGTGCCTTCTTTCTTGCAGGCATTAATGTATCACACTTAGAATCATAGAATCATAGAGTTGGAAGAGACCTCATGGGCCATCCAGTCCAACCCCCTGCCAAGAAGCAGGAATATTGCATTCAAAGCACCCCGACAGATGGCCATCCAGCCTCTGTTTCAAAGCCTCTAAAGAAGGAGCCCACACCACACTCTGGGGCAGAGAGTTCCACTGCTGAACGGCTCTCACAGTCAAGAAGTTCTTCCTCATGTTCAGGTGGAATCTCCTTTCTTGAAGTTTGAAGCCATTGTTCCGTGTCCTAGTCTCCAAGGAAGCAGAAAACAAGCTTGCTCCCTCATCCCTGTGACTTCCTCTCACATATTTATACATGGCTATCATATCTCCTCTCAGCCTACTCTTCTTCAGACTAAACATGACCAGCTCTTTAAGCCGCTCTTCATAGGGCTTGTTCTCCAAACCCTTGATCATTTTAGTTGCCCTCCTCTGGACATATTCCAGTTTGTCAATATCTCTCTTGAATTGTGGTGCCCAGAATTGGACACAATATTCCAGGTGTGGTCTAACCAGAGCAGAATAGAGGGGTAGCATGACTTCCCTAGATCTAGACGCTATGCTCCTATTGATGCAGACCAAAATCCCATTGGCTTCTTTTTCTGCCACATGACAGTGTTGGCTCATGTTTAACTTGTTGTGCCCAAGGCTCCAAGATCTTTTTCACACGTACTGCTCTCGAGCCAGGCATTGTCCCCCATTCTGTATCTTTGCATTTCGTTTTTCCTGGAGAAACTGATTTATTCTTATTCTCCCGGTCTTTCTCCCAATAATAAAAGTCAAAGCCATTGACAACATTTTAAGATCAATACTGATTTTTAAAATCTATATAAAACTCTCTCAAATTTCCAAATTGGCTGCTTTTAAAACAACAACAACAACAACAACAACAACAACAAATTTCATTTGTACCCCACCACCATCTCCCCGGAGAGGCTTACAAAACACTCCAAAGTGCCGCATATAAAATAAAAACAATACATAGAACTGAAAACCATAAAAACATGAAATTACAATCACCCATACATATAAAAATCACATAATAAAACTGAAATACATAAAACGCAGTCATAACTGCAGATGAAAACTTGTTGTTTTTGATTAACGAAGGGAAGATGGCTCCTGTTCCCTCAAGGATGTGAGGAACTGACTAACCTTTAAAATCTACTCAAGCTTGTTTAAAAAGCCATGTTTTTTAATTGGATTGGAAAATTTGGAGAGAGCGGGCTAACCTAATCTCGCTAGGGGGTCTGGGGGGCCACCACTGAGAAGGCCCTTTCTCTCATCACCACCAACTGTAATTGGGATGGTGGTGGGACTGAGAGAAGGGCCTCCCTGGCAGATCTTAAAGCCCATGTTGGATCATAGAAGGAGATGTGGTCTCGAAATTAGGTTAGACCTGAAGCGTATAAGGCTTTATAGGTGATAACCTGCTCTTTGAATTGGGCTCGGAAACTCACTGGCAGCCAGTGGAACTGCTTTAATGTGGGTATGATATGCTCCCTATAGCTAGCCCCAGTTAGTAATCTGCAGCTTCCAAGCTGTCTTCAAAGGCAGCCCTATGTAGAGTGTATTACAATAGTCCATTCTGGATTTAACTGTAGCGTTGATGACCATGGCCAAGTTAGGTTTTTTTGACATCACATTGACTGCCATGTCTCAAAGCTATGGATCCACGAGTGCTGTAGTGGTGAGGCCCCAGCACTCTTTGGCAGAGAAGACTGAAGACTTTGTAAGATTGAGACTGCCAAGATTCCATAGCATAGAAGTGGTTTCAAACTGGATTACACATACGATATTGATGCACCACATGATACATGTGGATAAGCAAATTCAGAGTGCAACCAGCATGCCAAAAAGCTTTCTATGTCCAAGAATATACAAGCTTGGAGAAGCTGCAGCAGTTTGCTTTTCTTGAATCTTCTGAAGAAGTTTCTGCCCACTTTTCTTCTCTCTACTCAAGGTCCCATGCTTTTCTTGAGTACAGGGATACACAGTGATGCGAATATGTGCGTTTTCTGGCTGATTGTAGATTATACGAGCATCTTTGCAACCCATGTTTTTCAGCTGATGGCACATTTGGCAAGCATCAAGTTTAAGGACGTGCGGGAGAAGGAGGGAAATCCCAAGGGAAATCCCAGGGTTTGGGTTTAGGGTTGGGACAGAAATCTGGGAGGAACTGGGTTAAAATAACCCAGTTCCTCCTGGATTTCTGGCCTGTCTGGAAGGGCCCACAGTTGAGGGCAAAGAGGGAAAGTGAGAGGAGGATAGATGAACAGGGGCACCTCTATGTAGATGACACACAACATAGATAACCCATGGTTTTGATCTGGGCCTTTCTGTGGGAATCTGGAAACTGTTCTGAAAACATTTTTTTTTTGTGAAACTATGATCAAAATTCAATGCCAGTTCATCCACATGCTCCAGCTGGTCTGCGCATACAAGTCCCCTGTCATGAGCCTCAGGCATTGACAGAGTTTAGAAGTGCCCTTTGTTTCACAAGGAGGCCTCTGGCTAACTTGACAAAGGAAGAAAGAAAGATGCTCCTTTGTGTGACTTCTTTCTTTCTTTCTTTCTTTCTCTTTCTTTCTTTCTTTCTTTCTTTCTTTCTTTCTTTCTTTCTTTCTTTCTTTCTTTCTTTCTAAAAGCCAGAATTCATGTCATGAATGTTTGTTATAAGGGTGGAAGGAAAGGAAGACAGTGTATGTGGGGGCAGAAGATTTGGAGTTCCTCGGAGACCCTGGGAGTGACATTTGGGAGAGCCATGGCTTAATTAAGGATATCTAATATGGTCTCAGGAAAGGAAGGGCATGGCTCATTAACTGGCTGGAATCCTTTGAGGACGTTGCTGCCCTGGAAGAGACAAAGGGGCGCAGTGTAGGCACCCAGCGCTAAAGCATGACACTCCAACAGGTCAGAAAGCCCAGACCTAGAGGAAACAGTGGAGAATTCAGCTCCAATTATTTTCAGGGCTTAAGTTTCCAGATCTTTGGGGAGTGTGGGGAGAGAAATACAAGCAAATGTGCTCAATTAAGAAAATTAAGCCTGGTACACACACATTCACAAACTGGCTTGAAGGAAAACTGCTAAGGAAACTGTTTACCACAAAACACTATATAGGCTTATTCCAGACATGATCACCCAAAGTTTTTGGAAAGCTCCTTTTTTGGACTCCTAGAAATCACAGTGGTGCAGTGGGTTAAACCACTAAACTGGAAGGCTGGAGGTTCGAATCCATGAGATGGGGTGAGCTCCTGTTATCAGCCCCAGCTTCTGCCAACCTAGAAGTTTGAAAACATGCAAATGTGGGTAGATCAATAGGTACCACTTCGGCGGGAAGGTGACAGCATTCCATGCAGTGATACTGGACACATGAACTAGGAGGCGTCTACGGACAATGCTGGTTCTTCAGCTTAGAAATGGAGATAAGCACCACTCCCCAGAGTTGGACTCAAGTAGATTTTACTTTTACTAGAAAACCCCAGACAGTATAGTTAATGGGAGCTACCGTAGAAAAAAAGAGACTTTTTGGAGTTTTGTGGCCACTTCTCTTTGGATGAATCCACACCTACAAAGTAATCCCTCCTTACTGTGATATCAACCCTGGTTAAACACATGATGTTCCTTTGGATTTATTTTTTTAATAATCTTTATTAAGTATTTTCATTAAAACATGAGTTGTACAAAATAAAAAAACAACAGAAGATGAAGTAAAAGAAATAAAAAATATAAATAAACTTTAAAAAGAAAAAGTGAAAGAAGAAAAGAAAAAGAAAAAAAGAGAGAGACTTTTGACTCCTTGGTATCTTAGAGGTCTTCTTCATTTCCATTTTTTTCTGCCCTCTCTTCTTCCGCTTCTCTTGTTTTTTCTTTCCCTTTCTCTTTTACATTTCCTTCCTTATTATCTGTTTTAGATCAAGATCACTTTCTTCTCTTGTCTCAGATATTCAGTAACTTTTTTTCCAATCTGTTTCAATCATTCTCATTTCTTTATTCTTTGACATAAGGAAGGTGAGTCTGTCCATGTTCCTAATCTCTAATATTTTCGTTAACCACTTGTCTTCATCTGGTGTTTCTTCTTGTTTCCATCTTCTTGCAAAACACATTCTTGCCACTGTCAGTATAAAAATAATAGTTTATCTGTATTTCGTTCTAATTTTAAATCATGCATGCCTAATAAAAATAATTCTGGTTCCTTTGGATTTGATGTTCCTTTGGATTTATAAGGTGCATCTACACTGTAGAATTAATGCAGATTGACACCACTTGAACTGCCAGGGCTCAGTGCTGTGGAATCCTGGGAGTTCTCTGTCACTCTTTGGCAGAGAAGGCTTAAGACCTTGTAAAATTGTAAAAAAAAACCCCCACGATTCTGTAGCATTAAGCCATGTCAGTTAAAGTGGTGTCAAACTATGGGTTTGCGGTTAGCACAGCGGGTTAAACCACCAGCTACAAACAATCTTGCGGACCGGAAGCTTGCCAATTCAAGCCACAGTTCAGGATAAGCTCCCACCATCAAACTGAGCTTCTGCTTACCTAGTAGTTTGGAAACAGCTATGTGAGTAGATCAATAGGTACTGTTTTGGCGGGGAAGTGAAAGGTGCTCCTGAAGATATGCCGGCAATTCAATCAGAAAGGCGTCCACGGACAACAATCTCCTTGACATGGAAAATGAAACAACTTCACTTCCCCGTGGCCAAGTTGAGCACAACCTCCAGATGCCAGAAATGTAAAAAGAGGGAAGCCTTGCCCCTGGCCATGTATTGTATGTCTTTGTTGTTCATTATATTGTGACATTGAATATTTACCATAAATGTATTCTGTAATCGGCTCTGAGCCCCCTCGGGGAGATAGAGCGGAATATAAATAAAGTATATTATTATTATTATTATTATTATTATTATTATTGCCACAATGTGCACAAAAAGTGAAAGCTCTTTTGTGTTTAAAATGAGATAAAACCTTTTCTACTCTATAGGTTATTGGTAAAATGGCTTTTTTACATATCAAAATTGGTGTGAAGGCAGAGCAAGCCAGTGGGTGATTAGATTGGCATCCTTTTCCAGCAAATGTGGTATTGCTTTTTAAAAAAACCTATTTAGTATATACATGCAAATACCCAAATCTCTCTCCCCTCTGAGGTGTGTGTGTCACATTTTATTAAACTCAATGTATACATAATTCAAGTTCTAGCAAAGGTGTCTTTGGACCACTGTATATATGCAGATAACTGCATGTTTGAATACCACAAAATCTGTGATTCTGTTCTCATAGAGGTATGTGTGTTACATTTCATTAAACTCCAAGGGAATTTAATCCTGGGTTCTAGTACAGACGTCCAGTTCATATATACAGGTAACTGCATATTTCAGTATCTGAAGATCTGATAGTCTCTGCTCACTAAAGTGTGTTTTATTAAGCTCAATGGGAATTTAATCCCAGCTAATAATAAATATGCCTTGGATCGGATTGCACTTGTAATCCATTTATTTGGAAGATTGTGAAGTTCATAGTCATAGGGACTTTCACCCAGTTAAAAAACAAGAGGAAAAATGAATGCCCAATGCATCTGTCCTACCGTTTATTAACAGTATGATTTCACTTTAAGGCAATATTCATTTTATGGTGGTGGTCTGGAATTTAACTTGCTGTAATAGGAAAGTATGCCAGGTCATTATAATAGTAATATTATTATTATGTTTATTTATACCTAGCTTTTTCTCTCCACAAGGAGAATCAAAGTCATCTTCCCCAGCTTTCAATAAGAAGACATTGAGTTACAATGGAATCAGACTACTGCAATTGTACAATGTAGACGCACCCCAGGCTCTAATAAAAACGGATTCCACAAATCCGATGTGTGTCCATCCATCTACTAAAGCAGCCTTTCTCAACCTAGGGGTTGATACCTCTGGGGGGGGGGGGGTCACGAGGTTGTTTCAGAGGGGTCACCAAAGAACATCAGAAAACATATATTTATGATTATCATAGGAACTCCTTTGGTAGAGAAGGCTGAAGATCTCTCCACCTGTCTTTCTCTTCCTTTTTAGAAATAGGTGGTGAATCCTCCCACCAAAAGCCCTAATCCGCAGTGATTGACTGGCCTCTCAGCTAAGGGGAGAGCTGTTTCTGAGACTCCAAGCAGGGAGGGAAGAGCAGGCGTGCTTGGCGCATGACAGCATGATGTTCATGTTTGGGCGAGGGAGAGTGTGTGAGGCTGGAGGGAGAATTGCGCCAGTGAGTCCCTTCAAGGCATGGGAGTTTTGAGTGGGAAGTTTGGCCCAATTCTATTGTTGGTAGGGCTCAGAATGCTCTTTGATTGTAGGTGGTCCAGATCTATCATTGTTTGAGTCCACTGTGCTCTCTGGATGTAAGTGAACTACAATTCCAAAACCCAAGGTCAATGCCCACCAAACCCTTCCAGTATTCTGTTGGTCGTTGGATTTCTATGTGCCAAGTTTGGATCAATTCCATCATTGGTGGAGTTCAGAATGCTCTTTGATTGCAGGTTAACTATAAATCCCAGCAACTACAACTCCCAAATGACAACCCCCTCCCAACCCCATCAGTATTCAAATTTGGGCATATCGGGTATTTGTGTCAAATTTGGTCCAGTGATTGAAAACACACCTTGCATGTCGGATGTTTACATTACAATTCATAACAGTAGCAAAATTACAGTTATGAAGTAGTAGTTAAAATAATGTTATGGTTGGGGGTCACCATAACACAATGAACTGTATTAAAGGGGTCGCGGCATTAGGAAGACTGAGAAACACTGGGCCTAAAGGGTAATATATTTGTTTGTTTGTTGATTAAGCCCTTATCAATTTGCGGTGTTATGGGCTTCTACGATCCATAGACTCATATGGTCATGGTTGCAATCTTTCTGTTGCACTCGGAATATTTTTTAAGCACATGCATATAGGTACTGATCCTTGTTAGTTACAAATGATATCAATATAGATTGTTGATGTAATTGGCTTGGCTTTTCTAATTCCTCTGGAGACAAACTTGTTATTATGCTTGGAGGTAATGCGGTACTAAAACCATGAGTGTAATCCCATTTATAGGCACCCAAGGATTTAAACCCAGCCTGGCAGATGGCACAGCCACTTTTTAAAAAGGCAAATAAATGTAGAGTGATGGTGATTAAATCCAGGAATGGGTAAGAGCAGAAGGGAGAGCCAAATCAAAATGGATGGAATTGCTCCTTGCATGCAGATGCAGAGCGAGGGGAGAGTTACAGGCATTGCCGTCAACAAGGAGGCATTAAAAAGAGAATGCCAATGATCCTAAATGGAAGGCAACAATGTATAGCTTTGAAGATGGTAGGTGACATGCCTACATCCCACAGGTAGAGTTGCCACACACTAATACTACATAGTTATGGATACACAGCAACTAACATCATAATCAACAACAACACCAATCAGTAAAAAGAATAGCTAGGATTCAGTATTGCAATTATGGATGTGTACCTAACTCCCCGGAAGGCACCAGATGCCATCTGATCTTAGAAGCTAAGCAATGTCATCCCTGGTTCATGCTTGGATGGGAGACCACCAATGAATACAAGATATTGTAGGCCAGAGATCCTCAAACATTTTAAGCAGAGGGCTGGTTCACAGTCCCAAAGACTGTTGGGGGGCAGGACTATGGTTTGAAAAAAAATGAACATTGGGTTGCTATATGGCCATTTTCCAGAAGCATTCTCTCCTGAAGCAATCTCTCCACATCGATGGCAGGCATCCACAGAGCCTCACAACCTCTCAGGAAAACTCACAGCAACCCAGTGAACAAATTCCTATGCACACTGCACATATCTTATTTGTAGAACGAAAAAAACATGAAAGAACAATGCAATATTTAAAATGAAGAACCATTTTAACCAACACAAACTTAGTATTTCAATGGGAAGTGTGGGCCTGCTTTTGGCTGCTATTCAGTCAGTATTGTTGTTGTGTGCAATTCTAAGTCTAAAGTTTAGGGTGAGGACCAAATAAATTATCTTGGAGGGCTGTATCCAGCCCATGTGCCCCTTCTGTAGGCTGCATTTCACAGGAAGAGACTGACAACATCTTCATCTATTCTCTGCCGAAGAAAACCTTATGAAATTCACCATATTCACCATAAGTCAACACTTCATTTGGAGGTACATCAGAGAGTTGCCATGGAAGGCATAGAGATTTTTTAAAAAAATTGCACTGGGTTGCTGTGAAATTTTCAATCTGTATGGCCATGTTCCAGAAGCATTCTCTCCTGATGTTTCGCATACATCTATGGCAGGCATCCTCAGAGGTTGTGAGGTCTGTTGGAAACTAGGCAAGTGAGGTTTATATATCTGTGGAATGTCCAGGGTGGGAGAAAGAACTCTTGTCTGTTTGAGGCAAGTATGAATGTTGAAATTGCTCACCTTGATTAGCACTGAATGGCTGCTACCTGCCTGGCGGAAACCCTTTGTTGGAAGGTGTTAGTTGGCCTTGACTGTTTCATGTCAGGAATTCCGCAGGTTTTTTTTTTAGTGTTCCTCTTTATTTACTGTTCTGATTTTAGAGTTTTCTTTAAAAAATGCTGGTAGGTAGATTAACGGCACTCCATGCTGTCATGCCGGCCACTTGACTTTGGAGGTGTCTACGGACAACGCCGGCTCTTCGGATTATAAATGGAGATGAGCACCACATGTCAGGGGAAAACCTTTACCTTTACCTTAGGAAGATTTTATTCATGTTCATGGTTTCCTCCTTTCTGTTGAAATTGTTGCCATGTTTGTGGATTTCAGTGTCTTCTCTATGTAGTTCTTTGAGTGGTCCAGCATTTCTGTGTTCTCAAATAATATCTGCACTCCTAACCCCAAAGAAAGCAGGGGGCCTACTGCCGTTGCTCTCCTTCCAGTCATCTTACATAAAACTAGGATAAAAACATGCAAAACATCAGTTTTCTCTTCGTTTTTTCCATCTCCTCTGACCATTCCAGGACCATCAGGGTACATCCCCAAGGCTGGATAATGGCCTGAAGTACAGGATGGCCTGAAGTACAGGATGAAGCGACTCAAAGAAGGATCCTCAGGGTTATAAAGGGCAGACACATCTTTTGCGCTAATAGCACCACACTGCCTAAGTAGAGAACAGCTTGGTTGGTTAGTTTTGTCACCAAGTGTTCATAGATTCTTGATCATTTCAGCAAGAGCAAGGAGCTTAACAGTTAAAAAGCCTGCCCAACCTCAGTTATTCAGCTACATATATTTGCAAATGTTGTGTGATTATAAGTTTGCATGGATTTGGAGCAGATTCAAAATATTGAAGTTGGTAGAAGCAACCCAACTCCTTCTAGTAGACTGGTTCTAGCATTTGGTCTATGATGGTATGAATAGGATGAGCTCCACAAAATATAATTTATTAATTTATCACCGGTTCCTTTTGCATTGCAATAAAACTACCATCCGGGAGAGAATGGCCTTCCTGATTAATTATTAATCCTGAAAGTAATTAGGAAACAGAATCGCTGTCCAAGCCACTTAGACATCCTATCTTTCCAGCGAATATTAATTTGAAGGCTCCTTGTATCGGTAGCCTGGGGTTATTTGCCAGTTGGGCTCCGTCCACCCTCCATGTTATGCATTAGAAAACTAATACACAGAAAAATACTGCTCTGATTATCTTTTGGGAATGAAGGGGAAAACATTTGATATGCCAATCTATGAGACATGAAGCAACGGAAGTGTATCACATTGCAATTTATAACAGTTTGATATGACTTAACAACAACGGCTCCATCCCATGAAATCCTGGTATTATTAGTCACGTGAAATACTCAGAATTCTTTAGAGCACTCCTCTGAATTGTAGCATTGGATCCCCATGGAATAAAAATATAAGCTTCTTGAAAAACTAAAAATATCTTAGGTTGAAGCCACAATAATGTAGTCTCACAATGCTGTAAAGTAGACTTTCAACTTTCATGGGCTTTAGGAATATAGATCACCCATGAAAGCAGGAAAAACTGTGAGTAAATGTTATTTTTTAACCTGAAATAACACCTTTCTAGGAATCTCTAAGCCTTCCACCATGACTGTATGCAGAGGTGGCCCTAGGGAATTTTCAATGGTAAGCAAACAGTATTTTGGCGCCCCCCCCCCCCCAACCAATCACTGATATATATTTTCTGTTCATCGTGGGAGTTCTGTGTGCCATATTTGGTTCAATTCCATCATTGGTGGAGTTCAGAATGCTCTTTGATTGTAGGTGAACTATACATCCCAGTAACTACAATGTCAAGGTCTATTTTCCCCCAAGAGCGCCTCAAGAGCGCCCCTGGGCAAAATCAACTATACTGCAAATGCTTACTTGGTCAACTTTCACGAAAAACTCTGATTCCTAAAGATGTTATCTCTCTAAACATATCCAAGTCCTCCGATATGGCCAATGATAAACCTCCATTGGATGTCCACTGGAGGTTGACCATAGTGTCACCATGGATGACCTAGAGATTTTTAAAGAGAACTTATTCATTAAATCTGAGAATAATCAAATTCACAAAAGTTAAACCAGCAAATTCAGAGGACCAACTGTAATGGAGCCATTGCAAAGTAGTGTCAAACTGTTAATCTACAGCAGGGGTCCTCAAACTTTTTAAACAGAGGGCCAGGTCACAGTCCCTCAAATTGTTGGAGGGCTGGATTATAATTTGAAAAAAAAGCATGAATGAGTTCCTATGCACACTGCACATATCTTATTTGTAGAGCAAAACAACACTTAAAAACAATACAATAATTAAAATGAAGAACAATTTTAACAAATACAAACTTATTAGTATTTCAATGGGAAGTGTGGGCCTGTTTTTGGCTGATGAGATAGGATTGTTGTTGTTGTTGTGTGCTTTCAAGTCATTTCAGACTTAGGTTGACCCTGAGCAAGGGCCAGGTAAATGACCTTGGAGGGCTGTATCTGGCCCCCAGGACTTAGTTTGCGGACCCCTGATCTACAGCAAGAGAGAACTCTAAGGAATGAAGCAGAAAATATGCTGTCCCCTCCTCCTTAATGTGGCATCCTTTCAAACATTGAAACATGGCTATCATATCTCCTCTTAACCTTTGCTTCTCCTGTTTAAACATACCCTGCTCCATAATCCACTCCTCATATTATTTATTTACTCTGTCCTTCTCACCCTGAAGGAGACTCAGAGCGGCCTTACAATAGGCAACAATTTGATGTCATATCAAACAGACATAATAAAATAAACATATACATTAAAAACATAAAATTCAAAATAAATTATAAACATTTTAACCCATTAATTAAAACCATGCAATCCAAAATCATAGCCAAAGCCATTCCAGTCGTTATTGCACATATTTCATCTTCACTTATTGCACTGCACTACTGGCCAAAGGTTTGGTCCCAGAGCCATGTTTTTACTTTCTTTCTGAAGGTCAGGAGGGAGGAGCTGATCTGATTTCAGCGGGGAGGGATTTCCATAGCCGAGGGGCCACCACTGAGAAGGCCCTGTCTCTCATCCCCACCAACTGCACCTGCAGAAGAGGTGGGACCAAGTGTAGGGCCTCCCGAGACGATCTTAACCTCTGAGATGGTTCGTAAAAGGAGTTTGGACAGATAAGCTGGGCCAGAACTGTTTAGGACTTTATAGACTAAAGCCAGCACTTTGAATTGTGCCTTGTAGCAGACGAGCAACCAGTGAAGCTGACGCAACAGAGGACTGTATGCTGCCTGTATGCCACTCTGGTGAGAAATCTGGCTGCCATCTGTTTGACTGTTGGAAGCTTTTGAGCAGTCTTCAAAGGCAACCCCACATAAGAGCACATTGTAGTAGTGTAATTGGGATGTAACAAGAGTGTGGACCACTGTGGCCAAGACTGGCTTCTCAAGGTACAGGAGCAGCTGATGCACAAGTTTTAATGGTTTACATAGGCCCTGGTTTCCAGACTTGACAATTTTGGCCATCCTTTTCTGGATGCCTTCCATCCTTCTGCCCAGAACTGGAGACAGTATTCCAGATGTGATCTGATCACAAACAATTGCACACAGATGCATGTTGTACATAGCTACGCATAGACTTTTCACATGAATGTACATATTGTACATTCAATTGCACATTTGGTGTCTTGGTTCAGATGGGCAACACTGCCATATAAAATGAGGGATATGGGCTATAATTTATGCATGCCTCCACATCTAGAGATTTATGCTATGCAAACCTGAGCTAGCGTGAATGGACTCAAGCCCTTTTACTTCTACACAACAGCGTTGAACCAGGACTTTTTCACTAATCAGTAGTAAGAAGAGAGAAAAAAGAAGATGTTTTATTTTGCACAGATTGAGATTTGGGAGGTGGGAGGATTGGTGCAAAATTCTTTGACAGAATATTCAACAAAAAGTCTTCAAATCTAAACATAGAAAGAAAGAAAGAAAGAAAGAAAGAAAGAAAGAAAGAAAGAAAGAAAGAAAGAAAGAAAATTTATACAAAACCTCCTGCAATCTTGCAAGGCAGATAGAAACCTTTTAAAAGCATATCTTCTGAGCTGTGAGAATGAAATTAGTGAAGATTTATATCTCCCCATTGGCGAGAGTCTGCTAAAAGCAATTCTGGAGTTCTCATGCATCTTCATTTGCTCACTGTCTCGCATGTGTTCCTGTAATTAACATCCCACAAATACTTAAAGGACAAACCCAGGCTTTCCTAACTTTCTGAGGAAAGCTGAATTTTATTATGTCCCTGATGAAAGGTGGAGGAAGTCCTCCTTATAACCACCCAAATGCCAAAGCCTGCCTTGTCTAGACTGTGCTTAGGAAATCCCTGAACTTTTCAACTCCTCCTGGAATGGTTTGTCTCATTATGCTTATTCTACCTGACATATTTTCCCCAGATCCTTTGCTGTATCTCTGAAGATATCATAACATCTTTCTGAATGGTCTCTAAGGAAAGCAGATGTGGCTTTTGCAGAACTGAATCAACAGAAAAGTCAAAAATTGATCATATGGCAGAAGGGGCTGTTATGCCTATGATGGTAATGGTCTTCATGAAGCACCAACTTTGGGCACAAGAGTGGGTCACCACCTTTCTGAAAAAATGAGAATTATAGGGTGACAAATTGGTATGTCTCCACTCCTGTGAATCAGAAAAAAAGCCCGAAGATGCAATTTAATTACGTATCACCAGGGATATAGTTGTGTTTCTGTATGGGAGGAATGTTGGCATTTACTTCTCAATAGGTATTCTGCTCCATTGCCCTGAACTTTACCTTCATTCCTTGAATTTTTAGCATTAGAGTAACTTAAAACTTCAGTTGAGCATTTAGAAATACAATTTAGAACATCCTAAGAAAAAGGGCAGGTAGTGTGACCAAGGGTATTGTACGCACATGATGATGATGATGATATTAATACAGTAATAATTTATTTGGTACCTTCCTCAAAGCTCAAGGTGGGGACAACATAGGTAAAATACATAAACAAAATATAAGACCATTAAAACATATATAGAAAAAGAAATAGACCAAAGATTAAAATATAGTTACATCATTCACACCAATAACATATAAGTTTAATGCAGTCGACTCTCTATGCCCACAGATTTTAGTATCCATGTCTTGAAAATATTCCTTTGAAAAATCCTAAAAGCAAACCTTGATTTTGCCTTTATATATAAGGGGCTCCCATTTTTCTATGCCATTTTATATACTGGAAAATGAGCATCCACTTATTTTGAGCACCACCCCTCAGAACCAGAAGGAAAGCCTTTACCTTTATCTGTGTTTTGTTGTTTCTAGGCATTGAATGTTTGCCTTTGCGTTTGTGTATGCTGGAATTTGCCTGAGTACTCTCGGGGAGATAGGGCGGAATACAAATAAAGTGTTGTTGTTGTTGTTGTTGGGTTTATTCCTGGACTGCACAAGTTTCTTGTGTCATCAAGTCTCCAATTCTCAATGAGTAGCTAGAGATAGGATTAGAGTGAGGGATTTCTCCCTCCACATTCCTATGCATGCTTGTCCCAGAAAGGACTCTTTCTCCTTTCCACTATTTCCTCCCCCTTTCATAGAATCATAGAATCGTAGAGTTGGAAGAAACCTCATGGGCCATCCAGTCCAACCCCCTGCCAAGAAGCAGGAAAATCACATTCAAAGCACCCCTGACAGATGGCCATCCAGTCTCTGTTTAAAAGCATCCAAAGAAGGAGCCTCCACCACACTCCAGGGCAGAGACTTCCACTGCTGAACAGCTCTAACAGTCAGAAAGTTCTTCCTAGTGTTCAGGGGAAAAGTCCTTTCCAGTAGTCTGAAGCCATTGTTCCGCATCCTAGTCTCTAGAGCAGCAGAAAACAAGCTTGTTCCTTCCTCCCTATGACTTCCCCTCGCATATTTATACATGGCCATCATGTCTCCTCTCAGCCTTCTCTTCTGAAGGCTAAACATGCCCTTCTCTTTAAGCCGCTCCTCATAGGGCTTGTTCTCTAGACCCTTGATCATTTTAGTCACCCTCCTCTGGACTCATTACTGCTTGTCAACATCTCCCTTGAATTGTGGTGCCCAGAATTGGACACAGTGTGATTCCAGGTGTGGTCTGACCAAGGCGGATTAGAGGGGTAGCATGACTTCCCTGGATCTAGACACTAGACTCCTATTGAAAAGTCGACTCTCTTTGAAGGTATAGCAACGTAATCTCTGTGAGGTCACTACCCTTCAAAAGGTATTTTGTTGCCCTCGGCTTGGCCATGCAGTCAGACTCCATTATCTTTTTTCCTGACTTTTATTTCTTTCCAGTGAAGATGCATTTTGCCTCTCTCTCTAGGCAAAATGTAGTTGCATTGATATTTTGACTTTTTATCCTTTTTACCTTCCTTAGAAGATGAGATTTAATAAACTAGTTAGCTCCAGGACCTTTTCTATCTAGACTGTGTTTATTTTCTTGAATAAATATTTTCGAACCTAAAGTTTTGACTTTGCAATCCTGTGCCATCCTGTTGAATGGAAGCTTATCCTGGCTCATCAAAAGTAAGTTCCTCCTGGTTTTAAAGTTTACTTCTAGTACTCTGCTATATTTATGGTGGAATCATCCCAACTGAGGGCTATTTTTGTGCCTAACAGCTCAGATTCCCCAACAATTATTATTATTTTGGTATCTATGAAGGGTCATGTAATCAAACCCAAGTAGATACCAATGGCTCCCTGTTAGGTATGAATAAGACTGTTAGGTATGAATAATTTTTGATATCTCATTCTCTGCAACACAAGAAATTTATGAATGAAAAAAATCACTTTGAGGACAGAATTCTTATTTGGGAACAATGTCCTCATTTTCCCCATTTACCCCATTTTACATCTCTGGACTACTCTTTTGGATTCCATAGAGGTTAGTGATTGAAATGAATATTGAAAGTGCAATTAATGACTTAATGAAGAACCACATTTTACAAAAGGAAACACCCCTCCCAACCTTGAGCTCTCACTGGAATTCAAGATGACTAAACTGAGACAATTATACTTTCTATGCATCAAGAGATGACGTGGCTTATTGGAAGAGACAATGATGCTCAGTAAAGTGAAAGGCAGTCGAAAAAGAGAAACGACACATTAAATATGGATGACTCAATCAAGGAAGCTTTGGCCTTGAGTTTGCAAACCTGAGCGAGGTAGCCGATAACTTAGGGCTCTTGAGGTCTCTCATCCATCAGTTCACCATAGGTTCTAGATTTCTAACCTGGAATCAAGGGATAGATTGACACCCCAAATTGCTGCAAGTTGCTTTTGGTCACTTCTGGTGTGAGAGAATCAGCTGTCTACAAAGACGTTGCCTAGGGGATGCCCGGATGTGTTCAATCCTGTGGGGAAGAAATCCCACTGGAGCATTGCAGCACACTCAAATACCTGGGAGTTACCCTGGACCGTTCTCTGACCTACAAGAAGCACTGCTTAAATATCAAGCAAAAAGTGGGTGCTAGAAACAATATCATACAAAAGCTGACTGGCACAACCTGGGGATCACTACCAGATACAGTGAAGACATCTGCCCTTGCGCTATGCTACTCTGCTGCTGAATATGCATGCACGGTGTGGAACACATCTCACCATGCTAAAACAGGGGATAGGGCTCTTAATGAGACATGCTGCATTGTCACAGGATGTCTGTGCCCTACACCACTGGAGAAATTACACTGTTTAGCTGATATTGCACCACCTGGCATCTCCTGGGAAGTAGCAGCCAATAATGAAAGGACCAAGGTCAATTACATCTCTGGTCCATCCCCTGTTCAGATATCAGCCAGCACACCAATGCCGTAAATCAAGAAAGTTTTCTAAAATCTACAGAAATACTCGCAGGAACACCTCAGCAAGTGAGAGTCCAAAAGTGGCAGGCTAAAACCCAGAAATTCAATCCATGGCTGATATTAAATGAGAGACTCCCTCTTGGGCACAACAGAAGACTGGGCAACTTGGAAGGCACTGAACAGACTGCGCTCTGGCACCACAAGATGCAGAGCCAGCCTTAAGAAATGGGGCCACAAAGTAGAGTCCATGACATGCAAGTGTGGAGAAGAGCCAACCACAGACCATCTATTACAATGCAGTTTGAGCCCTGCCGCATACACAATGGAGGACCTTCTTATAGCAACACCAGAGGCACTCCAAGTGGCCAGCTACTGGTCAAAGGACATTTTGTAGAATGCCAAGTTTCTAAACTTAGTTTTTAAAATGCATTACAGCTATACAGGCCCATAGCCAGGATTTTGTTTCGGGAGGGGGGGGGGCTGAATTTTTTTCAGGGGGAGGTTTTGGGGGGGGGGCTGAGTTTCGGGGGGGGGGGGCTGAGTCTGAGTGAAAGAGGGTCTAGCCTAGCAAACCTTTTGTATCATTACCCCAATATCCCCATGCATATGGGATATATTGAGTGATGGTGATCAGATCATGATACCCCCCCCCCCCCCGGCTACATGCCTGCAGCTATACCTTTCACTTCTGAATGTTAAATAAATAAATAAATAAATACTCCTAATTCAATCAAATGGTTGCATGAAGTACCTTCAGCTTCTCCCTCCAAAAGCTTGCAGTCTGAGACACACATGAGATCTTTTTCAAAAAGTCCAGAGCTTCGTCAATGTGGTCTCCATGCTCCATATTAAAAAAAACCCCACTGTAATGCAAGAATGGCTTTCAAGGCTTGGTGCCAAGGCATCTTGCAGGGCAGTTCAGTGTTATTTTACTTAATTATTCATGCCGCCCACCGAAGCTCAGCTAAGCCAATTCCGATCCTGACAAATTAGCTACCGGTGCCTTTCATAAGTAATTTATCACAAGAACTTGTTAATGCTGGCCCAGTTTTACACAGAGGAACACTGGCTTTGCAATAACTGGGCATAGGTGCATGGAGCTGGAGAAAGGAAGTTTTGCTACCTAATTTTTTTCAGTCTAAACTAATTCAATTTGTCATGACACCAAGACTATTGTACCTGTCTTTGCTCCTATCTATCCTATTATTCTTTCTTTTTCCCCTTTCTCTTCTCTGGCTGATCACTGCAGGTTGGAAAAGTTACCCACTGGGACTACTAAAGAGTACATATTCCAACTCTGCTGTTGCTACTCACACTACAGTCTCACCTCCACATCTGTCAGTTTGACTTTTGTAGATTTGCTAAATCATGTATTTGATTAAAATCTTTTTTAAAGGAATTTCTAGGTTCTCCAGTACTATTCCAGCAGAAGCTGACCCATCCTGCCAAAGGACTGAGCAATTCCTAACATAATACCTCTCTGTTATGGAACTGGTAGTAATGTTTGATATAATTGCATCGGAAGAGCTATGATTCTAAGAGTTATATTCTCACAAGTTTTTTTAAAAAAATTGGTTGTTTTCCCACTTTTGTGAAGGTCCTGCACTCCTAACCCCACCAAATGTGGAGGGCTGACTATATTGGAATCTGGAGCATTCCTTTTAGATGCAAGACATGAAATAAAGACACTCCAAACAAGCTTGCCTGCCACAGTGTTAGAAAAACTAACAATCTTATTGTCGAAGGCGGGTTGTTGTAGGTTTTTTTCGGGCTATATGGCCATGGTCTAGAGGCATTCTCTCCTGACCTTTCGACTGCATCTATGGCAAGCATCCTCAGAGGTAGTGAGGTCTGTTGGAACTAGGCAAAAGGGTTTATATATCTGTGGAATGACCAGGGTGAGACAAAGGACTCTTGTCTGCTGGAGCTAGGTGTGAATGTTTCAACTGATCACCTTGATTAGCATACAATGGCCTGACTGTGCTTGGGGCAAACTTTTGTTGAGAAGTAATTAGATGTCCCTGCCTGCTTCCTCTCTGTTGTTGTGCTGTTGCAATTTTAGAGTTTTTTAATACTGGTAGCCAGATTTTGTTCATTTTCATGGTTTCCTCCTTTTGGTTGAAATTGTCCACATGCTTGTGTATTTCAATGGCTTATCTGTGTAGTCTGACATGGTGGTTGTTGGTGTGGTCCAGCATTTCTGTGTTCTCAAATAATATGCTGTGTCCAGGTTGGTTCATCAGGTGCTCTGCTATGGCTGATTTCTCTGGTTGAAGTAGTCTGCAGTGCCTTTCATGTTCCTTGATTTGTGTTTGGGCACTGCGTTTGGTGGTCCCTATGTAGACAATCTTGCACACATTGTCGAAGGCTTTCATGGCTGGAATCACTGGGTTGTTGTAGGTTTTTTGAGCTATATGGCCACGTTCCAGAAGCATTCTCTCCTGATGTTTCACCTGCATCTATGGCAAGCATCCTCAGATGTTGTGAGGTGGGCTTTTGGCCATCTTAGCTTCTATCACATTCCAAGGAAACTCCAACTATCAGGAAGTTTTTCTAATGTTTAGGTGGAATCACTTTTCCTGTAGATTGAATCTGTTACTCCATCTCCTAATCTCTGGAGCACCAGAGAAAGTTTGTGCTATTTCAAGGTGCTCCTCATAGTACTTATTTTGAGCTCTAGTGTGGAAGTTGAAGACATTTATCAAATCCACAAAAATTAAATCTGCAAATGAAGAAGGTTGATTGCATTTCATTTTAAATGCCAGGGTTACATCTGATGGAATCGTGGGATTTACAGTTTAGGGAGGAAACCTTTAGCAGTCTCAATCAGACAACCCTAGTGTGTGCCGGACCACTTTAAAAGAATATGGCACCAGGGCTATGAAGTGTAAATAGGGCCCTCAACCCAGCTTGTTTGGAGTTCTGGGTACATCTACACTGCAGAAGTAATGCAGTTTGACACCAGTTTAATGGCTCTGCCTCAATTCTTCGAAATCATACAATTTGTAGTCTTTCAAGGTCTTACCGTTCTCTGCCAAAGAGTGCTGGTGCCTCACCAAACTACAGCTTCCAGTGGTGTCATTAATTCAACAGCTGAAAACTGAAGCTATTAGAATTGTAGATGTCTAGGACTGAATATGGATAGAATGGCACTTTTCCTATTCTTTTCCTATTGGGGCATTTGCCAAACAGAAATTATTAAAGTAACCCTTTGGGCACCAGACAGAAAAAGTAGCCCCCGGTGGCGCAGTGGGTTAAACCCCTGTGCCGGCAGGACTAAAGACCGACAGGTCGCAGGTTCAAATCCGGGAAGAGTGTGGATGAGCTCCCTCTAACAGCTCCAGCTCCTCATGCGGGGACATGAAAGAAGCCTCCCACAAGGATGGTAAACATCTGGGCGTCCCCTGGGCAACGTCCTTGCAGATGGCCAATTCTCTCACACCAGAACAACTTGAAGTTTCTCAAGTTGCTCCTGACACGACAAAAACAAAACAAAACAAAATAAAAAACAAACAAAAACAGATAGGAAGTTTTAGGCTCCTTCTATATTGCCATATAAGATCCCAATTATCTGTTCTGAACCGGTTTGTATGGCAGTGTTGACTCAAATAATCCAGTTCAATTCAGATAGTGTCGATTATCTGCTTTGATAATCTGGATTATATGGCAGTGTAGGAAGGGCCATAGCTGTCTGAAGTTTTAAAAGTGTACCGGGAGCATCTTATGCACTCTTCCTCTCAGAGTTGCACCCATTATCAGTTTCATTTATCAATAATTAACAAAATGTTTAAATAACCGCAAAGAGATAAACGCACCACAGGATGCAATTTCCAATTAGCCTGGGTCGTATCCCCTGCAGGGTTTTGCTGTTGCAATGCTGTGCAAATGAAAGCTCCAACTCAAATCCGGGCCTTGCTTTCTCCCCTCTCTGTCTGCTGGCAGCCTTGCATATGATCAAAGAATGGCCCCCTACAAGTGGGAAGACAACATGTGTGATTGCTTTTTAATCCCAATAATGACTCATATCTTAACAAGGTGATTGTCTGAAGCTTATGCCAGAAGCTCTCTCCCGTTGGGTGTCTACACACAAGGTGAATCTCTTTGCATCTTCAGTCATTTAAAGACAACACTGATCTACACAAAGTGGGCTCAAATCTTGCCCTCAACAATAGAAAAGCAAACTGCAGTATCCTCTCCAATCTTGTGTATTGTATGAGCCTAGACCAGTAATTCTCAATCTATGGGTCCCTAGATGTTTTGGCCTTCAATTCCCAAAAATTGTAGCCCAAAACACCTGGGGACCCATAGGTTGAGAACCACTGACCTAGATGTAATCCTCATAGTAGTAGAAGGTGTATATTGGAGAGAGAATGGAGATGTTACCTTTCATAGAAACATAGAATTAGAAGAGATCACATAAGTCATTCAGTCCAACCCCTTGCCATGTGTATCACAACTCCCTCAATCCTCAGCTATCATGTACAGTTGTCATTCTGGCTGTGGACACTAGAAGATATTGTCCTTTCTCCAGGGTTTAGCTATTAAGCGGTACATCTACACCATAAAATCAACGCTGTTTGACATCACTTTAACTGCTATGGCTCAATGTTATTGAATCCTGGGAGTTGCAGCTCTACAAGGTCTTGTGCCTTCTCAGCCAGTTTCCAAAGACTGCTGGTGCCTCACCAACAACAACTCCTAGGATTCCATAGTATTGAGATGTGGTAGTTAAAATGGTATCAGTTAAAATGGTATCAAACTACATTAATTCAACAGTGCAGAACCCATCTTACATTGCTGAAGCTATTTTGTGGGTAGGATTCAGTACCTTGTATCATGCTGTTGTGATAATATAATATTTTTGGATATTTTTAATTAACATTTCAAACAAAAACACAAATACAGAAAAGCAACACTATTTATGCGTCCTTAAACAACAATCACCTAACAAACTGCACAACAAACATATTTATTGTAATGACATGTAATTCCAAAGTAAGCTGCTCTGAGTCCTCTCGGGGAGATGGGACGGGATATAACTAAAATTTATTATTATATTATTATTATTAAACTACAAACCTATACTCATAAATTACTTTTTAAAGAGGATTTTTTTTTGCTTCTCCTTTGTTGGTTTCTCTACAATTTAACATCCTCCTCCCTTATATCCAACAAGTTGTTTACTTATAGGATGGGCTTTAGCACAACAGGTTAAACTTCCATCTGCAGAAAATCTTGTACATTGAAAGGTCGACTGTTCAAGCCCGGGTTGGGGTGAGCTCCCAACTGTCAGCCCAGTTTCCGCTCACCTAGCAATTTGAAAACAGTAATGTGAGTAGATAAATAGGTACCGCTTTGGCAGGGAGGTAATAAAAGGCGCCAATATGGACATGCTGGTGATTCAATCAGGAGAGTGTCTAAAGACAACAAAGCTCCTTGACATGGAAGATGGAGCAACATCACCACCCTGTGGCTGGAGTTGAGCACAGCCTCCAGATGCCTGAGATGGAAAAAGATGGGAAGCCTTTACCTCTGTTTATGTACTGTCTGTCATTGTTAATTGTATAACAGCATTGAGTGTTTGCTGTATATTTGTACTGTGATCCGTCCTGAGTCCCCTTGGGGAGATAGAGCGGAATATAATTATTTAATTAAATAATAATAATAATAATAATAATAATAATTATTATTATTATTACATTTGCTTTAACATGAGGAAATACATATCTCTACAGTTTATTTATTTATTATTTATTTAAATCAGTTATATTCTGCCCTTCTCATGCCGAAGGGGACTCGGGGTGGAGCACAACATATAAACGGCAATCATTCAATGCTGAAAAATACTAGACCATACATATACAAAAGCATTAAAATCACTTATCTTGACATTAAAATCCTCTAGTTAAAACTGTCTCAACAACCTTATTGAATTTGGTTGGCATACTAAGAGTTCCTATCACTGCCTCATTGCACAATTATATTTCCAAACCTGTACATAAAGACTTTCCCTTCCCTTCCAATATACATATGGACAAAAAGGTTTCCATTCTTCTAAGAATATGCCCAGTGACTTATATTTCAACAACATTGTTAACTTGTCCTTCTTTACTGCCCAATCTTATGTAGTTGGTGTTTCCATTGTATTGTTCTATTATAATTTGGACTAAAACACGGAGTAGATTCACCACTGTATTGATAAGGGAGCTACCAGCTGCTACTGCTTGGCATGTCTTCTGTTAAATAGGAGTCGCCAATGCTTGAAATCACATTAAGCAACGGAGGGAATCATTGACTGCGATTCCCAGCATTCTTCACCATTGGCTATGCCAACAAAGGCTACTGTGATTTACAACCCAGTGAATGCAGAGGGCCAAATGATTCTCTTCCCTGCAGTATCGTCCTCTTCTCCTTCCAGAAGAAGGAGCAACTGCGGCTTCCCCTTCTATGTTCTGCTTGGCTGCTAGCAGTTCTTCTGTTGCTATTTTTTGACAAACGTCACGGAGCCAACCCATTCCTCCTCCCATAAAATCCGCAGCAAGAAATAGATCGGCATGTCTAAGCCCCATATATAATTAAATCATGGGCTGGTACAGCGAGTGAAAGCTCAGAAGGCATGCATGAGCTACACACAATCTGGCTACACTTTCCAGCCCTGTCATTAAAACTCTCCACATGTTGATCGATCTTCCAAATGTGGTGGAATCCGTGAATGCTTTGCTGGGTTGAGAGCACATCTCTGTCTTTGACTCCCAATGGGCCATGTTTGCTATCATCTCGTGTTGTTGATTGTTTAGTAATCAACTATGCACATTAGACCTGATTCAGAGCAGATATGAGACAATATATATATCACTATTTTGCCTTTTGGTGGTTGGGTAAGGTTTTAAAACACACTTTCATAGAATCATAGAATCAAAGAGTTGGAAGAGACCTCAAGGGCCATCCAGTCCAACCCCCTGCCAAGAAGCAGGAATATTGCATTCAAATCACCCCTGACAAATGGCCATCCAGCCTCTGCTTAAAAGCTTCCAAAGAAGGAGCCTCCACCACACTCCGGGGCAGAGAGTTCCACTGCTGAACGGCTCTCACAGTCAGGAAGTTCTTCCTCATGTTCAGATGGAATCTCCTCTCTTGTAGTTTGAAGCCATTGTTCCGCGTCCTAGTCTCCAAGGAAGCAGAAAACAAGCTTGCTCCCTCCTCCCTGTGGCTTCCTCTCACATATTTATACATGGCTATCATATCTCCTCTCAGCCTTCTCTTCTTCAGGCTAAACATGCCCAGTTCCCTAAGCCGCTCCTCATAGGGCTTGTTCTCCAGACCCTTGATCATTTTAGTCACCCTCCTCTGGACACATTCCAGCTTGTCAATATCTCTCTTCAATTGTGGTGCCCAGAATTGGACACAATATTCCAGATGTGGTCTAACCAAAGCAGAATAGAGGGGTAGCATTACTTCCTTAGATCTAGACACTATGCTCCTATTGATGCAGGCCAAAATCCCATTGGCTTTTTTTGCCGCCACATCACATTGTTGGCTCATGTTTAACTTGTTGTCCACGAGGACTCCAAGATCTTTTTCACACGTACTGCTCTCGAGCCAGGCGTTACCCATTCTGTATCTTTGCATTTCATTTTTTCTGCCAAAGTGGAGTATCTTGCATTTGTCACTGTTGAACTTCATTTTGTTAGTTTTGGCCCATCTCTCTAATCTGTCAAGATCGTTTTGAATTCTGCTCCTGTCCTCTGGACTATTGGCTATCCCTCCCAATTTGGTGTCATCTGCAAACTTGATGATCATGCCTTCTAGTCCTTCATCTAAGTCATTAATAAAGATGTTGAACAGGACCGGGCCCAGGACGGAACCCTGCGGCACTCCGCTCGTCACTTCTTTCCAAGATGAAGAGGAAGCATTAGTGAGCACTCTCTGTGTTCGTCCACTTAACCAATTACAGATCCACTTCACTGTAGTTTTGCCTAGCCCACATTGGACTAGTTTCCTTGCCAGAAGGTCATGGGGGACCTTGTCGAAGGCCTTACTGAAATCCAGGTACGCTACATCCACGGCATTCCCCGCATCTACCCAGCTTGTAGCTCTATCGAAGAAAGAGATCAGATTAGTCTGGCATGACTTGTTTTTGATAAATCCATGTTGACTATTAGCGATGACTGCATTTGTTTCTAAGTGTTTGCAGACCGCTTCCTTAACAATCTTTTCCAGAATCTTGCCCGGTATCGACGTGAGGCTGACCGGACGGTAGTTGTTTGGGTCGTCCTTTTTTCCCTTCTTGAAGATTGGGACCACATTGGCCCTCCTCCAATCTGCTGGAACTTCTCCCGTTCTCCAAGAACTCTCAAAGATGGTTGCCAATGGTTCCGAAATGACTTCCGCTAGTTCCTTCAATACTCTTGGGTGTAGTTGATCTGGCCCTGGGGACTTGAACTCATTAAGAGCGGCCAGGTATTCCTGGACGACTTCTTTCCCAATTTGGGGTTGGATGTCCTCCAATCCCTCATCCACTCCATCTTGCTGAGGTTGAAGACTCTCTTTTTGTGAGAAGACCGAGGCAAAGAAGGCATTAAGTAGTTCTGCCTTTTCCCTATCCCCTGTCAGCATTGCCCCATCTTCTCCTCGAAGAGGTCCTATCGCCTCCTTGTTTTTCCTTTTTCTACTGACATAAGAATAGAAGCCCTTTTTATTGTTTTTAATGTCCCTGGCAAGTCTGAGCTCGTTTTTTGCTTTAGCCTTGCGGACCTTTTCCCTACAGGTGTTGGCTATTTGTTTGAATTCTTCTTTGGTGATTTCTCCCTTTTTCCACTTCTTGTGCATGTCCCTTTTGTGTCTTAGCACAGTTAGAAGTTCTTTGGACATCCATTCTGGCTTCTTTGCACTTGTCCTATTTTTTTTCTTTGTTGGCACGGTTTGCAATTGCGCCTTGAGTATTCCAGTGTATATAGATCTATACCAGAGTATATCATTTTTCAGTGATCTGCAGATCTCCAAAAGTAAAATAAGATGTTATTTGTGATTTTAAAAAATGCCTGGTAAGATGAAGCTCACATCTATTTTCATCTGAGACTCTACATGCCAAAGACTATGTCCCTTGTTATTGTTCCATTGTTGTTGTATCCCTTCCTGTCATTTCCAACTTCTAGCAACCATATGGGGTCACCCAGTGGGTGTCTGTGGTCAATTGATAAATCAAACCTGGTTTCCAGAGTCATTGTCCAATGCTCAAAACACTGCACCATGTTTTTATTTGCTGTCAGGTCACCTTTGATCCATGGTGACCTTATGATTGAGAGATGACCAAGACTCCTGGCCATTAACTCAGGTCTTGCAACCCCAAGGCTAAGGCTTCCTTGACTGAACGCTTCTTGTGTTGTCCTCCTTTTATCATAGAATCATAAACTAATAGATTCACAGAAACATAGAATCATAGAGTTGGAAGAGACCTCGTGGGCTATCCAGTCCAATCCCCTGCCAAGATGCAGGAATTGCATTCAAATCACCCCTGACAGATGGCCATCCAGCCCCTGTTTAAAAGCTTCCAAAGAAGGAGCCTCCACCACATTCCGGGGCAGAGAGTTCCACTGCTGAACGGCTCTCACAGTCAGGAAGTTCTTCCTCATGTTCAGATGGAATCTCCTTTCTTGTAGTTTGAAGCCATTGTTCCTTGTCCTAATCTCCAGGGCAGCAGTAAACAAGCTTGCTCCTTCCTCCCTGTGGCTTCCTCTCACATATTTATACATGGCCAGGCATGTAGCCAGGAGGGATTATTGCTTTTTTCAAAAGAGTCATGATATCTCATGAAGGGTTCAAAGTATGTTATCCTGAGTTTGGGACCTGCCTACCTTGAGTGTCACAGTTCAGAACTGTTCAATGGAGGAAGATATTATCCCTGAGGATAGTGGATTCTCCAGTAGTGGAGTCTTTATAGAAAGATTGGATGAGCATCCTTCAGGAGTGCTTTGATTGTGTATTCCTGCATGGTAGTAGATTGGACCATTTGGCCCTTCTATCAACTCTTAAGATTCTCTAATCCTAGAGATGCTCTATATGTGATTAAAGCCAACCTTAAAAACTGTGGCATAGACACCGAGAACTCGGAAGCCCTGTCCCTTGAGTGTTCTAACTGGAGGTCAGCTGTGATCAGCAGTGCTGAGGAATTTGAAGAGGCAGGAATGGAGGTTGAAAGGGAGAAATGTGACAAGAGGAAGGCTTGTCAAGCCAACTCTGACCGGGACTGCCTTCCATGTGATAACTGATTTCCTCACTGCGGGAGAACATGTGAATCAATAATTATTATTAATAATAATAATACCAATGGGAACTCAGAGCGGCTTACATGGGGCCAAGCCCGGACAGCATAATACAGCAATAAAAGGTAAATTGGTGTAACCAGGTGAGCGGACCCTCCGGCTTGAAGGTGGTGTTGTTGAACGCCAGATCTGTCAACGGAAAAACGACCTGGATCCAGGATTTAATCCTGGAGGAGCGGGCAGATCTGGCGTGCATCACGGAGACCTGGTTGGATGAAGCTGGGGGCGTAAATCTCTCCCAGCTTTGCCCTCCAGGTTTCTCCGTGCAACACCAACCAAGAGCCGGAGGACGGGGAGGCGGGGTCGCAGTGGTCTATAGAGATTCCATCCATCTGACCAGGAGCCCCATCCCGCAGACCACAAATTTTGAATGCGTCCACCTGAGGGTGGGTGACCGGGACAGAATAGGGATTCTGCTAGTGTACCGTCCACCTCGCTGCACTACAGTCTCCCTACCTGAGCTAGCGGGGGTGGTCTCGAGCCTGGCGGTGGAGTCCCAACAGCTCCTTGTGCTGGGGGACTTCAACATCCATGCCGAGGCAACCCTCACAGGAGCGGCTCAGGACTTCATGTCCGCCATGGCAACCATGGGGCTGTCCCAACGGATAACTGGCCCCACCCACTGTGCTGGACACACATTGGACTTGGTCTTCTGCCAGGGATGGGAGCAGGGTGGCGGTGTGGAGGAGCTGTCTATCTCTCCGTTGCCATGGACCGACCACTTCTTGATCAGATTTAGGCTCACTGCGCCCCCTAACCTCTGCAGAGGTGGAGGACCCATTAAGAAGGTCCGCCCCAGGAGGCTTATGGATCCGAATGGATTCCTGACGGCTCTTGGGGATTTTCCCGCCACCTCGGTAGGTGACCATGTCGAGGCCTTGGTCGCTCTCTGGAATGGGGAGATGACCAGGGCAATTGACAGGATCGCTCCGGAACGTCCCCTCTCGAGTAACCGAGCTAAACCAGCCCCTTGGTTCACTGAGGAGCTGGCAGCGATGAAGCGAAGGAAGAGGGTACTAGAGAGCGTGTGGCGCTCAGACCCAAGCGAGCCAAATCGAACACGGTTTGTGTCCTTTCTAAGGGCATATGCCGCGGCAATAAAAGCCGCAAAGAAAACTTTCTTTGCGGCTACTATTGCGTCTGCAAAGAACCGTCCGGTGGAGCTGTTTCGGATTGTCAGAGGTCTTTTAACTCCCCCTACCTCAGGTGGGAGCCCTGACAATTCGGTCACGCGCTGTGAAGCATTTGCTCGGTTCTTTGCAGACAAAGTCGCTTTGATCCGCTCTGAGCTGGACGCCACATTAAGTGCAGTCTCTGTGGATGTGACACAAGCACCTGCTTGTCCTATTTTGTTGGATTCTTTTCAGTTTGTGAAGCCCGAGGATGTGGACAAGATACTTGGAGGAATGAGGCCCACCACGTCCATCCTAGACCCCTGCCCATCCTGGCTTCTGAAGGAGGCCAGAGGGGGATTGGCCGAGTGGGTAACGGTGGTGGTGAATGCCTCCCTTCGGGAAGGCAAGATTCCAGCGAGCCTAAAACAGGCTATTATAAAGCCGCTGTTGAAGAAGCCATCACTGGACCCCACCAAATTCGAAAACTTTCGGCCTGTTTCCAATCTTCCCTACTTGGGCAAAGTCATGGAAAGCGTGGTGGCCTCACAACTCCAGGTATTCTTGAGAGACACGGATTATCTGGATCCGGCACAGTCTGGTTTCAGACCGGGACATGGTACCGAGACGGTCTTGGTCGCCTTAGTGGATGATCTGCGCCGGGAGCTAGACAGGGGGAGTGTGTCCCTGTTGGTGCTCCTGGACCTCTCAGCGGCCTTCGATACCGTCGACCACGGTATTCTTCTGGGGCGCCTTGCAGAGATGGGTCTCGGGGGCACTGCTTTGCAGTGGCTCCGGTCATTTCTGGAGGGCCGTACCCAGAAGGTGTTATTGGGGGACTCCTGTTCAACACCACAGCCTTTGACCTGTGGGGTTCCTCAGGGCTCCATCCTGTCCCCCATGCTGTTTAACATCTACATGAAGCCGCTGGGTGAGATCATCCGGAGTTTCGGGGTGCGGTGTCATCTGTACGCAGATGATGTCCAACTCTGTCACTCCTTCCCACCTGCTACTAAGGAGGCCGTCGAAGTCCTGAACCGGTGCCTGGCCGCTGTAATGGTCTGGATGAGGGCGAACAAACTGAAATTAAATCCAGACAAGACAGAGGTACTCCTGGTCAGTCGCAAGGCCGAACAGGGTATAGGGTTACAGCCTGTGCTGGACGGGGTCGCACTCCCCTTGAAGGCGCAGGTTCGCAGCTTGGGTGTGACCCTGGACTCGTCGCTGAGCCTGGATCCCCAGGTTTCAGCGGTGACCAGGGGAGCATTTGCACAGCTCAGGCTCGTGCGCCAGCTGCGCCCGTATCTTGGGAAGTCTGACTTGGCCACGGTGGTACACGCTTTGGTCACATCCCGCCTCGACTACTGCAACGCTCTCTACGTGGGGCTGCCCTTGAAAACGGCCCGGAAGCTCCAGCTAGTCCAGCGCGCGGCAGCCATGTTGTTAACAGGAGCAGGGCGTAGGGAGCACACAACGCCCCTGCTGTCCCAGCTCCACTGGCTGCCGATTTGCTACCGGGCCCAATTTAAGGTGCTGGTACTATCCTACAAAGCCCTAAACGGTTCCGGCCCAAAATACCTTGCAGACCGCATCTTGGCCTACAAGCCCACGAGGACCTTGAGATCATCCGGGGAGGCCCTTCTCTCGATCCCGTCTGCCTCACAGGCACGCCTGGCGGGGACGAGAGAGCGGGCCTTCTCGGTGGTGGCCCCCCGGCTGTGGAACGCCCTCCCTGCTGAAGTTAGACAGGCGCCCTCCCTTATGGCCTTTCGTAAGAGCCTGAAAACATGGCTCTTCGAGTTGGCCTTTAACTGAGTGCTATATCTTGGCAATGATGACCGGAATGGACCACGACTATGAGACTGACTATGACCCATGATATGACGAAGCGGATTTTTAGTATAAGTATATGTCAAGTAGTAGTAGCATGTTATGTATTGTTCTGATTACTGTAAATTGTCCTTTCTATGTTGTTGTTCACCGCCACGAGTCGCCCCCTGGGCTGAGAGTGGCGGTAAATAAGTGCAAGTAATAAATAAATAAATAAATAAATAAATAAAATCAAAACATATATAGCAAACAACAACAACATCATCAAAATAACATTAAAGGAAGAAGGAAAAAATAGAGCTCCACAGCCACCTACAGACCCACCACTAAGACACTGCATCGCCTAAGTAAAAAAACTACGTTTGATAAAAATGTCCAACTAGTAATATAGGGAATTTGCACACATGGAAGAAAACAACAGGTTTCTGTCCATGGTATTTAACACCCAACTGTACACAGAGAAATGTGCATCCATGTGCCTCAATCTTCTCTAAAGTGATGCTGTGGAGAAAAGTCTGGATATTTATGTAATAAATGGATGAAAGGGCAAGTCTGTCGTGGTCTTTGGACCCTACAGAAATGTATCTAAGGCATCAAAGGACTGTTTCCTTATTTGCAAAACTCTCTTCCCCCTTCGGACATACCTATGTAATGATGTCAGAAATGGAAAACGCAGGAGGTACTCAATGAGCAGGATGTGCCAAGTCTACTTTCTTCATTATTCATGAAACAAAATCAGGAGTTTAAACAGAAGCTTAAGCAGAAACAGAAAACAAAGCATTTTATTTTACACATTAACCAATGATTAATGCTACCTGGATTCCAACAGTGCTCACAGGGCACTTTGTGGGGAAGGAAGGGGATTTCCATCCTAGGGATGTGCTTTGCCTATCGATGCAAGTGCACCTGTTGCCAAGTCTTGAAATCTGAGTTGGGCCAATATGGGCAAGGTAAAACGATGCCATTGCCCCCAGAAATAAAACATCTGTCCTATCCCAATGAAATGTTCATTCCATCCCCAAATTTCTAGCATTGTGCTAACTTTTAGAAATATGATTGAGGCATCCAAAGAAAAGAAGCTGGTAAAATGACCAAGGAAATATGAGCACAGTGAAGTCAAGATGTGAATGCTTTTTAGTGTCTCGCTTTCTGCAATGCAGTCAGGAGGAAGATTTTTTAAAATGAGGAAGGGACAATACTGTATCCTTCTCCCTATCAGCACACCACTAGTTTGAGCTGGATCTACATAGCCAGACTACTAACTGGTGTGAATTACAGGGAGCGGTCAACCAACCCCCCCCCCCCCCCAATTTAAGGAGCTCCATTGGCTGCCATTTATTTTCTGGTCCGAATTCAAGGTGCAGGTTCTTATTTACAAAGCCCTGAACAGTTTGGGACCTGCCTACTTGTGTGACCGCATTTCCTTTTATGAACCTACATGATCCCTTCGATCTTTCGGAGAGGCCCCCTTAGCAAGTGTGACTTGTGGGGATGAGGGAGAGGGCCTTCTCTGTGGTGGCCCCTCAGCTCTGGAACTTGCTCTCCAGAGAAATTAGGCAAGCCCCCACCCTGGCAGTCTTTAGGACGAGCCTGAAAACTTGGCTGTTCCAGTGTGCCTTCAATGAATGAATGAAAACAATAATCCCCTGACCTGACGAATCCCTGCATAAATGCCCTCGGAAGCACTTTATCTTACCTGTTAATGCAATTAAACCCTACTTCATAGAATCAAAGAGTTGGAAGAGACCTCGTGGGCCATCCAGTCCAATCCCCTGCCAAGAAGCAGGAATATTGCATTCAAATCACCCCTGACAGATGGCCATCCAGCCTCTGTTTAAAAGCTTCCAAAGAAGGAGCCTCCACCACACTCCGGGGCAGAGAGTTCCAGTGCTGAACAGCTCTCACAGTCAGGAAGTTCTTCCTCATGTTGAGATAGAATCTCCTCTCTTGTAGTTTGAAGCCATTGTTCCACGTCCTAGTCTCCAAGGAAGCAGAAAACAAGCTTGCTCCCTCCTCCCTGTGGCTTCCTCTCACATATTTATACATGGCTATCATATCTCCTCTCAGCCTTCTCTTCTTCAGGCTAAACATGCCCAGCTCCTTAAGCCACTCCTCATAGGGCTTGTTCTTCGTCCCTCGGACCCCCTGTCCAGATACATTATACTGCTCTCTCACCCAGTGTTTTTAAACTTTTAATCCTTGCAATTGGCCCTGTCCACTATGATTAATTCTCTGTGTTCAAATATTGTGATTTTATATTGCCTGATGTCCTTATTTATAATGTTTATTTTATTTTATTTTTATATTTTATTGTTGTATTCTTACGTTGTACATTTGCATTGTTGTATTGCTGGGCTTGGCCTCATCTAAGCCTCCCCGAGTCCCCTTGGGGAGATGTTGGCGAGGTATAAATAATTTTTATTTTTATATTATTATATAATATGGGTCTATAGCAGGCATGGGCAAACTTTGGCCCTCCAGGTGTTTTGGATGTCAACTTCCACAATTCCTAACAGCCTCGGGCCTCTTCCTTTTTCCCCTCAGGGGCCTGAGGCTGTTAAGAATTGTGGGAGTTGAAGTCCAAAACACCCGGAGGGCCAAAATTTGCCCATGCCTGGTCTATAGTGACCATATAATGCTGATCCAAGTTACATGAAATGCCAGTATAGATCTAGGCTTAGGGGCAAATATGGAAATACATTTTTCAAATGCTTTCTGTTCCCACCAGAGCAAATTGGTGGTTTTTAATAAGTAAGGGAAGATGCATTTTCTTAACCATGGCTGAGTAATGCAAGATATCTCAAACTATTTGAAGGGGCCCACCCATGGGAAAGAATGACTCAGGGAAACTCCTTGGATGGGAGTTTGAAGGGAGAACAGATTAAGACCAGAAATATCCAGAAATGCAATGTTTCTGGAAAAGAATGACATCATGGCAGCAAAGTGGTCCATACCCATAAAAGATATTTCCCAACATTCCTTACCACTTGCCCCAAATTCCATCATACTTTGGCGTGACCAAGAAGACAGAATCCATTATGGGGTTATTCAAGTAGGAGGAGGCTTGATTAGTTATGGGATAAAGTAAATTTAGGCTGTCCAGCCTGACTCAGCATACAAAGACAGCTGTGCTTTCAAAAGGCATCCAAAACTGCCTATGAATGGAGAAATCATCCTTGTACAGATGAATCACTGGGGTGCATCTATACTGAAGAATTAATGTAGTTTGGATCCTCTTTAACTGCCATGGTTCAATGCTAAGGCTGTAAGGAAAAGGGTCACAGGGCTAACGCACCAAATTAGCTCAGGCTTGCAATGGACATTAAAAAAATAAAAAGGGCTTATTTACTTACCTTGGTAGAAAAAGGAAGAACAAGGAGGTGATAAGGTCTCTGTGAGGAGAAGATGGGGAAATAGTGACACTATTTCCAATTTTAATTCTACATTTGGCCTTCCCATAGTTTTAATTGTATGTTGTCTCATTGATAATGTTATATGTTTATGTTTTATTTTAATTGCTTGTATTGTTGTGATTATTGCTTGTATTGTTGTGTTCGGGCTCGGCCTCATGTAAGCCGCACCGAGTCCCTTGGGGAGATGGTAGCGGGGTACAAATAAAGTGTTGTTGTTATTATTATTATTATTATTATTATTATTATTATTATTATTATATACTGACAGGGGATAGGGAAAAGGCAGAACTACTTAATGCCTTCTGCAACAAGAGAATGAAAGATAGGCCAGCGAAGGTCGTGAGGACAAGGACACACACACACAAGACAGGACAGTGGGATGCTACCACTGTATTTTTTTTTGCTGCCACCAATTATTGATTCATATGCCACCCCTTTCAATAGAATGTTCAAGAAGATACACAAACTTTTTGGGTGAAATAAAACAAGAATATGATGTTTATTTAGTTCTTGAACAGTAAAAAATATATAGTGGTTTCAATAAACTATCAGGCTTTACTTATACAGAGAATGGTTTCATATTGTGTTGTAAACCGCAATGAGTCGCCGACTTAGGCTGAGATATTAGCGGTATACAAGTGCATAAATAAAATAAAATAATGAGTTTCTAAAAACACACACACACACACAATGAATGTTCCACACACAGGAATACAAATTGGTTGTTTTGAACCTTTTGAATCCTCTTTCCACACCAGCATTCTAACACTATAGAGGCCCACTATAGTTCTTACTCCACCCCCCTGAAAGCTTTTATTACTTTCCTCAAAGAGGTATCTTTCTAGTGTAGTGTCTAGATCTAGGGAAGTGTCCAGATCTAGGGAAGTCATAGAATCATAGAATCAAAGAGTTGGAAGAGACCTCATGGGCCATCCAGTCCAACCCCTGCCAAGAAGCAGGAATATTGCATTCAAATCACCCCTGACAGATGGCCATCCAGCCCCTGTTTAAAAGCTTCCAAAGAAGGAGCCTCCACCACACTCCGGAGCAGAGAGTTCCACTGCTGAACGGCTCTCACAGTCAGGAAGTTCTTCCTCATGTTCAGCTGGAATCTCCGCTCTTGTAGTTTGAAGCCATTGTTCCGCGTTTTAGTCTCCAAGGAAGCAGAAAACAAGCTTGCTCCCTCCTCCCTGTGGCTTCCTCTCACATATTTATACATGGCTATCATATCTCCTCTCAGCCTTCTGTTACCTCTCTATTCTGCTTGGTCAGACCACACCTGGAATCCCACTATGTCCAATTTTGGGGACCGCAATTGAAGGGAGATGTTGACAAGCTGGAATGTGTCCAGAAGAGGGTGACTACAATCATCAAGGGTCTGGAGAACAAGCCCTATGAGGAGCAGCTTAAAGATCTGGGCATGTTTAGCCTGAAGAAGAGAAGGCTGAGAGGAGACGTGATGAGGTTCATGTATAAATATGTGAGGGAAAGTCATAGGGAGGAGGGAGCAGGCTTGTTTTCTGCTGCCCTGGAGACTAGGACGCAGAGCAATGGCTTCAAACTACAGGACAGGAGATTCCACCTGAACATTAGGAAGAACTTTCTGTCTGTGGGAGTTGTTCAGCAATGGAACTCTTTTCCTAGGAGAGTGATGGAGGCTCCTTCTTTGGAGGCTTTTAAACAAAGGCTGGATTGCTATCTGTTAGGAGTGCTTTGGAATTTCCTTCTTCTTGGCAGAGGGTTGGACTGGGTAGCCCATGAGGTCTTCTCCAACTCTATGGTTCTATGGAATCATGGTAGCTGTAGTTGTACAAAGCCTTCTTTGCCAGACAGTGCTGGAGCCTCACCAAACTACTAATCCTATGGGTCCATAGCACTGAGCTATGACAGTTAACTGGAGTGAAATTGCAGTAATTCTTTAGAACGGGTCCCATCCATGATGCGATAGGTTGCAATTTGCATCATCCCACAGCCTTACTTAGGTGTCCATAAAGTACTAAAAGACCATATTTTCTGAATTCTTGGGCCAGCCTTACTTTCTTTCAGTATTACTACATTTACAAGGTATGTATTATTTCACACTGAGATCAAAACCATGATTTTATTTTTTTTGTAATCACAGAGAAGGGAAGCAAAACGCCCAGTCCTTGCAGCAGTTGTCTTCTCTCAGAGACAGCTGAAAACATGAGCTAATTCTACTTGAGTCAAGAACTTGTCCTTACAGAGGATATTAGTAACAGACCTATTTGAGCTTGGGAAAGGTTTTCTGTGTCTCACCCTCTCAAAGGCATAAATTGAGAGTTTAATGCTTTGCACCATTTAATCTGTAGACATTCAAGGGAATAAGAGTGTGATTTCTTTTTTGGTGGCGGCTGGGGGAGTTGCCTTTGAACAATCTCTCTGCAATCTGAAATGAGAATATGAGCCCACTGTGAGAACACAGTGTAACACAAGCCCATCAGCAGCATTCCCAACTGAAAGCTGGCTGGAAGGGAAAGTGCCACCTCCTCCATTAAAACCGAAGTGGAACATGAGTCAGCTGAGACAGACGTTCAGAGCATTTGACAGGGTTGCTTTATTCATGGTTTGCTTCATCTGGGAAGAGGAGGTTCAGACTGGAACAGAGTCTGCCTTCATACTACGCCCCATCATCCAACGATGTGACCTCTATGTGCTGCATGGAATTGAGGGAAATAAATATTTCAGCAGAGTCTCTTTTTTTTTTTTGGTGGAACATGAAGTGCCGTTTTATTAGCCCTCTTGACTTGTAAAGTGAGAGATGCCAAGCTCTCTTGCATTCAAGCACTCTACAAGGCATAGAAGCAGAGAACACAATGCCCCAGCTTTTGAAAAGCCATGCCTGAATTCAGCACTAAATATATTTCGAGCTGGAATAAATCTATCCCCGTTCACTGACTCGCTCCAAAATGACCCATTACTGCGGAACCTGGAAGGAGATAGACAGCAAGCTTCAGATGTTCAGTGTTTGCTGGTTGGCACTTGATGCACAAAGGGTTTTTTATTTTTATTTTTAGTCTTTGCTCCTCATAACTTGACAGTTCTATATTTAATGCACAGTATTCAGAGATTCTAGGCTGTATTTCAGAGGAAGGAACTGAATTAACCACCTCTTAGTATTCCTTGCCTAAGAAAATCCTATGACACTCATGAGGACATCATTAGTTGGCAGGCAGCTTGAAAGTATACATATTCTGGGAATTGTGTATGAGATCCAACAATCAAAAAGTGGTACAGTTAATGCTACAGATGTTCAAGATAGCATAAAGGGTAGCATCACCTTTTCTGCTCCCCTTTCAGAGCAATGTTTTAGAAGTCCATCTGGCAGGACTAGCCTAAGGCCCCTTCCACACAGCTGTATAAAATGGACCCCTAAGGACCCCAAAATGGCCCTCCCATGCCTATGGTCCAAATGCTCTTCAATTCCAGGTCTTCCATTAAAGAGTTCTCTTTTTTCCAGGGCAGGTTCTCCTTTGAGTATCATTTCTCATTTAATATCGGAGTACCTTCCATCTTAAACACACCCCTGCATTTTGGGGTCATGATTTGTACCATGCTGGCCTTGAATAACCTGGCTTTGCTCTACACTGGGAATGTCTCCGTTATATATTTTTTGCGGAAGTAGGATGAAGAGTCTTAAGGGGCTGTGACCTTTCGAGAAAGGAGTTACTTATCTCCCCTAAGTGGATGCCCCAAAAGGGAACTGTTTACAAAAGTAAAATCTTTATTGGGCTTTTAGAGAAAGGTGAAAGAGACAAGGCAGATCTTACACTGTGAGGCTGTTGTGAAGGGATTTTTTCCCCCTCCATCTGTTTTTCAATCAGGGAGGGTAGGGAGGCAACCTTAATGTTGCTGAGAGCTTTAGAGTTAGAGTACCTTTCCTGTTTCGCCAGGGCCAAGCCTGTAAAGTAAAGTGAAACAAATATTTGAAGAATCCATGATTTTTTACCCTTTGCTCTAAAACTTTCTGTGACTTGTGACCTTGGTAACTGGTTGAACACCGTCTTTTATGCCAAACTGTTTTGTTGCATTCTTCCCTTTACATCTGGATGTACAAAATTACAAAATATAGGAAATGCGTATTTCTGAAATACCATTTCTTTCTCTTTTTTTCCATGGGAACACATGCATGTGTGCCCTTTCACAAGCACAAACATTTGTGTACACTTTTCTAACCATTTTTCCTCAATATACTGTTTTTTGCAAGTGATTTCTTCCGATACATACCTTGCTGGGTACCATTGCCCCATATATCTGCATTGACATACTTTTTTTACACCAGGGAACAGTGTCACACAATTCTGTGAAATGCAAAAGCCAAAAGATAGTTGGCATATTCATTCAGAAAGCCTGAATTAGGTCAATTCATATTTAAATAAGAGCTAGGTTCATTTCTCCCTCATCCCTGGCATCTAAGGAAACCTAGATCTGACTCAATATGCCTCTCAATTCCTATCCAGTTCCTTCGTTGGCTGAGTGGAGATTTGAACACTGGTCTCCAGCACTCAAATCACTAAACCACACAACTCTGGAGATCAGGGTTCGAATCCCCTTTCAGCTGTGGAAATCCACCAGTTGACCTTGGGAAAGCCACTCTCTCTCAGCCTCAAAGGAAGCCAGAAGCAAGCCCCCCATGAACACATCTTGCCAAATAAAAAACAAAATCAGACCTCACGACCTCTGAGGGTGCCTGCCATAGATGTAGGTGAAAAGTCAGGAGAGAATGCTTTTGGACCATGACCATAAAGCCCAGAAAACTCACAACAACCCAAAAAACAAAATCCATGATAGGGTCACCTTAGGATTGCCATAAGCATGATTAACAACCATTAACAAACATTTGTTGCTGTTATGTGCCTTCGAGTTGACATTGACTTAGAACAACCCTATCATAAGGTTTTCTTTACAAGATTTAGTTAAAGTGGGGTCAGTACAACCCCCCCCCCACACACACACACCAAATTTTTAACTCATTTTTACCTTCACAAATCAGTATCCCAATGGTTTGTATCTCCAAATCTGTCCATAACGTCTTTTTCTCTCCCTCAGATAACAAAAGGTTTCCATTTGTTAAAGAATATGTCCAATTACAGTATGCAACACGATTTTTGTTCCTGGGTCATGAATGTCATTTCCTAATTGGTTTTATCATAAAACGTATAAAAAGTTTTTTAAACTGCAAAACCTTTGTTTTTGTGGGACATCCTGCAGCACTTTTTGCTATATTTTTTCAATGAATATCTCATAGAATCTCAACCAATTCAACATAGTTTGTGGCAGCCACAAAAATGAACTTTCTGGAGTATAACAACAACTAGTAAGTCTTGCACAATTAAACAGGAAATAACACTTTCAAACCAGAACCAGTTTTGTTTTCAAACTTTCTTAGTGTTATTTATCCTTCAACAACACTGGCTAAATTGTCCATTTCAATTAGTTTCCACATCTTCACTGTCCAATCATAGAATTATAGAATCAAAGAGTTGGAAGAGACCTCGTGGGTCATCCAGTCCAACCCCCTGCCAAGAAGCAGGAATATTGCATTCAAATCACCCCTGACAGATGGCCATCCAGTCTCTGTTTAAAAGCTTCCAAAGAAGGAGCCTCCACCACACTCCGGGGCAGAGAGTTCCACTGCTGAACGGCTCTCACAGTCAGGAAGTTCTTCCTAATGTTCAGATGGAATCTCCTCTCTTGTAGTTAAAGTTGGTGTATCTACCTTTTTTCACTGTTGACCATACAAACATTCTTCCTCGTATTAACACAGTGGTTCCCAACCTTTTTTTGACCAGGGGCTCCTTGACTATGGAGCACTTGATCATGGACCATGTTTACCAGGGACCATTCTCCAACATTATTACCAAAAGGGTTACAAGTGAGTTATTGGTCAACTTTAGATTCAGTTTGGTTATTTGGGGTGCTAATTCAGAAAATTGCATTGGATAGATCATATCAGCTCTAGTGTCTGATACACAACATATGCCATCCAGTAGCCACCATCTGTTCACCCAGAGAAAACCATTTCTAATAATATAGAGCTGATGTTGTAGTAGTAATCTTTCAGGGGTAGTAAGTCTCTCCCCTCCCAACATCCCCATTGCATTGGCACTGTAAGAGAGTTTTGCGAGACTGGTCACTCTTGTTGCCACGTGTCTTTGAGACAACGGAGCAGTAATGGTGAAGCTGAGGACCATATTTTTGTCCTTGTGGACCACTGGTGGTCCACGGACCACAGGTTGGGAACCACCATGTTAAGATATGCACCAATATTCTCTCATGCTCCTTTCTTATTTGATCATCCAACAGTCCTAGTAGTAGAAGTTCTGTCTTGAAGTCGATTCTTATCTTAAGAATTTCTTGGATTATCACCTGAATTTGTCTCCAGACCTGTAAAAAGGTCTACCACTTATGGAAGTAGGACCTTTCATGAACTTCAAATAATGTTCAGAGGATATGGCTTGCCAAAGATCACCCAGTAGATTTCCAGGGTTGAGCCTGGTCATGAGAACCACGGTTTCCCAGAGTTCTAGTCCAACATTGAAACCACTTTCCTTCTTTAATCTGCCTAGAACTTTTGATGGCTGTCACAAAATGTTTGGGGATGAGAGCAAATTGTGGATTTAGAGTTCCTAGAATAGGCCTTATTAGTTCTCAGGTCAATGGGAAAGAGTCGCAGGGCAAGACCACTGACTTAAAAAATGTGTGCATCTTCTTTCACTGACTTGGATTTTTGGGGAAAAATTGAATGAAATACTCTGAGTGTCTGTTTAAGGTACTTTTTCTAATAACATGACCATGACCACCTCGTGGCTATCACTAGAGGTCATCCCTTCAACTTTTGAACCCAAAAGTTTAGGACCTGAACTGATGTTAACCTAGAAACCCTATCTATTTTACCTGACCCCAGAATTCCTCTCATTCAATGCAAGCTATTTTTAACTGGCCCCATTTCAGTTCTAAACTGATAAGTCCTGACAGAGACAGAGTTTGCTTGTAGAAAAGGTGATACTGAATATCTTTGTATTGTCGAAGGCTTTCATGGCCGGAATCACTGGGTTGTTGTAGGTTTTTCCGGGCTATATGGCCATGTTCTGGAGGCATTTTCTCCTGACGTTTCATCTGCATCTATGGCAAGCATCCTCACTACCATCTTTGTTCCTTTCAAGTCCTGTGGCTCTAATCTCGCATGTGACCTGAGCAGATGAATAAGATACATTTCCACACTTTCCAACATTTCATTATGGAAACGAGTACATGTATGGCCAACCATCAGTGAGGTCAAGAATCAAAAAATGTAATAAGATGGAAAAATGCACACACCAGGAGGGGTTGCACCAGTTTGCTTTTGCCTGAGCCTACTGGGAAGAGCAAAATTTTGCCTTCTTTTCTTTTCTTTCTCTGCTGAGTTGATTGAGTACAAACTACTAATGTGGACAAGTCTGTGGACAAGTCTACATAGGGACCACCAAATGCAGCGCCCAAACAAGAATCAAGGAACATGAAAGGCACTGCAGACTATTTCAGCCAGAGAAATCAGCCATAGCAGAGCACCTGATGAACCAATCTGGACACAGCATTTTATTTGAGAACACAAAAATGCTCGACCACTCTCACAACCACCATGTCAGACTACACAGAGAAGCCATTGAAATACACGAACATGTGGACAATTTCAACAAAAAGGAGGAAACCATGAAAATGAACAAGATCTGGCTACCAGTATTAAAAAATTCTAAAATTGCAACAGCAAAAACAGCAGAGAGGAAACAGGCAGGGACATCTAATTACCTTTCAAGAAGAGTTTGCTCCAGGCACAGTCAGCCCATTATATGCTAATCAAGGTGGTCAGTTGAAATATTCACACCTAGCCCAACTGACAAAAGTCCTTTGTCTCACCCTGGTCATTCCACAGATATATAAAACCCTTTTCCCAGTTACCAAACAGACCTCACCTCTGAGGATGCTTGCCATAGATGCAGGCGAAACGTCAGAAGAAATGCCTCTAGAACATGGCCATATAGCCCGAAAAAACCCACAAGAACTTAGTAAACTACTAATGCATTTCGAATTCAGTTTGCAGTAACTAAACTAAGCCGAAAATAAGGCTGGGAAAATAAAGCTGGAGCCCCTGGCAGGAACAGCGGGTTAATCCACTGAGCTGCTGAACTTACTGACCGACAGATTGGCAGTCTGAATGTGGGGAGCAGGGTGAGCTCCCATTGTTAACCCCAGCTTCTGCCAACCTAGCAATATGACAACATGCAAATGTGAGTAGATCAATAGGTACCACTCTGGCGGGAAGGTAATGGCGCTCCATGCAATCATACTGTCCATATGACCTTGAGGGTGTCTATGGACAATGCTGACTCTTTGGCTTAGAAATGGAGAGGGATACCACCCCCCAGAGTTTGACACGATGAGACTTAATGTCAAGGAAAAAAAGTTACCTTTACCTTAATGCTGGGAAATGGGAAGAATAAATACTGGGACATTTTAAATAGAGGGATGGTAGAGGATTAATTGGAACTATCTTTGCCAAGTTGGATTCGTTGGAGGTTATGCCTTTCTACGCGGGGCCTATACCTATATAGAAACTTCCAATATTTAATTGAAGCCACTCCATTGCTGCTGTTTTGAGCTTGGCCAACATCTACAGATATCCATTTATGTGAGAGCATTATATCCATTTGTGTGAGCAGCATGTCAAGTGATCTGATATATTCATTATTTAATATCATTTGCAAACGTTTCTTTGGGGGAAAGTCCTTGGTAGGCACATCACTTGAGGTATCAGTATTACATCTGAATATACAATGTGCACTGCTACAGCTGCAGTTAATTTATTTGACGCGGTTGATAAATGTAACCAATTCAGCTATTTTGCATGACATGAATTTCAAATTGTTCAAATGTTATTAATAATGTCCCTCAATAGCTGGGAATACCTTTTTCCCAGTTGTAGAATTAAGGGCATCACTAGAGAAAATAATGGCATTGAATAATTTAGTACAATCAATAGATCAGACAATGAAATTCACTGAATGACCTCAGGACAGTTATTCTCTGTCTTAGGATGTATCTTCACTGTAGAATTAATGCAGTTTAACACCACTTTAACTACCATGGCTTAAATCCATGGAATCCTGGGATTTTTAGCTAGCCTTCTCTTTGGCAAAGCAGGCCAAAGACCTTGTAAAAATACATCTCTCGTAATTCTTACTTACTTACTTAGGCTATTCCTTGTTGGACGAGGAGGATTGTCTTCCAAGATCGGTGTACTGTTGGTGGGTCCATAGGTGACTGTGGAGCCCTATTCTTGATCTGTATGTTCTCCTGCAGTGAGGGCATTGGTTTCCAAGTGAAAGGTGGTCCTGGTCAGGGTTGGCTTGACGCACCTTCCTCTTGGCACATTTCTCTTTTTCACCATTCATTTGTGCCTCTTCAAATTCTACAGCAATGCTGGTCACAGCTGACCTCCAGCTGGAGCACTCAAGGGCCAGGGCTTCCCAGTTCTCAGTGTCTATGCCAGAGTTTTTAAGGTTGGCTTTCAGCCTATCTTTAAATCTCTTTTCCTGCCCACCAACATTCCATTTTTGTTCTTGAGTTTGGAGTAGAGCAACTGCTTTGGGAGACAGTGGTTGGGCATCCGGACAACGTGGCCAGTCAAGCGGAGTTGATGACAGAGGACCATTGCTTCAGTGCTTCTTCCAGCACACTGATGTTTGTCTGCTTGTCTTCCCAAGAGATTTGCAGGATGTTTTGGAGGCAACCCTGATGGAATCGTTCCAGGAGGTGCATGTGACGCCTGTAGATAGGCCACGTCTCACAGGCATATAGCAGGGTCGGGAGGACAATAGCTTTATAAACAAGCACCTTGGTATTTCTACGGATGTCCTGGTCCTCAAGCACTCTCTGTTTCATTCGGGAAAATGCTGCACTCGCAGAGCTCAGGCGGTATTGTATTTCAGTGTCGATGTTGACTTTTGTGGAGAGGTGGCTGCCAAGGTAGCGGAAATGGTCCACATTTTCTAATATTACACCATTAAGCTGTAACATTAATCTCATTAACACCATTAAACCCATGATTCTATTGAGGTATGGATCTCAAACTGCATTAATTCTACAACGTAGATCGGGCATGGGCAAACTTCAACCTTCCAGGTGTTTTGGACTTCAACTCCCACAATTCCTAACAGCCTAGTGGCTGTTAGGAATTGTGAGAGTTGAAGTCCAAAACACCTGGAGGGCCAAAGTTTGCCCATGCCTGGTGTAGATGCACCCTTAAACTGACCTATCTAACACAGTTTCTGTGAATAAGAGAAAAGCTATGTTCACTACTGAACTAATTAAAAGGTGACAATTAATAAAAACATTAATAGTTTTCTCAGCTTTCATACATGGAACAAGAGGGGGATTCCATCTTGCTCACAGGCAGAAGAAAGTCTCGGGCTGGCCTCTTTCACAATGCTGTATTAGTCATTACAGTTTGGGAAAGTTATATCTTCCGATCTAGAGCAGAACTGAGAGTGTTGCTGTTATACAAAGCAACTTGCCGCTAATGTCATCTTATTATTAATCAATAAGTTGTTTTTAGTTACATTTAATGTATGATTTTTTTGGGAGGGAGGATATGATTAAAAGTGAAAAAAGGGCAAAAATCCCCTACAAATGATTTTCTTAAGCTTATCTTTGTGTGGCCAAGTAAAGATTAAATCATTCGATTAACACTATTTCATTAAACAGTTTTTTATAACATAGAATAATTGGCAGTATCACTTAATTCCAAGGTAACATCTTATATGGCATAGATGCAGGTTTTTTTTTTTGTGTGTGTGTCAGGAGCGATTTGAGAAACTCCAAGTCGCTTCTGGTGTGAGAAAATTGGCCATCTGCAAGGATGTTGCCCAGGGGACGCCTGGATGATTTGATGTTTTATCATCCTTGGGAGGCTCCAGCTCCTCCCGCATGAGGAGCTGGAGCTGATAGAGGGAGCTCATCCGCCTCTCCCCGGATTCAAACCTGCGACCTGTCGGTCTTCAGTCCTGCCAGCACAGGGGTTTAACCCATTGCACCACCGGGGGCTCCTGGTGATGCAGGTGAAATGTCAGGAGAGAATGCTTCTGGAACATGACCATACAGCCCGAAAAACTTACAACAACCCAGTGATTCCAGCCATGAAAGCCTTCAACAATATGTCTTGTATCTTAGCCAAAATCTCATTGGTGACTTTGGAAGTGGACTTATATCTGCAGGAATTATAACTGGCCAGTTCTGTTATGTCTACACATACTGTAAGGAACTGTTGTTATACTACAACACAGGGGAGGAAATGAAGTGACTGATGCACAACAGAACTAATGAACAATGGGACCAGTCCACACTGGGACTGATACATATCAGTCTCATTGGGTATTGGCCATGTTGTGCATTAAGCCATGGCAGTTAAAGTGGGGTCAAACTGCATTAATTCTACAGTGCAGGCTTTCTTCATGCCTCTGTTATATAGCTAAGAATATGCAAAGTTTTGTAATGCAGACATTGATAGACAATTCTGGGGATGGTAGCTACTCTCAACATGTTACTTCCAAGATCTGAGTTAGGCAGGAGGTGGAGAACCAGCTAAACAGATTCATTGGAGTGAATTTGAGATAGATAGATAGATAGATAGATAGATAGATAGATAGATAGATAGATAGATAGATGATAGATAGATAGATAGATAGATAGATAGATAGATAGATAGATAGATAGATAGATAGATCAGTGGTTCTCAATCTGGGGTCCCCAGATGTTTTTGGCCTACAACTCCCAGAAATCCCAGCCAATTTACCAGCTGTTAGGATTTCTGGGAGTTGAAGGCCAAAAACATCTGGGGACCCCAGGTTGAGAACCACTGAGATAGATAGATGGGTGTGTGTGTGGGAGAGAGAGAAAGAGAGACTGTGTGTGTGGGAATATGCATATGTGAAAGAGATCAGAGTTTCTATCTTGTTGAATCTGAGAGCTAACCATTAGTTCCAGAGAACCAATCAAGACCTCCCATTTGCCCATGTAAATGGGATAGTTGGGCCCATTTCTTGAACATGTCTCCTTTAAGAAGGAGATGGCAACTTTTGTGTAAAACACCCCCTTTTCTAGCATTTCAAAAAGACAGATTAAAGTACTAATCACATTTATAATTGTTATCCAATAGAGATTATCAACCTTGATGTTTCCTCTCTAACAAAACAGCAGGTATCAAATTCTTTTAATAAATATGACTGAAGTAATAACAGGTTTGGATGCAAATAAGCCCTTTGATATTGGCTAAATCAGTAGGGTTGTGCAATTTGGCTGGACCACAATCCATTTTCTGAATCAGCAGCCACTGTTCTGTTGTAGCCAGGAAAGAAAAAAGGCAGCGGAGGCATTGAAACTGTCTGGACCAGCTAAAGATAGTGAATCAGTGCACAACCCTAGTAGGAGCCAAAACCAAGGACCTTATCAGATGCAGTCTTCTCTGTGTCTTCTCCCTGGCGCTGAAATGGAGTCCCATGGAGCCCATCACATGACACAGGGCAACTTTCAGTGGGACTCCTTGGGGCTCCATTGTGACAGAGTGGTGAAACAGAACCCCAAGTGGCTTTGGGTGTTACTTGATACCTAATTGGAGAACAGAAAAAGAAGCAGAGAAAAGGCAGAAATCACTTGGGATGGCAGGCCATCCCAAAAGTTAGGGAAATACTGTGGGGAACAAAGGAGGATCATTCCCTCAGCTTTCCTCCTTTTCCCCCCATCCCATTTAATGAAGTCCCGGTTTTGTGCCCATTAGCTTACCATGGTTTGTTTCCTTCCTGGAAACTTTCTGTGGATCAGAATTGATAGCTTGCAGATTGGTATCAGTTCATGAATGGCTAAATTTGAGCCGTACTGAGCATGTCAAGCCAACTCTTATAGGACTGCCTTCCACCTGGAAATCAATGTCCTCACTGCGAAAGAACATGCTGATCCACAGTAGGTTTCTGCAATCACTTATGGATCCGCCGCCAAGACTCTACACTTGGAAGGGAGTCATACTCAGCCACAAGTGACAGCCTATGATGACATTGCCATATAATCCAGAGGGCGTTGAACTGTTTGTAGATTCACATTCCAGCCTAACACTACTAAATGTCATATGTGACAAACTTCCTAGATAGTTCTTTAGGTCTGCTGCCAAAGTTCTTCAGGAAGGAAATTCAGCACAAGTCTTGCTGGTCTTTGTTGTTGTTATTTGCTGACAAGTTGGCTTTGACTTATGAATGAATGAAAGACCTTTAAGAGCTCCTGCTATTAATAGCACTTTTCAGGTCTTGCAAACATAGAACTGAAACTTCCTTGATTGTATTAATCCATCTGTAGCATGTTCCTCTTTTCCAGTGATATCATCTTTTCCAATACTGATTTGGATACATCTCTGATACATCTTGACCCTTGAGAGTTTTGTCCAGTTTCCTCATAACTGCCCTTCCAAGTTCTAGCCTTCTTCTCATTTCCTGACTCTATGTGTTATAGAATCAGACATTTTTGCTAGATGCCAAACAGACACGTTTTAGTTCAAGCACTGCAAAAGTAAGATTGTATGTGAACCCATTGTGCATGTAGGCAAGATCTTTGTGGTCTTGCCTTCAGTATTTAATGATACCTCTTTGCATCTGAGGACCTTATCTAGCTGAAGATAATGAATCAGTACACAACCCTAGTAAGAGCCATCACCAAGGACCTTATTAGATGCAGTCTTCTCTGTGTCTTTTCCCTGGTGCTGAAATGGAGTCCCATGGAGCCCATCACATGACACAGGGCAACTTGCAGTGGGACTCTGTGAGGCTCCGTTGTGGCAGAGTACTCAGCTTCCTTTTTCAATAAATATATATTGGCTACTAAATCTGTAGCTATAAATTACTCAGACTGGCCCTAGAAATGGCCAGATACAACCTGCCAAGCCTGAGTGACACTGTGTTGCCATTCATATGGCTCAATTACGATGAGACCATATTGGCCTCATTCTTTGTGCCACTGTTCCACTCTCTGTTGGGCGTAGAGGTCTGCATGAACTCCTGGCTGTTGTGGATGCTCCATTCTGACACAACTGGTATGACCATGCTGGGAAAGAATGATGGCAGTGTCCCCCATCTGGACACTGGATCAGCCTGAATCAGAATCAGTCCCATCGACTGCTGCAAAGCTATGGGAATTGCCAGCAAACTCTAGAGGATACCCCAAAAGCAGAGTTCAACACTAAAAAAATGTGGAAATAAGTATTGGAAGTAAGAAAACATTGTGGGAACACCCAAAAATGAATTTGGAATAGGTCTGGCTTTCTTCTGATATTTTGACTATGGGCCTATCAAAAAAGCATAATATTCTTATAGTAGAGAATATTGTATTTAAAAACTTTAAAATCGTAACAGTAAATAAAGAACAACACTCAAAAACAGGGGAATTCCAAACAAGACACAATCAGGGCCAATTAATCACCTCCCAACAAAGGATTCCATCAGGCAGTAAGAGGCCAGACCTTGAAGACTGGTAGGTCATTAAATGCTAATCAAGGTGGCCAATTGCTACATTCACACCTACCTCAAACAGACAAGAGTTCTTTCGCCCACCCAGAACATTCCACAGATATATAAACCCCACTTGCCTAGTTTCCAACAGACCTCACAACCTGTGAGGATGCCTGCCATAGATGCAGGTGAAACGTCAGGAGAGAATGCTTCTGGAACATGGCCATATAGCCCGGAAAACACACAACAACCCAGTGATTCCAGCCATGAAAGCCTTCGACGATACAATATTAAGTACTTTAGCAAACTTCAAATCCTAGATTCCAAAGGATTGAGTCATGTCTGTTAACCTGGCATCAATGTGCTATTGAATGGAAGCAGCTCTGAAGCCTATGAATCATACATACCATAAATGACAGCTGAAAAGAATAGACATTTTTTCTGATTGTGCCCCATAATATCACTCATCTTTTTATATTAATCCAAGTGGATCCACACTATCTATTTATAGCAATTTGATACCACGTTTTCCTTAGAGATCTAAGGCCACCTGGGGCGCAACAGGAAGGAGTTAAAGTGATATTTAAATGCATCTAGGTCCCCTTTATAGACACATCTTTTCTTTGAGAATCAACTCATTTTGAAGAACAACACGGTAAGCAGTTAGGAATGATATGGTCTTTTCCACAATGAGAAAAGTGTTGTCTATTGAATTCTGCGGGTGCAAATGGAATTTTGTTCCAGTTAATTTCTGGGGAATTTATCATGCAAGACTAGCTACCTTTCTCCTCATATCTGGAATAGAAGGAAAGGGAGGAAATTCTGAATAAGGGAAAAAGTGAACCTGACATATTTCCCCACTTCTCATTATGCTTCAAGCTTGTTGCACGCAGCCAGTTTTCCAAGCAGTTGCTCATGCCTGCCCAATGCAGTGAGTTATCTCTTGGTCAATGGTCATTGGTATTCACAAAGAGATTGCCCCTTTCCCTGTTTACATAGTCCAGGCTCAGTTTTAAAATATGAAGCCACCTGCTCAAGGTCTTTCCATGGACATCTTATCAAGTTATTAACAATGCAGAACACTTTCATAGTTTTGGCTTTGTCACTTTAATAAGAGTTGTTTCAACCGATCAAGACCAATGGCATCTATTGTGCTTTTTCAGTTGGATGGCTGTTTTGTGTTCACATCACCCATTTTCTGCACAAGTCAGGCATATTAATCATGTAGGTATTGGCCGGCTTCAGAGGGGACTCATTTTTTTTTTTTTTTTTAAAAGAGAGATACTTAATATTGAGAAAAAGTGCTTCTGCGACAGATAATGAGGACTGCAGGCAAGGTGGATTGGTGACAAAGTGATTAATATGGGGTTTCAATAAAATATTCATGAAAGGAAATGGGAGTTGTGGCCAAGCTCTCTCTGTGTGTGTGTACATGCACACATATATGCAATCTTGTATTAGAGGAAGTTCTCATTTAGACAAATATTGGATATTGAATCAGGGGTTTGTATTTTGTTTTTTGGAGGAATATCCAAATTATGTACAGTTGGTCCAATGGTTCAATGCTATTGACCATTTTCACTACCTTGGCAGCCACCTTTCCACAAAAGTCAACAATGACACTGAAATATAACACTGTCTGACTTCTGTGAATGCAGCATTTTTTCTGAATGAAGCAGAGAGTGTTTGAGGATTGGGATATCCATAAGGAGACCAAGGTGCTTGTTTATAAAGCTATTGTCCTCCCAAATCTGTGATATACCTGCAAAACGTGGACTGTCTACAGATGTCACACTCAACTGCTGGAATGATTCCATCAGCGTTGCCTCTGAAACATCCTGCAAATCTCTTGGGAAGACAGGTGGACAAATGTCAGCATGCTGGAAGAAGCAAAAATCACTAGCACTAAACCATCAATTCCACTGGACTGGCCACGTTGTCCGAATGCCCGATCACTGTCTCCCAAAGCAGTTACTATACTGTCAACTCAGGAATAGGAAACATAATGCTGGTGGACAGGAAAAGAGATTTAAAGATGAGCTTAAAGCCAACCTTGAAAACTATGTCATAGACACTGAGAACTGGGAAGCCCTGGCCTTTGAGTGCTCTAACTGGAGGTCAGCTGTGACCAGCAGTGCTGCAGAATTCAAAGAGACACAAATGGAGGGCAAAAGAGAGAAACATGCCAAGAGGAAGCCATGTTAAGCCAACCCTGACAGGGACCACCTTCCACTTAGAAATCTATGTCCTCACATGCGGATCAAGAATAGGGCTCCACAGCCACCTACAGCATTGAGTTATGGCAGTTAAAGTGGTGACAAAGAGCATTGACTCAACAGTGCAGATATATCCTAAATTTGACCTCCCTTTCAATGGTTATTGCAAGGCTAAAAGACTCAAGATAACCACCCTGAGAACAGTACTTACTTACTTACTTACTTAGGCGATCCCTCGTTGGACGAGTAAGATGGTCTTCCATCATGGGTTTCCTTGTGGGTCCGCATGTGGCTGTGGAGCCCTATTCTTGCTCTGCATCTTCTTCCGCAGTGAGGGCATTGGTTTCCAGGTGGAAGGTGGTCCCGGTCGGGGTTGGCTTGACGCGCCTTCCTCCTGGCACGTTTCACTCTTTCACCCTCCACTCGTGCCTCCTCAAATTCTGCAACACTGCTGGTCACAGCTGACCTCCATCTGGAGCGCTCAAGGGCCAGGCCTTCCCAGTTCTCAGTGTCTATGCCAGAGTTTTTAAGGTTGGCTTTGAGCCCATCTTTAAATCTCTTTTCCTGTCCACCAACGTTCCGTTTTCCGTTCTTAAGTTCGGAGTAGAGCAACTGCTTTGGGAGACGGTGGCCAGGCATCTGGACAACGTGGCCGGTCCAGCGGAGTTGATGTTGGAGGACCATCGCTTCAATGCTGGTGGTCTTTGCTTCTTCCAGCACACTGACGTTTGTCCGCTTGTCTTCCCAGGAGATTTGCAGGATTTTCCGGAGGCAGCGCTGATGGAAACGTTCCAGGAGCTGCATGTGACGTCTGTAGACAGTCCACGTCTCACAGGCATATAGCAGGGTTGGGAGGACAATAGCTTTATAGACAAGCACCTTGGTATCCCTACGGATGTCCCGGTCCTCAAACACTCTCTGCTTCATTCTGGAAAATGCTGCACTTGCAGAGCTCAGGCGGTGTTGTATTTCAGCGTCGATGTTGACTTTGGTGGAGAGGTGGCTGCCAAGGTAGCGGAAATGATCAACATTTTCTAATGTTATGCCATTAAGCTGTATCACTGGCATTGGGGAGGGGTTGGCTGGTGCCTGCTGGAAAAGCACCTTGGTTTTTTCAATGTTCAATGACAGGCCGAGCTTCTCGTATGCTTCTGCGAAGGTGTTTAGAGTGGCTTGTAGATCTTCTTCTGAATGCGCACAGACGACATTGTCATCAGCATACTGGAGTTCTATAACAGATGTTGTTGTAACCTTGGTTTTGGCTTTCAGTCTGCTGAGGTTGAATAGCTTGCCATCTGTCCGATAGATTATTTCCACCCCGGTGGGAAGCTTCCCATCAACAAGGTGAAGTATCATAGCGATGAAGATGGAGAATAGAGTTGGGGCAATAACACATCCCTGTTTGACACCGGATTCCACTTTAAATGGGTCACTTTGGGAGCCACTGCTGTCCAAGACTGTTGCCATCATGTCATCATGGAGGAGCCGCAGGATGTTCACAAATTTGCTTGGGCACCCGATTTTGTGGAGGATGTTCCATAGAGCACTGCGATTCACTGTGTCGAATGCCTTTGCAAGGTCGATGAATGCCATGTACAGAGGTTGGTTTTGTTCCCTGCATTTTTCTTGGAGCTGTCTTGCAGTGAAGATCATGTCCACGGTTCCTCTGGAGGGGTGGAAGCCGTTCTGGGATTCTGGGAGAGTGTCTTCTGAGAGGGGCAGAAGGCGGTTTGCAAGGATTCTTGCGAGGATTTTCCCAGCAGAGGTTAGAAGGGAGATACCTCGATAGTTTCCGCAGTCTGTTCTTTCCCTGTTTTTAAAGAGGGTGATGATGGTGGCATCCTTGAAGTCTGCTGGGATTTTCTCGGTCACCCACACTTTTTCTATGAGCTGGTGGAGTTGGTGTGTCAGCTCTTTAAAGATTTCAGCAGGGATCACATCTGGTCCACTGGCTTTATAATTCTTCTGTTGGCTGATGGCATTGCTGACTTCTTCCAAACTGGAAGCTCATCCCTAGTTTGTTGTTGTGGGATTTGTGAGAGGACCTCTTCGGCCACATTGGAGCTGCGGTTCAGGAGGCTTTGGTAGTGTTCTTTCCAACGTAGTGCAATTGAGTTTTGGTCCTTCAGGAGTTTGGTTCCATCTGATGAGCGTAGAGGCTGTATGCCATGGTTTCTTGGTCCGTAGATGACCTTTGTGGCTTTGAAAAATCCCTGAGCATTATGGGTATCTGCCAGGTGTTGGATTTCTTCGGCCTTCTTTGTCCACCAGATGTTCTTGCGCTCTCTTGTCCTTCTTTGGACCTCAGCTTTTGCACTGGCATAGATCTTTTTCTTAGCAGCACAGTTGATGTCTCTCTGCCATGCTTGGAAGGCTTTCCTTTTCTTGTCAATTAGCTGTTGGATCTGAGAACAGTAGGAAAAAGGAAGCATATAAATTAGGCATGTGTGTAAAAATCCTTCTTATTATTTCTACCGTTTCTTTTGTGTCTTCCGTTTATTCACAAACATGAAATGGGAAGCCCCCTCCCCACACAAAAATCTGCTCAAAATGTAAGGCTGTTTTCATGTGCATCCAAACTAGCCTCCTTGCCTTGGAAAGAGTGCATGTGATGCAGGCAGTCCTGGAGCTCGGCTGCAGGTGCACTCTTGGAGAGTGTGGCGGGTCATGTGTGGCGGGGTTTTCAAGCAGGCATTAGCAGGTGTGTGCGCTTTCCAGGCCTGCCTGCATGCCCTGCCACACCTGCACTCTCTTTCCAAGGCACATGCATCTGTCAGTGTCTACAGCCAAGTGCCTCTTTCTCTAGAGTAGAAACAGCAGGTGCCAGGAAGAAGAGTGGGTGTGATGAATTGCCATGTGTGTGTTTCCAATGTTATAGCATGCAACGTATTCCTAGGCAGCCTAGTTCCCATTGAGAATCTGAAATAGCAAGCAAAAGTACTATTAATAGATATTTCTCTGTTCCCGACTCCCTCTTTCAAAAAGCGAATACTCAATTCCGTTTAGTAACAAGCCCATCTGAAATGCCGGTCTCATCACTGTCGCATTCTAATTAAGTCCAAGGCTTATTAGGCTAAGTTTTGTCAGCTTGCAGATAAGGCTAAAGCGATTCCTAGGTCTCCATGAAAAAAGAAGAAGATGATATTTTTCTAACCTACCAGCTGCCTAAGTGGCTGCTAACTTCATCATCAAATCGAGTTTCACAGCGTTATCCTTATTAAATTCGTGCTGGCAACAATTTGCCATCCAGAGGCTTTTCTTTCATCCGTAGCTTGCAAATAAAAGGAGATTCAGAAAGGAAGGCTTGAAAAGGAGAATATAGACGATCTGGTGCTCGGCAAAGCAGCTACGAATGAAAGTGTTTAAATTACTGATTAATCTCTTTTCCTGCTCACAGAAAGGCTATCTCTTCCTGGACGCCACAAGCAACCCTTCCAAAGCTTTCCATATTCTTCAGAGGCAAAAGAAAAGAGATTCCTCTCCTTTGAGGAAAATGGAAATGATGCATTGGAGAAAGATATGTATGTGTGCTTAATATGTGCACACTTGCAGATATATTTCATTTATTTGTTTAATAAAAACACTTCTAGGCCATGTTTTGTGAGAAGATCTCACGGCAGTGAACAACATAAACAATTTAAAAAAATTTCCTGATTAAAAGCACAAACTCTTCGAATAAGATTAAAAACATAGTAAAAATCAGTAGCAGTTAAAGCCAGTTTTCCTTCATTTCATCAGTTCTTTCGTTACTTTCAGGAGCGCATAACAGGAAGGTCCCTCCCAGTATGAAAATCAGCTCAACATGAAAGGAAGTGGGAGCCGATCCCAGCTCCTTACCTGCTTTCCATGAGCATGTGACGCCCATGCATCCTTGCCTTGGAAAGTGTGTGTGTGTTCGTGTGTGGCGTGCAGGCCCAGAAAGCATGTGCATCTGCCTGCAGCCGAGTGCCTCTTCTGGAGTAAGAATGAGAACTTACCTGTTCCCTGCTTGCCTTGGAAAGAGAGTGAGTGTGTGTCATGCAGGCCCAGAAAGTGTGCACACCTACCTGCAGCTGAGCGCCTCCTTGCCTTGGAAAGAGTGTGTGTGTGGCATGCAGGCCCAGAAAGTGCACATGCTTGCCTGCAGCCAAGCGCCTCCTCTAGAGTAAGAATGTAAACTTACCTGTTGCCTGCTTGCCTTGGAAAGAGAGTGAGTGTGTGGCGTGCCGGCCCAGAAAGTGTGCACGCCTACCTGCAGCTGAACGCCTCCTTGCTTTGGAAAGAGTGTGTGTGTGGCATGCAGGCCCAGAAATTGTGCATGCTTGCTTGCAGCCAAGCACCTCCTCTAGAGTAAGAATGAAAACTTACCTGTTACCTGCTTGCCTTGGAGAGTGTGTGTGTGTGGTGTACAGGCCCAGAAAGTGTGCACGCCTACCTGCAGCTGAATGCCTCCTCTAGAGTAAGAATGAGAACTTGCCTCCTTTCCCTGGAAAGAGTGTGTGAGCATGTGTGGCATGCAGGCCCAAAAAGTGCACATGCCTGCCTGCAGTCAAGTGCTTCTCCTCTAGAGTAGAAACAGGTAAGAAGCCTGAAAGTATGCACCTGCCGGCAGCTGAGCACCTCTCCTCTAGAATAAAGTAGCTTCAATGCCTAAAATGAGTAAAGGGGAACCTAGGAAGCCCCCACCCCAAATGGGCTAATAGAGAACAGATTCAGCACCCCAGAGGGAAAACAAATATCTGCCCTCCCAAGTTTGGGAGGTTCCCAAAAATGGATCAGGGCCCCTACCAAAGGCCAGGACACGAAATGGGTCAAGGTTTACCCCGAAAACACAACACTATTACATACTTTATAAACTGCAACATTTTTTTTAAAAAAAAATCATCTCCATGTAAATTTGAAATGAATTTGAAGGTTTTCATAAAAAGCTATATCTTAGTTTGACATTGGGAAGAAATCAATGTTCGTGTCTGTCAGAACAAGAAGGACATGGTGTCCCAATATTGAGGATGAGGGCAGCTGAGAACAATATAGTGCACCAATGGGAACAATATGCAATGGGATAATATGGCCCAGCCCCTTTTCCTCCCATTTTGTATTCCTCTCATTGGTGGGAGACAGAGGAGGACTTTTCCTTCAGATGTTTGTTCTTGGGCAGATACATGTATATAGAAGTTCTCCTTCAAGTATTATGGCTTCAAGAGCTTTAAAAGTCATCACTTGTACCTAGCACTAGATTTTTAGTCATCTTCAAGGACAGTCCCATGTAGAATGCATTGGGAAGTTACCAATATGTGGACTCTCTCTCTCTTCCTCTGAGTGAATATGCTCTCTCTCTCTCTCTCTCTCTCTCTATATATATATATATATATATAGTAAGATTTTATTTACATACAATAACAACTTACAGTGTAAACAAAACACAAAACAGTAAACATTGTACAAACACATAGCCCCACCACCAAGGCCTGAACAAGTATCCTTTCCTTCACCATGTATTTATAAATCAACCATTAATCAAATGTCATATCCAAAATTCCTGAATCTGCACTATACAATTAATGCTTTATAGCATCCCTTTAATTGCCCTGGCTCAATGCTAAGGGATCCTGGGGGGTTGTAGTATTACAAAGTCTTTGGCCTTCTAAAGAAAATCAGGGCCCCTTCTACAATGCCATATAAACCAGATTATCAAAGCAGATAATCCACATTATCTGCTTTGAACTGGATTATATGAGTCTACACAGCCATATAATCCAATTTAAAGCACATGATCTGGATTTTATATGGCAGTGTAGAAGGGGCCCTAGTGACACCTAGAGAGCTGTCCTCTCTAGGTGTTTTTTTAGGTCTTCCGGCACAATTCTATTATATGCTTTTGTTAGTTTGGTAGAGATCATTATAATTGCGGTTTGGTGTAACTATGTGAAGCCCTGGAATGTATCCTCTGCAGCTATATGGGAGTCTTATTATATCTGCATATATCTTATTAGATATAGAGAGAAGGGGGAGAGAAAGGAAACACATCCTCCCCTTCTCCTTTTCTCCCACTCACCATCCTTTAATTTCATAGAGACAGTTAATCCATCCTTTGGGTTATGTCATATAACTATATGATTGTGTCTGCAGTTCCAGTCTTCATTAATCACTGCTAGGTGACCCGGAGTAATCCTGATTAACGATAACTTCATTTCTTTCATTTGGGGCTGTCAGTACTGTGCAAACAGTTTACTTTCTCGTTCGCTCACAGTTGTCTGTAAATTCTGTCGCACAATCCCTGCTCAATCTTGGCTAAGAAACATGGCAAAATGTTGCCCCAATCCTTCTCAAAGTTGCCGGTGCAGTGCACTTTGCATTTCAAGCCACTGTTATCCCTGTCTCAATGATGCCTGCCTTTATGTAGTGGGTTTTCTTCAAGTGTGCACTTAAAGTAGAGATACTCCTCTTTATACTACAGAAATATAGCACTTGGGCACCACTTTAACTGGCATGACTGTGGAACGGAGCCCTTGGTGACGCAGTAGGTTAAACCCTTGTGCCGTCAGGACTGCTGACCAACAGGTGAGCGGTTTGAATCCAGGGAGAGTGGGTGGAGCTCCCTCTGTCAGCTCCAGCTCCTCCCACAGGATGGGAAAACATCAAACATCTGGATGTCCCCTGGGAAACGTCCTTGCAGACGGCCAATTCTTTCACACCAGAAGTGACTTGAAGTTTCTCAAGTCATTCCTGACACAAAAAAGATCCTGTGGAATACTGGCATTTATAGTTTAGTGATACCCTAGAGCATTGGTCCTCAACTTGTAGGTCCCCAGATGTTTTGGCCTCCAACTCCCAGAAATCCTAACAGATGATATTTCTGGGAGTTGTAGACCAAAACACCTGGGGACCCACAGGTTGGGAACCACTGCCCTAGAGCTAGAACCACTGCCCCAGAGCTTTCTAGCATAACTATAAAGCATAGTCTGGATCTACACTGCTCTATATCTCAAGTTCTGATCCTAGATTATCTGCTTTGAACAGGATTATATGAGTCTACATGGTCAGATAATCTGGGGTAAACAGATAATTTGGGCTTAGATCCTGGTATATAGGAGAGTGTAGATCCAGCCTTAATTTATCTGCAGTGAGTTGATGGATAATCATCTCACCAAAGGTTGTGGATTACAATCCCCATCATTCCCATCCTGTGTGGCCAAAATGCCCTGCCTCATGTACAGAGGAAGAATTGTTGGAGGCTACAGACAGTTCCATTGCTGTTGCCCGTTTTTGGTCAAAAGATATTTAGCCACCTGCGCTCCTTCTGTTTTTATCAATTTTTATACTAATTTATGCAATGCTTTTGATACAAAATAAATAAATAAGTGTGGCCAATAGATTAATATACAGTACAGGCTGAATATCCTTTACCAGCAAATCTGAAATGCTCCAAAGTAGATCCACTGAGATCTTACACATTTGATTCAATGAACAAAATAATTCAAAATATTATGTATGAAATTACCATCAGGATATGTATATGTGACTTCAGTCAGTCTCATTATATATACGCAAATATCCCAAAATCCAAAATAAAGAAAATAAAATAAAAATCCAAAATATTTCAAAACATCTCCTGACCAAAACATTCCCCACTTCTGTCTAATGACTCGGAGCTGATTTGGATTCTAGAGGCCCTTCCACACAGCTCTATATTCCAGAATATCAAGGCAGAAAATCCCACAATATCTGCTTTGAACTGGGTTGAGTCCACACTCAGATAATGGGGGATTTTGTGCCATAATATTCTGGGATATAGGGCTGTGTGGAAGGGCCCTAGGTGATAAAAGTCATTTTCTACACCAAGTCTTACAAAACGGCACTAGAACCTGCTGTTTGTTTTTATCAGTCTATTACAGGACTATAAAAGTATCGTACACACCGGCTTCTGATTATTATTTTGGCTAGAAGACCTCACTAAAACAGCAGGTCCACACAAAGGGCTTTTTGCTCTCCAATTCTTATTTTCAGTTGTCAGGAAATCATTACATGAAATACAGCAGAATACACTTCAATCAATATCTGCTGGAGAAGCACACCTATTAAAAGGCAAAGGTAACTTGCCGGTATAATTCAGTGTGTGGAAAGAATAAAACTGTTCAAAGAATACATTTCTAAGCTTCAAATCAATAATAAATACAAGCAATGCAATAATCTTCCATCTTTCCCAGACTAATAATTCTCAAAATTGGGTAGGGGGCATGGATTTCCCCCATACAAAAGGCCAAAGCTTTGGGGAATGCGGACAGGGTGGTTTCAAACTGTTGTCCACCATTTGGAGAAACATGAGTTTGTGAGACTTAGTGAAACATTTTGTTTGAGATCATTTTGTTTGCTTCTTAAGCAAAAGATTAATTAAAGTTATACCCCAACTTTTCTGTGAAAGAATGGCACCCAAGGTGACTGATCATGTTAGGATCAAATGAAACTAACAGTAAGTCTACATGGGCAAACCTAGGCTCACTTTGAATCCACTGCTGCTTGTCCCTATAACAGTCACTGACATCCAGAGATTTTTTTTTAGGTTAAACCAATTTTGCCATGTTTGGGCAAAGTTGGAGGAAACTTAGAAGCTTGTTGAAAACTTTGGAATATCTCATGGCTTTGGGCCATCAGCGCTGCCTCCGGAAAATCCTGCAAATCTCTTGGGAAGACAAGCGGACAAACGTCAGCGTGCTGGAAGAAGCAAAGACCACCAGATTCAAGCGATGGTCCTCTGCCATCAACTCCGCTGGATGGCCATGTTGTCTGGATGCCCGACCAGTTGCTCTACTCTGAACTCAAGAACGGAAAACGGAATGTTGGTGGACATGAAAAGAGATTTAAAGATGGGCTCAAAGCCATCCTTAAAATGTCTCGCATAGACACTGAGAACTGGGAAGCCCTGGCCCTTGAGCGCTCCAGCTGGAGATCAGCTGTAACCAGCAGTGCTGCAGAATTTGAAGAGGCACAAATGGAGGGTGAAAGAGAGAAACGAGCCAGGAGGAAGGCGCGTCAAGCCAACCCCGACCGAGAGCGCCTTCCACCTGGAAACCAATGCACTCACTGTGCGAGAAGATGCAGGTCAAGAATAGGGCTCCACAGCCACCTACGGATCCACAAGAATACAGATCATGGAAGACTATCCTACTCGTCCAATGAGAGATTGCCTAAGTAAGGGGCAGCATAGACAGTGGAATGGGATGTAATTTCAAACCAATCTGCTGTCCAGAGAGGACATCAGCATCATCACCCTTTCTCTGTGCCCATCAGACCAGACATGATCCTCAAAGCATACCTTCACATTGTGGAAGTACTCCAACCAAATTTTTTCTAAATCACTTGATATTTCAGTTATAGATCTAGTTTGGTAACTGCAATACTGATCACTAGTCATCATGTACGATGCATAGATAAGGGCCAGCTTTAGCACAGCAGGTTAATCACCAGCTGCAGCCAACCAAAGGTTTGACAGTTCAAAGTCAAATAAGGGTGAGGTTCTGATCTTCAGCCCAGCTTTCTGACCACCTACTGGATCGAGAACAGCAATGTGAGTAGATCACTAAGAACCACATGAAGTAAGGAGGTATTTTAGGCACAGCATTTCGATCAGAAAAAGGAGGAAAGTTTACAAACAAAGAAAGCTCTTTGGCAAGGCGATGGAGCGATAGCACCTCCTCTGTGGCTGGATCCTAGCCTAGCCTCCTAGCCTCCAAAGATGCTGAAAGATGGGGAAAAGCCTATCTATCTATCTATCTATCTATCTATCTATCTATCTATCTACCTACCTACCTACCTATCTACCTACCAGGGTTGAATGAAAAGTAATGCCTCCACCTTCGTTACTTGGATTTGGATGGGAATATTTTAATAAATCAAATGCAGAAATAATCCTTAGAATGTGCTCTTTAACTACCACTATTCACTTTTTCACATAATCACCAGACAATTGGATACATTTCTGCCAATGATGAACAAGTTTTCTGAAGCCGTCACAGAAGAAGTTGACACTCTGTTTCCGCAACCCATTGTGCACAGATCTTCTTATAGCCAAGCAAAGGAATAATGTGACCCACACGTTCTTGTGAAATGCCGATTATGCTTGAAATTTCTCTCTGAGTGATACGACAATAATCCTGAATCAATTTGTCAACCTTTTGCTTGTGGAACCCGATGGTTGCTGTCACAGGACTTCCAACTCTTTGTTTGTCACACGTCAGATGTTCCCACCTCAACATCTTTAAACTTACTTGCCCAATGATGCACAGTACTCACATCAACACAATCACCATAAATAGCTTGCATTCTCTGATGAATCTCCTTTGGGGTGACACCTTCTGCTGTCAAGAATTCAATGACTGCACATTGCTTAAGTCCCATTGACCGACCGTCTGTGCAGGGTTCCAGGCTTTGCACTTTAACAACACAACCATCCAATGCTAAGGCTTCCCGCCAAAATGGAACTGTAGAGGAGAGTCTACTGAACAAGCTGGTATCTGCCACATACCAGTACTGCCATCTGTTGAGGAATTACGAAGGTGGAGGCATTACTTTTCATTCAACCCATGCATGTATGTATTATGTATGTATCCATCTATCTATCTATCTATCTATCTATCTATCTATCTATCTATCTATCTATCAATCATCTATATCTGTTGTCTGTCTAGTCATTGTACGTATAATCAGCATTTAATTTTTACCATATGTGTGTTCTGGGATGTAGGACTTTCTCAAGGTCACCCAATGGCAAGAGGGAAATCACACATAATCTCCAAAATTGTAGTTCAATATTCAAACTACTACACCATGTTGACTCTTCCCTGACTAGAGTAGATCTTCTAAATCAATGATTCACATAATTGGTTCAATAGGTCTTCTCTAGTTAAAGATCACTTGATATTTGAGTTGCAGATCTAGTTTGGTAACTATAGTACTGATCTCCAGTAATTGTCTGTTTGGCCCTTAGAATTCACCCTAGTGCCAAAGTGTGCAGAAATTACATTTTAGATGACTGCTCAAATGCTGCTTTTCCATAGGACATGCCCTATAAAATCAAACATTAGAAAAGTTTCATTTTTGGACTGCTGCTCCCAGAATCCTTTGTTGTGGGAGTTAGAGTAAAAAGAAAACCACGTTTCCCCAGCTCTTCTTAGAATGCAGCTTGCATCCGCCTGCTGTAACTCTATTTTGCAGGGGATAAGGAATGTGATGTTGTTCAGAGAAGCTTGACTGAGCCCACTAAGAACCCCTTGGGCTAAGTCAATCATCAGCTAAAGGAGAGAAAAGACTCCCTCTCTTATTAAAACAAGTCCCCTTCCCCAAATCCTGAGTGCTAGAATTTACTTTAAACATTTTAAATTCTCAGCTAGCTATTAAGCCTTTAATAGTATCTTAAAACATTTAATAGCTCTGCAGAATCTACAACATTTAGATATCCCAGCACTTAACTGTTAATGGAGGAATTGTGCAAATGAGTACGTTTTCGGCACACAGTCACCTCGGAAACATCTAGCTCTGAGTCATCCGGAGAGATAAATGCGGGAATGTTGTACGACAGGTCTGTGGGGTGGCAGAGAATGCAGATGAATGGGAGAGGAATTGAATCAATGAAGGGGAATTCTAATCCTGTTTATTCCTCCCAAAGGGAAGAGAGCTTCATTGGGGAAGGAACGTGAGCAATTTAGAGTAGCTTGAACACAGGTGGGCTGCAATGGGAAGCATCACGAAGGAAATCCGGCATATAGAAAGCATTTTTTCTCTTTATCCCTGTGTTAGATGTGGTTGTGATGAAAACTGTATTTACATGTATTTCACCCACAAGAAAAATACATGTATGGGCATCCATATGTATAGGGAAGAGGAAAGGAGGGAGAGATATTCCAGACTGCAAAGGAATGTTTTGTGCAATTCACTTTCATTTTTAATGCAATACTGTACTTTAGTATTAGCCAACTATGTTAAAAGAAACATAATTGAAAAATACAATATGATCTCTCTGTATCTGTAGTAGGCTTGTGCATTTGGGGTAAACCTTGACCCGTTTCGTGTCCTAGCTTTTGGTGGGGACCTCAATCCATTTTGGGAGCCTCCCAAAAACAGGGCAAATACCTGTTTTTGCTCTCGGGTGCCAAAAGATATTGTTTTCTATCAACCCATTATTGGGAAGGGGGGCTTCCCAGGCTCCACTTCCTGTCATTTTAGGCATTTAAGCTGTTTCTACTCTAGGAGAGACTTTCAACTGCAGGCAGGCATGCGCTTTAAGAAGCCTTTCTTACCTGTTTCTACTCTAGAGGAGAGGCTCTCAGCTGCAGCCAGATGCACACACTTTATGGGCCTGCACGCCACACACACACTCTTTCCAAGGCAAGGAGGCAAGATCTCTGTTTCTTACTCTACAGGAGGTGCTCAGTTACAGGCAGGCATGTGCGCTTTCTTTCCTGGGCCTGCACTACACCAGCAGCCACACACTCATTCCAAGGCATTTTAAGGAGGCTTTCGAAGAGGAGAGTAGTTTTCAGGGAATGAGGGTTTACTTTTTTGTTTGCTGGGAGATAAATAAAAAAGCTTAAACTATGATGCTGAAAACCAGAGGAGGAGCTGAGATCGGCTCCCGCTTGCTTTTGTGTCAGGTGGGTTTTCGTACCAGGAGGGCCCTTACTGTTATGGGTTTCTGAAGTATCAAAGAAATGGAGGAAATGGAAGAAACGAATCCCACATCCAAGTCTAATCTGTAGGGATACATTTCTGAACATAGTGTGGAAATGGGAAACTGTAGATAACAGTGAACTTTGATCTGCTAGATGCTAGTCTTGCTCATTGGCTTACAAAAGTCCTATATAGAGGTAGAATAATAGAAAAATAAAAATGGAAGAGACACTCAGGGCTATCCATTCAATCGCTATTCTGCAATGCTGGAATATACAATTTAAACACTCTTGATAGATGGGCTTCAAGCTTTCAGAGCAGCAGACATCCCATACTCGAAGGCAGCACTACTAAACAGCTCTTACTGTCAGGGGTATGTAAGTAAGGCAGCATATCCCTTGGAAGTTAGTATCAGCTTTGACTAGTACTTTCATGGGAGACCTCCAATGAATACCTGGTGCTGTAAACTACATTTCAGAGGAAGGAACTGGCATTATCACTTCTGAGTATACCTTGCATGAGGAAATCTTATGAAATTCATGAAGTCACCATACATCAACTGGCTACTTGAAGACAAACACATATACGCAAGTAATTACATAGTGCTGAAAAAGAAGTAACTACATGCAACAGTTACACCCATGGAAGTCAGTTTACATTATGCCATGGCCGAAAAAAGTTCCAGAGTAAGGGATCTTATGTGTAGCCTAAATACCAAGATATATGTATTGGTGCACCAGAAATATATGCACAGAAAAAGAAATTGAGACTAGAATCGAGATTTTTGGGCTCTTCTTTGCTTGTTAGGTGAAGCAAATTTGTCATTTTGAAAGAAGGATAATTGATAACCCCCTGAACAAATGCTGTTTTGAATGTACATGGCTCCATGCTTAACCTGTTCCATTTTCAGTTAGAAGGGTCAGGTGATGGAAAAGACATTTGCCGACATACATGGGGTATCCGGAGAGATAAATGCGGGAATGTGGTACGACAGGTGAATACACTAGTCTAGATCAGTGTTTCTCAACCTTTCTAATGCCAAGACCCCTTAATACAGTTCCTCATGTTGTGGTGATCCACCAACCATAAAATTATTTTTGTTGCTACTTCATAGCTGTAATTTTACTACTGTTATGAATCATAATGTAAATATCTGATATGCAGGATGTATTCTCATTCACTGGAAAAAATTGGCGCAAAAACTTGATATGCCCAACTTTGAATTATGGTGGAGTGGGGTGGGGGGGGGAGGTTGATTTTGTCATTTGGGAGTTGTAGTTGTTGGGATTTATAGTTAACCTGCAATCAAAGAGCATTTTGAACTCCACCAACGATGGAATTGAACCAAAATTGACACACAGGATGCCCATGACCAGCAGAAAACACTAGAAGGGTTTGGTGGTCACTGACCTTGAGTTTTGTAGTTCACCTACATCCAGAGAGCACTGTGGATTCAAACAATGATGGATCTGGACCAAATTTGGCACAAATACTCAATATGCCCAAATGTGAACACTGGAGGAGTTTGGGGAAAATAGAACTTGATATTTGGGAGTTGTAGTCGCTGGGATTTATAGTTCCTAAGACCATCAAAAATATGTCTTTGGCGACCCCTCTGAAACCCCCTCATGACCTCCCTAGGGCTCCCAACCCCCAGGTAGAGATGGACAAATGCAGTTAGCCCCCCTATCCATGGATTTGGCAGCCATCCACAGAAACCACCCACAGTTTGAAAATATCCCACCTTCAAAAACTTCCAAAAAGCAAAGCTCGATTTTGCCATTTTATTACATTATTTTGTATAATGCAGCATGAACAGATTCATCAACCAACCCTCAGCAGATACCAAGGGACCACTATGGTCTGAGTCTGACTTAAAGCGGGGCATTTCTCTGTGAAATGTATAATGATTCTAGTTATTTCTCAAAATATCTTTTTTCTATTAATCCATTCTTTTGTTAAAAGACAACATAAAGTAACGGATAAGCAACAAGCTGTAACATAATGAGTCGTTTTGTCCAACACGGCACAGTGCTATGAAATGGGCGAAAGTGCTTCCAAGCACAGAAATGACTAATAGAAACAATTTACTTCAGAAAATAATTTCGCGAACTCTAACATCAACACATGGCTGATAATCTAGATTTGTCTTTGAGGAATGTGAACTAAGCTATGCCCTATGCAGTTCTTTTCACGGCTGCCAGAGATTACCCTAAATTTCAGGGATTTGCTCTACACACAATGCAGCTCTCCTTCTCTCAGCCTGCCCTGATGTGACTGATCAGCTCTCGCTTTCAGCCACAGCGGCAAGCGAGAAATGTAAATTGTGTCAGGAAGGAAAATAGTAGCGTAATTATTTACATTCCCAAGCTGTTCTGAATTATAGAGTGTTTATCTGAAGTATCATGTTAATGGAACTACCAGAAAATCAATACAAGGATTGGTTCTGCGTGCCATTTAATCTGTTCCCTCTGGTCATACATCAGGGAACTTATTTCTCTCTCTAGAATTGCTCAGGCTGGCCGATCATCTGCGAAGCATGCAGTGCTGCAATCATTTCAGAGCTCACAGGTTTCCCATATTAGAGAGTACCAGATTTTCAACATTTTCTATCTTCTCTTCTCTTTGGTAATCTGTTTTGGGAAATGTGAGCTCTCAAGCAGAGTAATCCAACTGGAAAGACAGAAGCTGAACTGTAACCACTCCCATGCCCACCCACCCACAGGGCCTAGTAGTGGAAAGATAGACATCTAGTTTAATTTGTAGATGTATAAATGTATCATGAAAATAAGAAAGGGGGTGGGGGAGAAAAGTGGAAGCATCTTTATTATTTTGTGAAGGTAAGTCATAAGTTAATTTCACAAATAAGTCAAGGAGAGTTTTGGGAGCTGAAAATGTGGAATTAATAAACTCAATGAATCATAAAGTTGGAAGAGATCACATGGGCCATGCAGTTCAACCCCCTGACCTATAGGAAAAGTACAATCAAAGCACCTCTGACAGATGACCATCCAACCTCTTTAAAAGCCTTCAAAGAGTGAACTTCCACCAGACTCCGAGGCAGAGAGTTTTACTGTTGAACAGCTCTTCTTATGGTAAGGAAGTTCTTCTCAGTGGTCAGGTTGAATCTCCTTTCCTGTAATGTGAACCCATTGCTCCGAATCCTAGTTTAAGGGCAGCAGAAAACAAGCCCGCTCTCTCTTCCTTATGACATCCTTTCAAATGTTTATAAAATGGCAATCATCCCTCCTCTCAAATTTCTCTTTTGCAGGCTAAACATCCCCAACTTTTGAAGCCACTCCTCATAGGGAATGGTCTCCAGACCTTTGAGCATTTTACTTGCCCTCCTCTGAACACATCCCAGTTTTTCAATATTTCTCTAAAATTATGGTGCCTAGAATTGGACACAATGTTCCAGGTGTGGTGTGACAAAAGCAGAATAGAGAGGCATTAAGACTTCCCTAGGGGCCCCACTGAGCTGCTGAACTTGCTGACCACTCATCCAGAGAGTGGGGTAAGCTCCCGCTGTTAGTCCCAGCTTCTGTCAACCTAGCAGTACAAAAACATGCAAATGTGAGTAGATCAATAGGTACCACTCCAGTGGAAAGGTAATGGTGCTCCAAGCAGTCATGACCTTGGTGGTGTCTACGGACAACGCCGGCTGTTTGGCTTAGAAATGGAGATGAGCCCCACTTCCCAGAGTCGGACACAACTGGACGTAATGTCAGAGGAAAACCTTTATCTTTACCTTATGACTTCCCTTGATTTTAATATGACTCATGGATAAGCTGAGAATCATTCTGAGGAGAAGGAAAAACATCAGTGTGGCCTCAGGAAACCAGCTGCCTCTGGCTGCCACTGCTGCCATTTTCCTTTCTAGGTGTTGAAAAAGTCCAGAAGAATAGTAATGGTAGTTGTGTTTCTTTTAGTTTCTCCTGGTACGGACAAACCTCTTGCCTTCCACTACTTTACTCAGAGAATGAGGTTGCTCCTTTTGAAATATGAGTTAGGATACAATACTCACACTGATCTATGGATATGTCAAGTCAACCCAGATTTTGAGGGGTTGACGTTTTTACTAAAATGCCCAGACTTATACATGAGTATAAATGGTGTGATTTTGCACTTTGAACTCAGTTTGCAGCAACAAGGGTTTGCTGATGACAAAATACAAAAGAAGGAGGAGGCAAGAGAATGTCAACATTTTAAGAGCAGCTGAAAAAGTAGGATTCAGAAATGTGTGTGCCAAGTCTGGACACTTGCACTGTCTGGTTTTTTTCAGGCAAAGGGACATTTAATTGCTAAGTTTTAGCCCTGACAAGAGAATTTGCATGTTGTGGTTTTATTACTGTCACTGAAGCATTGTGAATTGGTGACCCTGAGAAGGCAGGACAAGCCAATTTTACTGAGCTAACCAGCCAAGCCTTGAGTTGCCTCTGGGAATTAGCATATAAACTGATAAATAGAGACTTATATTTGGAGAGGAGTAGCCAAGCTACTACTATTGCTTTTTACAAAGGCTTCTCCAATAATAAAGTTGCTCATCTTTTAGGTGCCGCAAGGCCCTTTTTAATTTCTGAGGATTTTACAATTTATTTACAGAGATTCCTCCTCCCAACACCTGAGAAGAAATGTTGTGAATACAAATCTGCAAAGATGACACATCCGTCTACCTAAATGGGGAGACAGTATTTTTCTTCTGCTTCACTAAATAGCAGCAGTGCCTGAAATGTTTATATTTTTCCTCCTACATATCTTTTGTTCATTTGTTTTACCATAAAAATATTTTTTAAAAGTGTAAAGTTCTATTGAAATCCACAGGAGTAAGAAAGGAAACTGGAAAACATTCTTTAAGTTTAGTTTTAATTGCATTTTCATGTATTTATATTGCTAATTCCATGCATCTTTCTTTCTGAAAATTTAACTTTCATAAAGGGGCATCATCCTTTTCTCTCTTAGTAATCATTATTTTCCTCATTCCTCAAATGTTTTGGCATAACTGTATTTTGCGGCCCCCCTAACTATAAAACTCCATATTTTAACAGATCTGATGCCTTTGGCATTCTGAAGTGCTCTGTGTTATTTTGCTTTTAAAAAACAACCACATAAAAGCATCATTGTAGGTTGCAGCCATCCTCATAACAAACTCTTATCTGCACCATTTTTCTGCTCAGTGAAAACACATCATCTCAACATAAGCTTTCTCTGTTATTTTCATTTCCATAAAGGTTGGCAGTTCAAGCCCAGGTTGGGGTGAGCTCCCACCATAAGCCCAGCTTCTGCTTACCTAGCAGTTCAAAAACAGCAATGTGAATAGATAAATATGTAATAAAAAGTGCCCATGCAGACATGCTGGTGATTACATCAGGAGAGCATCTACAGACAACAAAGCTCCTTAGTATGGAAGATAGAATGACAGTACCTCCCAGTGGCCGGAGTCGAGCACAGCCTCCAAATGCCAGAGATGGAAAAAGATGGGAAGCCTTTACCTCTGTTTATGTACTGTCTGTCTTTGTTAATTGTATAATGGCATTGGATGTTTGCCGTATATGTGTACTGTAATCCACCCTGAGTCCCTTGGGGGAGGTAGGGTAGAATATAAATGAAGATTATTATTATTATTATTATTATTATTATTATTATTATTATTATTATTATTTGAAACACAACAAGAGGAGTCCACAGCAGACAAGATCACTCTGCTGGCTATTGTATTGGATCACACATCGGACACTTCCCAAGTGCCTAGGACTGTGTGATGTTTTGTCAAAGGTGGCCTTCTGCAGCTGGCAGATGGTAATTTTGTCAGCACCGATTGTGTTTAAGTGCAGGTCGAGGTCTTTAGGCACTGCACCCAGTGTGCCAATCACCACTGGGACCACTTTTACTGGCTTGTGCCAGAGTCTTTGCAGTTCGATCTTCATATCATGTCAGCTTTTCCAGTTGTTTCTCTTCAATCCTGCTGTCACCTGGGATGGCTTCATCAATAATCCATATTATTATTATTATTATTATTATTATTATTATTATTATTATTATTTTCAGTTCCTTCGCAGTCCTTCCTTTATTTTCCTCTTTTCTCTTTAAAATAATCTGCAGTGTTCTTGAACTGAAAATCTCAATCCTGTATCAATACAGACTAGCTTCTTCTCTTACGCCTGAAGAAGAGAAGGCTGAGAGGAGATATGATAGCCATGTATAAATATGTGAGAGGAAGCCACAGGGAGGAGGGAGCAAGCTTGTTTTCTGCTTCCTTGGAGACTAGGACGCGGAACAATGGCTTCAAACTACAAGAGAGGAGATTCCATCTGAACATTAGGAAGAACTTCCTGACTGTGAGAGCCGTTCAGCAATGGAACTCTCTGCCCCGGAGTGTGGTGGAGGCTCCTTCTTTGGAAGCTTTTAAGCAGAGGCTGGATGGCCATTTGTCAGGGGTGATTTGAATGCAATATTCCTGCTTCTTGGCAGGGGGTTGGACTGGATGGCCCTTGAGGTCTCTTCCAACTCTTTGATTCTATGATTCTATGATTCTAAGTTAGCTTTGATATCTGCAGTGACCATGCTGTGGGGGCACAACAAGAAATGGGAGACAAGTAGAAGGCCTCACACCAATACTCTGTCCACACAACTACTCAGGAAACTGCATCCGAAGACCTCATCACATCTCTAATAATATTAGAGATATTTTCACTTGATCATCCTCTAATGTGGCATATGCCATCTTCTGTCAACAATGCTATTTAGCTGTCTACATTCTCTGCAGGTAGGATAAAGGAACATAAATTAGATATTAGCAATGGGAATGCAAGAAAAGCCAGATACAAAATGCTTACTGGGCTATTCACATATACAGTTTGCCTAGGCATCTACAGTTTGACTTAGGCTGTGTCTACACTTACTCAGGTAATCCCAGAGCTGCTTTGGCATCCAGATAGCCACCTGGGACCACCACAACTGTTACCAGCAACAAGCAGCCCTCTCACAGAGGCTTGTTAGTGACATTGCTTTTCCTGCTCACAAGACTGGGCACCATGTTGTGACCTCACCAGAAGTAAATGTCGCCAGCAACATGGCAGTGGGACTGCTGGATAAAGACGTGGATGCCACAGTGCTTTTGACTAGACAATTCCTCTGATAACTTGGCCCCAGTTAGCACCCCTGCACTTTACTATTGTTCTGTATCCAAAGTTATAGTTCTCTATTTCACATTGCCCTCTATCCTTGATGTTGCCAATTGACTTACACATTTTAGCCATTAGCCCTATCCCTACAGTAGCCCCTGGGCTGAGAATTGTGGTATATAAGCGAAGTAAATAAATAAATAAATAAATACAATTGATTTGCACCAGTCTGCCCACCAGTGCCCAGAAACTCATTATTATTGCAGGTTCATTGGTTGTTGGTTAATGTTGCTTTTATATTTTATTATAAAGTTGGTTTTATTGTGTTTTCTACTGTTGTTTATGTATTTTAATGTATATAAATAAAAACTGCCTTGAGTCGCCAATTGGCTGAGAAAGGCGGTATACAAATACAGTAAATAAATACAGTAAATAAATGTCATGTTTGTTTGTGGGATTAACATAACTCAAAAACTACTGGATGAATTGACACCAAATTTGGACACAATACACCTATCAGGCCAACGAGTGACCATCACTCATAAAAACACTGGAAAACTCAGTGGAAGGGATTTAAAAAGCCAAAAAGGCAAGCACATGTGCAAAAAATGTCTCCCCCCGACAAACTACTCAATAGTATAGCCACACTCTCTTCCGGACTACAGCTCCCAGCATCCCCTAGACTGGGCCCTTTAGGAGAGGAGGATGATCCAAATGCACTGCTTCCAAGATGCAAGCTTTCTTCTCCTTGTATTTCTTTGAGAGCATCCCAGTCCCTGCAAATTTCCAATTTCCTATTCCTGGACTGCAACTCCCAGCAATCCTCCAGATAGATAAGATAAATAGATTAGATAGAGTTAGATAGGTAGTTAGATAGATTGATCAGGAGGACTGCTGGGAGTTGCAGGCTTAGATTAGGTAGAGAAGGAAGAAAGGGGAGAAAGAGGAAGGAAAAGAACAAAAAGGAAGGAAAGAGGGAAGGAAGGATGGAGAAAAAGAAAGGAGGAGAGAAAGGGGGAGAGAACGTTGGCCACAGCAACGCGTGGCGGGTACAGCTAGTGTGTTATAGTTTAACTATGTTCATTGCTCTCCTCCCCATGTAAGCTGCCCTGAGTCCCTTCGGGGAGATGGAGACGGGATACAAAAATAAAGTTATTATTATATTATTATGATTAATTCCATTTTGGGTGTTGAAAAAGAAGCATCCTCTGATGTTAAAGTGCAAGGGACCATTTAAAAGATGAACATCTTCTCTCAGAATTGAAAATTCAGCCCCTTTATTTGTTGGGAGGTAGTCTAGGGCAGTCTGCATGGCCAAAGACTACAAAAAGGAGTCTGGAGGGCAGTATCTAGCCTACCCTGCTGCCGACTGAAAGACAAAGAGATGCAGGGTGCATCTCTGTCCATGACCATATGTACGATGCCGGGAACATTGCAAAAGTTCTTGTGCTTCAAAGAAGACCTTGGGAAACCAAAGCGTCTGCCTCAGCTTCCAATTAGTATGAGAAAGATGTGCTCTCTTTGTGCCGTCTCCTTTATGCTCGTTTGAGGGAAAGGAGTTAATTTAGCTACAGTTAATTTCATGCCCTTCGTAATGGTCCCAATTATATCTTCCTAATTATTTCAAGGCCTCGTGTGCTTTGGTTGAGTGCCTTTTTCAGAAGGGGATATTAAATAACTATCATCTCCCTCATTAATACAATTCAGCAGTATGCAATAAAGAGAAACAAGGAAAGACATGGGCAGGAGAGGGGACTGTGCAGGACAAGGGAAGATTTGTTATGTGGAGCTAGAAGAAGAGCTGTCGCTGTCACTTTTGAGATGGTGTGCATGTATCAGGGATATACACTGCACAGAACAGGATTTGGGGACTGGATTTCAGTTCCTGTCAGCCTCAGCTACTTTGGCCAATGTTTAAGACAGCTAAAATATAGGACATTCTACAAGGGATTCCCATCTGTGGGTTTGAATAGAAGATCCTACCTTGAAACACTTCAGTGAGTGAGATCCTATGTGGCTGAGATCTTATATTGTGCTCATCTAATGCGTTATTGTTATTGTTGATGTTGTGTGCCTTCAAGCCATTTCTAACTTATGGTAACTCTAATATGACTCTGTCATGGGATTTTCTTGGACTGAGAGTATGAGACCCAGCCAAAGTTTTACATTACATTACATTAATATATTTACATGCCAATATGCTCTGTGCATATTGTGCAATCGATTGTACATTGGTCAATGTGTCTGCTTATTGTCCCATTACACAATTAGAATCATAGAATCAAAGAGCTGGAAGGGGCACCCAGTCCAAGGGCCATCCAGTCCAACCCCATTCTGCCAGGTAGGTATACACAATGAAAGCACCCCTGACAGATGGGCATACAGTCTCTGCTGAAAAACCTCCAGAGAAGGAGACTCTACCACACTCCTAGGCACCAGCATATTCCATGGCTGAACAGCTCCTACCACCAGGACATTCTTTCTAATGTTTAGATGGAATATTTTTTTCCTGAAATTTGAATCTCTTGGTCTGCATCATAGGCTGCAGAGCAGCAGAAAACAATTGTGGCTGCTCCTAATCGTACACAAAGTGACAAGTCCCTGACAAATACCGCTAGTTGCATACCATCCAAGAATGGGCAGCTGGATGGCTGGAACAGGACTTCAGTCATCCCAGTTAGTGTAAGTCTACAATAAGTAAATTTCAATGGCTCAATTGAGTTACTGTAATTGGAACTAATTGAATTTAAACAATCTGAAATGGCTGTACTTGTGGACTTCTACTGATGTAATTAGGAGCTCCCAGTGGCGCAGTGGGTTAAACCACTGAGCTGCTGAACTTACTGACTAAAAGGCTGGCAGTTCAAATCCAGGGAGTGGGGTGAGCTTCGGCCAAACTAGCAGTTCGAAAACATGCAAATGTGAGCAGATCAATGGGTACTGCTTCTGCGGGAAAGTAATGGTGCTCCATGCAGTCATGCCAGCCACATGATCTTGGAGGTGTCTAAGGATAATACTGGATCTTCGGCTTAGAAATTGAGATGAGCACCACTCCCCAGAGTTGGACTTGACTAGACTTAAGGTCAAGGGAAACCTTTACCTTTAACTGATGTAACCATAAACTGAACTTGGATAAGGTTGTTTAGATACCAGCTGCATTCTTACTTCTAGGCTGCATCTCCACTGTAGAAGGAATGCAGCTTCATGCATGTTAACTGACATGGTCCAATGTTATGGAATCTTGGGAGCTGAGGCTTGGTGAAGCACCACCAGTCTTTGATGGAGAAGGCTAATAATATTGTAAAACTACACCTCCCATTATTCCATCATATTGAGTCATAGCAGTAAAAAGGGTGTCACACTGCACCCATAGAACATTAAATATGGCTGTAGGGGGGCAGGAGACAGGATGTGGGGCCACAGTGGCACAGTGGGTTAAACTGTTGAGCTGCTGAACTTGCTGATTGGAAGGTTGGTGGTTCAAATCTGTGGGACAGAGTGAGCTCCTGCTGTTAGTCCCTGTTCCGGCTAACCTAGCAGTTCAAAAACATGCAAATGTGAGTAGATCAATAGGTACCCCATGGCGGGAAGGTAAACGGCACTCCATGCAGTCATGATAGCCACATGACTTAGTAGGTGTCTGTGGACAACACAGGTTCTTTGGCTTAGAAATGTAGATGAGCATCTCCCTCAGAGCCGGAGATGAAGGGGAAGCCTTTACCTTTACCTGTGCATCTGTGTATCTGTGTTTCATTGTTTGGAGGCACTGAATGCTTGCCTTGTGCCTGTATATTTGTAAAGTAGTGATTCCCTTTTTATCTATATATATAAAAATGCTCTGTGCATAATGAGTTCCTTAAAAACAAAAGAACCAATGAACGAAATCACACCAAATTTGGCAACAAAACATCGCACAACACAAGGAGTGACCATCACTCAAAAAATTATGATTTTTGTCATTTGGGAGTTGTAGTTGCTGGGATTTATAGTTCACCTACAATCAAAGAGCTTCCTGAACTCCATCAATGATGGAATTGAACCACTTGGCACTCAGAACTCTCATGACAAACAGAAAATACTGGAAAGGTTTGGTGGGCATTGACCTTGAGTTTGGGAGTTGTAGTTCACCTACATCCAGAGATCACTGTGGACTCAAACAATGGTGGATCTGGAACAAACTTGGCACAAATGTTCCGTAAGCCCAAATATGGACACAGATGGAGTTTGGGGGAAATAGACTTTGGCATTTGGGAGTTGTAGTTACTGGGATTTATAGTTCACCTACAATCAAAGAGCATTCTGAACACCACCAATGAGAGAATCAGGGCAAACTTCCCATACAGAACCCCCATGACCAACAGAAAATATTTAAGGCCATCCAATCCAACTCCTTTCACCAGGGCAAGAAAACATAATCAAAGCCCTCCTGACAAAGAGCCATCCAGACATAGATATAGATAGATCGATATGATTCACACACACACAGATATAGTATCATATATTGGAAAGGGACCCCTAAGGAAAGACGATGTGTTCCATGTTCCAGAGTAGGCAAACCAGACACTCTCCACATCAACAATGACAAAGAAACAGCATGTTCTAGAGGCATTTTCTCCTGACGTTTCGCCTGCATCTATGGCAAGCATAGATGCAACAACCCAGTGATTCCGGCCATGAAAGCCTTCGACAATACAGCAAAAAATGCTGTTTACCCACAAGCATCAAGGCATTCCATATATTAGAAACCAATATTACTTTATTTCCCAGATCAACAGACTGGGCCACAGCAACGCGTGACAGGGGACAGCTAGTCTTATATATATATATATATATCTTTTCTCTTTTTTAATGCTGAAATTGCATGATGCACAACAAATTTAAAAAATTAGATCAGAAAATCACAGAAGTGCACGAAAGCGGGATTATGTGGGTGTGCGGAAGTATGATTGTGGAACCATGGAATGGCAAATGAATACAATTGTGCAACTGAAGAGATGTGAGATATTGAAGGTGCTCAGTATCTATCATTTATGCCATCATGGCTATAGTGAAATTGCAGATTGGTTCAATAGGCTACACTGTGAACTTTCAATTCCTCTTCTCCCTATAATTCTTTATCCTGAAATGCCTTCTGAAACTTTGGGTCTTTTTTCGGATAGAGCATTCTTATTTGTTCCACCAGCAACCCCCCTTCCTCCGATGCATCAGAACAACCTAATTCCAGTGTGACTGAAATAGACTCAAAATGATCATTTCGCTAGTCAGCCCTAGAGGAAAGGCAATTTATAAAGTGCGGGTTGGTTAAGAAGCCACTGTAATGACATTTAAGTAAATGAAGACAACAGAAGGACACAATTAAAACAAGATTGCTGGCTTTTTATTAATTTTTAGAACTCGCTTTCTTCTTGTTCGTTCCAAGATGATGTTGAAGACTATTTGAAATGTTCTCATTAATGGAAGCCAATAAAACAATGATAATACAGTACTAAAATAAATGTTTGTACTTAATTACTCTTTCTAGCATAATAGCGATCATGTTCCAAATTGGGCAATGCCTCCAATTCTGTAATATTGGTGCTGAGCAATATGGACAATGTTCCATACTGAAAATGGCTTAATGCATTTCTAGATGGCACGATGCTATGACTGCAGAACTAAAATAACATAACTGGGTTTGGATTAGAGTTGCTAGGCATTCTTTTATAAGGGATATGATGTCTTTGAGTCCAGAGGTGGCCCTAGGTAATTTTCAACAGTAAGCAAACAGTATTTTGGTACCCCCCCCCCCCCAACCAATCAATGATATATATTTTTTGGTTGTCGTGGGAGTTCTGTGTGCCATATTTGGTTCAGTTCCATCATTGGTGGAGTTCAGAATGCTCTTTGATTGTGGGTGAACTATACATCCCAGTAACTACAACTCACATATGTCAAGGTCATTTTGTGGGCCGAAACTAACAAAATGAAGTTCAACAGTGACAAATGCAAGATACTCCACTTTGGCAGGAAAAACGAAATGCAAAGATACAAAATGGGGGACGCTTGGCTCGAGAACAGTACGTGTGAAAAAGATCTTGGACTCCTCGTGAACAACAAGTTAAACATGAGCCAACAATGTGATGTGGCGGCAAAAAAAGCCAATGGGTTTTTGGCCTGCATCAATAGGAGCCTAGTGTCTAGATCTAGGGAAGTAATGCTACCCCTCTATTCTGCTTTGGTTAGACCACACCTGGAATATTGTGTCCAATTCTGGGCACCACAATTCAAGAGAGATATTGACAAGCTGGAATATGTCCAGAGGAGGGCGACTAAAATGATCAAGGGTCTGGAGAACAAGCCCTATGAGGAGTGGTTTAAGGAGCTGGACATGTTTAGCCTGAAGAAGAGAAGGATGAGAGGAGATATCATAGCCATGTATAAATATGTGAGAGGAAGGCACAGGGAAGAGGGAGGAAGCTTGTTTTCTGCTTCCTTGGAGACTAGGACGCGGAACAATGGCTTCAAATTACAAGGGAGGAGATTCCATCTAAACATTTGGAAGAATTTCCTGACTGTGAGAGCCGTTCAGCAGTGGAACTCTCTGCCCCGGAGTGTGGTGGAGGCTCCTTCTTTGGAAGCTTTTAAACAGAGGCTGGATGGCCATCTCTCAGGGATGATTTGAATGCAACATTCCTGTTTCTTGGCAGGGGGTTGGACTGGATGGCCCATGAGGTCTCTTCCAACTTTTTGATTCTATGATTCTATGATTCTATTTTCCCCCAAGAGCGCCTCAAGAGCGCCCCTGGGCAAAATTAACTATACTGCAAATGCTTACTTTGCGTAATGGGTTGAGCCGCCCCTGTTTGAGCCCTGAAAGCTTGTCCCTTGGACTGTAAGAAATGGCTTGTACTTGAAGGTTCGAAAGCTTTTCCTTTTGCATAGACTCAACAAGATACAAAAAAATCATGAAAATTTTGAGTGTAGGCCCTTCATAAAGGCAGAAAGGTATACACCATCTAATTTATGAATATTGATAATATGTTAATTTTACAGAGAGACACATGCCTGCATTAACTGAAATTAATACTTTCATTTGGTAGTCAGGTAGAACAAAACTTGTTAATAGCTGCTTCCTGAGTATCAGCCCTGCATGTCATGATTTTTGACTGCCTCTTATTGCTATTTCAAAAACCTGGCAATCCTAGTTTGGATCCCAATTACATTCTAGATTACAGATAGCAAAAGGTGGACCTTGGCCAAATGTAGTCCTCTTGATTCTGGCTCCTATTCTCTGCCCAGACTGAAATAATGCCCTCCCAATTTTATTATTATTGTTGCTATTATTATTATTAATCTGCCTTTTCTCTCCACAAAGGAGACTCAAAGTGGCTTGTAATAATGGTTTCTCAAATTTAAACTGTTTGGAAATGTATTGTGTAAGGCTTTCATGTCCTGGAAATGGCTTTCTGTTCGACAATTATACCTCACTCTCTGGGGTAACTTTCATTCACTCATGTCTTTTGGCACATAGAAACCTTTGTTTCAAATTTAGAAAGCCAAAATCCAACTATGAGGTTCAATTAGAGTAGACCTTTGGAACCAATGGAAATTTGCTAAGTTTTGAAACAGGAATACAAATTGGTTGTTTTGAACCTTTTGAATCCTCTTTCCACACCAGCACTCTAACACTATAGAAGCCCACTATAGTTCTTACTCCACCCCCCTGAAGGCTTTTCATAGAATCATAGAGTTGGAAGAGACCTCATGGGCCATCCAGTCCAACCCCCTGCCAAGAAGCAGGAATATTGCATTCAAAGCACCTCTGACAGATGGCCACCCAGCCTCTGTTCAAAAGCCTCCAAAGAAGGAGCCTCTACCACACTCCGGAACAGAGAGTTCCACTGCTGATCAGCTCTCACAGTTACAAATTTCTTCCTCATGTTCAGGTGGAATCTCTTTTCTTGTAGTTTGAAGCCATTGTTCCACGTCCTAGTCTCCAGGGAGGCAGAAAACAAGCTTGCTCCCTCCTCCCTATGACTTCCTCTCACATACTTATATATGGCTATCATGTCTCCTCTCAGCCTTCTTTTCTTCAAGCAATATATGCCCAGCTCTTTAAGCAACTCCTCATAGGGCTTGTTCTCCAGACCCTTGATCATATTAGTCGCCCTCCTCTGGACACATTCCAGCTTGTCAATATCTCTCTTGAATTGTGGTGCCCAGAATTGGACACAATATTCCAGGTGTGGTCTAACCAAGGCAGAATACAGGGGTAGCATGACCTCCCTGGATCTAGACACTATATTCCTATTGATGCAGGCCAACATCTCATTGCCCTTTTTTGCCATCACCACATATTGCTGGCACATGTTTAACTGAAAGTGGTCCAATGGGCAGCAGCCAGATTGCACATCGGAGCGGGGTACAGGGAGTACACAACCCGCTTGTTACGCAAGCTCCACTGGTTGCCAGTATGCTACCAAGCACAATTCAAAGTGCTGGCTTTAGCCTATAAAGACCTAAATGGTTCTGGCCCAGCTTACCTGTCCGAAAGTATCTCCCACTATGAACCATCTCGGAGGTAAAGATCATCCGGGGAGGCCCTGCTCTTGGTCCCACCTCCTTCACAGTCGCAATTGGCGGGGATGAGAGACAGGGCCTTCTCAGTGGTGGCCCTTCATCTATGGAACTCCCTCTCCAATAAGATTAGATCAGCCCCTTCTCTCCTGACCTTCAGGAAAAAAGATGTGGTTGTGGGACCAAGCTTTTGACGCAATGCAATAAGTGACCAAGAATCAATGTGATTGATACATGGAATGGCCCTGGATTATGTTTTCGATGACGTGATTTTAATTGATGTTTTAATCATTCATGTTTTAATTGTTTAGTTTTAATTATAATTGTTTATTTGATACTTGTATGCATGGCAACAAATTGTTGCATGTTGTAAGGTTGCCTTGAGTCTCCTCCGAGGTGAGAAAGGTGGGATATAAATATGGTAAATAATAATAAATGATAATAAATAAGTCAACACTTCTAAAAGTCCCCTTGATTTGGTGATTCTGTTTTAGAAGAAAATAACCACTGGATTTAGGATGAAATGACCTAGGGTGCATCTATACTATAGAATTAATGCAGTTTGACACCACTTTTAATTGCCATCGCTCAATGCTATGGAATCATAGCTGTTGTAATTTGGTGAAACACCAGCATTCTTTGGCAAAAAAAGACTAAAGACCTTGTGTGCTTGATCCTCTAAGATTTATGCAAGCTCCTAGGGTTTATAGGAGACATAATCTAAAGAGAGTGCCCAAGCTTTACCTCTCTTAGATTGGTGTCACTATACTCCTACTGATGAACTGCATTGACTTTTTCATTTGCTACAAACTTTATACTAATTTATATGTGCTAATTTTTGAACTTATTGTGCAAGTGTTCTGATCACAGCTGTTGGTATTACCCCATTGTAATGATGCTCTGAGTCACATGGTTTTGTTTCCATGTGCTACATGCACATGCTATTGGCTTTGCTTCCACTGTTTTTACCAAATTTTATTTTGGTCTGGTCTAGTATGGGAGGATATCCATGGGGAAGACACCATGAAATACTGCACTCTGTGTAGCATCTCCAACCCTAGAGATGCTACTGGGTCTATTTGCCCCATCACACAATGCTTATTCACCCTGGTTGTAAAGGTGCCCAAAAAGAAATCAGAGCCTTTGCTTGTGGCCATCAGCCAAATCTGAGCACGAATAGCCTGTGCCGATGCAGAGCTGGCTTCAGCCCCTTCTCTTCCTCCACAGTCTACCTCTCTATTTCTGTCTCCTCCTGGGTGAAAAGGGGATTTTGGCTGAGTCACCCTTTGGCACAAGTTCGCTCCTTTTGTAACTCTTTTTAGCAGGCGTACGCACAAGAAGGGGCCTGTGGTCCTCTGCCAAGGAAGCAAGCCTGCTGCTCTTCGCAGAGGAGGCCGCCCAGGACGCCTGGGGCTGTGAAAGAAAGGAAATTAAATGAGCTCCTTGGGGGGTGGACACAAAAGAGAGAACAGGGCGAGAGTCAGAGGGGAAGGAGAGTACGGTGGGTGACAAGGCTGGGACAAGGCAATAAAGAAAGGCCTGTTGGAGTGGAACAATGGCTTCTTTAATCCATGATGCGGTTTGCAGGATGTTTCGTCAACGGAGCACCTGCTGTACCACTAAGGCTCCAAAATAAAGCATCCTAGCCAGGTGACTATTAGCACTGCTGGCACTGTCTACCCGAAATGCATTTGGCCATGTTCCCGGAGCTCAGCTTTGATCCAGATTAGCTTCAGGTTCTACTTCCAAGCAATGACTGTAGTAAAGTCATTGCTGTCCTTCCTTAATGGATCAATATTTTATGCCGAAAATAACTGAAAGATGTTGGGTAGGAGAGGAAGTTAAGGACAGGGATGGATTGGAAGATCACAATGGTTTTGTGCCATCAGGCGATGTCTGGCTTTGTTTCTCTACCCTCTTTGGTATTGTGTTTATTCAGAGCGGTTGCATTAAAAGTTTACAGATTGTTTTGGCTTTCTTACAAAGCTTGCTTTGGCAACACAACATCCGGGCTCTAAGAAGATTACTGTTATTGGATGTTTGTTTATTATGCAACGGTCTCCTGATGATTTTCGGTACTTCTTCCTTGGGGAAAATGCTCTTTTCTTACTTAAACGAGCCTTATTTGTTTCCATTTATACTTGCTGTCTCGATAAAATAGTAAAGAGTAGAGACATCACACTGGCAACAAAGATCCGCATAGTCAAAGCCATGGTATTCCCTGTAGTAACCTACGGATGTGAGAGCTGGACCTTAGGGAAGGCTGAGCGAAGGAAGATAGATGCTTTTGGACTGTGGTGTTGGAGGAAAGTTCTGAGAGTGCCTTGGACTGCGAGAAGATCCAACCAGTCCATCCTCCAGGAAATAAAGCCCGACTGCTCATTGGAGGGAAGGATACTAGAGACAAAGTTGAAGTACTTTGGTCACATCATGAGGAGACAGCAAAGCCTAGAGTAGGCATGCTGGGGAAAGTGGAAGGTAAAAGGAAGAGGGGCCGACCAAGGGCAAGATGGATGGATGGCATCCTTGAAGTGACTGGACTGACCTTAAAGGTGCTGGGGGTGGTGACGGCCGACAGGGAGCTCTGGCGTGGGCTGGTTCATGAGGTCACGAAGAGTCGGAGACGACTGAACGAATGAACAACATACTTGCTGTCATTTGTTCTCAGTGACATCATGTGAGGCAATGTCATTATCTATACAGTATGACCCCCTTACTGGTACCAATGTTTCCATGTATCCGTATCTGACAAAATATGTCTGTGTTAGGAGTTTTCTACATCCTACAGCCATTTGTATTAGGCTTGGGCCCAAAACAGTTTGAACGAAAATGATTCATAATATTTGGTGGTCTGTTTCATATAATTCATACAAGAATGGGTAGGAGGCAACCAAAAAGCTTGACAAAATGGATTAAGAGACCTGGATTTTATTGGCTATTGGGGAGGATAGAGTTAAGTCCGCCATGTATCTGAGGCAGGAGCCTGCTTTGGGGCTCCTGGAGAAGATGGGATTATTGCAGCATCTTTTTCTCTCTCCCTGGCAGCAGCAACAGCCCTCCATTTCTGTTTGGAAACTTTCCTAGGCTCCTCCTCTAGAGAGGGCACTGCTGGAAACTCACTTTCCCAGCAGCATTTGCATGGAATGGGCATTGAAAAGTCTCCGAGTTCCCCTCAGAACATGATGGGAGTTGAAGTTTCTCTCCCTCTCTGTTTTTCAGCCAATAAAAAGCTTGGTTGTGTCCATGCTCTGATTGGCTGAGGATGGACACAACTGGTGACTATAATTCCCAGAACCCTTTCCTGCAGATTGTCTTATTTTTTAAAAATGTTATGGTTAAAACTTAAAATAATTCTAAAAAATCAGTAGACTGATAGAATCATAGAATCAAAGAGTTGGAAGAGACCTCATGGGCCACCCAGTCCAACCCCCTGCCAAGAAGCAGGAATATTGCATTCAAATCACCCCTGACAGATGGCCATCCAGCCTCTGCTTAAAAGCTTCCAAAGAAGGAGCCTCCAGGCAGAGAGTTCCACTGCTGAACGGCTCTCACAGTCAGGAAGTTCTTCCTCATGTTCAGATGGAATCTCCTCTCTTGTAGTTTGAAGCCATTGTTCCGCGTCCTAGTCTCCAAGGAAGCGGAAAACAAACTTGCTCCCTCCTCCCTGTGGGTTGATGAATTGTTTTGAAACTTGGCGGGCCTGCAGTTGTAAATGGGGTCTAAAACTGAGGTAGGTTTCATACTGAAGTTTGAGCCTTCAAAGTTTCCCATTGTAGCTAATGTGCTGAACCTTTGCTGAATGAAAACGGCAACAACCCCCCCCCCCCCCCCGATTCGAGTAACTTCCAGGTAAACAGAATGAGGGGTTAGCCGAAAATGGACCCTGAAACAGTATGCTTTTTGGGTGAATTGCACACCTCTAGTTTCTCTGATATACCTCCACTTGATGTTATATAGAGTCACACTGGCAAATTCAGAGAGACAACACAGTTTCCATATCCATGGATTCTGTATCCACAAATTCAACTATCCAAGGTTTGAAAATATATACTTTTAAAAACTTTCAAAACAAGCTAATCTCAATCCTACCATTTTATAACTATGCTGCTGTACATAAAGGAACTTGAGCATTCACAGATTTTGATATTCATGTGTGGGTTTTGGAAACCTATCCCAGCAGGTACTAATGGCCTGCAGGGCAACTCTATAGTAACTTCCAGCAGAAGTTATTTCTGCAATAGGGTTTGCTATTATTCACTTTGAAATATCCAAAAAGTGGGGCAGGGAAAAGTATCAAGGGAATGGAAAAAGACTAAATAGAAAAGCCATGTGATTTGTTTTCAACATCTCTCTCTCTCTCTCTCTCATTAATGCTAGGAATTTGGGCACTGATTTTTTTTTTTCATGAGGGGTCAGAATCTCTATTTTGAGAGGCCATGGCCTCATTTTCCTCCATGTTTTACTGAATGAATGAATGAATGAATGAATGAATATTTATTTCAGTCAACGACCAGCATTAAAACAAACAATAAAAGGTAAATAAGACATGATATCATATAAATTTAGACTTTTAAAAATCAGACTTTAAAAATGTGAAATATGTGAATTCAAAGGTTTGGAAAAGGTCTGTTTTTGGTGCAGTGGCTGCAGAAAAGGGTCCAAACAAAAGATGGGAAAAAACTAATATATGTTCTCTCTCTAAAGAGACAGGTGTGCAATTCTTTCACCTTAAGGCTAGCGTTTAACAACTGTGGCTGCTAGACAACAATCAATGGTTTCGTGATGGCTTCAATAAATCACATTTATATTTTTTTCTGACCCAGAGGGACTCCTGGTCAGAACAGCACATCTTTTGTCATCTCAGACTCCAAGGCAAAAATGTCAGGTTGCATAATTGCTTTTAGGAAATCGGTTCCACTTTCTGAAAATCTGAGTTGCCTTTAGAAGAGTATTCCTCAAATTGCCCTGAGATATCAAATAGTATATCTCTGGCCATGTAACTTAAATGTGTGAAGTTAGACATGACCAAAATGTTAAGTTGGGAAGAGCCAGCTTGGTGTAGTGATTTGAGTATTAGTTAGGATTCCAGGAGACTATGGTTCAAATCCTTACTCATCCGCTGAGTGATCCTGAGCCTTAGAAGAAGGCAATGGCAAACCTCAGTTGAAGAAATCTTGCCAAGAAAACCCTATAAGACAAACATACATCAATTTAAGTGCACATAAGAACACAACCAAAGGTAAGGAATGGGAAGGACTGATGCAATTCACCTTGGCTAAGCGACTCAAGAATAAATAGCACCTTCCTTTCTGTCATTACCTCTTGCAAGTCTTGCAACTGAAAGCAAAAAGAACATTTGCATTAATTGGATTTTCCAGAACAAATGTAGTCCAGTGCAAGGTCTGCAAGGCTATTAGGGAAAGTATACTTTTTTTCCAGCTTCCCTTTACTAGGAAATGTAACTGCAAAAACATATGCAGTCTCTACTTTTATCCTCAGTTTAATAGTCTATACCAGTGGTTCCCAACCTAAGGGCCACGGCCCACTGGTGTGCCATGAGACCTCAAATAAGGTTCGTGGCTCTAGATTATGAAATATGATTTTCTATGAGTGAGCGGATGGGAACTACTGGATGGCATATGTTCTGTATCAGAAACTAGAGCTGATGTGGTCTATCCAATGCAATTTTCTGAATCAGCACCCCAAATAATTAAACCAAATCTAAAGTTGACCAAAAGCTGATTCATAACCCTTTTGGTACTAATGTTGGAGAGTGATCCCTGGTCAAAGTGGTCCCTGGTAAAAAAAAAAAAAGGTTGGGAACCACTGGTCTATATCATGTTATAGACAAAAATTTCAGAGCGTCATAAATTAGAATTCTTCCCAAGAATCTCTGAATCAGTGAGATATCCTTGGTTTTTTAAAAATATATCTATACAGTATGACACACACACCCTGCATCCACAAGGGAAGTATCTGTGTTATAATTATTTATGTCTGACAAAATATGTTATCTCTAGTTATTTTCTAGGTTTTCAAGCATGACTCCATGTGGTGACACCCTTCAAGAGGAGAGTGACTAAAATGGTAAATGCCCAGAAACCATCCCCTATCAGGAGCCAGATATGTTTAGCCTCATAGAAATGATGCACCAGGAGACTTCCGGCACCACTCTAATGGAGGCCGGATAAGTTCTTTTGTTTTTTAAAGGGCTTTTGGGGAAGGGGGTAAGGGTGTCCAGATGTTCTCCCAGAACATTCTGGAAGCATGCACTTTCTGGGATGTGTGTGAATGGCCCCCCGGGAACATTCACATTTTTAAAATGCTAATGTTCCTGGTATAAATTCCTGTCTGGAAGTGCCCCATGACTGGAAGTGCCTCATGATACTACTTGAAGGCACACAACAACAAATTGGAATCCACAAAGGTAGAATAAGTGATAAAGTTGGAAGTGTGGGAAAGATGTAGGCACTTTCATACATTTATGGTGGAAGTGCATGAAAACCAAATCCTTCCATAAAAAGATAGAATTAATTTTACAGATAAACTTTGAGTTTAAACGGGAATATTTCCTACTAGGAATAATTGATTTCAAAATGGAAAAAAATACAAATAGAATTTTTATCTACCCAATAACAGCAGCCAGGATTTAATTGGCAGAATTATGGAAATCCGACGAAACACCAACTATTGAAAACTGGCTACTGAAAGTATGGGGTATAATGAATATGGACTTGCTTACACAAAAACTAACAGATAATAACACACAAAGACAAAAAAACTGGGAAAATTTATTGATTTTATTAGAAAAGACAACACAGAAATTTATTTTTAGGAGACATAAATGAATCTCAAGGACAAAAGGATAAATAGAAACTAGATGGCTAAGAGACGGAAAATCGAATGAAAAGAGTTGATAACACAAACTAGAGGAACCTGGAAGTTGCTTTCCTTCTTTTTGCCTTTTTTTTTTAAAAAAAAAATTCTCAGCATTTTTATACCCCTACCCTTTCCTACTTTTCTTACACAATTTGTTCCCACACTTTCATTGTAAATCTATTATGTTTTTAAATCCTTTTCACACTCCAGTCTATTGAGATAACTTTATTCTCAATAAAAACGATTTGAAAAAAAAGAAACCCAACAAACTGGAACCCTACCATATGCCTGATTCAAAGGACATGGCATAGATCTGCCTATAGAATATATATACTATATCTCACCACGCTAAAACAGTGGATGTGGCTCTTAATGAGACATGCCGCATTATCACGGGGTGTCTGCGCCCTACACCAATGGAGAAATTACACTGTCTAGCCGGTATTGCACCACCTGACATCCACCGGGAAGTAGCAGCCAATAGTGAAAGGACCAAGGCAGTGACATCTCCAGCCCATCCCTTGTTTGGGTATCAGCCAGCATGTCAATGACTTAAATCAAGAAATAGTTTTCTAAGATCTACAGAGACACTCGCTGGAACACCCCAGCAAGCGAGAGTCCAAAAGTGGCAGGCTCAAACCCAGAACCTCAATCAATGGCTGATACCAAATGAGAGACTCCTCCCTGGGCACACAGAAGACTGGGCGACTTGGAAGGTGCTGAACAGACTGCGCTCTGGCACCATGAGATGCAGAACCAACTTCAAGAAATGGGGCTACAAAGTGGAATCCACGACATGCGAGTGTGGAGAAGAGCAAACTACAGACCACCTGCTGCAATGCAACTTGAGCCCTGCTACAAGCACAATTGAGGACCTTCTTGCGGCAACTCCAGAGGCACTCCAAGTGGCCAGATACTGGTCAAAGGACATTTAATCAACTACCAAGCTTGCAAATTCTGTGTTTTGTCTGTTTGTTTGTTTTTGTTAAAAATGTAATACAAATGTCTGGTTGCTGATGACACGATAAATAAATCTCCATGATGCCAGTTCCTGACCCATACTTCTTCAGGCTTGGCATCCACACTCAGTGTTATCATGTTTAAGAACGAGAGAGAGAGGCCCCTTCCACACAGCTGTCTAAAATCCATATTGAACTGGATTATATGGCAGTGTGGACTCAAATAATCCAGTTCAAAGCAGATATTGTGGATTATCTGCCTTAATAATCTGGGTTATATATCTGTATGGAAGGGTCCTCAGCTGTCTGAGAAACTGGCAATGCCACATTGGAGCATGGGCAAGGCACGATATTCCCAATAACCATGTCATCTTTTCCTCCCAACGTAGAGACTGGCTTTGTTTCGATTAATATTTCATGTAAGCCAGCTGGTACAGCTGGAAGGAGCCAATCCTAATGAACTCCATTTAAACCTTTTTTTTATTAGCTTATAAATGTGATCAGGTTGATGGATACTCTTTAATAGGACCTCTTCTGCAGCCGCCTCCACCCATTCTCAAACGCCCCTTCTCTCCCCATTCCTAGGGCTCCTCCTGCAGTGCCTGGCCTCCATAAATCCAGGAGGTCAGTAAATCTGCATCCAGCTGAGTGGCTGCCTGGCTTTAATGAGCTGATTTGTAATCCCTAGCACTGCACTGCGGTAGCTTTTTGGGAAGCAAACTGAGCTCAGATGCCAGCAAAAGCCAGAGCAAAAGGGAAGAAAGAGATAGAGAAAAAGAGAGGAAAGGAGATGAAGAAAGAGAAAGATGTAAGAAGATGTGCGTGTGTAACAGCAGCCAGGAAGCGAGTGTTTCCAGATCTGAAAATGGAAGCAGGGAGGGCCTGGCAAAAGGGATGGATGTAATAGAATCACTCCCATTCTGGCTGATGCAAGCCACTGCAAGCACAGTCACCTGTCATTAACCAGCCAGCAAGACTGGGATGTCATTTGAATTCTTCTTCCTTTTTTAAAACGAATGAGTGTTGGTTTAGGCATTTGGCAGAATCGAGTGGACGTCAGCAGGATTTTTTTGGAAGGGAATTTTTTTTGGGGGGGGGAGGGATTCTGTAGTTTTAAAGTATAGTTTTAAATATATATTTGGGGGCGGGCCTTGTTCCATAATACACATTATTTTATTGGGTTTTTAATATTCATTTTGCAATGCATTTGCTATGTTTTAATTGAATGGTAACATGTCTACTGTTTTATCTCTTGAGGTGGGATGGAAATAAAGTAAATAGATACATAAATAAGATTTTAAGCCAACAATTAATAATAATAATAATAATAATAATAATAATACACTTTATTTATATTCCGTCATTCTCCCCTAGGGGCCTCTGAGCGGATTACAGCATTTACACACACAGGCAGCATTCAATGCCTTTACAATCATATACAATGGGACAGACAAACACAAACAAAGGCAGAGTACAGCATTTACACACACAGGTAACATTCAATGCCTTTACAATCATATACAATGGGACAGACAAACACAAACAAAGGCAGAGGCTTCTTCTTTCATTTCCGGCTTCTGGAGTGGTTCTCATCTCTGGCTCTGGGGAGGTGCCTTTTTTCTCCATTTTCAAGCTAAGGAAGCTGTGTTGTTACTTTCTAGTTGTGTGGCTGGCAAGATTGCTTTGAACATCTCTTTGCCTTCTCCCACCAAAACTGTACCCATTTATCTACTCACATTTGCATGTTTTTGAACTGCTAGGTTGGCAGGAGCTGGAGCTTACACATGGGAACACACCCCATCTTGCGGATTTGAACCGCCAACCTTCAGATCAGCAGTTCAGCCAACCTTTAGAGCAGTGGTTCTCAACCTGGGGTCCCCAGATGTTTTTGGTCTTCACCTCCCAGAAATCCTAACAGCTGGTAAACTGTCTGGGATTTCTGGGAGTTGTAGGCCAAAAACATCTGGGGACTCCAGGTTGAGAACCACTGCTTTAGAGCAACAGTTAAATGGCACAAGGGTTTAACCCATTGTGCCACCATAGCGAAGTCAGGATCATAGAATCATCAAGTTGGAAGAGACCCCAGGGGCCATCCAGTCCTACCGCATGGCATGCAGGAAAAGCGCAATCAGAGCACCCTTGACAGATGTCCACCCAGCCTCTGTTTCAAAGCTTCCAAAGAGGCTTCCACCAGACCCCGATGTAAGGAGTTCCACTGCTGAACAGCTCTTCCCAACATTCAGATGGAATCGCCTTTGCTGTAGTTGTGCAGACACAGATGCTCTCCCACCTCAGGCTCCTATCCACCCCACTCTTCCACATCCTGCTTATAGAATTGACCCTCCACATTAGTGCCACTATCCCACCCAGAGGCGGCCCTAGGTAATTTTCAATGGTAAGCAAACAGTATGTTGGTGCCTCCCCCCCCCCCCCCAACCAATCACTGATATATATTTTCTGTTCATCGTGAGAGTTCTGTGTGTCATATTTGGTTCAATTCCATCATTGGTGGAGTTCAGAAAGCTCTTTGATTGTAGGTGAACTATACATCCCAGTAACTACAACTCGCATATGTCAAGGTCTATTTCCCCCCAAGAGCGCCTCAGGAGGGCCCCTGGGCAAAATCAACTATACTGCAAATGCTTACTTTGCATAATGGGTTGAGCCGCCCCTGATCCCACCTAACATGCATATAATCCCAATGGTGATCATTAAGCCTGGGTAACAACGGAAAAAATTGTTTCTAAAATCGATTTGTATTTGGGGGTTTTTTTTGTTTCGATATTTAAAATAATTACAAAATTTTCCTTTTAAAAAGTTCGATATTTACGAAATTTCATAAATGGTAAAAAAGTAACAAATCGATTTCCGAAACAATAACGAATCGATTCGTTAATGGCGGACGCGACCGCAAAATATGCTAAAAAACCTCCAAAACCTTCTGAAGCTTCCCTCTCCCTCTGTTGTTGACTGTTGGTGTGATATTATAATTTTTTTTCACTAATTAAACCATAAAACTGGCCCAGACATGCAGAAATAATAACGAAATGACCTCAAAACAATAACAAAACGAATACAATATCGAAATACGAAGCATTTACAAAATGTTTTTGAAAATTCGTTTTTTTTAATAATTGCTCCAGAATGGTTCGTTATCATTTTGTAATTGAAAAAATTAACGAATTATTAACGAATTACGAATTAACAAAACGAAACCGCCCAGCCCTAGTGATCATGTCAGTGGTGAATCCAGTCAGAATTTTAGCTTGAACTTCAAGAAAGCTATCCAAAGTGCTGAACTCTAATCTCCAAATCAGGAGCAGTTGCTTTAAATACTTCACTGAAAACTCAGGAGTTGGTTCATCAATTTGCTGACATGGAAATCACTATATGGTACTGTATTAGCCATCAGGTTAGAGCAGTGTTTCCTGTCCACTACGTGTTGTAGACCTCAGTTTCCAGAATCACTGATCTCTGGCCAAGACTTCTGGGAGTTGAAGTCCAAGACACCTAAAGAGCTAGAGATTGGGAATCACTCATCCAGAGGCATTACAATCTATATATATAAACATGCTCTGTGCATAATGAGTGCCTTAAAAACAAAACAATCGATGAACGAAATCACACCAAATTTGGCAACAAAACATCTCACAACACAAGGAGTGACCATCACTCAAAAATTATGATTTTGTCATTTGGGAGTTGTAGTTGCTGGGATTTATAGTTCACCTATAATCAAAGAGCATTCTGAACTCCACCAACGATGGAATTGAACCAAACTTGGCACACAGAACTCTCATGACCAACAGAAAATACTGAAAGTGTTTGGTGGGCATTGACCTTCAGTTTTGGAATTTATTTATTTATTTATTTATTTATTTGCTTTATTTCTATACCGCATTTTTCAGCCCCAAAAGGCGACTCAATGCGGTTTACAGGTACAAATTATCATAACAATGTCAGTGCAATTAAAATTACAACAAATATAACAACAGGATCAACAACACCGATCCACAACAATTAACAAACAACATGAAACAAACATAGCGCCTCAATGAAATCAGATCCGATCTCGTAATCCTTATATCATTCCTATGTTCCATTTATCGTCTTCCTATGTTCGGTTGCACTGTTAACCAATGCTTGTTCATAAAGCCAGGTCTTGACCTTTCTCCGAAACGCCAGCAATGATGGTGCCTGTCTGATGTCTACTGGTAAGGCATTCCACAGCCGAGGGGCCACCACTGAGAAGGCCCTGTCTCCCGTCCCCGCCAAGCGCGCCTGTGACGCAGGCGGGACCGAGAGCGGGGCCTCCCCAGACGATCTTAATGTTCTAGTCGGTTCATAGGTGGAGATGCGTTCGGAAAGGTAAGAGGTAAGTGGGGCCAGAACTGTTTTTGTATTGTAGTTCACCTACATCCAGAGAGCACTGTGGACTCAAACAATGATGGATCTGGACCAAACTTAGCATAAGCAGTCAATACATCCAAATATGAACACAGATGGCATTTGGGGGAAATAGACCTTGACAGTTGGGAGTTGTAGTCACTGGGATTCACAGTTCACCTACAATCAAAGAGTATTCTGAACCACACAAACGACAGAATTGGGGCAAACTTCCCACACAGAACCCCCATGACCAACAGAAAATACTTAAGGCCATCCAATCCAACTCCCTTCATCAGGGCAAGAAAATGTAATCAAAGCCCTCCTGACAAAGAGCCATCCAGCCATAGATATGGATGGATGGATGGATGGATGGATAGAAAGATAGATAGATAGATATGATTCACACACAGAGAGAGATAGTATCATAGAGCTGAAAGGGACCCCTAAAGAAGGACAATGATATATTGCATGTTCCAGAGTAGGCAAACCAGACACTCTCCTCGTCAACACTGACAAAGAAACAGCAAGAAATACAGTTTACCCACAAGCATAAAGAAATTACATATATTAGAAACCAACACTTTCTCATTACTTTATTTTCCAGATCAACAGACTGGGCCACAGCAACGTGTGGCAGGGGCAGCTAGTCAAATATAATTAAATTATTGGTTCCATTTACATTTTAGTTGTTAAGAAAGACTGGAAGAGCAACAGGTTCATTAGAACCAAATGAAGATGGACCTCCAGGTTTTTGAAAGTGAAGTGGAATCTGTACTCAGAGCACTTGGGAGAGATAAATCACCAGGAACAGATGCAATGCCAATAGCGTTGCTTCAAGCTACGGAGACAGAATCTACTCCAGTTCTAATTTAAATCTGTCAACAAACAATGGCTAGCCACAACAATTCTGGATATGGGAAATGATCCTGTATCCATGGGACAAAGATTTCCAGTTTCATTTACTCGTGTCTGACAAAATATGTCATCTCGAGTTTATGCATTTTCAGCTTGTTCCAAAGCTTCTCCTTTTCCAAGAAAATGTTTCTCCCTCCTTGCTTGGTTGGTACTGTCATGGCACAGATCCTGTGATCAGCTGCCAGAGTAAACAGGAGTAAGAAGTGAGTACATCTTTGTCTTATGTTTGTATTTACTTTATTACTCTAATTGGCAATAAAAAAATCTGGAGCCTAGCAGCGAAGCGATGTTGGTGCTGTCTCTCAATGGATTCCCCGAAGCTCAAGGCAAAGATCACAGCTAAGTTAGATGCTTTTTACAAGAAGCATTTTTTGAATTCAAGAAGGAAGTAATTGAATTACCTGAAGAATTTTGGCATGGACTCAATGTAACATTACTGGGAGCAGCGCTCCTTCCAAGCTATACATTTATCACTCACTTGGCTAGCCATGGAAATCCATTTCTGGAACAATAGGACTGCTCTCTGGATTTGGTCCCCAATACTCACAAAGAAATCGTGAGAGTTGTGGATGGCAGATCTATTCCAATCCATATTGGTTTTCCATCTGTGAGCATATTTCGTCGTAGTTTCAGAACGGGAATATGATGTGGCTGAGTTCTTACATTTGGGCTGTACACTATTAACCTCTGTATATAAAGATATGCATAAATTGTATTAGGTAGCTCTTGAAAGGTCTCAGGTTCGAATCCGGGGGGCAGCGTGAGCTCCTGCTGTTACCTCCAGTTTCTGCCCACCTATCAGTTCAAAAATGGAGCCCCTGGTGGCGCAGTGGGTTAAACCCTTGTGCCGGCAGGACTGAAGACAGATTGGTTGCAGGTTCGAATCTGAGGAGAGCACGGATGAGCTTCCTCTATCAGCTCCAGTTCCTCATGTGGGAACATGAGAGAATCCTCCCACAAGGATGATAAAACATCAAAAAAAAAACATCCGGGGGTTCCCTGGGCAATGTCCTTGCAGATGGCCAATTCTCTCACACCAGAAGCGACTTGCAGTTTCTCAAGTCACTCCTGACACGACAAAAAAAAGTTCAAAAACATGCAAATATGAGTAGATCAATAGGTACTGCTCCAGTGGGAAGATAACAGCACTCCATGAAGTCATGCTGGCCGCAAGACTTTGGAAGTGTCTATGGACAATGCTGGCTCTTCGACTTAGAAATGGAGATGAGCACCAACCCCCAGAGTTGGACACGACTGGACTTAATGTCAGGGGAAAACTTTTACCTTTATCTAACCTTTGTGCTAAATGGCAACATTGCAGCCACTGAACCAAGACAGTAAAGGGCAATTATTACATGCTCAAGATACATCTTGGGATGTATAGTTTTGTGAAGTATTAGCCTCTACTCTTTAGTAGAGATGGTTAAAGAACTTGTAAAACCATATTCCCTATGATTCCATAGCATAGAGCCATGGCAGTTAATGTGGTATAAAATTGCATTAATTATGCAATAAAGATGCAATTTGATTTGCTTTTTGGCAGATATGAGCTGCCTATGCGCAATGCACCCTAAAATCATCTTTGATTGATTCTAGGATTGAGATAACAAATAGAGGAGTTGAATGGAGACAAATGGAGACAGGAAGGAATATCATAAAAGAAGGAAGGAAGGAAGGAAGGAAGGAAGGAAGGAAGGAAGGAAGGAAGGAAGGAAGGAAGGAAGGACAAGACAGAAGCCATTTCGCAACAAGACAGAGTCTGCCTCCCATGCCAAGCAAACACCCTGATTAAAAATTACACTGTGACATGCACTCTCTGCATGAGCATGAAACGATCATTACGAATCACCACATAAATAATACATGCTAAAATGCTTCCATGCGCCATCAATATTGACCTTGCTTAATTATTGATGACAGGAATATGCTCCCTTGAAACTCTGCCGAAAGACCTCCTCTTGTTTTTCCCATAGGGTTTTTTGGTAGTGATTAGCACCCCCACTCCAAAAAAAAAAAAAAAAAGGTGTGTGCAATCTCCTTTGCCATAGTAAACAACCACTGGATTTGAGTAAAAAATCCCTTTAAATCTGCCCTCTATGAAGAAAACAGAACATATTAGTTACATCTGCGCTGGACTACTCCAACACTCTCATGGGTCTGCCTTTAAGGATGGCCCAGAAACTGCAACTGGTGCAAAGATGGGCAGCCAGGTTGCTAAAGGTAAAGGTAAAGATTTCCCCTGACATTAGTCATGTCCAACTCTGGGGCACGGTGCTCATCTCCATCTCTAAGCTGAAGAGCCGGCATTGTCCATAGACAACACCAAGATCATGTGGCCAGCAGCCAGGTTGCTAACTGTAGCTAATTATAGTGAGTGGATAACTCCCCTACTAAACCAGCTCCAAAATGCAGGTTATCACCTACAAAGCCCTAAATGGTTCAGGTCCTGCCTATCTTTGCAACGACATCTTCCCCTATGAACGGGCACGGACTCTAATGTCCACTGGGAAGCCCTCCTTTCGCTCCGTCACAAGCATGGTTGATGGGGACAAGATAGAGGGCCTTCTCAGTGGTCTCCCCTCCCTGGCTCTGGACCTCCTTCCCCAGGGAAGACTATTCCCCAGTCTGCTCACCTTCCACAGGGACTTGAAAACCAGGATGTCTTAAGAACTAATTATTGTTTTGCTCGTTGGAAAAAGGACATTTTGAAATTTGTTTGGTGTGGTCGGAAAGCCCGGATAAGATATAAAATTATGATAGACTCCAAGGAGAGAGGGGGTATGGGTCTTCCCGATTTACAACTGTATTTTGAGGCCTCGGCTTTGACTTGGGTAAGGGAATGGGCATTGCTAAGGAAGAAGAGACTTTTGAATTTGGAAGGAGCGGATAGTAGGTGGGGCTGGCACGCCTACTTATGGCTCGAGAAAGCTAAGATTGAAAAGAATTTCTCAAATCATTTTATTAGAGCAGCCCTCCTCAAGGTATGGGGCAAGTATAAAACCAGGTTTTACACCCAAACACCCCTCTGGTTATCACCTATAGAGGCACTACATAAAAGAGAATTTCCCAGTAGTAAATGGCATACATACAGGTCACTACTAGAAAGGAAAGACAGCCAGTGGAAACTAAAATCGCTTGACTCTTTGAGGAATCTGGATGAGAACTTTTCCTGGTTTCATTTTCTCCAAGTGTCAGAAAGTTATAAAGAGGATTACAAAATAGGCTTTGCCCCTGAGGAAACATTCTGGGAATCAATTATGAAGAGGGAGAAGAAGCTTATAAAAGGTATATACCAGAAATTGTTGGAGTGGTCCACGGAAACCGAGTTGATTAAAGAGAACATGATCTCCTGGGCTATAGACCTAGGACACTCCACTCTGCTCAAGGAGTGGGAGGATTTATGGAGATTTAAAATAACATTCGCCAAATCAGTGTGTATCACGGAAAGTTGGTATAAAATGTTTGTACGGTGGCACCTGACCCCCCAGAGGTTAGCTAAGTTCCATAAAGGAAGTAATAATTTATGCTGGAAGTGTGGGAAGCATCTGGGTACTTACTTTCACATATGGTGGGATTGTAAGAGAGTTAAGACATTCTGGAGGGGAATCCATCATGAGGTACAGGGTATATTACAAGTCAGATTTGAGATGAAAGCGGAATACTATCTGCTGCACCTCATTGACTTTAAACTAGAGCGGAATAAGGAGATGATATTGTATCATGTCACGGCAGCGGCTAGAACCGTATTTGCCAGTAAATGGAAAACTAAAGAACTACCGACGACAGAAGCATGGACTTTAAAAATTAGAGACTTTATGGAATTAGACTCTCTAGCAAGCATTGTCTACGATACCAGTAAAAAGAAGAGGATTGATTGGTCGCCTTTGAGGCAATATTTAAAAGAGAAGAAAAATATTATTCTATAATTATATGTTGTCAACTGAGGAAGAGGTAACGATGTTTAATCAATGTTTAATTAAGGAAGATATTATTTACTACAAGCAAAAGTCAAATTGGCCTCGCGGATGGTTGAGGAAGTTCATTTGTTATATGTGCACTGTTTTTTTTGTTGTGTTATGCAATGTCATTGTCTCCCATACCCCCTATCCCACTACTTCATCACTCCCGGTCTCCGATACCCCTACGAGTCCCTCACAATATCCATCTATCTACCTACCCAAGGGTAGTAAGCTATAATCCAGCTCACATTTGATATTGATGTATGGTGGAAGTGGGGTACTTCGAAACCTAGGGCTCCGAGGACCGGAAGTCATAATTTGTGTGTAATTAGTATGCTGTCAAGATGATTTGTGTATGTGTATCGCACTTGGATTGTACGAAAAAATGGCAATAAAAATATTTAATAAAAAAAAAAAAGAAAACCAGGATGTTCCAGTGTGCCTTTGATGACAGTTAGTCCCAATTTATGAATGCTCAGTCTTGAACTACACCCCAGGGACCAGTGTCTGAATCCTTGCTCAGCTATGGAAACCCATTGAGTGACCTTGAGTGAGCCACACATTCTCAGCTCCAGAAGGAGGCAAGGCAAACCTTCTCTGAACAAATCTGGCCAAGAATACCCCAGGAAAGGTTTGCATTAGGCAGAAATGACTTGAAGGCACACAATAGAATCATAGAATCAAAGAGTTGGAAGAGACCTCATGGGCCATCCAGTCCAACCCCCTGCCAAGAAGCAGGAATATTGCATTCAAATCACCCCTGACAGATGGCCATCCAGCCTCTGCTTAAAAGCCTCCAAAGAAGGACCCTCCACCACACTCCGGGGCAGAGAGTTCCAATAATAGCACTCAAGGCATTGAAACTTATCCCTCAAATATGTCCAGCTTCTTGGACAATTCCTTTAAAATTCAGACTAAACCTGGAACACTTTTACCATCGACTGACATGGAAGCCACCAGCCACCATATTCTTCCTGCTGAAATTACTTATTCAGCCAGGTGACTTATTCAACAGGCTGGATCGACACTGCCACATAATGCAGTTTCAGAATGCAGTCTAACTGCATTGAACTGGATTATGTGGCAGTGTAGACTCATGTAACCCAATTCAATGTAGTTAAACTACATTATTTATTTGGCAGTGTAGATCCAGCAAGGAGCCCTTGGTGGCACAGAGCCCCCGGTGGCACAGCGGGTTAAAGCCCTGAGCTGCTGAACTGAAGGGTTGGTGGTTCGCATCCAGGGAGTAGGGTGAGCTCCTATTGTTAGCCCCAGCTTCTGCCAACTAGCAATTCAGAAACATGCAAATGTGAGTAGATCAATAGGTATTGCTTTGGCGGGAAGGTAACAGCGCTCCATGCAGTCATGCTGGCTACATGACTTTGGAGATGTCTATGGACAATGCTGGCTCTTCAGCTTAGAAATGTAGATGAGCAGCACCCTCCAGAGTTGGACACAACTAGGATTAATGTCAAGGAAAATAATATCTTTGCCTTTAGATCAATCAGTTATAGTTTTATTGCCATATCTTCACACAAACCTCTGCTATTGTGGACCAGTTAGAGTAAAAACTTCTGCATTTCCACTTGCTTGCTTTCCCCAGCCCATGCTTTTTCTGCCCAGACTTTGGCCTTCTGAGCAATCCATTCTCCCCTTCAGTGCCGCATTTAAGTCCCTGCAGTCCATTTGTAAGGGCCGTCCTTTTAATTGATATGACCGTCCAAACTTTCTTGCTTTTGTCCTCTTTCTCTTTGGCTAAAATGAAATCTTAAATATTCCACTCCTGACCTTTGGTGGAAGGGGGATTTAATTACCTGCACAGTTTACATAAATTATATGCCCTGTTTGTCTAAGATTAATCCTTTGCAGAAATCAATAGAACCAGGGAGCCGTCCAGAGAAAATGGCTCCTTGCAAATGCCACCAAAGGTCACAAGAATCTTTCAGTACAAAGGGCACGGGAGCAAGGGAGACAGTCTGTGACACATCCTTGTCATCAGCCGGCCAGTGTGTGTTACTCCCCCCACCGCCCCTCTGCCTTCGCTAGCCATCAAACGATTTATCAGTTGTTAGAGGACACGGGGTGCAGCCTTAAGATGGATCCGAATGAATTCCATTATCTGACCACGCTGAATGTGATAGACCTTCCTTGAATACTGAGGTGAGGGTCAGCACAAAGCTACCTAGGAGTAATGTGTCAGTTGCAGTTTTTTTTAACAAACACATGTGGTACTTGGATTAGGACTTCAAGGAACCTGTTTTTGAATCCCAACAACAACCCAATTTTTATGCCTTCTTCATGAATGTTGGGTTATTCATTCATTTGTATGCTTTCACCATCCATTGGCTTCCTTGGATGGGAGACTTGGATGGCTAGTACTTGGATTTCTGTGTGTGTGTGTCAGGAGCAACTTGAAAAACTGCAATTTGCTTCTGGTGTGAGAGAACTGGCCGTCGGCAAAGACGTTGCCCAGGGAACGCCTGAATGTTTTACCATCCTGTGGGAGGCTTCTCTCATGTCCCTGCATGGGAAGCTGGAGCTGACAGATATAGCTCACCCGTTACCCAGATTTGAACCACCAATCTTTTGCAGTTCAGCAAACCCTTCACCACGGGGGCTCCAATACTTGGATGAGAGACCACCAATGAATATCAAGAGAGATATTGACAAGCTGGAAGAGGGTGACTAAAATGATAAAGGGTCTGGAGAACAAGTCCTATGAGGAGCGGCTTAAGGAGCTGGGCATGTTTAGCCTGAAGAAGAGAAGGCTGAGAGGAGATATGATAGCCATGTATAAATATGTGAGAGGAAGCCACAGGGAGGAGGGAGCAAGCTTGTTTTCTGCTTCCATGGAGACTAGGACGCGGAACAATGGCTTCAAACTACAAGAGAGGAGATTCCATCTGAACATGAGGAAGAACTTCCTGACTGTGAGAGCCGTTCAGCAGTGGAACTCTCTGCCCTGGAGTGTGGTGGAGGTTCCTTCTTTGGAAGCTTTTAAACAGAGGCTGGATGGCCATCTGTCAGGGGTGATTTGAATACAATATTCCTGCTTCTTGTCAGGGGGTTGGACTGGATGGCCCATGAGGTCTCTTCCAGCTCTTTGATTCTATGATTCTATGATCAGGTTCTGTAAACTATATCTCAAGAGAAACTGCCAAAACCACATCTAAGTAATCCCTGTCTAAGATTGGATCTACACTGCCCTATATCCTAGGAACTGATCCCAGAATATTTGCTTTGAATTGGGTTATATGAGTCTACACTGCAAGATAATCAGGGATAAAAAGATAATCTAGGATCTGATCCTGGCATATAGGCCAGTATAAATTCAGTCTAAGGATCCATTTACACTGCCAGATGAAATCCAGATTATCTACTTTTAACTGGATTATATTAGTCTACATTTCCAGTAATCCAGTTCAAAGCAGATAATCTAAATCATAGCAGTGTAGGGCCACACAGCCATATAACCAAGAATAACAAAGCAGATAATCCACAATATCATCTTTGAACTGGATTATCTATTTATTTTTTTATTTATTGTGTCAGATGCGAACCGAGGTTACAGTTAAAATGCATTTAAAAACAAAAACATTTTTTTAAAAAAATAAGTGTCCTTTGACCAGTAGCTGGCCACTTGGAGTGTCTCTGGTGTTACTATAAGAAGTCCTCCATTGTGCATGTGGCAGGGCTCAGGTTGCATTGTAATAGGTGGTCTGTGGTTATCTGAGTCCTCACTGTCATATAATCCAGTTCAATGCGGATTTTATACAGCTGTGTGGAAGTGATCATAGACGGGACTTAAAAGAAATTATGGAATTAATGGGATCACCTTAAGTTGACAGCCGACTTGAAGACACAAACACACACATCATCGTATTATCTAAGGCTTTCATGGCCGGAATCACTGTGGTTGTAGGTTTTTTCGGGCTATATGGCCATGCTCTAGGGGCATTCTCTCCTGACGTTTCACCTGCATCTATGGCAAGCATCCTCAGAGGTAGTGAGGTCTGTTGGAACTAGGAAAAAGGGTTTATATATCTGTGGAATGACCAGGGTGAGACAAAGGACTCTTGTCTGCTGGAGCTAGGTGTGAATGTTTCAACTGACCACCTTGATTAGCATATAATGGCCTGACAGTGTCTGGAGCAAACTTTTGTTGAGAGATGATTAGATGTCCTTGTCATCCTCTGAGTGACTTGTGATACGATTCCTGACTAGTTGGACACTATTGTCCTTTGCCTTCACAGAATCATAGAGTTGGAAGAGACCACATAGATCATCCAGTTCAACCCACTGCCATGCAGGAAAAAACACAATCAAAGCACTCCTGACAGATGCCTCCCCTTGTTGACATTAACAGATTTGCAAAACATGACATAATGTGATCTGCAATTGACTGATCCTAACTCAAAAATGGAAGTAACAACTGGCAGAAACAAGAGCATCACATAGATTAAAAAGCAAGAACCCCTGAATATTTGCAGAAATAAAAGTGTTGCAACTATTTCTGCCTCATTGCAATAGACGCCTTTGACTTTAAAAAGAAATAACACCAGAGAATATTTCATTCTAAAATAATGATTCCCGAAGAGCTGCTTTTGCATCCAATTATTAGGTTTCAGAAACAGCAGGGTTGCCATAGCTCTGTAAATTCTCTAATTGCAAGGAAGTGCCGGCTTTCCAAACAAGCCAATCAATCAATGGAGAGAAAAATACTTTTGATCCCCATGTAAGGCTATTAACGGAATAACAATTGCCCGGCTATTGCGTTCCAGCATTGCTTTTGTAGCACAACTCTGTCATCAGCTTTCCCGGTCCTTCAGTTACAAACTGATGTGCTCATGTGCTGATGATGTGCCATCTATTATTGCAACCGACTGTTGCCACTTTTAATGACAGGAGCAGCTGTTCCCACCTTCCTTGATCCTTCCCAGGCCACAGTTCCTGGGAACATCTGCCTCGCAAAGTGCTACCATAGTGAGCGAATCAGCATGGGGCCCCCAACTTTTGCCTGCAAGGAGCTTTTCCAGGGACATCGGATATGGCCGGCATATGGGCTGGGGAAGCAATTACTTTGAACTTGTTCATTGGTCTTTTATTGCCGCTCATAGATTTTAATGACACTTTCAGGCAGCCATTAAAAAAGGTGGCACTTTAGGGTCAAGCTGGAGCTTCCCGGGTGCATTATTTTACCACCACCCCCTTCTTCAAAACAACATGGTGCACTTGAATTGTTTCAGGGTCAGCAGGCAGTGATATGATCATGAAAATCTGGCCTTATGACCAATTATTAAGAATAAACAACATTGCCAATCTGCAAAGTACATATGCAAACACACAGTGAATCTCACCCTGTGGTACATATACCATTACTGGGATTCAGAAGTTGTCTAGGTGGGATAAAGAAGAAGCCAACAACTCCCTTGTTGCAACTGCTCCATAGGCTGCCAATTTGGCTTATAAAGCTCTATGTCAGTGGTTCCCAACCTTCCTAATGCCGCGATCCCTTAATACACTTCCTCATGTTGTGGTGACCCCCCAGCCATAAAATTATTTTCATTGCTACTTCATAACTGTAATTTTGCTACTGTTATGAATAATAATGTAAATATCTGATATCTTCATTCACTGGACCAAATTTGGCACAAATACCTGATATGCCCAAATTTGAATACTGGTGAGGTTGGAAGGGGGGGGGGGGGTTGATTTTGTCATCTGGGAGTTGTATTTGCTGGGATTTATAGTTTGCCTACAGTCAAACAGCATTTTGAATTCCACCAGCAATTGAACTGAATCAAATTTGGCACACAGAACTCCCATGACCAACAGAAAATACTGGAAAGGTTTGGTGGGCATTGACCTTGAGTTCTGGAGTTGTAGTTCACCTACATCCAGAGAGCACTATAGACCCAAACAACGATGCATTGGGACCAAACTTTGCACAAATACTCAATATGCCCAAATGTGAACACTGGTGGAGTTTGAGGAAATTAGACATTGACATTTGGGGATTGTAGTTGCTGGGATGTATATTTCACCTACAATCAATGAGCATTCTGAACCCCACCAAAGATAGAATTGGGCCAAACTTCCCACACAGAACCCCCATGCCCAACGAAAAGTACTGTTCTCTGACGGTCTTTGGTGACCCTCTGACACCCCCTCACAACCACCCCAGGGGTCCCAACCCCCAGGTTGAGAAACACTGTGTTTCAACTCCAGGCTATTTGGAGGCCTATATGTTTCTTATGAGCTAACCTGAGATTTGAGGTCTGTGTCACTTATCTCTACCCCATGGCATGGTTGGTCGGAATGTAGGAGAAGGCCTTCTCTCTGATTGCTTCCACACTTTGGGACTCCTTCTTTGTTGATCATGTGACAACAGATTAAGAACTTTCCACAAGAGCATTACTAGCACATCAGTATCCCAACTTATCTTAAGTACTCCCAACTCAAGAACGGAAAACGGAATATTGGTGGACAGAAAAAGAGATATAAAGATGGGCTTAAAGCTAACTTTAAACGCTGTGGCATAGACCCAGAGAACTGGGAAGCCTTGGCCCTTGAGGGCTCTAGCTGAAGGCCGCTATTACCAACAGTGCTGTGGAATTCAAAGAGGCATGACTGGAAGGCAAAAGGGAGAAACATGTCAAGAGGAAGGCATGTCAAGTGAAGCCTGACCAGGACTGCCTTCCACCTGGAAATTGATGTCCTCACTGTGGAAGAACATGCAAGTCAAAAATAGGGCTCCAAAGTCACCTACATACCTAGCATGAAGACACTACACTTGGAAGGCCATCATACTTGAATGAGGGATCCCCTAAGTAAGTAAGACAATCACAGAAGTAAAGTGTGATGGTAATGATTTGTGAATGAAATATCTTCCAAGGGAACACCTTGAGTCCCTAAATCAAGAGTAAGACAGGATAAAAATAAAATAGATAATTAAAGTAAGAATAGCAAGGAGAAGGCTATCCTAACCTCCTTAGGAAGGAAGTTCCAGAACTGATAACGGTCCATAAGATGTATACATATGGACTAATGTCTTAAAGCTAACCTTAAAAACTGTGGCAAAGACACTGAGAACTGGGAAGCCCTGGCCCTTGAGTGCTCTAACTGGAGGTCAGCTGTGACCAGCATTGCTGCGGAATTGAAAGGGAGAAATGTGTCAAGAAGGCACGTAAGTCAACCATGACCAGGACAGCCTTCCATCTGGAAACTGATGTTTTCACTGTGGAAGAACATGTAGGTCAAGAATACAGTCACCACCAAGACACTACACTTGGAAGGTCATCATACTCAGACATTGAGGGATCACCTAAGTAAGTAAAAATCATAGAATCATAGAGTTGGAAGAGACCTCAAGGGCCATCCAGTCCAACCCCCTGCCAAGAAGCTTCTTTTTGAAGATCCAGATTCTTTTTGAAGAGAAGGAGACCTCATCACTTCTCCAAGCAATGGATTCTACTACTGAATGACTCTTGGCCTCAAGGCATTCCTTCTAATGATCAATCAAAATCTACTCTCCTGTAACTTCAGACCATTAGACCTGGTCCTAACCTCTGAGACAGCAGAGAACAGGCCTGCCTCCTCACCTCTGTGACTAATCTTTGAAGTATTTAAGGACCGTGACACTCCTTGGCCTTCTCTTCACCAAGCTCAACATGCCCAGCTTCTTCAACCTTTCCTCATAGATTTTGTTCTCCATGTCTGTTATCATCCTCTGTGCTCTAGATTCTCTATATCCTTCTCAAAGTGAGGCACCCAGAACTCAATGCAGTACAGTAATACGAATGCATTAAGCATTATTCCGGATCCAACATAATCCCATCATTACAACCCAAAATAAATAGTTCTGCTGGTGCGAATGTGCTGAACACTGGAGCTCAGGAGCTAAATCTGACACTTTTATCCAAAGGAGTCTTCCAAAGTGACAAGAGGGCTTAGCTCTCCTCATTCAGTGACAGGCATGAATGGAAATAAAACATTACTGACCAAATTAACATAATCAACTGCAGGGCATACTTCTAAATTAATCTGATTGGATGTATGACCTCGTTTTTCTGTCTTTACAATGAACCACTGTAATCTTTTCAAAGTTGGCTAGATTTAGAGCTTTATGCAGGCAAATGCAGATAGGGAAATGGCAATATTACCTATTCTCTCCACCCCCTGCCAAGATGGCGTTTTCTCATGACATTGGCTGGCTTTTCAGACAAGCGGATGTCTGGATGTCTCCCTATGGTTTGCATGCTTCGGGCAACTTCCATATTTCTTTGGTGCTCTTGTTTCTCTCGCTTTAATTCCAACCCCCCTTCTGTCTCAATAACAGATCCTGTCTATATTGTTCAGGAGGCTTCTGCTTCCCTTTGTGACATTTAAGAGGGACCCGAAGCCATTCATGTTAAATTTCGGAGGGGGGGGGGGTTGCAGCAACATACGCTCCTGACCTTGGGATGACATGGAGAGAGGCAACAGAAACAAGCAAACAAGTGAGGAACAAATGCTGTCTTTCTTTCATAGACAGAGGAACAAGAGATTGCCCCTCCACACCTGATGTTGGTGGTTTGTCTACCTTGCTGCTTCAAGGTAGTGTGCCCAATTATTGTTTGGAAGGAGAATGGAATTTGCCTCACTTCTCATCCTTTGATTTATTTATGACATAAATCCTACCTATACTCCTGACTGTAGTAAATCCATTGAAACAATGTGATTTACCTATGTGTTGACTTGATCTTCCAGCAGTTCATTCAATGGATCTGCTCTAGCTGAGATTAATAAACACAATTATGGCCACACTGTTCACTATTTTCATGTATTCACAGTAAGTCTAGGATTGTATCCCCTGTGGATATAAGGATCATATTGTAGGGATTGTGGCGCAGCTGGCTGAATGTCAGCTGCATTAAGATCACTCTGACCAAAAGGTCATGAGTTCGAAGCCAGCCCAGGTTGGAGTGGGTTTCCAACCAATTGTGTGTAGCCTGTTGTCAACCTTTGCAACCCGAAGGACAGTTGCATCTGTCAAGTAGGAAAATTAGGTACCACCTTAAAGTGTGGGGAGGCTAAATTAACTGATTTATGAGGCCATAAAGAAGACTCCAGCAAAGCATTCCAGCGGGGAAGCATGCGGGGAATGCGGAAGTGCTTCATCAGCGTTGCAGATGGACGATGAAAGCGACAGTTCCCCTGGCGGCCAGAAAAAGTTAAATAACCTTTGTGTATGTCTGTATATGTTTGTTTGTCAAAAATTGGCATTGAATGTTTGCCATATATGTGTACATTGTAATCCGCTCTGAGTCCCCTGCGGGGTGAGAAGGGCGGAATATAAAAAGCTGTAAATAAATAATTAGGGCCCCCGGAGGTGCACCAAGCTGCTGAACTTGCTGACCAACAGTTTGAATCCAGGAAGTAAGGTGAGCTCCCATTGTTAGCCCCAGTTTCTGCCAACCTAGCAGTTTGAAAACATGCAAAATGCAAATGTGAGGAGATCAATAGGTACCGCTCCAATGGGAACGTAACAGCATTTCATGCAGTCACACTGGCCACATGACCTTGGAGGTGTCTACCGACAACACTGGCTCTTTGGCTTAGAAATGGAGATGAGCACCAGCTTCTAGAGTCGGACTCAACTACACTTAATGTTAAGGGGAAACTTTTACCTTTTTATTGTATTATATTGTATTGTGCGCGCACACACATGTGGACATCTTCCTCTGTGCACATAAACACATTCCCACACATAGTGCTTTGGGAGTTTTATAGTGTCTCCTCTTCAGAAATGGCTGGGCATTTTTATCTGATGCTGAATGTGTGATAATGTTTTATAATGCAAGTTTGTGAAGTAGAGATGAGCCTGTGGGGACTTTGCTTAAGGGTGCATAGTGCACATAGAAGCACATTGTGCATGCACATGTACAAATACTTTTGGTTTTTCATATGGTTCTGCAGTGTTGCAGTTCACCAATAAGGCAGCATTACACAACCATCACAAAACTGTGTAGGTGTAAAGTTGTTTTCTGTAACTTCCATACAAGATCTTGTGGAATAATCATTTCAACTTTATAACAGTCAGAAAAAGAGAAGCCGGAAGGGTAAACGGTGATAACAACACCCTTGGGGGGCCTCCTGGAAGAGGCAATTAACCTTTTAAATAAGTTTTAGTCCCTGTACTATTTAAGATGGGGAAAAAACCCATCAATTTCTGAAAACCATATGTGGACTCTGGCCATTCCTCGATGTTAAACTTTGAGCAGTAAGGAGGTTCTTTAGCAGCCAATGTGGCCCTTGCAGAGCCCTGGGGCAAAAATTGCCACCAGACCTACTACAGAAGCCCTTCCCTGAAAGACACCATACTGGATCATGATCATAGAATAATAACAGTATTAGAATGAAATCTTAGGTTAGCTCTTGGATTATCCAGTTCTAATCACGTCGATACCGGGCAAGATTCTGGAAAAGATTGTTAAGGAAGCGGTCTGCAAACACTTAGAAACAAATGCAGTCATCGCTAATAGTCAACATGGATTTATCAAAAACAAGTCATGCCAGACTAATCTGATCTCTTTCTTCGATAGAGCTACAAGCTGGGTAGATGCGGGGAATGCCGTGGATGTAGCGCACCTGGATTTCAGTAAGGCCTTCGACAAGGTCCCCCATGACCTTCTGGCAAGGAAACTAGTCCAATGTGGGCTAGGCAAAACTACGGTGAGGTGGATCTGTAATTGGTTAAGTGGATGAACACAGAGAGTGCTCACTAATGCTTCCTCTTCATCTTGGAAAGAAGTGACGAGCGGAGTGCCGCAGGGTTCCGTCCTGGGCCCGGTCCTATTCAACATCTTTATTAATGACTTAGATGAAGGGCTAGAAGGCAGGCTCATCAAGTTTGCAGACGACACCAAATTGGGAGGGATAGCCAATAGTCCAGAGGACAGGAGCAGAATTCAAAACGATCTTGACAGATTAGAGAGATGGGCCAAAACTAACAAAATGAAGTTCAGCAGTGACAAATGCAAGATACTCCACTTTGGCAGAAAAAATGAAATGCAAAGATACAGAATGGGGGACGATGCCTGGCTCGAGAGCAGTACGTGTGAAAAAGATCTTGGAGTCCTCGTGGACAACAAGTTAAACATGAGCCAACAATGTGATGTGGCAGCAAAAAAAGCCAATGGGATTTTGGCCTGCATCAATAGGAGCATAGTGTCTAGATCTAAGGAAGTAATGCTACCCCTCTATTCTGCTTTGGTTAGACCACATCTGGAATATTGTGTCCAGTTCTGGGCACCACAATTCAAGAGAGATATTGACAAGCTGGAATGTGTCCAGAGGAGGGTGACAAAAATGATCAAGGGTCTGGAGAACAAGCCCTATGAGGAGCGGCTTAGGGAACTGGGCATGTTTAGCCTGAAGAAGAGAAGGCTGAGAGGAGATATGATAGCCATGTATAAATATGTGAGAGGAAGCCACAGGGAGGAGGGAGCAAGCTTGTTTTCTGCTTCCTTGGAGACTAGGACGCGGAACAATGGCTTCAAACTACAAGAGAGGAGATTCCATCTGAACATTAGGAAGAACTTCCTGACTGTGAGAGCCGTTCAGCAGTGGAACTCTCTGCCCCGGAGTGTGGTGGAGGCTCCTTCTTTGGAAGCTTTTAAGCAGAGGCTGGATGGCCATTTGTCAGGGGTGATTTGAATGAAATATTCCTGCTTCTTTGCAGGGGGTCGGACTGGATGGCCCATGAGGTCTCTTCCAACTCTTTGATTCTATGATTCTATTCTATAATTAGAACTTTAATCTGGTTGTCAATATGACTGAACATGGAAGATACTAGCCATGTACATTTGGGACTTACCTTGAACCGTTTCATGTCCTGGCTTTTGGTGCCCCCCCCCCCCCCCGATATGTTTTTTTCTGAGTCTCCCAAAATCGAGACGTCAGATTTTTGTTTTTGGGGCCTAAAGATCCAATTTTCTTTTGGTCCATCACTGGGTGGGTGGGGGGACTTCACCCATAAGCCCAAAGTGTCTGGACCCACGGGTGCAGGCTTTGGGCTTACACAGGTTCTGCAGCCAAGTGCTAAGTAAGGAGTGCTCCTTACTCGGCGGTCAGCTGCAGGCCCTCCCAAGCCCGGGTGCATAGGTCCAAAGTGTGGGGTGCCTGCAGCCAAGCACTGAGTAAGGAGTGCTTTTTACTCAGCGCTTGGCTGCAGGCCCTGCTAGACCCCAGGCAATCCATCCAAAAAGCAGGCTTGGAGCCGATACTTGCTCCCACCTGCCTTTCATATAAATTGCATTTTTGTTCCAGGAGGGACCTTTCCATTTCGTGCCATCCAAATGGATGGAATGAAACAGAAACACAAATAGATGGGACAAATTTCGGGCCCATGACTAGAAGAAACATAGCAATTATCAAAAACATAGCAATTTTTCAAAAGTTCACTTGGAAATCTTGATTGGTCCATAGGTTCAGTACAAATCTGCCATATTTTTTTTAAAAAAAATGTTTTTACACATATACATTTCCAAATGTGTTTTCTCACAAAATGAGATTTTATTTATTATCTTTCAAGGATGCATTGGGCACTTGGTATCTGCTGTGATTTCGTTCCAAGAACCCTGTGGACCACAAAATCTGTGAATGTTCAAGTGCCATTACATATATAGTGCATTATGCTATCTATATAAATAAAAATGTAATGTTTGTTTGTGGGATTAACAGAGCACAAAAACCACTGGGGGAATTGACACTAAATTTGGACACAAGACACCTAACAACCCAATGTACGTCCTTCACTCAAAAATTCATTTTGTCATTTGGGAGTTGTAGTTGCTGGGATTTATAGTTCACCTACAATCAAAGAGCATTCTGAACTCCACCAATGATGGAATTGAACCAAACTTGGCACACAGTTCTCCCATGACCAACAGAAAATATTGCAAGGATTTGGTGGACATTGACCTGGAGTTTTGGAATTGTAGTTCACCTACATCCAGAGAGCACGGTGCACTCAGTGATGGATATGGACCAAACTTGGCACAAATATTCAATATGCCCAAATATGAACACTGGTGGAGTTTGGGGAAAATAGACCTTGACATTTGGGAATTGCATTTGCTGGGATTTATAGTTCACCTACAATCAAAGAACATTCTGAACCCCACCAACGATAGAATTGGGCCAAAACTCCCACATAGAAACCCCATGTGGGCCACAGCAACGCGTGGCAGGGGACAGTTAGTCCTTTATATAAAACAGCAAAATCGAGTTTGCTTTTTGGATTCTTGTGGGGGGAATTTTCAAGCCATGGATAATGGAATCCATGGATGCAGAATCCATGGATACAGGGCTGATCGCATGCATTTCTAAACATATTCTAAACTAAGCATGCTTATTTTAAAATCTGTTTTGGTTATGTTTCTGACCCAAGATTTTAGAAAATTTGATGACCAATATTATTCTCATTCACACTTTAGTGCCAGAACTAAAGATCAAATATGTTTCCTTTGAAATGGGTACATAATTCCATGAGTGTTCTTCAGCATGCCTAGCTAAGATTTCTTCCACTTTCCTTTGCCCCATTGTTTAGTCCAACATAGTTTCCAAGAGCCACAACAGACAGGCTATGTTGTTGCTGTGTGCCTTCAAGCCATTTCTGACTTATGGACACCCTGAGAAGACTATCATGGGGTTTTCTGAGAGTGTATGGTTTGCCCAAGGAACCCAGATGGTCTCCATGGCTGAGTGGAGAATCGAAGCCAGGTCTCCAGAACTCAAGGCTCAAACCATTACATCCGGCTGGCTCTTCTCCCTTCCCCTGACTGCCAGTGAAGTGTTTCTTGCTGCAGCCCAGAAGCAGACTTCAAAGCACTTTGCACTCACTTGGCTCAGCAGGAGGGAGCCTGGGCTTCAGCTGTAGAAGGGGAGAGAGAAAGGGGCAGCGTCTTGGCCTTCCTAGTGGGGTCAGTAGGCAAGAACAAAGGAAGAGGGGCTGTAGCTACTTGGAGATTTGCACTGCTCCATCAGATTCTGTGACCCCAATAGCTTCTTTTTAGCAAGCTAAAATAAAACACAATACACACAGGGGAAGCTGAGAGCAATGCCTTGAAGGGAATCCTCCTTTGAATTAGAACACCCCAAAAACTCTTCCCCATTCTCTCTCTCAATCAATCTGTTTCACAGATTTCCCCTGTCAATGGATTTTAGTTTCTCTTTCTATCTGATTTCCTGATCGCCTGGAGACATTCTTGATTTGAAAATACGTTCTCTTCCCCACTTCAGCTCCATCTGTAGATTTCTTGGTTTTTGAGATCTGTATAAGCTTCATGTTTTAATCCTTATTTTTACTGGTTCTCTTTTCTACATACTATCCTTTTGGCTTACTAATTGCGAGTGTGTGCACCTGTGTCATACCTGTGAATATGTGCCACATGTTTCAGTCTGTTTTATGGTCTTGAGGCCCCACTTTTTTTTGCTACCACTAAAATAAACTTTTGTGATCTCCCATTTGGTGTTCTTGTCTGGCTAAAGCACTCTGAGGATCAGAAACTATATTTTGGGGATAACACCAGGGCTGCATTACTTCCTAGGAAACAAACTGTAATTTATAGAGCAGTGGGAGAGATTTACCCAATAATTACTTTGAGTAATCTTAAAGAAAAATGTAATAATATGTATATCTATTCTGAAGTAAGCCACAATGAACTAAATGGGATTTGTTCCTGGGTAAGTGTGTACGGTATAAGGGAACCCCTCGGGTGGCCACTGTGACTGTCTGGCTGAGGATGAATAAACTGAGGATCAATCCTGACAAGACAGAGGTCCTCCAGGTCTATCGTAAGCTGGATCGGGGTATAGAGTGGCAACCAGTGCTCGATGGGGTTGCACTCCCCCTGAAGTCACAGGTCCGCAGCTTGGGTGTCCTCCTAGACCAGTGATGGGCAACCTTTTGAGCTTGGTGTGTCAAAATTTGCCAAAAACCTGAGCATAATTTGGGTGGGGTGTCAACTTCGAGAGAAAAAACCATAATTTTGCAATATTTATAGTTTAAATAAAAAAATGAATATTCCATGCTGAGTTATGGAGTGAACAATGCTCAAACATGCAGATGTTAAATTTGTAGAGCCTCTTACAAATTTAAGGAAGGAATTAGATTGGCTCTTTTAAGGTGCATGTGGCCGCGTGACATCAAAAATAGCCATGCGTGTCAGTGCTGACACGCGTGTCATAGGTTCACCATCATGGTCCTAGACTCATCGCTAACGCTTGAAGCCCAGGCGTCGGTGATGGCTGGGAGGGCCTTTGCACAATTAAAACTCCTGTGCCAGCTGTGACCATACCTCGTGAAGTCGGGTGGTCCACACTTTAGTCACCTCCGGATTGGATTACTTCAATGCACTCTACATGGGGCTGCCCTTGAAGATGGCTTGGAAATTTCAATTGGTCCAATGGGCGGCAGCCAGGTTACTAACTGGAGCAACTTACAGAGACTGGTCAACCCCCCTGATTAAGGAGCTCCATTGGCTGCCGTTCATCTTCCGGTCCCAATTCAAGGTGCAGGTTCTTACCTACAAAGCCCTGAATGGTTTGGGACCTGCCTACCTGTGTGACGCATTTCTGTTTACGAACCCACACGGTCTCTTTGTTCATCTGGAGAGGCCCTGCTCTCGCTCTTGCCCCCTTCGCAGGCATGATTGGTGGGGACGATGGAGACGGCCTTCTTTATGGTGCCCCCCCCCCAACTCTGGAACTCCCTAAAGATATCAGACAAGCCCCCACTTTGGCAGTCTTTAGGAGGAGCTCAAAAATGTGGCTGTTCTGGTGTGCCTTCCTTGAATAAAGGAAATAATGCCCAATCTGACCAATTTCCTTCTATATGTCCTCTGAAGCACTTTATCTATCCATTGGATTGATCTCCCTTCATCACTCTCTAAAAACCCCATGCCTAGACATACCCTACTCTGTACACACCCAGGGTTTTAAAATTTTAATCTATTACATCTGGCCCTGCCATAGTGTTTTAAAACTTTTGTGTGTTACTGCTTATATGTTTAGCTATATTATTTATATTGTTTTATTTGCTTGCTTGCTGTGTTGATGTACTGTTGTATTTGTATTTGATGGGATGGCCTCATGTAAGCCGCCCTGATGGTGGGGTATAAATAAAGTATTATCATCATCATCATCATCATCATCATCATCATCATCATTAACTATCATGAACATTGAGCAGAGTTTGTAGGGTGTGAATACAGAACTTGGTGGATGATACCATCAGACCTCATCTGGTTAAAAGTCATAGTCAAATGTTTAGCTCACTCTTTACACTTTTCATAGCCATTGAATGGCTAATGAGAGCAGAACTTTGGTCAACGCAAAAGGTGAAAGGCACCTCCATTATGGGCATAATAATAATAACATGATCTATTGTTGAAGGCTTTCATGGCCGGAATCACTGGGTTGTTGTAGGTTTTTCCGGGCTATATGGCCATGTTCTGGAGGCATTTTCTCCTGATGTTTCGCCTTGCCATAGATGCTTGCCATAGATGCAGGTGAAATGTCAGGAGAAAATGCCTCCAGAATATGGCCATATAGCCCGGAAAAACCTACAACAACCCAATAACATGATCGTGTTAAAAAACAAAGTATGGATTGTTGATGTTGCAATCCCAGGCGACACAAGAATTGAAGAGAAACAACTGGAAAAACTGACACAATATGAGGATTTAAAGATCGATCTGCAAAGACTCTGGCATAAACTAGTCAAGGTGGTCCCAGTGGTGATCGGCACACTGGGTGCAGTGCCTAAAGACTTTGGCCTACACTTAAACACAATCGGCGTTGACAAAATTAGCATCTGCCAGCTACAAAAGGCCATCTTACTGGGATCTGCATGCATTATTCGCCGATACATCACACAGTCCTAGAAGCTTGGGAAGTGTTGGATGTGTGATCCAACACAACAGCCAGTAGAGTGATCTTGTTTGCTGTGGACTCATCTTGTTGTGTTTCAAATAATACTAATAATAGTAATTATTATTCAGTGGTTAGGTCCAGCAACATCTTAACAAGTAAGGGTTGGCAGGTGAGCATTTTGCACATTGTAGGGAGATCCAGCATGTATTGGTAGGAATATGTGCATATAAGATTTTTTACAATCTAATACTATAAATAGAAGACAGGTATAGAATCTAATTTAGATTGTTTCTGAATTGTGTGACAAACAGATCATAACAGTGCGAGTGCGATAAGTATTTAAAATTTTTAATTCATGCTGCTGAAAAAAATAGAGCTGAAATTGACAGCAGTGCTGTAGGTTCATTCTTCTCATTTAAACATTATTTGTATTTTTTATTTTAATGTTATCTTTTGTTTATTTAATTTTCTATGTGTAACATAAATGTTATTATGGTTGATTTTGAATAGATGCTTTTACAATGTCAAGCTTCAAGGTGTCTTATTTACAACATCTTTTTTTGCTGTAGGATATAGGTAGAAATACAGATACATAAAAGAATGCAAATTTGTCACTGAACAAATTTGCATTATTTTATGTTTGTTTGCTTAAAGAAGGTAAATTTCCAAGGAGGCACTGAATAATTATTTTTTTCTGAAAAGGGGATGGTAGGCCAGATAAGTTTGGGAGCCTCTGCTATAGAAGGACATAGCCTGTTGTTCAATGCAGCTGCTGCTTGGAAAATAAAGACTGGGGGACATTTACAGTCCCTATTTATTCCTCAAAACCAGCATTTCTTAACCGGGGAGGGGGAGGTCACCAAAGATAATCTGTTGGTCATGGGGGTTTTGTGTGGGAAGTTTGGCCCAATTCTATCATTGGTGGGGTTCACAATGCTCTTTGATTGTAGGTGAATTATAAATCCCAGCAACTACAATTCCCAAGTGCCAAGGTCTATTTGGCCCAAACTCCACCAGTGTTTACTTTTGGGAATATTGGGTATTCATGCCAAGTTCTATCCAGATCCATCATTGTTTGAGTCCACAGTGCTTTCTGGAAGAAGGTGAACTACAACTCTAAAAGTCAAGGTCAAAGCCCACCAAGCCCTTCCAGTATTTTTTGTTAGTCATGGGAGTTCTGTGTGCCAAGTTTGGTTCAATTCTAGTGTTGACAGGAGTTCAGAATGCTCTTTGATCGTAGGTTAACTATTAATCCCAGCAACTACAACTCCCAAATGACAAAATCAATCCTCCCACAATCCCACCATTATTCAAATTTGGGTGTATTGGGTATTTGTGCCAAATTTAGTCCAGTGAAGGAAAATACATCCTGCATATCAGATATTTATATTACAATTCATAACAGTAGCAAAATAACAGTTATGAAGTAGCAATGAAAATAATGTTAAGGTTGGGGGTCACCACAACATGGGGAACTGTATTAAGGGGTCGCGGTATTAGACAGGTTGAGAAATACTGTTCCAAATAGTGAATATAACTGGTCTCTAATCTGTGACTCTAGGTTATATATTCTTAACCATTGCAATGAATTCTGTCTTTGGGTTCTCAACTGTTCTGAGTCCCTCCATGGAGGTAGAAAAGAACGGACCTACAAGTTTTAAATAATCTATATAAATAAAAATGTAATGTTCATTTGTGGGATTAACAGAACTCAAAAACCACTGGATGAATTGACACCAAATTTGGACACAAGACACCTAACAAGCCCTTCACTCAAAAAGATTGATTTTGTCATTTGGGAGTTGTAGTTGCTGGGGTTTATAGTTCGCCTACAATCAAAGCACATTCTAAACCCCACCAATGATGGAATTGAACCAAACATGGCACACAGGGCTCCCATGACCAACAGAAAACACTGGAGGGGTTTGGTGGTTGAAGTTTGGGAGTTGAAGTTCACCTACATCCAGAGAGCACTATGGACTTAAACAATGATGGATCTGGACCAAACTTGTCATGAATATTCCATATGCCCAAATATGAACACAGATGGAGTTTGGGGGAAACAGACCTTGATATTTGGGAGTGGTAGTTACTGGGATGTATAGTTCACCTACAATCAAAGAGCATTCTGAACCTCACCAATGACAGAATTGGACAAACTCCCCACACAGAACCCCCATGGTCAACAGAAAATATTTAAGGCCACCCAGTCCAACTCCCTTCACCAGGGCAAGAAAACGTAATCAAAGCCCTCCTGACAAAGAGCCATCCAGCCATAGATATAGATAGATAGATAGATAGATAGATATGATTCACATACAGAGAGATATAGTATCATAGATTTGAAAGGACAATAATATGTTCCAGAGTAGGCAAGCCAGACAATCTCCATATTAACACTGACAAAGAAACAGCAAGAAATACCTTTTATCCACAAGCATAAAGCAATTACATATATTAGAAACCAACACTTTCTCATTACTTCATTTTACAGATCACCAGACTGGGCCACAGCAACGCCTGGCAGGGCATGGCTAGTAATAAATAATAATACTATTGGGTTCCATGTATGAGCTAAAAGAAAAATGAAATGAAATGAACAGTAGCTTTCTCTTTTCTTTGTTGGAGCAGATTCAGGGTCAACGTACCTCCTGGGCATGAACAGAACAGGAAGCACGGTTAATGTACAGTAAGAGGGAGAGGGAGAGGTTATCAGTCCAAATCCTGGAATTTTAGATGACACGGTAGAATCAGAAGAGATCAAAAGACCATTCTGCCCAATCTCTTTGTGGGAGGGCAGGGCCACCTACTCACAAGTCCCATTCCGTGCAGGTTACTGGGTGAAAAACAGACAGCAGGATGCCACAATATAGGTTGGCAAGGGTACAATGGAATGTCAAATAGCTCAAGATGATTCATGTCCATTCCTAAATGGAGAGAGTTAGCAAAGATACATGACCATGTCTGCCAGTTACTTGACTGTGAAGAAGGAATTTGTTGATCTTGGGAAGCTGAGTCATAGAAATGGAATGAGTTTTGGTAGTACATGTATAAGGTCAGACCCTTTGGGGCAAACAGGAAATGTTTTTTCCCCCTCTTCTGGGAACTGAGAACAAAGGATGTGGGGCGAGGAAGGGTGCTGGTTGATCACAAGAGGATAGCAAGCCCTCCCCGTGATACAGCCTCAAGGAAGACAAATTCCATTCTTCTTCCTATGGCCTTTGAAGGCTTCTCTTGAATGGATACAGATGCATTCCCTTTGCACATGTTTTGCTGAGGCTATATTTGTCCAACTTTGGTACGTAATGCATTTGGAAGCATGACTTCAAGCTAGGTAAGGTTTCAGAGAACAGATATAAAAGGCACTCTTAAGTTTAGCACATTTAAATAATCTGTTCAAAATACTGTGATAAATTTGAAAGAGCCAGTGATGTACTCAGTGCTATTTACCTTCCTCCTTGCCAGTCAGACACCTGGTCTGAAGCAGAAAAGAGATACATTCTTAGAGATTTATAGTCTATTCAGAACTGCATGTCAGTGGAATTATGAATCACTATTAGTCTATGTTTTAAATGAGTTATTCAAGGTACTGAACCTATTGGGGGACAATGTACAGGACCATGGATAGCACTGTCAACATTTGAATTGAAACCTGGAGTGGAATCATTCCTGGACTGAAATGGAATGTACTGTTGCCACTATTACGAAGGAGGAATTCTGATTTTGTTCCTGACCCATTTTTAAAAACTTTGGCCAGTTCAAAATCTTCTCCCAATCCATGTATGGATTAAGATAAATAAAAATGTCCCTGCTATCCACTGGTCAGTGGCATCCTGTTAGTACACATAGAAATTTTCCTTATCTGTTGTTATGGAGGGTGATATTCATTTCCTCCCAAACCATGGATCAACTTATCCATAAGTTAATGTAAGTGCTGGACATGAAACCATCCTTTTTTCTGAGTATTATTTATTATTTAAAACATTTATATTCCGCCCTTCTCACCCCAAAGGGGAGTAGAGTGGTGAAAGGCAGAAACTTAGTCTTTAGTGTGGGAGAACTTTCAAAATTACTGACCTCTTCTACGCTTTCTGGAGTGGCACCATTTCTGGCCTTTTTGAATGCCTGGGCAGGAACTTTATGGTATTTCTCCTCCAAGGAGTGCTGAGAAAATAGAGGGAGGTGGTGCTTATCTTACGTTCTCCAAGCATGGATTAAGCTCTCACCTGTTGCTACTCTATTCAGTGAAGGGGGGATGGTCCTTTTCTGATCATTGTTAATACTGTTAATATATACATATACACACACACACACACACACACACACACACACACACATATATATATATATATATATATAGAGAGAGAGAGAGAGAGAGAGAGAGAGAGAGATCACCCCCTTCGGTGAGAAGAGTGGCAAAAGTCCTTTATTATTGTCTAGATGGGAAAACAATGGCAGTGATGGCCAGGGGTGGCTGGCCCCTTGAAGCGGTGTTGGACCTTTCTTCTCTCCATGAAATTATCTCTGACTTATCCACAGGTCATATCAAAACTCATAATTTCATGTCTTCCACATCTACCATCGACACAGACATGCCAACTTTTACATGAGTATATACGGTGTACTGGTTAGCAGCAAATTATTATGACTGACTAATACTTTTGCAGGATATGCAACCTGTAGTATCAGCTGCTAGAAAAGGATGTTTTCTTTTCAGACTTTGAGTGATCAGCATAGTTTGGTAGTGATGCTTTCTGGCTTTCCAGAATGCAAATATATCCGCAACGGACATTGGAAACGATGACAGGGAGATTTCTCATCTCTGAGCAATATTTCTGATTCTGCCATCAGAACAAGACTGTCATCATCTGGGAGGGGAGGAATGAGTGCATGTTCCTTCCAGATAAGAATTCTGTCTCCTCCTTCTAATGATTTTTTGGTTCAGAACCCAATGTCTATCATTGCTGAGAATTTGTGCCTAGAACTCTTGTATTTACTACAGTATTTGTAACGTTCACTTCTTATGGATGTCCAAACTGTGTTTCTAAATGTGCCACTGAAGTTGAAAGTTATTGCCATTGGGAACTGAAGGGACATTTTATTTGGAGAGGCAGAATTCATATTTGGCAGGGAAACACCCTTATTTTGTTCCTCCCAGATATTCCCTCACTCAGTATTCATTCCCATCCTTTCTCAAGAGGGTTGTGTGTTTGCTTGATTTCTAAAACTAGATACCCCACTGACTCACTCTAAATATATTTGTGGTATAAAACATAATAGAGAGACAGCAGTATGTACTGGGTTACCATTGGACTAGACTAGGGTCAATTGTTGCAAACCGTGCTTCTTGAGGAAACTCACTGGATCTGAATGAATCTTTCCAGCCTAACCTACTTCACAGGGTTGTGGTGCAGATAACACAATGGAAGAGAGCAATGTCTGTCTTCAGGAGCATCTTGAAGGAAGGATTGCGTGGACATGTAACATATTACATGTAACATATTATAACACAAACTCCAGTAAAGAGGAAAAGACACTGAGAACTATAATTTGATGACCAGAAGATATTCTGTGTTAATCACGTGCATTATCTGTGCACCATCCTTACAGTTCCAATACATGTCTCTTCTTCATCATGAAAAATGAAATATGTCTTTCCCCCCCTGAAATATAGGAGGGACACATCAGTGTGAGACTTTAGTTGATCAGGTCGGGCCATGATCTCCAAGCAATTTCTTGCCCTGGGAATCTATCCAAAGTTCAATAAAGGCAAGTACTACAACTTTTGGCAACTGAAAGCAGAACGAGATGGGCTATTTCAAGGAGCAAATGTTAGGGTTAGTGGTGAAACATCATAGGATGGGCAGGGTCCTGGCCTATAAACAAGCAAGGCGGTTGCTCTCAGGTCCAGTAAAGGACATTGACTTGTGGCAAGTGTGGATGTACAATTCAATTGGGTTTGGAGAAGGAAGGAGGGAGCACCATTTTGTCCTTTGCCTCATATACAGCATGTAATGGGTCAGTCTTAGACTTATTTCACATTGACGTTAGCAGTGGGCTTCAGCATTGATCCAACCTGCCCTGGTGACAGGATGCCTTTTCTCTTCCCCACAGTGTCTTTCACATGCTGTCACTTTGGTACATTGTGGGAATTTTAAACGAAGGCTTCCAGACAGTCATGTGGGTGGCGGGAAGGCTGGAAATAAGTGAATTAGCAACAACAACAACTCTTCCCTAAAAATGTTTTACATAATGATAAACACTGGCTTAAGGAACATCAGTTGTTGTGTGTTGTTGTGTGTGTGAATGGGGAGGTGCCAACATATTCATAACCAAACGACTAAACAGAATGAAACAACACAACTCACTGAAAAAGATAATGAAAAGTAGAAAGCAGCAGGAAAAAAGGAAAACAACATTATAGGTGGATTGACTCCATCAAGGAGCTTGAGAAGACCTAAGCAATAGGCCTGGGTAACAACACAAAAATTTGTTTCTAAAATCGATTTGTAATTGGGGTGTTTTTTTGTTTCGATATTTAAAATAATTACAAAATTTTCCCTTAAAAAAAGTTCGGTATTTACGAAATTTCGTTAATATAAATGAAATTTCGTTATTTGGCGGGAATAACGAATCGATTCGTTAAGATGGCGCCTGTGGTTTAGCGCATGCGCAAACCGTTTACGAAAATTTCGTTAATTGTCGATCCCGGGAATAACGAATCGATTCGTTAAGATGGCGCCCGTGTTAGCGCATGCGCAAAACCGTTTATGAAAATTTCGTTAATCGGCGAATCCGGGAATAACGAATCGATTCTTTTTTTTGGGAATATTTTTTGTATTTTTTTAAGAATAAAACACAGGTATTTTTAAAAAATATTCAGAAATGGAAAATTAACCAAAAACTGGCCCTGATGTAGAGCTAACACAGCCAAAAGACAGGGCAATCGAGAGCACAAACCAACAGAAGAGTCTTTTTTTTAAGAATATTTTTTGCATTTTTTTAACAATAAAACACAGGTATTTTTAGAAAATATTCAGAAATGGAAAATTAACCAAACACTGGCCCTGATGTAGAGCTAACACAGCCAAAAGACAGGGCAATCGAGAGCACAAACCACAGAAGAGTCTCTTTTTTTTAGAATATTTTTTGCATTTTTTAAAGAATAAAACACAGGTATTTTTTAAAAATATTCAGAAATGGAAAATTAACCAAAAACTGGCCCTGATGTAGAGCTAACACAGCCAAAAGACAGGGCAATCGAGAGCACAAACCAACAGAAGAGTCTTTTTTTTAAGAATATTTTTTGCATTTTTTTAAGAATAAAACACAGGTATTTTTAGAAAATATTCAGAAATGGAAAATTAACCAAAAACTGGCCCTGATGTAGAGCTAACACAGCCAAAAGACAGGGCAATCAAGAGCACACACAGAAGAGTCTTTTCCAACGAAGCCAACCCAATGCAAGTCTTTTTCCTACCCAAGCCAAGCCAAGCAACCCAAAGCAAGCAGCCCTCCCGGACCTCTCTCCTCCCTCGCCTCCGCGCAACAAATGAGCTCCGCGGCCACGCGGAGCCGCTTTTAAAGGCCTTGCCGGCCAATCAGACACTGCCACGGTGCACTGCTTGCTTGCTGATTGGCTCCAGCCTCCCAGGGCACCAGCATCCTCCATCCCATTTCCGAAACGGGCGGAAGCTCGTTAAAAGTATGGGGGATGCCGTTTCGTTATTTTTAAACCCTTCCGGGTTTGAAAATGTGTTTTGTAATAGATTCGTAATTGCCAAAAATAACGAATAATTAACGAATTACAAAATTAACGAACGAAACCGCCCAGGCCTACTAAGCAAGTGTGTTCATAACAGGATCATTGCAAGAGTCATCATAAGCTGAAGCCAACATGAGGGTAAATGACATCAGTGAGAACATTGAGTGTGTCAATAAAAGGGGCCTGCATTCCAGGACTGGGATGGCTCCAACTATTTTGGCACCACTCCAACTGTACTTGTCAAGAGGCAATTGGTCCCGTGAGCTAAATAAAAAAAAAAAGTTCTTCACCCTGATGTAAGAAATAAGCACATGATGCTTGCAAGTGGTACATTTTTGTTTGTGAAGAATCACAAAGCTATGGAATAGCTTCACTGGAATACATACAGCTGAAACTACTTTCTTCTTCTTACATTCTGCTATTCAATCCATGATCAATATCACAGTCTAGACTCAGATGTCGTTGGAATCTCATTGCAGCATAATTTCTCACAGGATCAGCTGCCCTGGTGAAAACGCTGTGATGGGCAAGCTGTACCAAATGCCTTTTTGAGCACAATTAACACAGGCACACACCTCTTTTTCTTGTAGGGCACTATTGCTCTTGCTTTTATAGAAGAATTCACTGATCAAGTTTTTATTATTTTTCTGAGTTTTTCAAACTGGAGAACAAGAAAAAAAACATCTGCAATATCTACCCCAAATACTCCTCTGGAGGTGATAAATGTTGGCCTCTCCCTGGCATTCCATCATGCCCACCAACAATTGATGTCCTCCATGAGACCAGAGGAGTAAGTCCACCAGTGGTTTGAGCCAGACCTTTAAAAAAAAACCCTGGAAGGTACTGAATCCTGCTTTCCAATAAGTTCTTCACCTGAATTAAGATCTGAAACAGAGTCACTCTTCCACTGACGTGTAGCAACCAGGCACTACTGAGCATAAGGTTGTGTTTGAACATGCTGACATAGCACAGAGAATATAAAGTTGGCCCTACATATTTGTGGCTTTGGCTTTTGTGGACTTCATTATTATGTCCTCTCTGGGTTCTCCAGTGGGCCCCTATACTCTCGATTCAGAAACCCAAATGCCTGGGAGTCACACTGGACCATGCTCTTACCTACAAGAAGCATTGCCTGAACATCAAGCAAAAAGTGGGTGCCAGAAACAATATCATACGAAAGCTGACTGGCACAACCTGGGGATCACAACCAGATACAATGAAGACATCTGCCCTTGCGCTGTGCTACTCCGCTGCTGAGTATGCATGCCCAGTGTGGAACACATCTCACCACACTAAAACAGTGGATGTGGCTCTTAATGAGACATGCCGCATTATCACGGGATGTCTGTGCCCTACACCACTAGAGAAATTACACTGTCTAGCCGGTATCGCACCACCTGACATCCGCCAGGAAGTAGCAGCCAATAGTGAAAGGACCAAGGCAGAGACATCTCCAGCTCATCCCCTGTTTGGGTATCAGCCAGCACGTCAACGACTTAAATCTAGAAATAGTTTTCTAAGATCTACAGAGACACTCGCTGGAACACCTCAGCAAGCGAGAGTCCAAAAGTGGCAGGCTCAAACCCAGAACCTCAACCAATGGCTGATACCAAATGAGAGACTCCCCCCTGGGCACACAGAGGCCTGGGCGACTTGGAAGGCGCTGAACAGACTACGCTCCGGCACCACGAGATGCAGAGCCAACCTTCAGAAATGGGGCTACAAAGTGAAATCCACGACATGCGAGTGCGGAGAAGAGCAAACTACAGACCACCTGCTGCAATGCACCCTGAGCCCCGCAACCTGCAACATGGAGAACCTTCTTGCAGCAACACTAGAGGCACTCCAAGTGGCCAGATACTGGTCAAAGGACATTTAATCAACTACCAAACTCACACGTTTTGTATTCGCTCTGTTTGTTTGCTTTGTTCTGTTAGAAATGTAATATATTTGACTGGCTGCCCTGACACGAGAAATAAAATAAAATTGGGCCCCTATGGCCAGCTTCTGTTGAAGGACCAAAAGATTCCTACAGCCTCATCAAACTAGAACATGGATCCACTTCAAATCTGGTTTCTGCCTCCTCAAGAATTCTGTGGTTTATAATTTAGTGATGCCCAAGACCTGCCTGGCTGTGCAGTTTAAAGACCCCTCCCTAAACTACAAGCCCCAGAATTCCACAGGAGTCAGAAACTTGATTTAAACTGGATCCATGCTCTGGTGTGATGAGACAGCCAGAGAAGTGTTCTCTCAGGTTAAAAAAGATTTTTCATATTTTTTACATAGAAGGTCCTGCATCTCTAGATAAAGAGTTCCAAAGTGGATGGGAATGTTATTATTGCATATTTGGAGAGCCAGCAAGGTGTAGTGGATTGAGTGTTGGGTTCATATTCCCATATTCATATGGAAAACCACTGACTTTTCTTGAGCAAGTTATGATGGTCTCCCAGCTTTAAAGGGAGGGAATGCAAAACCTCATCTCGATAAATCTTGACAAAAAGCACCTGTAATAAGATTGCAATAAGTCAGAATTTATTTGAAGGTGCATATATATGTGTTTGTGTGTGTGTGTGCTCTGTTCGTTTTGAGTGACATCATAACTCAAAATCTTTTGCACAAATTGCGGCCAAATTTGGCCACAAGACACCTACTAACACAAAGAGTGACCATTAATAAAAAAATGACTTTGTCATTTGGGAGTTGTAGCTGCTGGGATTTATAGTTAACCTACAATCAAAGAGCATTCTGAACTCCACCAACGATTCCATCCAAAACCCAAGGTCATTCTCTACCAAAGCCCTTCCAGTATTTTCTGTTGGTCTTGGGAGTTCTGTGTGCCAAGTTTGGTTCAATTTCATCATTGGTGGAGTTAAGAATGCTCTCTGATTGTGGATGAACTATAAATCCCAGCAACTACAATTGCGAAATGACAAAATCAATCCTCCCAACCCCACCAGTATTCAGATTTGGACTTATTGGGTATTTGTGCTAAATTTGGTCCAGTGAATGAAAATACGTCCTGCATATTAGATATTTACATTACTATTCATAACAGTAGTAACATTACAGTTGTGAAGTAGCAATGAAAATAATTTTATGGTTGGGGGTCACCATAACATGAGGGACTGTATTAAGGGGTCATGGCATTAGGAAGGCCATGGCATCAGGGTCATGGCATTAGGAGAAATACTGCTTTAAACAAACACCCCAAAATCCAGATTGCACCACCTGACGTCCGCCGGGAAGTAGCAGCCAATAGTGAAAGGACCAAGGCAGAGACATCTCCAGCTCATCCCCTGTTTGGGTATCAGCCAGCACGTCAACAACTTAAATCTAGAAATAGTTTTCTAAGATCTACAGAGAAACTCACTGGAACACCTCAGCAAACGAGAGTCCAAAAATGGCAGGCTCAAACCCAGCACCTCAACCAATGTCTGATACCAAATGAGAGACTCCCCCCCTGGGCACACAGAAGACTGGGCGACTTGGAAGGCACTGAACAGACTGCGCTCTGGCACCACGAGATGCAGAGCCAACCTTGAGAAATGGGGCTACAAAGTGGAATCCTCGACATGCAAGTGTGGAGAAGAGCAAACCACTGACCACCTGCTGGAATGCAACCTGAGCCCTGCCACATGCACAATGGAGGACCTTATTGCAGCAACACCGGAAGCACTCCAAGTGGTCAGATACTGGTCAAAGGACATTTAACTAACTACCAAACTCACAAGTTTTGTATTTGTCTGTCTGTTTGCTTTGTTCTGTTAGAAATGTAATATAATGGACTGGTTGCTCTGACACGACAAATAAACCCCCCAAATCCAGATGTATTTTGGTTTACATGGTTGGGTGATTAAAAAATCAGCATGCACTTGGGTTGTGCTTTTTTTGCATGTTTTTTTCTTGATGTAATTTCTTGTATTCTTCTTTTAAAATGCAGAACTGCTTTCCAAAAGTCAAAAGACATTCAAAGACATGAGAAAAGGGAAGGACAACTGTGTTCTGGTTCATGTATTAGCTCATAGGAAAGGCTCATATGAAAACGGCAACCGAATGTGCTTCTCTTTCATCCTATCTACTATACCTTCTCACTCCTCTGTCAACATTCCCAGCTCAAATGCTATTTCGGTTAATGAATGGGAGTTAAAACCCACATGTACCCCTCGAGTGACAGCAAAGGACTTGTACTTCCAAGTCCAACACATTAAATCCCAAGATTAATTTTGAATATTTATCTGTAGATATACATCTCAAATTTGGAAATGAGCCCATAAAATACAAAAGGTCCCTTGTCAGTAGGAAATAACATTATCTCACTAGGCAACATTCTCATGGTTTACATATCCTTCCGCTTCCCACATCCTCTAGCTCCTATTTTCCCCTTTTCTTTTGTTTTCTCTCTCTGTCTCCCCCCCCCCCCCCCCCCGCATACAACTCAGCCTTTTCAGTTCCAGAACCATTCTATCAAGGATAGTCATGATCCGTTGGCTGGATTATTCTGGGCCCCATTCATTTAGAAGTCAGGGGGAAGAAATAACAAGTTATTCTAAAGCAAATAGGAGAGGGTGAGATAAATTCTTGTTCTGAAAAACTGATTTTAAACATTTTATTTTATTTTATTCATGGCTGAGATTTCCTTATAGGAAAACAGATAGACACTTTTGAACCGTTTTTCTTATGGATCACGCATCCCTAGACAATAGGGATGTGCAATCCATAAGCAATAATGGTTCAAGAGTCATTACAAAACAAGGGGGTGTGGCACTTCCTTTCTAAAGTGTTTCTAAATTATAGTTAGTGAAAAATTCATTACTATAACAAGAGTAACAAAATGTCTTTACTATATCGTTATTACAGACATGGGCAAACTTCAGCCTTCCAGGTGTTTTTGACGTCAACTCCCACAATTCCTAACAGCCTCCAGGTGTTTTGGACTTCAACTCCCACAATTACTGGCTGTTAGGAATTGTGGGAGTTGAAGTCCAAAACACCTGGAGGGCTGAAGTTTGCCCGTGCCTATGTTATAGTAATTGTGCATAATCAAATAACTATTTAATTAATTGAATTAAATAATAAAATGACTAATTAATTAATCAAATGAGCCCCCGGTTGTGCAGTGGGTTAAACTGCTGAGCTGCTGAAGTTGCTGGCTGAAAGGCCGCAGGTTCAAATCCAGGGAGAGGGGTGAGCTCCCGCTGTTAGTCCCAGCTTATGCCAACCCAGCAGTTTGAAAACATGCAAATGTGAGTAGATCAATAGGTACCGCTCCGGTGGGAAGGTAATGGCACTTCATACAGTCATACCGGCCACATGATCTTGGAGGTGTCTGTCTACGGACCTACTTTTCTCTTCTTGGCATATTATAGACATCTGTGTATTCAGTGTCTATGGACAACGCCAGCTCTTCAGCTTAGAAATGAGAGATGAGCACCAACCCCCCAGAGTAGGACATGACTGGACTTAATGTCAGAGAAAAACCTTTACCTAAATGACTATAATTGGAGAAACTCATTTTAAAGTCATTGGGGTGAAACTTGCTACAGTGGTAGAACACATTTACCACTGTTAGCCCATCAAATTTTACAATGTTTCCCATATACACAGAGTTTGGGTGAATTTTCAAAGTTTAGGGAGGAACAGACCTTTCCACTATCCTGATTGGTGCTTTCTGATGCAGTCTGGGAAATGTAGTTTAGGGCAGGGCCTTTTAAATTCTCTGGAATAGGGCTCCTCTCTTCCCAAACTACATGTTCCCAAAATGCACTGCTCCCTCTTTTGTGTGCTGTTAATGCCAAGACTGTATTATTTTCACAGAGGAATGGCAAGGCACTAAGGCAGCCTTTGGCTTTCTTCCTTGCCTTGCATCGAATGTGAAACTCACTTAGGGACCCTTCTGAGATTTACAAAAGTAAAATGAAAACGTATGGGATCAGTTTAGATTCTAAAATGTTTGGTGTGGGCCAGGCAAACACTTCGAAATGGATTCCGACTTACAAAACTTCAATTTTTTTACGATTTCCGACACTACCAAAATTTTTGCACAAGTCTACTAGACACATTGTGGTTGTTATTGTGTGTCTTACTGAGTTAAAGGCGACCCTAAGGCAAACCTATCATGGGATTCTCATGGAAAGTTTCATTCAGAGGGGGTTCATCATTGCCTTCTTATGGGGTTGTTTGTTTGTGTGTGTTTTAGGAATGCATTTTGTATCATTTTTGAGCCATGGATTCCTTGATGTAAAATATTTTTTAAAACTGGGAAAATGTTGGAGCTGTTACATATGTGTTTCTAACTTATTTGCAACTCTGTTGGTTGTGGAACCCTTGCCTCTCCCAATCTTATTTGTGAACCTGTCAATCGCTATTAAAATATATATTGTAAACTCATCAGGGCAGAGAGTGTTCTTTACTACTTACCTTAACTTGAGAAACACTCAGTATATTATAATTTAAAAGGCCTTCATGATATTAATATATTACTGTATTTCTTCTAATTTTCATTTTCAAATACACACAGCTGTAAGAGAAAACAAATCTTACTAAAATACAATTTCCTCTCAGCTGATTTTTTCTTTCTAAAAAGTAGCTGCATAAAGTGGAAAACCCACCCAGAAATGTGACAGTTTCTACCTGTTCAAATATAACATTTATCTTGGGCCTTTACTCAGTTTCTTAACATGGAACTCTTGTCAGATGTTGGCATTATTTACTCATTTCTACAGAAAAGGCTTTAAAAAGGAGATGAGCAAAAAAAAAAAAATTACAGCTGCAATTTTGCCACTCTTTTATGAAGATTCCCCACCCTCCTTTAAATATACTACACTCTTGGTATTATGGATCCATAATATGCAAATGTGCAGCATCATTAATATGCATTGGCTGCAGATCCCATCTCTAATGGGGTGGGGGGAGGCAGACGGCATAGGAATGCAAATGAAAGGCAATATATTCGAGTCAGCAAAATCTTAATGGGCCTTTGTAGACACCAGCCCTATTTCAAAGAGTGTTTGCCCCTTATTTATCCTTCAGAACATCCTCACTGCACTTTATTCTTGCTCGTTTTATTGGCACTGGCATGTTTAGGGACAATAAAAACCTCAAATGATAATCTGTGTTTAATTGCTGCCTTTTTGGTAGAAGGACCTGGAACAGAAAAGATGAACAAGAATTAAAAGCATGTGCTCCAAATGAAGATGGGTTTCTAGATTAAGGAGAATGGGGACAAGAAGAGGAAGAGGAGAGAAGAGGAGTGAGCAACCTATTAGTGATATATGTGTATGTAAATGTGACTTATATCCACCTATGTCTCTTTTTGGATCAGGTGCATAATGCTGTTTCCTAAATGTTTGTGTCCTGTTCATGCGCACATGCTTTCCTTCCCTCTCCTTCTCGGTAGTAAGAATCCATCATGACAAGGGAAGGGCATGTAGCTGTGGATCATACCTAATGTAGGAAGTTGGCAAGAAGACCAGTGAATGGCATTGGAAGATTGGGGGCTGGTGGACATTATTTCTGAACTGAATGGTCAGCTGTGACATGTGCTCTTCCTTATTCTTTTCTACATCTCTTTCTCCCTCTGAGTCCACATCCCATCTCTTTCTGAGGTTAGAAGGGACATAGTGACACTCCAAGGATAGTGGCATGATAAGAGGTAAAGTCATGCCTGATATGTAGTCTCTAGAAAGAACAATGATGCTTAGCAAGAAAAGAGGGCCACTGCATTCCAGATGGACAGATGCAATCAAGGAAACAACAGACCTGTGTCTCCAAGTCTTGATCAGGGCAGTTGAGGATAGGCTGACTTGAAGGTCTCTCCTTCATGGGGTATCCATAAATAAAACTCAACTTGATAGTTGTGAACAAGAACAAAGGAAAGTAGACGGGATGAAATTTCCCGCCTTTTTTGCAAGATAGACATGCCAGTGAGACTGTGAATGTGTTGCATATTTTTGTTCCAAGTTTGAAACAAGCTACCCAACATGCTAAACTCTAGGCCTCAAATAATTTCAGCACCTTGGATAGCCGCTTTGAAATCCATCAGTTTTGCCACCCCAATGACATTGATATCCTCAGTTCTCATTGAATAAATAATCTAGTCTTTTCCAATAAAGTCAAAGCTGTTTGTGATAAGGACTTGTGTAGAAGGGAATCAAAACAGGCAAACAGATATTTCTTTGCACAGTACGTAGTTAAAACATTTACTTGTGGTTTTGCATGCTGTAGACACAACTTGGCCTATTCTAAAAGAGCTTTAGACAAAAAGGGTTTAGAGGCTATGGACTGGTACTAGTAACTATCATTAGTACTAATATTTTATCGGGAATATGAAAGCAGAACTTGGATAAGGTATCTTTTTTGGATGACAACTCCGGCGATTCCTCTGCTAGACCCAGACTGCATAAATTATGTATTTGGATTTATCAAATAAAAACATGTCAACCCATTGAAGATGTTCCAGTTCTTCCTTTACTGTAGCTGTTGTGCTTCTACAAAGTTTAGGATTTACCAGAGCTGCACTGGGTGATGTAGTAAATATCTAAAGAGGACACTTTCTATGAATTTTTTAGGAACTTCAACATGACTGTTTGGTAATTTTTGGTAGAAGTTTTTCATTTCAGTAAGGTTAACTATTATGTAGAGTTTCCTGTTTACACAGTAATTTCAGAAATGTATATCTTTGATTAAAATGGTTGTCCTTTACAAAAAAATATTTGCCATAAGTGAGAAATCCCTGGCCCACTAGTTATTTTGATCTTATTTCTGAAAGAGGCAGGCGGCATGGCCAGCAGTTAGACATAGTGATAGCTGTAGTTCAAAGTATTTAATGAGACTAAAGATTGCCCACTTTTGGGTCAGAAAACTTCAGGTTAGTTTCATATGTCTAAAGCACTGAATCTTAAACTATGGGTCCTGACCCCAAATGAGGATCCCTTAGCTCAGTGTTGGGGTCACAAAAAATTAGCAACAGTTAAAGATTTCTGAATGCTTCAACTGTACTCTACAAAATGGAAAATCAGTTTGTTTGGCAGCAAGTTTTGCAAATGCTGATTTATTTTCAATATATGTTTGATTTTTATATTTATTTTATATACATATATGCCTGGGGTCATGTAAAAATTCCTCAAGTGGAAAGGGGTCATGAGTGGAAAAAGTTTAAGAAGTCCTGGTCTAAAGCATCATGTCAATTGCAAAACACAAAAGTGATATAATAACAGTACACTATAACTGGATAAAATAAATAATTGGCAACCTTAACATTCTAGAAACAAGAGAAAAAAACTCACAGAGAAGGCAGAAAGTCAAAATACAGGGGGAAAGGTTAATTCTGATTATATATCACTGCAGGACAACAGTAACAACAGCAACAGCTCTGTGACAACTGATATCCTTTGCAGTCTATCACTGCCGTCTTTGGAAAATTACAGAAGATATTTTGGGCTACAACTACAAGGGTGACCTTGATTGGAAAGGGTTTCCTATGTTTCTTAAACACTTGCCATTGGCTAGTAAAGATAGCTTTGCCCATCCAAGAAAGTGACACTGAACTAGATGGACCAATGGCTTGAGTGAAGACAAGGCAGCTCCATGTGTGCTCACATCCATAGGGCTTTTGCCTCCCTGTTGATGGCATTAGCAGCTGTTCTGCTCTACTCATTTGTGGTTGGCCTGCCTCACTGTATCTCTGGCCATCTGCCCACTTTGCTTTTGCCCATAACATGCAAAACATCCTCAACATTAATGGGTTTCCCCTTTGTGAACTGAATGGACAGTGATGGCAAGTGATTAACCTTTCCAATACTGGCACACTTCCAGAGGCATACGACCATTCCCTTGTTTTAATTTCCTACTGGAAATGAACTTGGGATGCCTTTGCTTGAAAGGATATGACTAACACGAGAATAGGTCCCAGCAGTGCCAAGCTACATGGGAGGGTTAGCTTTCTGGTAGCTGATAATCAGGAATGCACTTAGGCTTTGACCAGGGCAGCAGTCATGAATGATCTCAAGCCTTTTGGAATTTGACTGGGAGAAATCAGATGCCTCAGTTCTGCAGTGATTCAGCATGAGATCACTGTGGGATAATGGACCATGACAGCAAAGCCGAGTCAGCTGGTTGGTTTTGATCAGTCACATGAGAGCCAAGCAGGAGACACAGCTGAAGGACAGGGGACTGAATGGCAATGCTATGCAAGCAAATGATGCATTCCAAACAATCCGTCCTTTCTTGTGAAATAAGCATGCATTTTTCTCAAGATGATCTTCTCAAATAACGAGATGGGTTGGCATTTGAATGTCAAATACAGGCACACATCTTCTCATATAAACCTACTTGTAATGATATCAGCCAGGATTGACACTACATCTCAGGTTTTAGTTTGAAAACTTCAGGATCTAGGATGATGCTGAACTACCAACCCTTGTGCTCCATAATCCAACTGCATAACTAGAGTCCTTCATATGAGTCCAAACTAGCACAAATCTTTGACACAATTTTTAAATCATGCCTCAATATATAGATAAATTCAGTTGTTTTAGTGGCTCTTTTCTACTTGAGACTAAAGATAGGTTTTAGGCCAGTCTGAAAGGGTTGGACTGACGGAACTCCACTTACACAACATGAATTGAATATTTCCACTGTGTACTGGTCTAAAAGTACATGTGTATGGGAATTTATGCAGAGGGTCTGTTTGGTATGGTGCAGTGGTTTGAAAGTTGAACTAAGATTCTGGAGAAATCATTTGAAGACATATGACAACAAACACACCCAAAAGATCCAGTCCCTCTATTCTGCTTTGGTTAGACCACACCTGGAATATTGTGTCCAATTCTGGGCACCACAATTCAAGAGAGATATTGATAAGCTGGAATGTGTCCAGAGGAGGGCGACTAAAATGATCAAGGGTCTGGAGAACAAGCCCCATGAAGAGTGACTTAAGGAGCTGGGTATGTTTAGCCTGAAGAAGAGAAGGCTGAGAGGAGATATGATAGCCATGTATAAATATGTGAGAGGAAGCCACAGGGAGGAGGGAGCAAGCTTGTTTTCTGCTTCCCTGGAGATTAGGACATGAAACAATGGCTTCAAACTACAAGAAAGGAGATTCCATCTGAACATGAGGAAGAACTTCCTGACTGTGAGAGCTGTTCAGCAGTGGAACTCTTTGCCCTGGAGTGTGGTGGAGGCTCCTTCTTTGAAAGCTTTTAAACAGAGGCTGGATGGCCATCTGTCAGGGGTGATTTGAATGCAATATTCCTGCTTCTTGGCAGGGGGTTGGACTGGATGGCCAATGAGGTCTCTTCCAACTCTTTGATTCTATGATTCTATAAATCCAGTAGCTAAAACCAGAATTAAAATGGCAGAACTCTCATACAAACCTTTGAGGTGAGAGGGTAGCATGGCCTTTGTCATCTCCACTGACTACACTTCCTGTGATTTCTCCCTAAAATACCTTTTAGCCAAATAGAAAAACTCGTCTGAGAGGGAGAGCTACATAATTGGACAGCAACCTACCATAACATATCCAAAGATGAATATAAATGATGTGCCATTACTTCCAAATGCATCAAAGGAAGGTCACAACGGGACAACTCTCGAAAGCACTGCAGAAGCCTGAAAGGCTATGGTGGAGCTCTTCAACGTCTCAAGCCTTTTCAAGCTTTGAAGCTTGTTCAGTCAGGAATGTAATTACCAAACAACAGAAACCATAAGATTATTTTTTAAAAAATACCATAAAAATGAGTTATTAGGTAAATGGTGAGTAAAATGATACAGTCTTAGTCAAAATGGACTGTAACACCAAAATGTTCTGCAAAACCACTGAACACGGGAAAGAGTACAATAATCAAAGAAAATGTCACAAGGTGGCCAAAGGTCATCAGTTTGCTTGCACTATTTTTATGTATCAAGCCATTAATTTATCAGCTTCATTATCAGCTTGGCAGGAACACTGGTAGGTTTTACATGAACATGGATCCAATTGTGCCAAAAGTTATATGGACACAGCATCTGTATGCCTTTGAAATGTAAGGGCCAGTTCCCATGTCTTATCACGCAAACCACAAAGAGAGTGAATAATAATAATATTGATACAAGTACAAGGACATAAGCTTGAAGGGCATTTGATTTTGTGTTTGGGCACCAACAGTTCCCAGGTTATCCCTGTTCCTAACTTTCAAGTAATTGGAAAAGTAGCCACCAAATAACGAACAACAAACAGCTAGCGTGAAGAAATATATCTTTATGTTGTTGTATGATGAAATTGGATTTTAGAGTAGGTAGGATTATGCTGATGAGATCTTTCCTTTTCTTTCCTTGTGTTCTGGGGCCTTCTTCATAAAGGACTAAAGTGTGTGTGTGTATCTGTGCATGTGAAAGAGTGATGCAGTGACATAAGAAGGAAGGAACCAAGGAAGAAAGGAGGGGAAGGAAGGAAGGAAGGAAGGAAGGAAGGAAGGAAGGAAGGAAAGAAGGAAGCAAAGGAAAGGAAAGTATCCTTAGCAGTAAAAACTTTCCTACTTGCCCATGCCTTCCAAATGTTTTGGAGTAGAATTTCCTTTAACCATACATTATGGATACAAATCATGTATCCCCCCAGCTGTTGTTCAACTGCAACACCCAGCAGTCCTCATCATCAACCATATCTGAAGACACACAACCCCATCCCTGCTCTAAATAGTATAGCCACCAGTTAAGGACATTTTGCAGTTTTAAAGAGATTGACATCAAATTGGAGAAAGCTAGGTTAGGACTGGAGTAACCCACATCCAAATCCTTACTTATTCATTAAGCTCACTTTCATTGTAAACTATGTCATAGGTTTATTTTGAGAATAAACTCATAGAATATAGGGTGGACGGAAGACTATGGATACTGTTTCTGAATTCCTCAAAGGAAGGACTGGTTATAAATCTAAGAAATAAGTGAAAAATGACAATTGGCAAAAACATGGTAAGGCATTTCAGTCCCACTGAATCCACTGTCACAAATGTGCATGCCATTAAACATGGAAGAAATGAAAAGATAGCTGGAGTAGGTAGAGGGAGTATCTGATCATGGGACTTTCCACAATGTAGTGTCATAGAAGTCTGATTCCAAGTTAAGAGCAAACACTCCAACCTATGCAATCCTGGAATTTACAAAGTACTTCGCATTCTGAAGTGTTACATTAGAAGTTTAGAATTTTATCTACCTTACCATCTCCCCAGCAATTTATGTTATGTCCAACTGCTTGCATTTTCCTCTGACAGAAAGTGGCACAATTTTGAGAAAGGTTGCAGAGGAAAATGGAAGGATCAAGGCTCGCTGTGGGGCCATGTATGGCTCGTGGGGTGAATCCAAGAGTATGAAAATTACCCACCCTACTGCTGTTGTTCCTCTTTCTCCCCCTTCTCTTCTTCAACAACAACAACAACAACAACAATGCTGGGGGAAAAGGAAGGAAAAAGGAAGAAGGGCCAACCAAGGGCATCCTTGAAGTGACTGAATTGATCTTGAAGGAGCTGGGGGTGGTCACAGCTGACGGAGCTGTGGTGTGGTTCATGAGGTCACGAAGAGTTGGAAGTGACTGAACAGATAAACAACAACAACAACAATTCTGGGGGGAAAGGAAGGAAAAAGGAAGAAGGGCCAACCAAGGGCATAATGGATGTGTGGCATCCTTGAAGTGACTGAACTGATCTTGAAGGAGCTGGGGGTGGTCACAGCTGACAGGGAGATGTGGTGTGGGCTGGTTCATGAAGTCACAAAAAGTTGGAAGTGGCTGAACAGATAAACAATAACATCATCATCATCATCATCATCATCATCATCATCATCCCTCTTTGAAACCCAAAGGGCTTGATTTGTAGGAAGGAATTCACTACCTCCCTTATACAATTCCCTCAAAACTTATCTGTTATTTCCAAGCATCCCACCAGGGTTGGTGGAATGTGTGGGGCAGCATGGAAATGCCTGGGTATAACCCTCTAGCCAGATGCATAATGTCAACATCATCTATCAGGATATACAAATTGACCCATTGATAATCTAGCCCTTTGCAGAACTATAATCTAAATCTCAGTTCTTGTGGGTTTTTTCGGGCTATATGGTCATGTTCTAGAGGCATTTCTCCTGACGTTTCGCCTGCATCTATGGCAAGCTTCCTCAGAGGTGAGGTCTAAATAATCTAAATGTTTATCTGGCACAATTCTTAAAGGGTTACGGCACTCTCTCATATCAGAGAGCATAACATGCCCTCCTGAATAGGCCTCATCAGGAATTCATTGCATTAGTTTCCTTGACTCCTAATGCACCTCACACCATTCGTCTTGCTGACTCATTGACTTGTGACGTCTTTCCTGATGATTCTGGAGGATCATAATGACATTTCTCCCCATATTTGCCAATTACATCTCACCTTATTCACCCGCACCCTTTTGCTTCAGTATTTGGTGTTAGGAAAATGAATTCCAAACTCATCTAAAGTCAAAGATTCTAAAGAAGCCAGAGTAAATAAATAAAATGACTTCTCAAGGAAATCTCACACAAGCTCTGCCAAAGGAAAGAATTATGACAAAAGGCAAATGCCTTTCACTTTGATGGCCATATAACATATGGCTACCATTTTGAAGCAGAAAAAAACACAAAAACAAACCCCCTGAAATATTTGAGCATATTTATGTAGGCTATGAGTGTATGGCCTTCAGGGGGATTGTGGGAAAATTAGCCTTCTTCACCTGCAATTCCGTACTCCTACATGAGCTTATAGCAGTGGTTCTCAACCTGGGGTCCCCTGATATTTTTGGCCTTCAACTCCCAAAAATCCTAACAGCTGGTAAACTGGCTGGGATTTCTGGGAGTTGTAGGCCAAAAACATCTGGGGACCTCAGGTTGAGAACCACTGGCTTATAGCTTATAGCCATTGTATCCTTACATACTTAGTTTTATATTAGATTTTATATTTGTATCTAATAGCTCAGAATACATAGTTGTGTTATGACACCAGCCAATCATCCCAGTGTATGAAGCATGATTAGGAACTGGTTCCTCTCTCAGGGACCACAATTTTATATTCAGCTCCAGTTGGTGGACTTCCAGTGTAGATCTATTCAGTTAGAAAAGACCCCAATGGTCATCCAGTCTGGCTCCACCTCACTTTGAGCCTGTGTGTTCCACTGTCAAACATATTTTACCATCAGGAGACTTTTTGTAATGTTTAAGTAGAATCTTTTCCCTCCCAAACTTTCAACCCATTGTTACATGTCTTAAATGTCAAAGACATTACCTTTCCAACCCTAAACATGATCAACTTCTGCACTTCTTCACCAGTCCCTGCCCTAGAACTATTGCACAAGTTCCTTACCCTCTGAGTTCAGTATTCATTACTATTCAGGATAGAGGGATTGTTTTATGATGTTGTATTGTGTTATTATGATGTTTTTATTTTATTTTGATTTTATTGTGTTGTGTTTTAATCTCTATTTGTCTGGGCTTGTCCCCGTGTAAGCCCCAGGGTATAAAAATAAAGTTATTATATTATTGTTAAATGATGTCTTAGTCTCCAGGGAAGCAGAAAACAAGCATGCCCTCTCCTCAATATGACATCCTTTCAAATATTTAAACATTGCTATCATGTCCCTCCCTAACCTTCTGTTCTCCAGACCAAACATACCTAACTCTCTAAATTGCTCCTCATAGTTTTCAGGCCACTTATGATTTTGGTCACCCTTCTCTGGACATGTTCCACCTTGTCAATATCCTTCTTGATTTGTGGTGCCCAGAATAAGATACAATATTCCAAGTGAGGCTTGACCAAAGCAGAAGACAGTGGTACTGTACTATTATTTTCCCTGATCAAGACACTCTATTCCTTTGATGCAGCTTACTTGTTTAGCTTGGCTGTTATAGATATTACAAAATAAATCCTGCCATGCTGGAGAACCAGTGCCCAGTGTTAGACTCAGAAACTTGCAGAACCTTATCAACAGAGAGATTAATTATCTCCAGATGGAAGTCTATTATCTATCTGTCTATAATCGTTTATTAGCTTTATGCTGTCTTTCCACAAACCAAAAACCACTTGATCTTCTGACTCTTCCACCCAGAATCCAAACAAGTCATGTCATAGCATTCAATATTATAGAGCCTCCAGTGGCGCAGTGGGTTAAACCCCTGTGCCGGCAGGACTGAAGACTGACAGGTCGCAGGTTCGAATCCTGGGAGAGGCGGATGAGCTCCCTCCATCAGCTCCAGCTCCTCATGCAGGGACATGAGAGAAGCCTCCCACAAGAATGATAAAAACATCAAATCATCCGGATGTCTCCTGGGCAACATCCTTGCAGATAGCCAATTCTCTCACACCAGAAGCGACTTGCAGTTTCTCAAGTCGCTCCTGACACGACAAAAAAAAATCAATATTATATTGAAAATGTAAATAAAAGTTGTGTAGGAATATCAAACAGGACCAGGGGTATACGGGAACAAACAGGAGAACTTCTACCCTTTCTCTCCTTGCTATGAACCTGATGTAAATGGACAGGGAACTCTTACCGTAACTTGGTGGAGCCCCTGATGGTGCAATGGGATAAACCCTTGTGCTAGCAGGACTGCTGATTGAAAGGTTGGTGATTCGAATCTGGGGAGCAAGGTGAGCTCTCATCTGTCAGCTCCAGCTTCTCATGCGGAGACATGAGCAAAGCCTCCCACAGGATGGTAACACATCCGGGCGCCTCTGGGCAACATCTCTGCAGACAGCCAATTCTCTTACACCAGAAGTGACTTGCAATTTCTCAAGTCGCTCCTGACACACCCACACACAAACCAAACAAACAAAGCATGGCTTGGCAAGAGAGGAAATCGTTAAACTCCTCCTTTGTGAACTCCACAGCCCCAATCATTCCAGGGCTACTACTTACATGAGAAAAAGGGCATGCTAACTGCATTAACACCAACGATGCTACATTTTCTTTGAGATAATTCCATAGATGTGCCTTCATGTTCATCAAAATTTAGGTTAGGTTTGTACATCAGAATCTCACCAGCAATCCAGGAGTCACTGCAGTACCTATGACATCCCTTTGACTCATGTAGATTTATTCCAGAAAATTACTGCAATCATAGACCAGCCGGACGGATTTTGATCAAGGAATGACATAATTTGAATCTATGAAAGAGTGAATCTACTTCTCATTAGTCTAATTAAAATGTGCTTTTCTGTTGTCGAGGTAATGGAGGCATGAGCTTGGAAGATAAAAATGTTGGGACTGGGGAATTAATTCAATTATTGTACACCATCACCAGTCTTACCTCATTCAGAAATGTGTCTTGTCATCTTCCTGTCTAAAAATGCATAACAAAGTGATTCACTGTCTCCAGGAGCAAGAGGGTCCAGAATTGGTTCTCTTTACTTAATGTAAATTTGGGATCAGGATATCGTAGAGTAAAGTGAAATGGGGTTGGGGAGACTCTGTTAAACCTGGTGAGGCAAATGCAATATCAATCATATTTGGAACAAGCTTTTGAAATAAGCTGGTCCTGTTCTCTTCAGATGTGAGAAGTTTTTTGTGTGTGTCAGGAGTGACTCGAGAAACTTCAAGTCGCTTCTGGTGTGAGAGAATTGGCTGTCTGCAAGGATGTTGCCCAGGGGATACCCAAATGCTTTGATGTTTTACCATCCTTGTGGGAGGCTTTTCTCATGTCCCCACATGGGGAGCTAGAGCTGACAGAGGGAGCTCATCCGAGCTGTCCTTGGATTTGAACCTGCAACCTGCTGGTCTTCAGTCCTGCTTGCACAAGGGGTTAATCCATTGTGCAACCGGGGGCTCATCAGAAAGTAGAACCTATTGTTGCCACAACTATTCAATTTGAGCAATAGCACTTGAAAACATAGAAATCAACTTTGCATGGGTATGTATTTGAACATTTCAGCCCTTTCTTTGACCAAACTATTCCAGCATCCTAGTTGAAGCTACCAAAATATTGTCCTATCAGTATACTTACATATTAGTCAGGAAGAGTGAAAATATAAAGCCAGCCAAGTGTGTGAAGGAGCTCTCCCAGTGCATCCTTCATTGCCAAGCAGTGGCTTTTTAGGTTGCAATAGTAGGAGATGCACAAGGATGCCACCCTGCAGCCATTGTGCTGACCTGTAAACCATTGTGTACAAAGTTGTGGAATAAATAACCCTGGAGAAAAAATATACTACTGTCATGTTAGCATAAGTCACCAAGAAGATTCAAGCCAAAATGCAATCTGATATGGAATCCCCGGTGGCAGAGTGGGTTAAACCCTTGTGCCGGCAGGACCGAAGACTGACAGGTCGCAGGTTTGAATCCGGGAGAGCGTGGATTAGCTCCTTATGTCAGCTCCAGCTCCCCATGCGGGGACATGAGAGAAGCCTCCCACAAGGATGGTAAAACATCAGAAACACACAATCATAGAATCGTAGAATCATAGAATCCAGTCCAACCTCTGCCAAGAAGCAGGAATATTGCATTCAAATCACCCCTGACAGCTGGCCATCCAGCTTCTTTTAAAAGCTTCCAAAGAAGGAGCCTCCACCACACTCCGGGGCAGAGAGTTCCACTGCTGAACGGCTCTCACAGTCAGGAAGTTCTTCCTCATGTTCAGATGGAATCTCCTCTCTTGTAGTTTGAAGCCATTGTTCCGCGTCCTAGTCTCCAGGGAAGCAGAAAACAAGCTTGCTCCCTTCTCCCTGTGGCTTCCTCTCACATATTTATACATGGCTATCACGTCTCCTCTCAGCCTTCTCTTCTTCAGGCTAAACATGCCCAGCTCCTTAAGCCGCTCCTCATAGGGCTTGTTCTCCAGACCCATGATCATTTTAGTCGCCCTCCTCTGGATACATTCTAGCTTGTCAATATCTCTCGGATTGTGGTGCCCAGAATTGGACACAATATTCCAGGTGTGGTCTAATCAAAGCAGAATAGAGGGGTAGCATTACTTCCCTAGATCTAGACACTCTGCTCCTATTGATGCAGGCCAAAATCCCATTGGCTTTTTTTGCCGCCACATCACATTGTTGGCTCATGTTTAACTTGTTGTCCACAAGGACTCCAAGATCTTTTTCACATCTGGGTGTCCCCTGGGAAATGTCAATTCTCTCACACCAGAAGTGACTTGCAGTTTCTCAAGTCGCTCCTTACACGAAAAGAAAACAAAAACAATCTGATATATAAGAAAACCAGGAAGGAAATGAAGGTTGGACTCACAACAAAATTAAGACAGAGAGTTGGCCTAGGAAGCAGAAACATCACTGGGTATAATATGTTGCCATTGACTCATTTGTGAATATACAGCAGACGTTTGTAGATAAATAAAAGATCCAGTGTCAAAATAAATTTGCAGAGAAAATTCCTTTCAGCGATGCACTTGACAACTCTATTCTTGAGAAAAAAGTGTGCTGAAATGCTTGGCTGAAATAGCGATGAATGTGTGTGTATGTGTTTTCAGACAGGAGGACAGATGGATATTCCAGAAATGAGTGGGACTGTAGCTGACACATGCAGAGCTGCCCTTCAGCTAAGGACTACAGAGACCGTGCCAACAATTTGTGAGGCATCAGAACCAAAGCAGCCCCAGCAAATCCCAGGAAGAGGAATAGAGAGTGGAAGATGCGGCAGGTTTAATGCTTTGCACAGCACAACTGCTGCTCCCTGTTGGATTTCAAATCTCAGCTGAGCTGTTTGTGCCTTAATAGTGGCAATATTTTACTCAGGAAATGTGCAAGCGGGTCTCTCTCGTGCAAGAAGAGCCGATTCAGCCTTGGCACTGGGTTGTCTTTGAAGTTATAAGCCTGCATTGATGTTACAGGGTTGGGCGTTGGCTAGGGACGCTTTCAAGATCAATGGTCTAAGGAAGGAAAATAAATCTACATCCAGTGAATCTTCCAATAACTTTGTCCATTCTGTGCTCATAAGACTATTATAAAAGTACATGCTTATCTTTCTGTTTTCCATCACTGCTGATAAAGATGTGACTAGTCCTCCCTCTTTCTTTGTTATTTTTCTGAATAATATACAAATATATGCACATCTAATTCTAATATCTAATTCAAGAGAGATATTGACAAGCTGGAATGTGTCCAGAGGAGGGCGACTAAAATGATCAAGGGTAAGGAGAACAAGCCCTATGAAGAGCGGCTTAAGGAGCTGGGCAGGTTTAGCCTGAAGAAGAGAAGGCTGAGAGGAGATATGATAGCCATGTATAAATATGTGAGAGGAAGCCACAGGGAGGAGGGAGCAAGCTTGTTTTCTGCTTCCTTGGAGACTAGGACGCGAAACAATGGCTTCAAACTACAAGAAAGGAGATTCCATCTGAACATGAGGAAGAACTTCCTGACTGTGAGAGCTGTTCAGCAGTGGAACTCTCTGCCCCGGAGTTTGGTGGAGGCTCCTTCTTTGGAAGCTTTTAAACAGAGGCTGGATGTTCATCTGTCAGGGGTGATTTGAATGCAATATTCCTGCTTCTTGGCAGGGGGTTGGACTGGATGGCTCATGAGGTCTCTTCCAACTCTTTGATTCTATGATTCTATCAGAAATGTGTTCCAGTGGGTGCCATTCCATGATAATGCTTCATTCCAAGGGAAAATGTGTCCATCAACATGTAGCTTGTGAGAAATTTGTAAAAAAAAAAAAAAAAGCCTATGTAAAGGAAAGAATGTACCTGAAACATCAATTCCCTGTCTAACAACCTGATACAGAACAGGTACAAGATGAAAAAGCAGGTTGAATTCAGAGAAAGTCAATAAATTCAGACTAGGAACCTTATCACCCAAGGCAGATAAAGCACAATAGCTCCAATATAATAGTGCCTTTGGTAATAGCTTACCACATGTTGTGGCTTTTATTTGGCTGTCACATAGGAGGCTGTTTTTAAAGTTATTCATTTTACTAACCAAAAAATGTGTTATTGATTTTTCTCACTTTTGTTGTGCTGGGATTTTCTGTGTGAAAGTGGTGCTGATTTGGTGATCAGTGGACATATCTGATGGATGAGAGACCTATCACCTTTCTGGAGTCTCTCTTGCTGCAATGGTACAAAGCCAAGGTATGTTAACACTTTATTGGGAGAGGGAGAGGATACTCCACCCTTACTGTGTGGGACTTGTAAGGGACAATCGACTAGTTGTGATGCCATACTTCAAAGTGGGATGACTGGAGTGCTGAGAAGAGAGAGACAGAGAAAAAGTGGGGAGAAGAGGTTCCCAATAGATATTAAAGAGAGATGTGGCAAAGGGAAGGCAGCAAGTGTGTGTGTGTGGGGGGGGGGGGATTTCAAATGAAACAAAAAGCCCACCTCCAATGATCAGGGGAAAAGGGGTCAAGATGCACATGCTTCTGGGGAGCACCCAAATGCACACCATCAGATTTGGCCATGGTGGTCCATGTTCTTGTTACACCAGGCTAAAGCTATGTAATCATGGACTTGCATGTTTGTCTTTTGTTTTTTTACTCAATATAGCTAAAAGGTACACCTGCAGAAGCATCTGATATTTCTAACAGCAGCATCTGAAAATCCTGGCATCAGCATTTTTTTTATCTGATAATGTTTGCAAAAGGATTTTAAAGAAGAGACTCAGTGAAGGTCATTTTCCTTTGTGTTCCAGCCTTGTATTTTCTGAGCAACTGAGAATACACCTCCTTTAAGGTAGATAGTATCAGCTTGGTTGATAGAATAGCATCTTCCTTGTTTTTTCTGATAATGTAAAGGGTTCTTTTATTTTCAATGTTCTGGTTTTAAGGAAGTGTTAGAATGAATAAGAGCATGAAGACTTTATGTGTCTGCAATTTTGAGAGAGTTTCTCATAAGCAATATAAACAGGATAGTGGAAAAGGAGAGCTGTATTGGAAGACAGATGAGCAACTAAAATGAGTCACTTTGCTATAGGTCTTTTTCATGAGAGGCAAGTAAACCAGCATGACAGCTGAACTGTCGTCTGTGGTGATGGTCCCCATTGTTGTACCCCAGGCCTGGAAACAGCTATGACCAATGCACCACACAAGAGTCCAGGAATATATGCAAACCATTTATTGTAAAACACATAAAAGCATATTAAAAAGCAGGAATTAGAAATGGAAGATATATAATCCAAAAAGGTTTGGCAACAGGTGATAACCAAACAGTAATCCAAATGTCTCATAAAGTTCCAGAGGTGACAAGGTCCAGGAACAGCCAGAAAAGCATAAGTCCACAAGCAAAAAGGTATGACTCATAAAATTTGAATATGAATATAGAAAATTACTAGGATTAAAATCTAAAACCAAGGCTTAACTTGAACCAAGAACAAGAGAATTCAGGCTTAGCTTCTCACTCTAACACAGCGTTGCCTGAACTGCCTTTAAAGTAAATAACTTGTTGTTTAATGAAAGCATAACATCTTCCCAACATTCCCATGTAATCTCTCAGACAGGTGTAATCTATTTTTGGCTCTGATTTGTAAATGAAGATTTTTGTTGATCTCCATAGCTAATGGTGGTTTCTCCTGGGAACCTTCCTTACCACTCAGCTTTTCACTCAATTCCTTATCTGCTGTTGCTACTTCTATCTCCTCAGACTGGCTTTGAAGCACTGCGCTTTCCAAGCCAGTTTTCTCATAGAGAGAAAGATCAATTCCCAGACCTGTCCCTATCACTTTGTGTCACAGGAAAGCCCACAATCCTCTCTAAATCACCAGTTAAACCATCAGATCTACTACACCCATTATATGACACCATGTACATCCCACTAATATGCCCACACCGATTTATTATTTCATTAGGCCACCTCCTTTACTGGGACATGCATAAAGCCATACAGAGACTTCAATTGGAATAAAACAGGAAACTGTTGTTTATTTTGAACAGTCAATAGTCTTAATGCTTGTAGATAACTTGGCAGGCTTTTGTTCAATACAGAGGATGCTACTTAAATTCTTGAGTTTCTTTAAAACAAAGTTCCACACATAGAAATTCAAATAGGAATCCTTTAAAACCTTTTGAATTCTCCCTTCCTTCCTACACAGCACTCTATAGAGGCCTAGTAACTATTTTTTCTCAAAGAGGTTTCTTTCTTATAAACCAAAATAGTTCCCAAATCTCTTCCTTCCTTCCCTTCAGACTAGCTCCTTCTTCACCACCACCAACTCCCTAACCAATTTTAAAATGGTTGCTGTCTTCTTCCTTTGGCTCTGGCTCCACCCATTTCCAGCTACTGAGTTTCTGCCTAAAGACATCCCTAAGCTCTCCTTAGCTTTAGCAAGCTGGGTCTGGCTTCTGCCTCGACACCAACCCTTATACACACCAACCCTTCAGGGCAGGCCAATCTGTTACAGAACCAAATAGAACATACAACCATCTCACACTGCACACCAACTCTGGAGGATCATCCTACTCGGACAACGAGGGATCGCATAAATAAGTTAGTAAGTACAGCCATCAAAGGAACTTTCTGCTCCTAATTTGACATATAGCTTTCCATTCCAATTGCATAATTTGGCCTTTGTAGGTGAACAATTTGACTGACTTTGGCACTGATTGAATGACTTTCTGGTTTGAACAAAAGGTATATGGACATACCCATTAATCAACACCCCCTGAGGCCAAAGAAGGCAGTGGACTCACATGTTTTGCCAAAATAGCAGATGTTTCTCTGCCTTTCTTTCTCTCTCTCTCTCTTTAAAGGTTGGGATATAAATTCAGTATAGGGCAGCACTGGGGTTGTATATGCTTCAGATCTTATTTGATTTCTGAGTTTTTTTGATTTCTGGGAATCTATGTCTGCCATTTGCAATTGGAGCAGTTGGAATACTAGCATGATGCTTAGAAGAAAAAAAGGAAAATAATGTTGCTTTGTTCAGGGTTCTCAGTCCAGGACTTTTTTTCTTGTGTGAAATCTCTCTGCTTGGAAATGTTTCAGATAATCTCATCTGAGCTTCCTTGTTGCTCCTCTTGATGGCTACATACTTTTGATAGAGACCATATGTTGCTCATCTCCAGGCTATGGATGTTTTTATACCAACATCATTCTTCTCTCACACGTTCGAAGATCTCCAGTTGACTGTTTGAGAGGACTATGGTTTTTACATGATCAGGAAACTACTCTTTTGGAGGACTCTGTTCCAGAGATCAGTGTTTGGGAGTTGTAGTCATGCTTTCAGATTCAGTTGATGGGTGTAACCATGAATGAGAGAATGATAGCTAATTGTAGGAACTGCTTTCAGAATGAGAGCATCACAATACATTTTTGCAACAGAAAATCTCCAGATTTAGGGTACCATCTGAGTATTTATGCTCTTTCCCAAAAATTGAAATATTTTTCATGGTTCTGTTTTAGTTCAGCTTCCTGCCTCAGCTTTTTTCCTTTTTCTTTCATGAAACATTGCTGAACAGACAATCAATGGAAATCAAATGTTGTTGCCAGAGAAATGCTGATGGTCGAAGAGACATGCTGTGTATTGACTGGTGCTACTCCCTCTGGAGGTATTTTTTGTCTAGCTCATAATAAGGGTTTATAGCAGAGAACTCAAGTTACTGAATTAACAACCAACAAAATGAAAATACCCTTTCACTTTCTTTGGGAACTTCTTTTACTTTATGGCAGTGGTTCCCAATCTGTGAGTCGTGGACCACCAGAAATTCTTAAGACAATAATCAACTTCAAAGTAGGACTTCTTTTACTAGGACTGTTTGATGATCAAATAAGAAAGGAGTATGAGATAATATTGCTGTTTGTGTTAACACAGTGGTTCCCAACCTGTGGTCCATGGAAAATATGGTCAACAGCCTCACCATTATTAGACAATTGCCTCGAAACCATGTGTCAACTAGAGTGACTGGTCTCACAAAACCCTCATGGTGCTGAGGCAACAGGGATGTCAGGAGGGGAGAGAATGACTACCCACAAAAGACTGCTACAACCATACCAGCTCTAGATTATGAAATATGGTTTTCTGTGGGCAAGCAGATGCCAACTACTGGATGGCATATGTTCTGTTTCAGAAACTAGAGCTGATGTGGTCTATCCAATGCTATTTTATGAATCAGCACCCCAAATAACCAAACTGAATCTAAAGTTGACCAAAAACTGATTCATAATCCTTTTGGTACTAATGTTGGAGAGTGGTCCCTAGTCAAAGTGGTCCTTGTTCAAGTGGTCCCTGGCCAAAAAAAAAAAAAGGTTGGGAACCACTGCTTTATGGTGAAATAATACACTGGAGAGTATGTCTTCAAGGGATGTTCTTATTGTCCAAATAAAATAGAAGGACAAAAGGAGCCATTGCTTCTACTGGTAGAGCCAATGTGGGGAAGACTTGTGGTTGTGGTTGTTATTGTTACTAAACTGCCTTCAAGTTGACTTTGACTTATGGCAGTCCCATGAATGAGAGACCCAAGTCACTTTATCTTCAACAGCCCCACTCAAGTCTTGCAAAGTCAGGGCTATGCTTCCTTGACTAAGTATATTAATCTCCAGCACATTCTTCCTCTTTTCCTTCTGCTTTTGACTTTGTCAAGCATTTTTGTCTTTGCAAAACCTCAAGCAAGCAAGATGCAAAACTCACTTTTCATCCTATATGATTGCCTACCCCCATCTTTGCATGAAGATGAAGTCAGTGGGATTCAAGGCTATTATTACAACACTGTATACTTCGGGATTTCTATGACCAATAGAGTTACTCTTGTATTTTGGAAATGTAACACATTTTTTGTTCCTGGATAATAAATGTCATTTCCTCGTTGGATCTATCATAAAAAACTGGAACAAGTTTATCCTGCTGTACATTTTTCTATAGTTTTTCAATGAATATATCATAGAGTTTCAACTAATTCAACATAATTTGTGGTAGCCATAAAAACAAAGTTTCTGGAGTATAACAACTACTTTCAAAGTAAGTACCACACAATTAAACAGGAAATACCACCATCAAATCAGGAAAATAAATATTTTCAAATTCTGTTATATGGTGTAATATAACTTCTTATATTCATTGAAATACAAGACCTCCAGTTTGAAAAATAGATAAAGGAAGTCAGAGAAAGAGAGAGAATGAAATGATGCTGGCTTGTACTGTTATAACATCTGCATTTTCAAAGCTTCACGGGAGGCAGAAATTAAACAGATGAAGCTTTTTCTCTAGCTGAATCTCTGCCCATTGTGAAATAGCTTTTGATAACACAAAATTTGCCTGCCACAAATATTTGGCTTTGAAATTGGGATTTATGATTTTGCCTTTCCAAACAGTCAGATATGCTCTGTGGCTAGCAAAACACTCTTTTCTATGCATTCAATTCAAAACGTATGCTCACTTGTGTCCACTTGTCATGAAGCGTATATCCGGAAAACATTTCCGCATGTTCCCATTCTTCTTTGGTAATACATTAGTGGCATTTTGGTCAGAGAAGTTCCAAAACAGTGGCATTACTCAAAGGCAATGGAGAAAGTTTCAGCAGTTCTGAGCCGGGAAATATTTCATAAACATATGTCAGCCACTTAGAAGAAATGTGGTTTATTTATACATTAATTACACCGACATGCAGGGAAAATATTTGCGTATTGACAGCTATTTAAACAGACAAGTGTGAAGAGTGCTTGCTATTAAATAAAAGCAACACTTGCCATGAATTGAAAAATAAAGATACAGCTTCTGAGCTTCCATGTACCACAAGTCATATCTCAAGAAAAATCAATAATAGGAAAGCACAATTCACTTGTTTTATTGTATGTTTTTCAGATAGGAATACTTGATTACCCTAATAGAGGTCTAAATTTTACACCCTGAATAAAGTATACAGTGAAATCATAGATGTAAATTCCCATGGGTCTAAATTCTCTTGGAAATGAGAACATTACATACCGGTATATTGGATGAAATGTATGATCACAGTCACAAGTAAGTAAACCGTTGTTTGGCATTCATGACTGATTTGTGTGCATGTTCCCTACATATTGAAAGTGTCTCAATCCAACCGCTTTGTGCAAAAGAGATCTGTTCTCCTGTCTGTTGGACATGGCAGACTGACTGCTTTGAGGAGGAATTGTGGCAGGGAACCTATTTCTGAGTGTCACACCAGAAATTGCCCATGAAAGGGAAGTGTAAATGTAAGTCTGCTGCATCCTGATTGACAGAAGAACAGACCACTGTCACTCATAGTGGCTGCTCCCTCGTAAAGTCATGTAGACCAGTAGATGCTACTAAGCTAGTCAAGTATTGTAGCTACATAGCTAAATACCACACATAGAGTTCTGGCTGTTGTTTAATCTTTGTGGCATAGTTATTTCCATGGGAATCTGGAGAATGTATGCAATCAAGCAGCTTTAAGTCTCCTTTGTGGAGAGACTAATAATAATAATAATAATAATAATAATAATAATAATAATAATCCCCCCCCACCGGGTGACGCCTTGTTGGCGGGGGCTTAACTGCTTCTATGATGTTAAGAGCTGTGCTGGCGGTAGTGTAAACTATCAGCAGGTTCAACCAAGCCAGAGTAGTCTCACCTGAGAAGTAGAACTAAGTGCACCCAATATGATGAAACAAACTCTAAAGAAATCTATACTGGCTAAGTTGTCGCCCAGGATAATAAAGACCACAATGAGTGCTTCTTCTGGGCACCCGTCGACAAGTGGGCTACAGGAACCTGGACCCCCACTGCTGAGCAAACAGGTTGTAGGCCTGTAGGGCAACTGGAAGCAAAACAACTACAGAAGCGGCAGATATTTTCAATGCCACTGAACTGCCAAGACTCTGGCACAAGCCAGTAAAGGTGGTCCCAGTGATCAGCACATTGGGTGCAGTTCCTAAAGACTTTGGCCTGCACTTAAACACAATCAGCGCTGACAAAATTACCATCTGCCAGCTGCAAAAGGCCACCTTACTGGGATCTGCACACATTATTTGCCGATACATCACTTGGGAAGTGTCCAATGTGTGATCCAATGCAACAGCCAGCAGAATGATCTTGTTTGCTGTGGACTCATCTTGTTGTGTTTCAAATAATAATAATAATAATGATGATGATGATGCAATCTGAACATTAAAAGGCCTAATATTGCCACGTATCGTACTTCAGATGGGATAGTCTTCTGGAAGTATGTTAGAAAATGGGCTGGCAACTTTAGAGCTTCCAAATATTTTGGAAAATCTCTCTCAATTGGCTATATTGGCTAGGAGTTGGAATTCGAGGACTCTCCTCTAACAGACCTTTAAGCATTTGCTCCAAGGAGATGCCTTAGATGAAAGTGAAGTTCTAAATCAGGAAACATATTGTAAAATTCTGCATTAATGGATTGTTCAGTTAGCAAAAATAATTGCATTTAAAACCACCTCCCAAGGAACAACAAATGAAGAGTGACTTGTATGATAAGGTTCTTAATTGAGTCATTTTTACCTAAGTAGCTGAAGCAGAATACTACCCAAAATTTAAGAAATTAAATTCACATTATGGGACCCAAAGTGATTTACAACACAGATTAAAATAGAATACCACTAAGATAGATAGATAGATATATATATCATTAAGTTTTATCATGTGATAAATCCCTCTCCTGAAGATCTCCATCCTAAGGGATGAGGGCAGACATAAACTTGAGGAGATATGGTAATGCAGAAGATATGGTTGGTGATCTTGTCAACTCATTCACTCATCTAACATACTAAGTGCCTTACAAAACTAAATCGAGGTTCACCTGGTCTAATATTATTTAGCAATGTAATGTGGTGCTCTAAAAACTGCAGTGGCCTAAGGAAAATCTAGAGCAGGCATGGGCAAACTTTCAAACTCGGGGGCTGCATGCTAGCACTCCCTGATAGGAGTACTGGTTGCCCAGTGATGGTAGGAAGGAAGGGAAGGAAGAAAGAAAGATGGAAGCAAAGACAAAAAGGAAGGAAGGAAGGAAGGAAGGAAGGAAGGAAGGAAGGAAGGAAGGAAGGAAGGAAGGAAGGATGAAATGATGGAAGTGAAGGATGGAAGGAGAAAGAAGGAGAGAGGGAGGGAGGGAGGAAAGAAAGAGGAAAGGAAGCAAAGACAAAAAGGAAAGGAGGAAGGATGAAAGGGTGGAAGGGAAGATTGGAAGAAAGGAAGGGAAGGAGGAAGGAAAAAGAGAAGGAAGGATGGATGGAAGGAAAGGAAGGAAGGATGAAGTAAGGAAGGAAATGAAGGATAAAGAAAAGAGAGTAGGAAGGAAAGACAAAAGGGAAAGAAGGAAGGAAGGAAGGAAGGAAGGAAGGAAGGAAGGAAGGAAGGAAGGAGAAAGAGGGAGAGGGAAGAGGAAAGAGAGAAGGAAGGAAAGACAAAAGGGAAAGAAGGAGGGAAGGGCAAAAGGGTGAAAGGAAAGGATGGAAGGAAGGAAGGAAGGAAGGAAGGAAGGGAAAGAGGAAGGAAAGAGAAAAGGAGGGAAGGATGAAAAATTGGAAGGGAGGGAGAAAGAGGGAGGGAAGGAGGAAGGAAAGAGAGCAAGGAGCAAGGATAGGATGGTGTGAGAGAGGAGAGCTGAGAAAAGAGCCTAAGAGCTGCATCAGGCCACTGGGCTTGGGTTCGCTCATACCTGGGCTAGAGTCATATAACCTGGTCTGAAAACATAATTACAAGACCTCTTAAAGAGGATTGGCTTTTTCCCAGAAAGAAAGAAAGAAAGAAAGAAAGAAAGAAAGAAAGAAAGAAAGAAAGAAAGAAAGATTCTATCAACTGACTCTCAGGTTGGATCTACACTGCCATATAATCCTATTTCTGAATCCAAATTTTCTGCTTTGAATTGGATTATATCAGTCTGCACTGCTATGTAATCCAGTTCAAAGCAAATAATTTTGTACCCAGAAACTGGATTATATGGCAGTATAGATGGGGCCTCAGCTTCATATTGTTCTCATCCCCATCTTGCTGCAACTGGATTTACTTCTGATAGACAATTCTTAGCTTCTCATCTAATTTGGTCCAGATTTAGCCAACCACGACCCCACCCATTCAAGACCAAATACCAAAAAGACTTTAATGTTTACCAACATGGTCATGGAAATTATTCTAAGAAGTCAGAACATCAGAGTGATATAGAAACCACAAGAACATGATCAGGTGGGTGGGTTGGTTTCCTGGCACCTCTTTTCAAGACAGCTGTGAGAAGCTCAACCCAACCAACATCCTGTTTAAGCGTTGAAAGAGGCTCAACAACAAAAAAGACTCTTGGTTATTGCTATTGTCCTCAGTTGACCTATGAAGGAAGAAATGCAGCCTAAAGGTGAGGGGTTTTCAAGGTGACAAGAAACAGTCTTCTACTGTAGCTTCACTGCAAAATTTTGCTACTTTGATCCAATTTTAACTGCTATTATATGGAGTTCTGGAATGTATAGTTTGATGATGGGCTTAGTGCACACAACAACAACAACATTAGCATTGTATTTATTATTTGTCTCTCCTCACAGCTTAAGGTGGGAGATGACATAGTTTAAACACATAGTTAATATATGTATATTAAATACATATATTAAAATACATAGCACAAAAATCAAAACATCAACATGGCAGATAATTCTCTCACCAAATTACACATCCCAAGATGCCACAAGATCTAGACCTGGCAGTTAAAGTGAGATAGAAGTGTTATAATTGTCTTGTGTGGATAGTTATCAACTGGCTGGATAATCAGAAATTGAAATGAGAACTTTTTGAAGATTGACCTAATTCAGGGGTGGGTTGGACTACAACTTTCAGTAACCCCTAACCAGCAGTCAGATTTCAGAAATCCCGAGAGCTCTAAATCAGTAATAATCTGAAGGACCAAATCATTCTCCATTCTGACCTAAATCAAATTGTTAATCTGAACTAGAGGAGACCCAATGAGTCAATGGGACTACCTGTGTAGATTTAACTATGTATCATGTTCACTTTAGTTAGGATCAGCAACTGGGTTGAGGCTCATGTCTCCTCATTTAAGCAATGTCTTTCAACAAGAAATCAGGGAGAAATAGGTGGAAAAGGATGGTAAGAAAATATCTCCTGGTTTTAAACTCTTACCTTCAAGATGATGTTCGTGATGAAACTGGATTAGAATAATACAAAGGGGATCTGAAAATCGAGCTGGTTTGCATGTTGGCTATGTGTTGAACACACAGCTGTAAAACACACAGAGTTTGCACTTCCTCATGTAACATGAAGTCACACCCAAGGAGTAAGAACAAAACTAGTATTCTTAGTCACTTTCTTTTTGTTTCTATCATTTTCCACCTATTTCTCCCTGGTTTCTTATTGAAAGACATTGCTCATATGTCATTATCTAAGAGAGAGAGAGAGAGCTTTCAGAATACTTTACTTCTGACAGCAAGCAATGTTAGCTGAGTCGTCTGGCACTATAGTGATGCTATCTATGCAGGAAACTTTCTCTCTCTGCTAGAAGATTATTTGACGTATTCTCCTTGCAGGCCTTTTCTAATTGTTAACTAATTAATTATATAAAACTCAACATGATGTTCAGCTTTCCTGGCTGGAAAGCATTCCTCTTGTGACCCACAATGACCTGACAAAGCAGTTGGGAGATATATTGATTGGAATGGCCTTCTGGTTCACAGGGTCACAAGGTCATTCTTTTTTTCCAGCTAAAAATTGAGCAGAAGACAGTGACCACCTCTCTAATACTGTGTGAATTTATCCAGAGTACTGCAGCAATGTGTCCTTTCTCAGGCTGGATCTACACTGGATCTATGCATAAACGTAACAGATTATAAATACATTAAACATTAAATCATTAAACATAAAATAATAACATAAAAACGACTCTGGCCCTGTTTACCTCTCCGAACGTATTCTCCCCTATGAACCATCAAGATTATTAAGATCATCTGGAGAGGCCCTGCTCTCGGTCCCACCGGCCTCGCAAGCGCGCCTGGTGGGGACGAGGGACAGGGCCTTCTCGGTGGTGGCCCCGCGACTCTGGAACTCTCTCCCTCTGGAGGCCAGAACCGCCCCATCCATCCTAACATTTAGGAAACGGGTGAAGACGTGGCTGTGGAGTCAGGTCTTCGAGGAATGAGACAACACCATAGGACTCTGGATGGAAGTGGATATAGATCCATCTTAATAGGATGACTGACCACTGTAGTTTTATATTTAGTGTATTTTAAAGTTGTTTTGTAATTTGTGATATATGATATTTTAATGAATGTATATGTTTTTATGGCTGTAAACCGGGCTGAGTCCCTCAACGAAGTTGAGAAGCTCGGTATACAAAACTGTGAAATAAATAAATAAATAATAAACATATAAATACTATTGAAACAGCATTTAAAACAGCAATTTAAACCACCACATAATACGTAATCAAGGTCTATGAGACATTGGCGGATCTGGCTAAAGTGGTCACACCTTAGTCACCTCTAGACTAGATTACTGCAATGCACTCTATGTGGGGCTGCCCTTGAAAATGGACTGGAAATTTCAGACGATCCAACGGACGGCAGCCAGGTTGTTAACTGGGGCTTACAGGGAGCGGTCAATCCTTCTGTTCAAGGAGCTCCACTGGTTGCCATTCATTTACTGGACCCAATTCAAGGTGCAGGTTCTTACCTTCAAAGCCCTGAATGGTTTGGGACCCGCCTACCTGCGTGACCGCATCTCTGTATACGAACCCACATGATCTCTTCGTTCATCTGGAGAGGCCCTGCTCTCGATCCCACCAGCATTGCAGACGTGATTGGTGGGGACGAGAGAGGGGGCCTTTTCGGTGGTGGCCCCTCGACTCTGGAACTCACTCCCTAAGGACATCAGGCAGGCCCCAACCTTGGCAGTCTTTAGGAGGAGCTTGAAGACATGGTTGTTCCAGTGTGCCTTCCCGGAATAATGATCCCATAGCACTTTGTCCCTCCAAAGCACTTTACATTTTTAGGTCTGCTCGTATGTCCTTCCACAAACGCCACTATCACCTTGTCGTCCATGCTTCAGCACTATTTCCAATTTTAATTTTACATTTGGCCTTCCCACAGTTTTAATTGTCTGTTGTCTTATTGAAAACATTGTATGTTATTGTCTATGTTCTTTATTTTAATTGCTTGTATTGTGTGATTATTGCTTGTATTGTTGTGTTTGGGCTCAGCCTCATGTAAGCTGCACCGAGTCTCTTGGGGACATGGTAGTGGGTTACAAATAAAGTGTTATTATTATTATTATTATTATTATTATTATTCCAGTTACAGTCACATTAATTCCCAGCTGTCTATTGCATTGTAGCTAGTCTCCAAATGCCTGGTTCCAAAGCCAGGATTTTACTTGTTTTCTGAATGCCAGGAGGGAGGAGGCTGATCTCACATCACTAGGAAGGGAGTTCCACAGTCGAGGGTCACCACTAAGAAGGCCCTGTCTCTCTTTCCTACCAACTATACCTGCGAAGGAGGTGGAACCGAGAGCAGGGCCTCCCCAGAAGGTCTTAACATCAGTCCTGGTTCATAGGGGAAGATGCATTCAGACATCTTGTATTTTCAAGATGTGGGTGGCTTAAACTGGATGCAGAATCTGTATAATATCTAAAAATGGAAATGAGAGTACTTCAAAGAATTCAAAGATATTTTGTAAAAAAGAGGCAAAAGTTCTGGTTCACACTTACAAATCTATTCATTAGATCAAGCTAAGGTTCCAATTTCTGTGCTCACGATATTCCCATCCCTATATTTTATTTTATTTTCCTAATCCTTCCTGGAAGGAAGAGGAGAAATAAAATAAAATATACTTCCAATGGTCTGAAAACTATGATCAAAGTGGTATTTTCATATCCCAGGATGTCTTTAAATGTTCTCAGACCCTTTAAATACAGTTGAAATCATTTTCACTACTCGTGCCAAAGCTGTCTCATTACTTCGGCATATCCTGTCCTGTGAAGTGGGAAGTGGTTTCACAGACTTCCTTATATAGGGATATGAGATTTTGAAGTTGCAGAGTTTTTAAAAAAGCCATCCCCCAGAATTCTGATAAGAAATTAGAAGTCATGTTTACATACTTTAAATGTTTGTTTCTTTTTATGTAGGAGGAAAGATTTATTTCTCCTTGGAAGACAAATAATCCATGTTCTACAAATAGACCTTTTTGGGGTCAGCCCAAATTTCTATCTATCCCAGGTTTTCTGTCTCAAGGGGTGATTGGTCAGCTGAAAACCCACTCAGTTCTCAAAGAGGAAGAGGTCTGCTATAGACATCCGAAGCGAAGTTTGCCATTTCCTGCATCTGCGTGATGATCTCATGCCGTGCCTTACATTATCCATATTCACATGTTAATGAGGGCCGGTCAAATGCTTAATCCTTTCCCCCACCTTCCCATTCTGCACCACAAATCCCTGCCTTCAGCTGTTTTTAATCACTGGCTTCAATCCAACCCTTCATCCCACCTAGTACAAACCTATTGAATCAATGGCACTTACATAAGAGTTGGCTTACCAAGTTGCCATTGATTGGATGGGTCTATTTTGTTTGTGAATAACAACTGGATTTTCCTAATACTCTGAAAGCATCAGATCCTATCTGATCTTGGAAGCTAAGCAGGGTAAGCCATTGTTTATACTTGGATGGAGGACCACTAACAAATGCCAGATGCTGTAGACCAGTGTTTCTCAACCTTCCTAATGCCATGACCCCTTAATACAGTTCCTCATGTTGTGGTGACCCCCAACCATAACGTTCTTTTGCTACTTCATAACTGTAATTTTGCTCCTGTTATGAAACATAATTTGGGAGTTGTAGTTGTTGGGATATATGGTTCACCTACAATCAAAGAGTATTCTGAACTCCACCAATGATGGAATTGAACCAAACTTGGCACACAGAATGCCCACGACCAACAGAAAACACTGGAAGAGTTTGGTGGGAATTGACCTTGAGTTTGGGAGTTGTAGTTCACCTACAGAGAGCACTATATCTGGACCAAACTTGGTATGAATACTCAGTATGCTAAATGTGAACACTGATGGAGTTTGGGGAAAACAGGCCTTGACATTTGGGAGTTGTAGTTGTTGGGATTTATAGTTCATCTGCAATCAAAAAGCATTCTGAACCCCACCAATGATAGAATTGGGTCAAACTTCCCACACAGAACCCCCATAACCAACAGAAAATACTGTGTTTTCTGATGGTCTTTGGTGACCCCTCTGGCACCTCCTGGCGACCCCTCCAGGGGTCCCGACCCCCAGGTTGAGAAACACTGCCGTAGACTATAGTCCGGAAGAAGGACCTCTAAGTATTCCTTGCCGAAGAAAATCCTCTGAAATTCACAGAGTCACCATAAGTTGACAGGCTACTTGAAGACACTTTTGTTCAAAAATGGATTAGGCCACTGTTTCTTCTTTTACACATGCTCTGAGATGTGATGGGAGCCTTGATTTTAATAATAATAATAATAATAATAATAATAATAATAATAATAGAGTGAATACTGTTGAAATACAGTGCAGAGCAGAAGAGAACTGGCAAAAGGCTCTTCATGGACAGTTCCTAGGAAAAATTGAGAGCCAAAGGACAAGGAAAAAACATGTATGTGGCTCACAAATGGAACTTTGTAAAAGGCCCTGATTCTTGCAGCCCAAGAACAAGCTATTAGAAGCAATGCCATCAAAGCCAAAGTCGATGACAGATTCCAAATGTAGACTCTGCAAGGAAGCGGATGAAATGATATATCACATCCTCAGCTGCTGCAAGAAGATCTCACAGACTACAAGCAGAGGCATAACGCCATTGTTCAGATGATTCATTGGAACTTGTGCCACAAATACCATCTGCCTGCGACAAAGAACTGGTGGGATCACAAGCCAGAAAGTTACAGAAAATGAACACATCAAACTACTCTGGGACTTCTGAATTCAGACTGATAGAGTTTTGGATCACAATACTCCTGACCTCACAGCGTGTTAAAAAACAAAGTATGGATCGTCAATGTTGCAATTCCAGGTGACAGCAGGATTGAAGAGAAACAACAGGAAAAGATGACACGATGTGAGAATTTAAAGATTGAACTGCAAAGACCCTGGCACAAGCCAGTAAAGGTGGTCCCAGTGGTGATCGGCACACTGGGTGCAGTGCCTAAAGACCTTGGCCTGCACTTAAACACAATTGGCGTTGACAAACTTACCATCTGTCAGCTGTAAAAGGCCACCCTACTGGGATCTGCACACATTATTTGTTGATACATCTCAGAGTCCTAGACACTTGGGAAGCATCCAACATGTGATCCAATACAGCAGCCAGCAGAGTGATCTTAATTGCTGTGTACTAATCTTGTTGTGTTTCAAATAACAACTACTACTACTACTACTACTTTATTTGTATACCGCTCTATCTCCCCAAGAGGACTCAGAGTGGTTGCCAGCATAGGTAAAGCCTTCCATTACCAACACAAAATCATACAAACCACTACACGCTCCTGCTCTCAGCAGTTACAATATCCCAGTAGAAGGACTTGTGAGTGGTTTGAGTGTTGGAGTCAAACTCTGGGAGATCAGGGTTCCCAATCAGCCATGGAAACCCAGTGTGTAACCTCAAGCAAGTCTCACTCTCTCAGCCTAAGAGCAAGGCAATGGCAATCTTCCTTTGAAGAAGTCTCACCAATAAAACACTATGGTAGTATTACTATAAGTCACAATCAGCCCAGAATCACTATCCAGCTTTATTGGGTTGTTGAAGAATTAGAGCAAAACTTTGATAATACTCTTTAAAAGCTTGGTTAAAAAATCTTCTATTCACAATCCACTTCTAGAGTAGTAGCGGCTGTTGCAACAGCAGAAAGAGAAAGAAAAATGATGTCAAGCCGGTTTTGACAACACCTCAATAGCTCCGGTGGTAAGTTATGTTTAACTTAAAAAAAGTTTCCACTGGACAAATAACACTGATAGCAGGCTACTGAAAATAAAAGAACATCATTATAATAAGTGTGTCATTCTAGAAACATATGGCCTCAAGCCCCGATGTTCCATTAATACACATTACCTCCTGCATGTGATTGGATTTCCTGGGTAAGTGTCCCAAGACTCAGTGCATTCTAGTGAGGAACATGATGGCCTCCAACTGTTCCTGATGAGACTTGAATCAAATTGCCGCACTGTGTCTTAACTCTTAGTTTCTGTGTATCTTGGTTTCAGGTGATAGTCAAAATGAAATCATTTAGTAGATGACAGGTTTTCTTCATCGCAAGTGGATGGGAGCCTTGAAGATGTCATGGGGAATGGAAGGGTTTACCCTGAGCATTGACATCAAATCGAAGAGTACAGCAAAGTAAATATAAGTTATGAGGAAACAGCAGAAGGTGTTGCAGGTGAGTATCTGTGGTCTAGGGTCCAAAACTGCCTGTCTGCACCATAACTCCCTTTTAAAGAATCTCAGAACTGCAAAGCTCAAGCCAGCATGGCTAATGTAGACTTCTTCACACTCCAAGGCAGCAAATTCTTCTGTCAAGCACATCTTACTGTCAGGATGTTCTTCCTAATGTTTTGATGGAATCTCTTTTTCCTGTAATTTAAATCCATTGTGCTAGGTCCTAGTATCTGGAGGAGCAGAAAAGAAGCTTGAACCATCTTCAATAAGAACTTATTGAAACATAACTATGATGTCGCCTCTTGACCTTTTCTTCTCCAAGCTAAACATACCTAAAAACTGTCAAGCCAGCAAATGCTAATCAAGGTGGTCAATGGAAGCATTCACACCTACCTCCATAAATGCAAGGGAAATGTTAGGAGAGAATGCTTCTAGAACACAGCCATATAGCCTGAAAAACCTACAACAACCCAGTGATTCCAGCCATGAAAACCTTTGGCAATACATTGTCAGGCCACCAATGCTAATCAAGGTGGCCAGTTGAAACATTCACACCTACCTCCAACCGACAAGAGTTCTTTCTCCCACCCTGGACATTCCACAGATATATAAACCCCATTTTCCTAGTTTCCAACAGACCTCACAACCTCTAAGTATGCCTGCCATAGATGCAGGTGAAACATTAGGAGAGAATGCTTCTAGAACATGGCCATATAGCCCAAAATACCTACAACAACCCTTAGAATTCTCTCATTCATAGAGTTGCCACAATCAAAGTTGACTTGATGGCAGATAACAACAACAACAGTTACCAAATATACAAATGCAGAAAACATAAGAATTCTAGGTGTGAATGAGTTTTGAAGTCTCCCTCTCTGCAGTACTAAAAATTTAAAGAGTGAAGAAAAACTTCTTTGAGGGCAGAATTTTAGAAGGTGGGAATTCCCTCATTCCTCCTTCTACCAATAGCCATTGCCCTATTTCTGTACCTTCTTGTACTCTCTACTGAGTGAAATTGTGATATCCCTCCGTGATGGGGAAGATGAATCATGTTACCTCTCACTTTTCACACAAAAGAAGCATAGCCACGTCACCCCTGCTTCTGTCCCCCAAATGTATGTCACACAAAGCTGTTTTCTATCACAGGGACATGAATCGCTTTTTGGGAATTGTATTCATATTCCCCAATGGTTCTAAATACAACATCAACTTGGGTTTCTTTTGCCATGGAATATAGTTAAGCTAAACAAATCATATTATCATTTGGGCAACACAACTCCGATAGCATGGTGAAAGAAAACTCCCTTTGATCCAGAAGACATGAGAGATAGCGCTCCCTTTTTTCTCACCCAGAACAGTCACATTCTGACCTCTTGTGCTAGAATCAAGCTGGAAAACATTTGGCTGGAAGCCCGAAGTCCTTGGCTGTGGAGGGAAAATCATCACCTGGTGAGTCACAGATGGATCCGATGGGACCCAAGTTGCTGTTTGTTAGATCAGCTAATAATTGCAGAGCGGGACTTCAAAGTGCATGAACACAGGTTTTGTAGAAGTCATATCCCTACCGCAGCCTTGGCCTTTGAAATCAAGAACACGGGTTTTTTGATATGATACACATAGAACAGAAAGCGTGTGTTGGTGCTGAGGCAAATCAGGCACAGACCACAATCCAGCATGACTCAGCATAGAGTAGTAGTTCCATATGCAAAACTATGCTATACTGAGCCATTTACAATTTCCCATGGCCAGACTACATTGAAGCCCCAACTATGGCAATTTCATACCCAGTGGGGATTCTGGCACTGCCTGGCTATGTCCTTGTCATCAGATGCAAAGTGATTACATTATCTTCTGATGTGCACTAGAAACCTCAGCAGTAGAGTACGTCATTTCACATCTCTCTACAGGGACATAAATTGTGTCTACACTGGGCAGTAAATCCAGGGCCATTTCGGAGCACAAATGCTATGGAATAGCTCTTGTGTCGGCTACAGTCATCCTCCAACTACGGCAGCAGGGCAAGACTGCATTGGCCCTTCACTGTCCATGTTGCCATCAATACTGTTAGATGAGTGCAGAATTGTCTTTGCAGGCATCCTGTTTTAACATCAGCAGAAGTGCCTCCACAACCAGGAAGAAGGAGGGACTCATCTCTCCATCTTCTTTCTTGTCATGGAAGCACCTCTGCTAATGTCAACATGGGGTGTATGCAATGTCTGGGTTCTCATATAGAGCTCTGTGGCCACCTAGGAGTGACAACAGGGGCAAGAAGAGTGCAGGAAAAATGAGATAGCAGTGGTGTCCTCTCTGTATGCTGGACCCATCCAAATTGGATACAGTCCTGCAGTCTACACTTTCCCCAAAGACATGGGTTTAAACTGGAATTTGAAGTAACTCTGGAGCATTCACTGTCTTTTCCAAACATAAAGCTAAGACAGATCCGCACTGTTTAACCTGCAATACTTACTGGAAGCTGATAATTACAATGGGAACTCCCAGGAGTGAACTCAAGGTGAATTCAGGTTAAAATGCTCCTGTGAATGAGCCCCATAGTCAGATGCATTCTCTACCAGCTGTGGAATAGCAGTGGGATGGGGCCAGGGTGGTGGCTCCACAGTACGTTGGGGACCTTGGATACTGCAAATGGAGGAAGAGAAACCCAACTTCTGCAAAGACACATACAGGTGTAACATTAATATGTGTAAAAACAGGATTCCAGCAAATGATTTTTTTTTAAAAAAAAAAATAACCTTGGTGATGGAGAGTCTACCTTGAACCAACTCCAGTTCTATTGACCACATTTTAAGATGGATATCAAATCTAGACCAACAGACCATATCTCCCTGTGTGAGCCTGACTGTGTCCTGAGATCTTCAAGAGAGCCCTTCTTTCTGTCCCACTATCCGACAGGTTTTGAGAAAGTTTATAAATGCAAGACTCAGATGACACTGAGTCAACTTGGGCCCCTTCCACACAGCTGAATAAAATCCCACATTATCTGCTTTGAACTCAAATGTATGGCAGTGTGGACTCAGATAACTCAGTTCAAAGCAGATATTGTGGGATTTTCTGCCTTGATATTATGGGATATAGGGCTGTGTGGAAGGGCCCTTTCTTTTCTCTATCAACTCTCAGGGATACAGGAGTTGCATGGTTCACTGAGTTAAGGCCCTTCCACACAGCCCTATATTGCAGAATATCAAAGCAAAAAATCTCACAATATCTGCTTTGAACTGGGTTATCTGTGTCCACAGCCAGACAATGTGAGATTTTCTTCCTTGATATTCTGGAATATAAGGCTGTGTGGAAGGGCCCTGAGACTAGATTACCCCCAAAATCCTTTGTGACTCTAAAAATTACCTCTTTTTAAAAATGTTGATGTGATCTCAATTTTGGAAATAATCACTTCAAACACACAGGAGAACATATCACCTGGTTCCATGGTTTTCAAGTCTTTCACCAATGAGAAAATGCTTGCTTTCCACTGGATGTCTGAAGCTGGATACCTGAAATGAATTGAGTACTGCGAATGGAAATAGGTCACCTCTATGTTTGACTAAAATGGTATCCAACTAAACATGTGACTATAATCACACCGTTCAAGACTACCTTCTTAGCTCACATTTTCATCAAGTCCATTATTAACCTATGTATATGTACTCTTCATTTCCCTCCTGAGGCCCAGAGTTTGTCATTTGGAGGAAGTAATCTTTGACAACCTTCAGAGAAGTCCTTTGAAACTGCTTCTTCCACTGTAATTTTGTCCCGAGCACCTTCAGTTGGTGCCAGACTTTTTTTCAGTGTAGTAAAAAGGGGAGAAAAACCCAACACAAATATTTCATTCATGACCAAGTAGCTTAGTCATCTGATTCTCAATACTGATGTGATTTTTGTAACAATGACTGGCTGCCCTTTTGTCTGCTACTTGGAGACTAGTTATTCTTATAATCTTTCTTACTTTTTTAATATCCTTGACTTTATCATGGATGCCACTAAATGTATATATACCTCAGAGGGGAGAGGGAGAGAAGGAAGGAGAGAAAGAAGGAAAGAAGGAAATAAAGATGGGATAAGGTAGATGGGATGAAACTTGCCTTTCGTAATACAGTACATCAGGGCAAATTCAAACAGAAACACCAAAAGGATGAGTGTATCAGAGTCTATCAAGATGCTAGTAGACATAATTGTTTTTCTTTCCTCTTTAATGTCCATATTGGCTGTAGTTTGTAGAGGTAGTAGTCCCGTCAGGACCAGTTTGTGCCTCTGATAGCAGCTCCAAACAAACGTTGTTTATTTGTTCCGTCACTTCTGACTTTGTGACCTCCTGGACCAGCCCACGCCAGAGCTCCCTGTTGGCCATGGCCAATCCCAGCTCCTTCAAAGTCAAGCCAGTCACTTCAAGGATATAATCCATCCATCTTGCCCTTGGTCGACCCTTCTTCCTTTTTCCTTCCATTTTCCCCAGTATCATTATCTTCTCCAAGCTTTCCTGTCTTCTCATTATGTGGCCAAAGTACTTAATCTTTGCCTGTAATATCCTTCCCTCCAGTAAACAGTTGGGCATTATTACCTGGAGTATGGACTGGTTTGATCTTCTTGCAGTTCAATGCACTCTCAGAATTTTCCCCCAGTACCACAGGTACTACACCACCCCATAAAAGGCTCCACATATGGGCTCCCTGAATCTTGTTGTTACTCCTTGTTAGAGTATTTATTCTAATGAATGAATGAAAACCAGATTTGAAAGTGAGTGAGCCCTCCACTTTCCTCTTTATGTCACCAATTTCCCACCTTCTCCTGTCCTTGCCACCCAAATAAAATTAGGCCATTAAAATCCCAGAATCTGGTGGGTTGCCACTGAATATGGCCATGTATGAATGTAGTGGTGTGCTTGATAGGTCTGTGACTTGATCAACATGTCTCTTCTGGTGTGTTAATGTTCTTATGCTTTCAGGTTGCCCACTTTTGGGTAAAGAGTTCCAGAAGACTCAGGTTCAAATTCTTACTGGGTCATGAAACATACCAGTTCCTTACCATTCATTCTTTGTTGGATCAACCTATCTTTCACAGAAATTGAGACTGAAATTGGAGGACCACGTATGTCACTATAAAGTCTTTGCAGAAAGATTAAATGCCCAGTAAGGGAATTCCACTCTTTCATGATTCCACCATTTCATGACTGGAGTCATAACATCTCCAAGGCACCATGTGGACTACACTATTTGAAATTCATTTATGGGTGGCACTGAGTACAATTGAGCTAACGTTGGAACATGTTTACAGCTTTACATGGACAATTCTCCTTGAAGAGATTGTTTTCTGCCAGTTCACCATAACGTTTGTTTCCCCTTTATTTTTTGTATTTATATCCATACTTCTTCTCAGCCCTAGGACTCAAGCCACCTTACAAAAACAGCACACTTGCCTACCTTGATCAGTCAGTCCTCAAATGCTAGTTAATGTTTTTAAAGGGGTGTTCACATGCCTATGGAGTGATAGGTAGCCAGTGTGGTGTAGTGGTTTGAGCACTGGACTATGACTCTGAAGACCACAGCCTGAATCCCCACTTGGCCATGGAAATCCACTGGTTGGCCTTGAGCAAGTCACACTTTCTTAGCCTCAGATAAAAGCAATTGCAACTTTCTTCTAATAGAATCATAGAACAATAGAGTTGGAAGAGACCACATTTGCCATCTAGTCCAACCCCCTGCCATGCAGAAAAAGCACAAAATATCCCTGACAGATGGCCATCCAGGCTCTGTTTAAAAGTTTCCAGGGAAGGAGCTTCCACCACACTACGAGGCAGAGAGTTCCACTGTTGCTCATATGATCAGGAAGTTCTTCCTAATGTTCAGATGAGATCTCCTTTCATATAATTTGAATCCATTGCTCTTAGATCAAGGGCAGTAGAAAACAAGTGTGTGCAGTAAACAAGTCTTGTCAAGTGTGACGTCCTGGCTCTGCCTTCTCCTCTCCCCTGCTTTAGTTCTCCCTGTTTATAGTATAGATAACTTTCTTTGTAGTAGTTTTTTGGGTGGAGCTTAAAAACACCCCTCAGATCAGGCCCGTAGCCAGGATTTCGTTTTTTTTTTGGGGGGGGGGGCTGAATTTTTTCAGGGTTTTTTTTTTGGGGGGGGCTGAGTTTTGGGGGGGTGAGTCTGAGTGAAAGAGGGTCTACCCTAGTAAACCTTTTGTATCATTACCCCAATACCCCCATGCATATGGGATATATTGAGTATGGTGATCAGATCATGATATGAATAAACATAACAGTTTAAATAATGCACCAGTAAGGCCTTTTCGTGAACCACCCTGAGAATTTCAGGGGGGGGTGAAGCCCCCCCCTTCCCCCCTTCCCCCCCCCCCCCCCCCCCCGGCTACATGCCTGCCTCAGATCCAATCTCAGTTGGCATATTCCATTTCCCAGCACAGAGCTTTTTGCTTGACTCCTCCTCCTTCCTGCAGTAGAACCATAGAGGCTTGGATATTATCTGGTATCCTAGGCCTAGCAATCAAAAACAAGCATTCTTAGCACCTTCTGCTGCAGCATTTAGCAGTATTTTTATACCAATAGTCCAAAGGACAACGGAAGCTTTTGGCCAGCCTAAGCTTCACAGGAAAGATGATTAAGACAGTTTATAACCATTGCTTTGCACCAGAGGCAAGAGAGACAATTCAAAGACCCCAGAAGGATTACTGCAACCAGCAATTTCTCCTTTTGTAATGTATTGTTTTAAGTTACCTTATGATAGTCTCGGGTGGAGTTAGCCCTTTATTCATCTTGTTTCAGTAAACTCATTTGGCTATCTTTTCACCTTACTTAAAGTGCCTCTGCTGCTAAGGGTCTTAATCTTAATAGAAGGCATCAGATAGCCCCTGAGTAAAGCCAGGCAATATAGTTTTCCGAAAGGCTTGGGTATGCCATCACATCAAGAAACCCTTGCGATGGTGTTACTTTAGAGTTCCCGAAGGTCAAAAACTATTTGGAGTCACAAAACAATCAAATGGAACAATAGCAAGAAGTGTGCCAATCTAACTTCTTTCGGAAATGAGTTCCATAGCCGGTGCTTGTGGTTGTCATGGACAATATACTCTCATCAAGATTGGAAAATAACTCCTTTGCTGGAAGCAGTCCAGCAATGAGTCAGAAATCAGTTATTACAATAACAAACAATGCACAGAGATTCACACTCACTTTTGAACCTGCATTTCAACAACATCCCATCTGATCTTTTGAGGAGCAAAAAGAGATGATCCCAGTGGATTGTGAGAATTTTAATCCTGTCTGAGCTACTGATTTCCTCCATAACTTCAAGGAAGTGCTTTGGTCTTTCTTTGCCTCAGCCAAAGCAGCTACATATGTGGATATGAAGGAATCTTTGCAATCTTACTTAAACCCCTAAAATCTCCATCATTCATCAAGTAGTATTCAAACTGAGCTGCCTTTCTTTGCATTAGAAGTTCAATCAAGTCTTCTGAAGAAATGTACCAGCTGGTTGTGAGATGTTACTGGAAAACAAGGTTGATTTCCTGCTCTGTGAATGACAGAGATCTTTCCCGTACATTTGCACAGAAAAGGTGACATATACATTTCAATCAGCATGCAACCTGAGACTCATGAAACCTCCCCCAGAAAGAAGAGTATCAGTTACTACAGAGCTTGCTTGCTCCTTTCTTACACACAATGGTCATAAATGGACCACACTCCTAGTGTTTAACAGTATGAAAATTGCTACCTAGAGTTTCACAGTGGAAGCCGTTTCTTGCAGTCTTACCAAAATCAGTTTGTGGGAAAGAACAGTACTACTGTTTTCTTTCTCATCTTAAATGTTGAGCATATTACTCATCATTTTTTCCCTTTTTGCCCAGAAATGGTGAGGCAAATCATCCGATCAGTTAAATTAAGTAGGTTTGGTTTGGCTCATCGTTCCAACTTCTAACTCAGCAGGGAACCATGTTGAATTTTCTCAAATGGTGATAACTGCTTTTGACTAATTTTCAAAGTGGAGCTTCATGTTTCAATTACCCAGAAATGCAACCACAACAAAATTCTCCACATTGATAGAAGGGATTAACCAATCAGTTACATTCAGTTCCTCTCACTTTGTCATTTGCCTGGTCTATAGTTTGCCCATTCTGGGTTCTATAACAGTTTGCAAAAATGATGATGAGGATGATGATGTTGATGTTTTTAATCTCTCTCTCTCTACTTGATTCATACTGATATTGAAATGTAGTTCTCCAAATATACTTTTTTGGTACTTCTGCCTCATATATGCATTTTCAAAAGTAGTAATAATAATAATAATAATAATAATAATAATAATAGGTTTGTTGTAGGTTTTTCGGACTGTATGGCCATGTTCTAGAAGTATTCTCTCCTGACGTTTCGCCTGCATCTGTGGCAAGCATCCTCAGAGGTTGTGAGATCTGTTGGAAACTAGGAAAAAGCACTGATGCACAGAAATTTATAAAATGCTAGTAAATAGGCATGCACATTGAGATAATGACCTATTGTTAAACTCCCCTAGAACAGTGTAGACTCATAGTCTCAGGCCCCTTCTACACTGCCATATAATCCAAGTTATCTAATCAGATAATCCACATTATCTGCTTTGAACAGGATTATATGAGTGTACACTAACATATTATCCAGTTCAAAGTAGATAATCTAGATTTTCAATGACAGTATAGAAGGAGGCTCAGTAAGATTTACCTATATGTTGATTGAACACTCAGCAGTTGATACAATAGGTCTACTCTAGTTCAGAATAACCAGTGGTTATCACCACTTTCCTCTGATGAGCTAGTCATCTTTTACACTTAAAGAACAAGCCATACAATATGGTCCTCTCTGTTTAGGGAAATAATTTCACAATAATATACAAAGAGGAATGTCTAAGTTGTGTCCCTTTACCATTTATGTACAGATGTTGTTACTTTAACCAGGGATGAAAACATATGAAGAGTGGTTGTCTGTGCAATGTCCAGGGTGTGCTACATTCTTAAATTGAGCAACTCTCAGGCAGGACACCAAAATCCAAAATACTCCAAAATCCATAATTGACCACATGGGTGGCTGAGATAGTGGCACTTTTGAATTCTGATGGCTTGATGTACAAAACTCTGTTCCAGACACAACATAATTTTAAAATATTGTATTAATTTTTATTAGGCTATGTGTGTAAAGTGTATGTGAGAGATAAATGAATTTCATGTTTAGACTTGAATCCCATCTTCAAAATATCTCACTATATACATATATGCAAATACAGGTCTTCTAAAATCTGGGAGTGCGGGGGATCCAGAGATACTACCTGTACCCAGAAATATGCATATACACGAGCAATAAAATCTTGCAGGATGAAATTCAAGTGCATAAAATAGCAGAAAGCTTTCATCTCGGTTTATTTGTGCTCATAAAACCACAACTTGTTCCAAATTACCATGAGATTAGTTTGTCTACTGGTTATAACAATCCCCTTATTGTTTTTATCTCCTTTGTATAAACCGAGACACTGATGAAAGCCAACAGTTGAAATGGTGAGGTGAATTATCTGAAATAAAGTTGTCTTTACCTGTCTTCTAAATACCAGTGAGGAAAATTTCTCTGGGTAAGACATTTCAGTAATAGCCCAAATTTCCCATGAGACATTTTCATAGAGAATATACCATATATTGTCAAAGGCTTTCATGGCCGGAATCACTGGGTTGTTGTAGGTTTTTTCAGGCTATATGGCCATGTTCTAGAGGCATTCTCTCCTGACGTTTCACCTACATCTATGGCAAGCATCCTCAGAGGTTGTGAGGTCTGTTGGAACTAGCAAAATTGGGTATATATATCTGTGGAATTACAACAGCAAAACAACAGAGAGGAAACAATCAGGGACAACTACTCACCTCTCAACAAAAGATTCCCTCAGGCACTAACAAGCTACACCAAAAAACTGCCAGGCCTTTAAATGTTAATCAAGGTGGTCAGTTAAAACATTCACACCTAGCTCCAGAAGACAAGAGTTTTTTTGTTCCACCCTGGTAATTCCACAGATATATAAACCCAACTTTCCTAGTTCCAGCAGACCTCACAACCTCTGAATATGCTTGCCATAGATGCAGGTAAAACATCAGGAGAGAATGCTTCTAGAACATAGCCATATAGCCCGAAAAAACCTACAACCCAATATACCATATATATTCGTGTATATGTCAAACCCATGCACAAGTCAAGAGAAGGTGTTAGGGACAAAATTATATTTTTAAATGACCTATGAACAAGTTGAAAGTCATTCCACAGAGAACATAAAGCACCAGATATATTTCAGAACCATCCCACTCAACCACAACCACTGCCATTTCCCCACCCAGGCATTTAGAAAGACCAGAAGTAGAACCATGGCAGAAAGAGCTGAGAGGGCCAGTGCTTTTGTATGATCTCTCAGGATGGACCAAGCTCCCCATCTATTCAGATAAGAGGCACAGTACTCTCATTGTCCTGTTGTTAAGTTGATCCATTTTTGGTGGTGCTGGTGGTGCTGTTGGGGGGGTTAATAAGGGTGCTATATCTGGACAGCCTACAAGCCATTGTTAATTCACTTCTAATATCATGCAATTGCAAAGGAACAAATGGTCAAGAACAAATTAAATCTTTCTGCTTCTCAGCCCTGACTACTCAATCCGATTTTTTTCTGGAGTTAGAACTTTGTATTGTCCAGAGTTAGGACATTTCTGGAGTTAGGACTTTGTATTGTTGAAGGCTTTCATGGCCAGAATCACTGGGTTGTGATAGGTTTTTCGGGCTATATGGCCATGTTCGAGAAGCATTCTCTCCTGACGTTTCGCATCATCTATGGCAGGCATCCTCAGAGGTCATGAGGTCATAATCTAAGGATGTGACCTCACAAACTCTGAGGATGCCTGCCATAGCTGCAGATGAAATGTCAGGAGAGAATGCTTCTAGAACATGGCCATATTGCCCAAAAAACCTACAACAACCCAGTTAGGACTTTTTCTGCCAGAGAGCGGGGGGGGGGGGGGTAGCATTGCAAATCACTATGTTCTGTTATTCATTACTTATTACATGTCTGAATTTGCTAGTTTTTCTGTTACTATATGTTTTTATCCTTATCCTATGAGCAAGTAGATTCCTCTTCCTCTCCTCTCCCTTAAAAAAATGTGTCTAACTGACATCATGAAGGATTAAACTCTCACAGTCTCTTGAGATTAACATTAAAGGCAAAGAAAAGTATATTCTAAAGTAGTACTCTTTCTTACTTTTAGTTTTTTTTAATTACTGTGCAAGGATTGGGCAGCTGCACTGTGGTACTGGGGATTCACTGCTGAGTAGGAGACCACCCACAGGACAGTCCATTTGCTAGATTTGATTTTATTCAGTGTGGATGATTCTGACAGCTCCCATCCCACGTGTCTATTGGAATGTCCCAAATCTGGTATTCCTGAGAAACTCTCAAATAATCTTCTCCCCCTCCCTTTTTTGGACTGTTTTCCTTACGAATCCAGAGGAGGGTGACTAAAATGATCAAGGGCCTGGAGAACAAGCCCTATGAGAAGTGGCTTCAAGAGCTGGGCATGTTTAGCCTGAAGAAGAGAAGGCTGAGAGGAGACATGATAGCCATGTATAAATATATGAGAAGAAGTCATAGGGAGGAGGGAGCAAACTTGTTTTCTGCTGCCCTGGAGACTAGGACATGGCACAATGGCTTCAAACTACAGAAAGGAGATTCCATCTGAACATTAGGAAGAACTTCCTGACTGTGAGAGCTGTTCAGCAGTGGAACTCTCTGCCCCGGAGTGTGGTAGAGGCTCCTTCTTTGGAAGCTTTTAAACAGAGGCTGGATGGCCATCTGGCAGGGGTGTTTTGAATGCAATTTTCCTGCTTCTTGGCAGATTGGGGTTGGACTGGATAGCCCATGAGGTCTCTTCCAACTCCTTGATTCTATGATTCATATGGTAGGAACATCAATCACTGGCTGGCTCTTCATATGGTGGGAAATTCAATAAACTATCATTGGAGCATTCAAAGTGTCATTCCATTCATTACACGATCTTAAAGAAATGTGGTGTGGCAATATGAATGAGTCCCTGATGGGCTTTATGTGTTGGCTCTGGCTAACACAATAGAGTTAGTTCAATGTATACAATGGATACTTGAGTATGATGCTCATTTCAATAGGCGAGGCTGGCTTGAGGCATCAGTGTAACGGCCACCATTTTCTCAGGCAAGCACCTCCCCAGCAGAGCTGGCAATGCCATTGCTTGTTCTACTGTCCTAAAGAGGCACCCAGCTATGTGATAAGTGATAGGGAGTATCACAGTATCATAGAATCATAGAATCAAAGAGTTGGAAGAGACCTCATGGGCCATCCAGTCCAATCCCCTGCCAAGAAGCAGGAATATTGCATTCCCAGGAGTAGCCCAATGACTCCTCATCAATGATTGCATGATTGCAACTTCAGAGGAAGATCTCATGGGGTTGCATTGCCCTTTGCATATGTTGGACTCACCAGGGTTTCAGCCAAAACCAATTTTCAGCCCAGCTCTTTGGATGTTTAAACCAGTCTTCACTGATGTGCACCCTGATTGAGAACCATGGAATTAATTATTCACAGATGTTCCAGTGGTCATTGTGACGTTGGTTGGAAGCTAAGTGCTTTGAATCAACAGGTCTTATAAATCATAGACTGAGCGATTGTGGCCTTTGCTGGAATGGAAAGGAAAACCACAGGATATTGTGCTACGGTAGATGCAAAGCTCTCCATGTTAGTGGTCAGTGTCTGTGGCTAGCTACTCCCACACTCCTTATTTGCACAGCTGTTAGCATTTACAACACTCACACTTTCAGGAAAGGGGTAGCTCATCCATGTTTGGCTGCCATTACATTAGGGTAAAAGAGGCACTTAAAAGGATAAAACACAGCGATATAAGAAATCTCTTTGACAATGAAATTGTAAAAAGCTATACTCTTCCTTCAGAGACCAAAATGATTATAATGATGATGGTAATAATAATTATAATAATTATTATAATAATTATTATTATTTATTATAATAATAATTATAATAAAGGCAATGTCCATGGGGATGACCTATTGGTTAGTCACAACTAGAGTAGACATACTCAATCAATTGTTGAATACTGAATCAACACATTGGTGAAAACCATTGCGTCGATGCATTTAGTTTGATTGAAAATAATAGGATGTCAGTTGATGTTTTCTGTATATGAATTGCTTTATGAAGAAGGGGTATGGCTGACATCATGCTTATGTTTTATACATATATCCCTGAAGCACATGCCTTTGCACTTTTTTTGATCTTTATGTAGTATTCAGTTCACAACATAACAATTTGACATGTAGCTGCCCATTCTTGGATGGCACATAACTGTTGTCAGTGTTTTCATTGTACCATCTGATTTACTGGCATTGTGAAAACAGCCACTGTGGATTCCTTATTGAACCACAGAACAATAAGCAAGGATATTGGCAGATACGCAATTGATTGTACAGTGTTGATGTTCAACAGAATGATGGATAGCAATACCATACCTGAAAATTAAAGATAATGGGTAGGTTGATTACTCCAGTGAGACATCTATCCAACCTAGATATTTCTAAATCTAGGAAATCTTTCACTTTATCCAGATGCAACATTCTACCTTAAGTACTACTGCAGAGTAAATTTGGAGAATACCCTATTGAGAGAGGGTGAGTTTGGCCATATGGCACCTGGAAGCAGGGGTGCTTTTAGGCCTGTACCTGGGGTTGTTTGGGGTGCTGATTCAGAACATTGCATTGGATTGAGCACACCAGCTCTGGGGTATTGTATATGGTTTTCTGTGAGCAAGCAGATGGTGACTACTGGATGGCATATGTTCTGTATCAGAAACTAGAGCTGATGTGGTCTATCCAGTGCAGTTTTCTGAATCATCACCCCAAATAACCAAACTGAATCTAAAGTTGCCCAAAAACTGATTCGTAACCCTTTTGGTACTAATGTTGGAGAGTGGTCCATGGTCAAATGATCCCTGGTCAAAAAAAGGTTGGGAACCACTGATCTAAATGGACCCATGAAATATAGGAAATGGAAGCATAATAAACCAGGTTGAAAAAATGATGTGAAAAGTCCCATTGTATATATTTTGGCATAGTAACAATAATAGACTCAGTATTACTAGCATCTAAACATCATCTAAACATCATCATCAAATGCTTTACTCAGTCTTTTCTAGTCTACTACGTATTCATAGCAGAGCTTGACATAACAGAGTGCCAACTATATTTCTACTTTTGTATGTTGTATTTGTGAGTGGGTGGTGAGGGGGAGGAGATCTGACAAGTTTGGAAAAGCAAGACAAGATTCATTCACTGTTCTATTCTTCAATCCTGCTGCATTTTATGTGTGGGATGTTGTGTCTCTTCAACTGAAGCTTCTTTCCAAGGAGAAAAGTCAACAGGTTTTGATCTATAAAGCCTTCTATGGTTGAAGTTCAAACTGTCTAGTGAACTATTGTGTACTCATATGAGCTTTTCTGAGCCATCATAACAGGTCTTTCTCTAAGTCCCATCATCTTCATTGGTATGTTTGATGGGGACAAAAGACATGCTCTCAGACTCTGGAACTCATTATAAGAAAAGTTAAATTGGCATATTTTTATGATCATTCCACTATCTTATTGTGTTATGTTTTTAACTTTGTACTCTCTGGGCTTGTCCCTTTGCAAGCCGTCCCGAGTTCCTTAGGGGAGATGGAGGCAGGATATAAACATTAAGTTATTATTATTATTATTATTATTATTATTATTATTACTATTATTATTTGAAACACAACAAGATGAGTCCACAGCAGACAAGATCACTCTGCTGGCTGTTGAATTGGATCACACGTCGGACACTTCCCAAGTGTCTAGGACTGTGTGATGTATTGGTGAATAATGCGTGCAGATCCCAGTAAAGTGGCCTTTTGCAGCTGACAGATGGTAATTTTGTGAATGCCAATTGTGTTTAAGTGTAGGCCAAGGTCTTTAGGCAGTGCACTCAGTGTGCCAATCACCACTGGGACCACCTTGACTGGCTTGTGCCAGAGTCTTTGCAGTTTGATTTTTAAATCCTTATATTGTGTCAGCTTTTCCAGTTGTTTCTCTTCAGTCCTGCTGTCACCTGGGATTGCAACATTGACAGTCCATACTTTGTTTTTTAACACAATTGTGAGGGCAGGAGTATTGTGCTCCAAATCTCTATTATTATTATTATTATTATTATTATTATTATTATTATTATTGGATATACGTCCTATATAATGTGCTGGAATTTGACCAATTGTTGTTGGTTTTATTGGTTTACATTTTTGATTTTAATTGGGTTTTAAATTTTGTATGTTGTTAATTTTTTACTACCGTATATACTCGTGTATAGGTTGACCCCATATATACATTGAAGGCAAATTTGGGGGCTAAAATAATGGATTTTGATACTATTTATTTATTTATTTATTTCACAGTTTTCTATACCGAGCTTCTCAACCTCATTGAGGGACTCAGCCCGGTTTCCAGCCATAAAAAACATATACACTCATTAAAATATCATATATCACAATTACAAAAACAACTTTAAAAACACTATATATAAAACTACAGTGGTCAGTCGTCCTATTAAGATGGATCTACATCAACTTCCATCCAGGGTCCTATGGTGTTGTCTCATTCATCGAAGGCCTGACTCCACAGCCATGTCTTCACCCTACAACTCATGGATAAGTTGAAGGTCCATTCCTAGAGATGAGATAGAAACACATATTTTAAGAATCCAGATGCAGTATCACAGCAGAGAGTAGAGGTTCTCCTAGAATGAACTAAACTATTGTCTTTTGCAACTCTACTCAGAAGGAGGAGTGGTTCCTTTTTAAAAAATAAGACTTAAGGTACACTACTTACATTGACCCATGGTCAAATCAAGGTTTTTGAACAATTTTTGGGTTATAATTTGTAGACTTATACATAAGTATAAGGTGTGAACTCCTATAGTTAGCCCCAGCTTCTACCAACCTAGCAGTTTGAAAACATGCAAATATGAGTAGATCAATAAGTAAGTACCACTCCGGTGGGAAGGTAACAGCACTCCATGAAATCATGCAGGCCACATGCCCTTGGAGGTGTCTACAGGCAATGCTGGCTCTTCGGCTTAGAAATGGAGATGAGTACCAACCCCCAGAGTCGGATACGACTGGACTTAATATCAGGGGAAAACCTTTACTTTTACCGTTACCCTTAAATGAGTATATACAGTGTGTTTTAATTGGGTTGTTGTAAGTCTGGCATAAAAGACTGACAAATGCTTTGTTTTAATTTTTGCAAACTCTCTTGAGGTGCAAAATAAGAAAAACACAAGAGTATAGGTGGTGTCAATGATGATGATGGTGATGATGGTGATTTCAAATAAGTACATTTTGAACATGTAGATCAGGATGCTATTGATAAACTAAAGTAGACCCAATGAATTAATGAGAGTTACCTAAGTGTTCACTCAAATCAATAATTGAACCCATAAGCCTATTGCAGCTGGGGCTGCTAAAAGGATTAAGGTCATTGTGGGTGTGAAATTCATCATAAAATTGGAATGACACAGATAGTCAACTGCCAATTGTATTGAGTCTCATGAGGCGGGAGAGAAGAAGAATATAAATGAATGAATGAATGAATGAATGAATGAATGAATTCTATGAGCTATACACTTGGTAATTTTGCATGAAACCCCTAACTAAAATCCTTGCTGCCTGGTGTGTATCCTACATATCTAATGAAATAGGTTATTTAGCACACAAAAGCATTTGTCAGTCTTTTATGTCATCCTGCAACTCTTTTCTGCTCTGTAAGGAAGAACTCTTTCCACACAGGGATCATCTCTGCATTATACTAAAGCTAAGTTATTTATCTTGCTTCAGTTTATGCTACTGTTCCATAAATTTACAATTTTATTAAAAAGGCATTTGTTTTCATAAGGTGGTTAGGGCAGAAGATAGGAACTGTTTGTGACACTAATGATGCTGTTGATAATTGTGCCATAAATTTTTAACCTCTGCATTTTTACTGATCCCCAAACAATTGATCTCAATGGAATAATAGCTCTGCCAGTGTCTTGCTAATCTCAATATAGGGGGAAGCGAAATTGCAACCTTCATTTCGTGGCTTATGACTGACATATTTCACCGCATAATCAGATTGCACCCTCTAAATTAATGTTGGCTCCATGCTGCCTCTTTCAATTTGCAGGCATTAATGAATAAATTTAAAACTACAGCTGGTTGGGTTCTAAATTAGCTAAAGGAATAAACATATCTACGTTCATAAATATATATCAACAGAGGGCTTTATTTCCTTCTTTCCTGAGGCAGGCAACGTTGTTCCCATTAGCATTAATGGAAGCTAATGAAGGTGCGTTGAGAGGTAACGAGCTTCCCTGCCAAGGTCTGAAGAACGGGACCTTCATTCTATCCACTTTGTTGGAGTATTTTGTTTTCCCATTGGCTCATTCAGTGAAAAGATGAGATGAAAAGATAGAGGGCATGCTTATCAGATCTGCAGATGACACCAAATTGGGAGGGATAGCTAGCTATTAATGCTCCCAAGAATGGGATCAGAATCCAAAATGACCTTAGCAGATTAGAGAGCTGGGCCATAATTAAAAACATCCATTTCAATGGGGAGAAATATGGTGATGTAAAATAAAACACAGAGATATACAATGGGTGACACCTGCCCTCACAAGGGCAGATGTAAAAAAGATCTAGGAGTTTTAGAAGACCACAAGCTGAACATGAATCAACAATTTGATGCAGCAGCTAAAAATTGTTGGAACATGCAAAAATAAATCAGTTAATATGTGTTTCAATTGTAAAATAAGATGCATGGAGCTGATTGGTTCAGTTTTGTCTGGGGAGCTGGTCTGAACCTGGGACTTTTGGAGACTGTTACATTTTTGTTCAGGCTTGAGCTATGCACGTTCACAGAGAAACAGTATTTGAAGCGAGAAGCAGAAAGAAGTGGAGAGAGACAGACTGATTTGCTTCTTGGCTACTGAAAGAAAGTCTCTCACATGGATACAGAAAGGATCATTTTAAATCTACATAAATAAAAATTTAATGCTTGTTTGTGGGATTAACAATAACATAACTCAAAAACCACTGAACAAATTGACACGAAATTTGGGCACTACATCCCTAACAGACCAATGAGTGACCATCACTCATAAACCTCTCTCCAAAAACAGGGGAAAGGACTTAAACACCCCAAAAAACTAAATGATGATACAGTACATGTATGAAAATCACAGCTCCCAGCACTGCTTCTAAGCTGCAAGCTTGCTTCTCCTTGGATTTCTTTGAGAGCATCCCAATCCATACATATTTCCTATTTCCGAACTGCAACTCCCAGTAATCCTCCAGATAGATAAGATATGTAGATTAGATAGAGATGGCTAGTAGGTAGATAGATCAATCAATCAGGAGGACTGCTGGGAGTTACAGTCCAAGAATAGGTAGAGAAGGAAGGAGAGAAAGAAAAAAAGTAGGCGAAGGAAGGAAAGAGGTAGAGAAGGAAGGAGAGAAGGAAAGGAAGGAAGGAAGGAAAGAACGAGGGAGGGAGAGAGGGAGGGAGGGAGGGAGAGAAGGAGGGAGGGAGGGAGGGAAGGAAGGAAGGAAGGAAGGAAGGAAAGAAGGAAAGAAGGAAAGAACGAGGGAGGGAGGGAGGGAGGGAGGGAGGGAGGGAGGGAGGGAGGGAAGGAAGGAAGGAAGGAAGGAAGGAAGGAAGGAAGGAAGGAAGGAAGGAAGGAAGGAAGGAGAGAAAGAAGAAAGGAGAGAAAGAGGGAAGGAAGGTTGGCCACAGCAACGCGTGGCGGGTACAGCTAGTCTCTCATAAAAAAGGACATTATGTGAGTTGATGCAACTGATCACATTGTACATACATTATTCTGGATTTGTTCTGTGTGGCATATTTTCTTTCTCTGGAAAGGCAGTGTGTGGGCTGATCAAACGTGAACTACATGTGGATTATTTTACATTATGCCACAAAAATACCCATATGATTCCAGGCTGTATTAATAACAATATAATGTCTAGCTAAAGGAAAAATACTACAACTTTAAATTGTCTTTCCCTTATCTGTTTGAGGTTGGAAACCTCATTAATAACTCATTCTTTTCTGTTGCAACACACATGCAAACTCCTGTAACATTTACAGTTTCTTGGTTTGACTTGATGCACCAACCTAGCAGGTTTTGCCATAACTATGCAGCATTGTCGTCTTTAACAAGAAGTTCTATTAACATGCCTGTGGACTAGTAAAACTAGATTTCATTCTAAGCATGAATCTATCTGAGCTGCTTCTTTCCAATTGTCTATTAAGGAACCCATCCAATTTTCCATCGTTAAAAAATCTTCCCTTTCCCTTTACTTTTTGGGAATTCCTATATTATGACATTGCTTCTCTTAGCATTCCAAAGTCTTCCATTTGTTTCTGTGAAAGGGTTTAGCACAGGCATGGGCAAACTTGGGCCCTCCAGGTGTTTTGGACTTCAACTCCCACCAGCTGTTAGGAATTGTGGGGGTTGAAGTCCAAAACACCTGGAGGGACCAAGTTTGCCCATGCCTGGTCTAGCAAGTCCTCCTGATAGTCATAGGATAAGGAGATCCCATTCTTCTGCAACGCAGCACATTGTAGACAGAAAATATCAAAGAACTGGTCGAAATTTCAGCTACTAAGTCATGGATTGGAACCTTCCATCCTGTAGAGGAAGAAATTAGCTTTGTGACAGCTGCATGATGCATAGAGCTGATCAGGCATGTAGCCGGGGGTGGGGGGCTTGAGGGGCTTCAGCCCCCCCCCCCAAAAAATTCTCAGGGTGGTTTGCGAGAAGGCCTTACTGGTACATTATTTAAACAGTTATGTTTATTCATATCATGATCTGATCACCATGCACAATATATCCCACATGCATGGGGGTATTGGGATAACGATACAAAAGGTTTGCTAGGCTAGACCCTCTTTCACTCAGACTCAGCCCCCCCCCCCTCGAATCAAAGTCAGCCCCTCCTGAAACAAAATCCTGGCTATGGGCCTGGAGCTTATTCAAGTTAACATGGGGAAAGGGTGCTTAAGGTGGGCTTTAAATGCATTAACAAAAAATGTGGGTTGCGCCAAATTCTCTCTGAGAATCCTAAGCAAATGCAACTTGTGGAGAGTAAAAGTGGGGTATAAATAAATGAACATTACAACAGTAGCAGCAACAACAACTTTCGGCCTGATTCTGAGACAGAACTGGCTGCAACCCTTTACATGGCATATTCTCTGGGCTTGAGGACCCATCAAACTCCCATTCTTGCAATTGTGGTGGCTAGCGGACATGACATGGCTTGTGCCCATCACTCATCTTACTATGTTGGCCACTTGCAGAGCTCTATTATCCCAGCCAGTGTTGCTCCAGGCAATGAGGAGTGGACATTAGCCATTTCGCACCTGTTGGCCATCACGATGACAGAAATTGGGATGGCCAGGACTCTTTTCTGCCTCTGCAGTAGCTGGGAAGCTGGCAGTCAGAATCATCCTGGGGATGACCTGGAATTTGATGGTATGGATCGGCCTCAGGATAAAGGGTCAGTGTGTAAATGTGTATTGGTTTTCTGGAGTCCAATCTGATATTCAGAAGACTAGGTGCTCCTACCCCTTTCCAAAAGTCCTACCCTTTGGGAAAAATGAGAGAGAGGTATTCACTCCCCACACACCTCGAATTGTTCCCACTCCCAATGCTCTAGAATCCTTTTGGTGTGGTATACATGCACATTACATATTTGGTTGTAATTGTGCAATTATTTTCCACCAATCGTAAACAGTTTGTGATTGTGAAAGCAGAGTTCAGCAAGTGTCAATGTTGCACTTGGTAAATTTGGCTTTGATTTCCTCTGTCGCTGAAAGACTAAACTTCAAAATCAGACTAGATCTTCGACTAGCTGAACAACCTCGTTGTCACAATGAGCAGCCTTTCTGGCATTTTTTTCTTCTTTTAAGATAAATGAGCTAAAATCGTACGTGTGGCAAGATAAGTACATTCAAGAGCTAACTAGGAGCAAGCCTGTAATGAGCTATTTTGTGCATTGTTTTAATGAGACAAGATTGCACATTTGGAAGAAAAACAGCTTTGTCTAAAGAATTAAATTAAAGGTAAAATGCGGATCTCTGCTGCGTCTTACATTTCCCTACACTCCTGAAAAATATGGGCTGGAGAGAGAGGTGTAGGTGGAAAGACTTGTTAGCTGCGGTACAATAATGAACTCCACATCATATTTCTCTGCCAAAGCAATTTCCAGGAAGTCAAATTGTAGGTGAACACTGCTAATCTTTCATTTATGCAAAATAATAATAAGGAGCGGCAATTGGCTTTACAGGCTATCCATTCTGAAGCGATGAAAGCTTTTATAATTGGTAACTGCTGATATGATGATACAACGTTGTTTGCTCCACTCAGACAGGGATCTCAGTGGTGGCAATATTACGGGCACTTATAGATCTATACATTAGTCCAGTGAGTCTGGGGACAGGTGTATGAGATCGGAGCCAAAATAAGCATTGTGAGACTTTTCCTCGTAACTGAAGAATGCTGAACATGGGAAGCTAAATTTACAATAGGAAGGCTGATTTTCAAGATGTCCAGTAGTTTACAAATCAAAGTACATGCAATGCAATACAGTATGACACCTGTATCAACGGGACTGATATCTATCATTTATACATGTCTAACAAAATATGCTGCCTCTAGGCATTTTCTAGCCACTTCATGTTTACTAAAATCCACTGAGTTGTACACATAAAATCCAGGAAGCCACTGTTCTCATCACATTAGTTTGGCTTCAAGTATAGAATAGAGCATTCTTTGCATATTTTAAGTGTGAGGGCCAGCATTCTTTTAAAACGTTTCGTGAGGTGGTGGGGAAGTGTTTTTTTTAAAAAAAAATCATCTGGATGTTTGGCCATTTCTGTAATATGATGGCATTCGTCACTCCAGGTTTACAATGAGACATTTCCCCAATTTGTGGGAGGGAAAATTGTGGGAGGAGCCAAAAGTACCCTTGTTAGGGAAAGCATTACCTTTTTCTCGCTGAGATTTTACTTTGCCAGAACAATTTCTGGGTCCTTTCTTTCCCTTCCCTTCCTTCTGTGATATGTCTGTGCCTTGAGTTGCAAGGGAAAGCCAGGAGAGAAGGATGATGATGATGATGATGATGATGATGATGATGATGATGATGATGATGATAATGATGCCATGTCTCCATGCTGTGCAGTCCTAGGAGTTATAATTTCCCAAGGTCCATACCCTTCTCTTGGTGCATTTACACTGTGGAATAAATGCTCTTGGGCCCCACTTTAAATGCCATAGCTCCATACTATGTGGTCCTGGGAGTTATAGTTTCCCAAGGTCCATAGTCCATACACTTCTCTTGGTGCATTTACACTATAGCAGGGGTCCACAAACTTTTTAAACGGAGGGTCAGGTCACAGTCCCTCAAACTATTGGAGGGCCAGATTATAATTTGAAGGAAAAAAAAGAATTACTCTGCACATATCTTATTTGTAGTGCAAAAAACACTTAAAAACAATACAGTAATTAAAATGAAGAACAATTTAAACAAATATAAACTTATTAGTATTTCAATGGGAAGTGTGGGCCTGCTTTTGGCTGATGAGATAGGATTATTGTTGTTGTTGTGTGCTTTCAAGTCATTTCAGACTTAGGTTGACCCTGAGCGAGGGCCGGGTAAATGACCTTGGAGGGCCGTATCCAGCCCCCGGGCCTTAGTTTGAGGACCCCTGCACTATAGAATGAATGCTCTTGGACCCCATTTTAAATACAATAGCTCCATATGATGCAGTCCTGAGAGTTGTAGTTTCCCAAGGTCCATACCCTTCTCTGGATGCATTTGCACTGGAGAATAAATGCAGTCAGGACCCACTGGGAGGGAGAGAGGGAGAGAGAGAGAGAGAGAGAGAGAGAGAGAGAGAGAGAGGAAACAGACAGACAGACAGACAGACAGCATCTCCACTTCTTCTTCCTCCCTTTCTGTTCCCTTGCTTCTAGCTGAGGGGGAAAAGAAAGGGACCTGAGGCTGTTAGGAATTGTGGGAGTTGAAGTCCAAAACACCTGGAGGGCCAAAGTTTGCCCATGCCTGCTCTAGAGCCTAGGAGAAATTATGTCCCCATCAGCCATGTCTGTGAAAATGCTGGGAATGAAAAAAGGAACTGTCCTGAGGATCTTAGGGACCAGATCAGCTCCTATGGGCCACACAACCAATTCTGCAATTATATTCCACTTCTGAATGACCCTAGGATCCCAACCCAATTTTCTCCCTCTCAGACAACTTTTCTCCAGCAATCTCCTCTCCTCCTTGTTTCCTATTCATGCCCAGCCCTTCTGCCTGGAAGAGGCTGTCTGGAAAAAGCAATCCAGTGCTGTTACATTGTCATCCTTCTCGTCTGCCTTAAAAGCCTGTGTCTGCTTGGAGACCTGGCAAATCCCTCAGCCGCTCTGCGGCAAGTCCTGTTTTTTGCATTGATCACAGACTGTCTCACTGCTCCCTCATAGGAACAATCAATAGGTAGCAAATATATAAATCATTGCAGGATGTTGTTCAAGAGGAGCAAAAATGAGACTGAGGTGCTACTGGGAAGAATGTCACCACAATGTATTTTCCCACTACTACAAATGCAGCAGGGTGTATATGAAACCTAACATCTTCTCCCCTTGAGAGTGCCATGACTCATAGGAGTATATGGGTGGATTTCACATCTCTAGATGTGCAGATGTATTAGATTAATCACTTGCTTTTTAACCGATTCAGTATTTGATGGATCAATTTAACAGCAAGTGAATTTGTGTATTTCCCTAACTAGAGAACCTGAACATGTGAGCCATAGTACTGCTAGAGCTCTGCAAAAATGGAACTATTTTGTAAGGTTACAATTTCATCCGTTAGTCAAAATATTTTGACTGAGATATTGCATCATTCCTGTTTAGTGTAAAATTAGATATCTTTCCTTTCCCAGTTGGACAATGGGAAATACAATGGGGCTGTTTCTGGAATCTCCGTGAATCAAGGGGTTCTTTGAAAGCACTAACAAACATCAAAGAACATGCAACTTCAAGGTTCAATTCCTGCTCTTTAGCCACCTAAAACCAACTGCTGAATGGTGACTCAAAAAGTTGGTAAATCCCTTTGATTCAATGGTATTGTTTAAATCAGGACTAACAGTAAGGTCTAGGGCAGTGTTTCTCAACCTGGGGATCAGGACCCCTGAGGGGTCGAATGGGGTCTATTTTTCCCAAACCCAACCAGTGTTCACATTTTGGCATATTGAGTATTCATATTGGTCCAGATTCATCATTGATTGAGTCCACAGTGCTCTCTAGATGTAGGTGAACTACAACACCAAAACACAAGGTCAATGCCCAACCATCCCTTCCAGTATTTCCTCCTGGTCATGGGCATTCTCTGTGCCAAATTTGGTTCAATTCCATCATTGGTGGAGTTCAAAATGCTTTTTGATTGTAGTTGAACTATAAATCCCAGTAACTAGAACCCCCAAATGACAAAATCAATCCCCCCCCCCCCAGTGCCAGCAGCATTTAAATTTGGGCGTATCAGGTATTTGTGCCAAATTTGGTCTAGTGAATGAAAATACATCCTGCATAGATATTTGAATGACAATTCATGACAGTCGCAAAAATACAGTTACGAAGTCGCAACGAAAATAATGTTATGGTTGGGGGTCACCACAACATGAGGAACTGTTTTAAGTGGCATTAGGAATGTCAAAAACCTCTGGTCTAGGGCCATGTGAAATTGAATTCCACAGCAACAATGAATGGAGTATGTCTATTGAACAATTGTCAAAAATAACTTCATGTTTATGAAACCAACAAGATTATTTTCTTTAGTCAGAATTGAGCTAGTGCATGGACACTACTGGCAGACTGTGATAAGAGCAGGAAGAGACACCTTGCCCTACAATGGTGGGATAAGCCCCGTAAGTTTGAAATATACATGAAGGAGTCCCTATGGTAACTTAGCTATTCTTCTCCTCTTCTGTTCCTTGGCTTCTGCAGATCTCATAAAGATCAAAAATGATACTGTTAAGCAGCTTGCTTCCAAGTCTGATTCAAAGTGCTGGATTTAAAGTCTTTTGTTGCTTGATACTAGAGTACCTGAAGGAGGATCTGCCTCTATTTGTGCCCACTAGGCAACATTACAAGTCCTTGTAGGAATGTCCCTTTTAGCAATTCGTACCATGGACAGAGCTTTCTGATAAAACTCCAGTTCTGGATGTTTTCCAAATAGAAAAAAAAATCTGTTCTGCCTTCTTAGTCACTTGCAGCTTTATTTATATTTGCAATTGTAATTACTTAGCTGTATATTTTATGCTGGTTTTTAATGTGATTGAATGAGGGTTGAACACCCTCTCTCCAAAACAATGACCAAGAGCTGGAGAGAAAAAAAAAGAAGATCCATAAATCTGGAATGCTCAAAAATCCAAAATTGTCCAAATGGGTGGTTGCAATAGTGAGGCCTTTGCCCAATGTTCAGTGTACACAAATTTTGTTTCATGCACAAACATGTTTAAAACATTGTGTGTAAAAGTACCTGTAAGCTTTTTGTATAAGGCATACAGGAAATGTACATGAATGTATGTTTGTATGTCTAGACCTGGGTCCCATTTCAAAGATGTCTTCAAAATCCAAAACATTTCGAATACCAAGGATTTTGGATACAATTTTTTTTTGCACAGAAAAAAAAACCCACATAATTTCAGTACAAAAAAAACTGGTTGTCTGCATAGAAAAGGCCACATTCTGACCCCTAAAGCCACGTGGACTTTTGGTCCAGAGTAAGACTGCAAAGATTCTCACCCATCTCAGATTCCCCACATCACAGTTTCCTCAAACATGGGAAACCCATCTTTTATTTCTTTTCCAAATATTTGTGCTGCCTGATGCAACTGCCACACATTGCTAATGATGAGGCCAGACCTGCTCTGCAAAGATTCCAGTCTGCTTGCAGTCTAGCTATGAGAAGTCCTGTTTTGTTTGGCTTCTCTCAGGCTGATCCTTCTTACTTGGATCATTTTTGACAGTATTCTAGAAAAGCAATGAAGTCAGCAGCACTGCTTCCTTTTAATATAACAGCCTTTACAAGAAAAGAATGGCAATAAAAAGCACATCACAGTCACAGACAGAGAGCAGGGTGTACATGTTATCCATGACATCCTCCAAAGAAAGATTGTGGCCTATTCTCCCAGTCACTCCCTCCCTCCCTTCCACTTTCTCCCTCCCAGGTATGTCTGATTTGTCTGACATTATTGCATGCTTCATTTTCTCTGTGCGCATATTTCTCAGGCCGGACTCTGGCTGCCCTCCTCTGGTCTCTCCATATTGTCACACGCAAGAATGTCAGTCCAAGGCAAAAGGGAGAGGCTGTGCCAGATCAAGCAAAGGAAAAATAGAACAAGGCTAGCATCCAAACTGGGACTCACTGGATACTAAGCCTTTTTCTTCCCTTGGGGAACACAAGGAAATGAGCTCTACCACAAAATAGGAAAGCCTCCAAAGCTTGCCAGTTGGCACTATAACCAAGTTTTATCACTTTCAATAGACATGGAGAAACTCGGAAAGAGGCTTCATTCTGCTATAAACAACTGAAGTTGGATTGAAGCTGTTTGGTACTTGGCAGGGCTGGCCCAAGATTTTTTTTTTTTTTTGCTGTATCAGGAAAGGACAATGCTGCAACCTTCTCCCTCCCCATTTTCTGGGGAGGGAGCTTGTAGTGGTTGGTAGCTTCCTTTTCAGCCAGAATCCACTTATGGTTTTAGGAGCTCTCCAAGGTGCTGATCTGCAGTGCACATATACATTCAGTACTTTGGACAGCTCCTTTAAGAATTATATTAAAATTTAGAGTGGAATTATCATCCCACTGATGGAGGCCAACTTCTACCATTGGCTGACAGTTATGGAGTATCCTGCAGCAATGTCTCCCACCATATATAATAAGCCGGCTTAGGGACCACAGGGCAGAATATGTGGGACACACAGTTTTGCTCTCCTGAAACTGGTTTCCATTTCCTTCCATTCAAATGCTCTTTACCTAAGGCGACAACTTTTTTTGTCCTGTTGAAGGAGTGCACAACCTGATCCAAGCCAAGTGTTGGGATTCAAGATGAGTCCATGCACATTATTAAGACCTCCCACAGAACACTACCAAGACAGGATATTTGAAGAACTGTATTCTCTGGTGCAATTCTGCCTGTATTTTGAGATCTTCTGGAGAGGCCTTTCTCTCTGGCCTATCCTTCTCACAGGTGGTGAGAACAGAGACTTCCCTCAATGAGGCAAGACTTGCACCCTCCTTTTCCATAGAGAGGCAAATACAGTTTTTATTCCGGGCCTTTGAGAACATTTTTAAAGGAAACAATCCCTATATAATATGTAAGATTTTCATTTCTATGCAGTGGAACCCTCTGCCCCGGAGTGTGGTGGAGGCTCCTTCTTTGGAAGCTTTTAAACAGAGGCTGGATGGCCATCTGTCAGGGGTGATTTGAATGCAATATTCCTGCTTCTTGGCAGGGGGTTGGACTGGATGGCCCATGAGGTCTCTTCCAACTCTTTGATTCTATGATTATAAGGCTTCAGCATACTCCAAAATGAGCTTAATGCAGCCGTGCAACATCTTGGTGATGCTGTGCTGGGCGATGAGGTACTCGGTAACCTTGGAGTTTTCTCCACTGCCAGTGGCTATCATCCGTGCCACGTGATCCACCTCGATGTGCTCCACATCCTCTGTGGCCAAAGTGTTCATCAAAAAACTATATTTCTAAGTAATGGATGTTCATTGCCTAATATGTTGAAATGTAACTATATTAAAAGTATTTAAATGCTATGCACATATGACTTCAAAAGCCTTTAAAAAGAAACTTAAATGGTTTCCATGTGGTGATAACAGTGAGTGTTAAAGTATTTTAACAGTTAAGCCAAACCGATGATTTTTCTCCCCAGTCAAACTTAACCTTTAATATATGCAAGATGACCTTTACACCTTTTTGAGTGTCAGCTGCCCTGTTGAAATCTGTTTCAGATAAAACACCCCATAGAAATTTGAAACTGTAACTCATGTTGGTTTGAAGTTTGTTCTTCCTTTCTCTTTTGTGCACATTCTTAGAAATATCTTTGTGGTCATTTATGAGAGATAGAAGTGTGAAGATATTCTAGGGGGCTTTCTCTGTAGAGCAACCACTATTTATTGCCATATACAAAGTAAAGTGACCTTTTACGGGAAACAAAAGCCAATAATGCAATTTTAGGTCTGCTTCTTAAGAAACAAATAATTGGTCCGTGGGGCTTACTTCCATGTAACTTTTATCAGTTTGGAACCTAAAGACAATATCTGTGCCTGCCTTCCAGAAGAGGGTGACTAAAATGGTGAAGAACAAGCCCTATGAGAAGCTGCTTAAAGAGCTGGGCATGTTTCGCCTGTAGAAGAGAAGACTGAGGTGAGATACGATAGCCACGTGAGGGGAAGTCATAGGAAGGAGGGAGCAAGCTTTTTTTCTGCTGCCCTGGAGACTAGGACGTGGAACAATGGCTTCAAACTGCAGGAAAGGAGATTCCACCTGAACATTAGGAAAAAATTCCTAACTATGACAACTGTTCCACAGTGGAACTGTCTGCTCTAAAGTGTGGTGGAGGCTCCTTCTTTGGAGACTTTTAAACAGAAGCTGGATGGACATATGTCGAGGGTGCTTTGAATGAGATTTTCCTGCTTCTTGGCAGGGGGTTGGACTGGATGGCCAATGAGGTCTCTTCCAATTCAATGATTCTATAAACCAACTGTCAACAAGTAATGTTGGTCTTATGAATTTCATAGGGTTTTCTGGAATAATGAATGTAGTTTTGTCCATTCCTTCCTTATGGTCTTCATTTCTCAATATTTGGCGGAGGTCTCCTATTCATGGATTAATGAGGGCTGACCCTGCTTGGCTTCTAAGATCAACAGGATCTGGTGCCTTTATGATATTTATAGAGGTCGGCAGAAATCCAAAAAAGCAATCCATCCAACTTTTGAGTTTTGGCTTGATTTGGCATTATGGCCATTTGTTATGTGTTTATCTGTTACAACAAGAACCAAATATTTTATAACACATTAAAAACATTGCTTGGTCAGAATGTAACCTCAATGCAAGCCACTGGGTATCTTTGAACCCTCATGTGTGCCCCATGGAAATCTGATAGTCTGGTTCCAACCTGCCCCCTTTTTTTTGCTTTTTAACCTCATGCAAAAGAAATGCAAGGGCATGTGTTGGCCATAAAAAAAATCCAAAATCAAACATCATGTTAGTTGTTGTTTGTCTTCAAGTCATTTGACACTAAGATGAACCTATTATGGGGAGGGGGTTTGGCATGATTTGTTTATGCCAAGAACAAACCATATGTCTGGAAAGCATCCTCCTGAAATTTTGGAGGCTTTTAAACAGAGACTGGATGGCCATCTGTTGGGGTGCTCCAATTGTGCTTTTCCTGCATGGCATTCCTGGTTGGACTTGATGGCCCATGTGGTCTCTTACAACTCTATGATCCAAGAGTCTATTATTCATCAGAGGATGGCACTGTCTTCTATTGAGGCTGAGAGAGTGTGACTTACATAAGGTCACTCAATGGGTTTCCATGACTGAGCAGGAATTCAAATCCCTGTTTTGCAGTATCTTATATTATAACCACAATTCACCATCCCAGCTCTGTCATTGTGGCACAATGCTTTTATGATACAAACCATCCTGCTAATGCAGAATTAATTTTCCCCTGCATTTCTTTCCCTTTGTTATCCATACTTCCAGTCCCTTAACAACCATTGAGCTGCATTGACTTTCAAGGCCACTTTAAACAAATGCTCCAAGTAAGAGGTAGATCTGTGACTCTGTCGGCTTTTCTTTCCTGCATTATTTTTAAAACACATTTCTGGCTGATGAGGAAGCTTGTGGGCTTTGAAAACTCTCGCCGAAGGAAACAGAGAAAAGAGGGTGTGTGCACATAAAGAGAGCGAGAACCACTTTGGTTTGGCTTTCATCTGGAAGCTATACATAGCTTGTGTGTTTATAATGTGATCTTCCTTTCTTGTCAGAAAAAAGCACCACTGTTTCCTGCCTTCTCAGAAACTTGCCTTCTTTGCACTGTTACCAAATCGCTTACCCATTCATCTACTTTCTAGCATTTTCTGAGCTAGAAACCAGCCTTTCTATTTGACAACCTGTTCCTAGAATGTTACAAGCTGATATACAAGCCACATCCCTTGTGACAACCAAGAGAATATGCTGAGACCCAAAACACTCACTTAAGAGCAGTCTCAATTAACAGACAACACAGAAGCATCATAACAGTTCAACTCCAGGATGTATTACTATGCTACTGCCCTGCTTTCACTTCCTCTGCTTCGTCCCACACAGTGCCATTGCAATGGCAACAGGTTTACATAAGCCAGTAATGTTTAAACCAATCTTAAACTCCAGATGTGCTGAACTACAATTCCTTTTATTCTCAGCCAATACAAGCAATAGCTGGTCTAGCCACATGCCTCTTATTGCCCACTAAACATTGACTCAGCAACAAGGGTGAGGAAATTATCCATGCAAGGACTGAGTGTAATGTTCCTGTAGTGAGTGGTGCTACAACCAAAAGGCTAGGATGAAAACTACAGGGTTTTAAAATGCTTGGTGTCAAAATCTAAACCTGAAGGGAGACATTTCAAACTTTCAAACTAGTGTTGGAAAAAACCTGGCATAAAAGCTAGGAAGCCAGCAAATTGTGATATTATAGAGAAAGAACAGTGGCCTTCTTGGGAACCCTGAAGGTTAGGATTGAGATCTTGGGTTTTGAGATTCTCCAGGTGAAATCTACAGGATTTCAGGCAAGGTACTATTTCATTCTTGATGCTTGAGATCCTTGTGACTAGAAGTTACGGAGAGTGAAAATGACATGTCTTGAATGCAAAAATGTAAACACAAATATGTTTTATGTTGTTTTGTATGTTTTTTGTCTCAATTTTTTGCAATGCAATGTATTTTGCTGTGCTATATTTTAAATTTTGTTGACTGGGCTTGGTCCCCATGTAAATCTCCGAGTCCCTTCAGGGAGATTGTGGCAGGATAGAAGAATAAAGTATTGTCGAAGGCTTTCATGGCCGAAATCACTGGGTTGTTGTAGGGGTTTTTTTTGGGGGGGGGGGGGTATGGCCATGTTCTAGAGGCATTCTCTCCTGACATTTCACCTGCATCTATGGTAAGCATCCTCAGAGGTAGTGAGGTCACTACCTCTGAGGATGCTTGCCATAGATGCAGGCGAAAGGTCAGGAGAGAATGCCTCTAGACCATGGCCATATCGCCCGGAAAAAAAACTCTACAACAACCCTACATTTGCTTAAGGACTTCCAAAGATGGAGAGTTCACCATCCTCCAAGGCAATCCACTGTTGAATGCTCTTGCAATATAGTGGCAGGGTATTGGGACAGATATGGTTCTTTATCTGAGTGTTTTGCAGGTCTACTGCTTTTTTTCTGTTAATCATCTCAGTCCTTTCAGTGTTCTTGTTTATAACTCCAGGTATTCTTGACTTCAACTGGAAAGTGTTCATATTCTTATAGATGCACTCTTGCTGTCCAAGTGGTTTTCCTTTTGCCTTGTCATATATGAAACATAAATGATGTTTACATTTTAGTCCCATCTTCAAGGTAGCTTATTATGTATATGCTAATATTACAAATTTTAAAAAAAGATTCCAAAAAACTTCTGGATCTAGGTATTTCAGATAAGGGTTACTCAACGTGCATCACACAATTTGGAGAAGCATGGAATCTGTAGGAGTTTTATGTTCTAGGTTGTGGTGAGTTTTCTGAGCTGTATGGCCATGTTCCAGAAGCATTCTCTCCTGATGCTTTGCCTGCATCTATGGCAGGCATCCTCAGAGGTTGTGAGGTCTGTTATAATGTCCAGAGTGGGAGAAAGAACTCTTGTGTATTGGAGGCAAGTGTGAATGTTTCAATTGGTCGCCTTGATTAGCATTTAATGGCCTAGCAGCTTCAAGGTCTAGCTTGTGCATTTGTTCATGAAATGCAAATCAAGTCAATTAAAAAAGCAAACTGAATGATTTTTGTCTTCATTACATGAGATTTTGGGTGATCTTACTTAATCAGAGATTATATCATAATAGTTTTGGAGGCCCATCCTCTTTGCAGCAATCGGCTCTTCTTGTAGAATGACACTGTAAGCAAAACAAGGCAGGATTTTTTTCCCTTGCAGGCAAAGAAGCTCAAAACCGGATCTAGCACAGTCATTGACAGGCATCATTATGCTTCATCAGCAATTCATTAGGTTGTGCGGGGGATTCTAATTCACTTCCCTTTGGTCTTTTTTTTTCATCACTGTTTGGACAGGCAACACTATTAACCCAGTGGTTCTTTCCTCAACCTCATCCCCAAGAATTTCCTTCAACACAAAAGGATGTTTCCTTCCTCTTTATTCCTCTCTCAATTCAGGCTTCTTCCGGCCCCCATAATCCAGGGCTGTGAAAACACGTGTAGTTTCCTATTAGCATTTGCTGAACAATCTGGTTTTGTTTGCCCAACACCGAGACTGGGTAATTGAGGAATAGATACACGTTTTCTCCGTCTGTCTCCTTAGGTCTTAATTTTCAGACACCTGGATCAACTCCCAGTTGCTATTGACTTCTGAGCAAGCTTAGGTTGAAAAGCATGTCTATCTAGAAAGATTAGAAGGGAGAGAAGGGATAGGTGAAAGAGGGGGGTTACGATCAGATTGAAATCATACATTTTCCGATTAGGAGAATGAGGACTCCTAATTGGAAACTGCAACTGCATTGGGGGAGGGAGGGCTGTAGTTCATCTCTCTCCGAAAACTCATTTTTGCATTGCATTATACAATCAGAAGATGTTTCCTTCTTTGGAGGAGAGCAATGACCAATCTCGATAAAATAGTAAAGAGTAGAGACATCACACTGGCAATGAAGATCTGCATAGTTAAAGCAATGGTATTCCTCGTACTAACCTATGGATGCGAGAGCTGGACCATAAGCAAGGCTGAGTGAAGGAAGGTAGAAACTTTTGAATTGTGGTGCTGGAGGAAAATTCTGAGAGTGCCTTGGACTGTGAGAAGATCAAAGTGGTCCATACTCCAGGAAATAAAGCCCGACTGCTCACTGGAGGGAAGGATATTAGAGGCAAAGTTAAAGTACGTTGACCACATAATGAGAAGACAGGAAAGCGTAGAGAAGATAATGATATGGAAAATGGAAGGAAAAAGGAAGAGGGGCTGACCAAGGGCAAGATAGAGGGTACTTTACTTACATAGGTGATTCCTCGTAGCTCAAGTATGATTGTCTTCCAGATGTGATGTCTTGGCGGTGAGTCCGTAGATGGCTGTGGAGCCCTATTCTTGATCCGCATCTTCTCCCACAGTGAGGTCATCAGTTTCCAGGTGGAAGGTGGACCCGGTCAGGGTTGGCTTGATGGACCTTCCTCTTGGCACATTTCTCTCTTTCGCCTTCTGTTCTTGCCTCTTCGAATTCCACAGCACTGCTGGTCACAGCTGACCTCCAGTTAGAGTTCTCAAGGGCCAGGGCTTCCCAGTTCTCGGTGTCTATGCCACAGTTTTTAAGGTTGGTTTAAGTCCATCTTTAAATCTCTTTTCCTGTCCATCAACATTCTGTTTCCCATTCTTGAGTTCAGAGTAGAGTACCTGTTTTGGGAGATGGTGGTTGGACATTCAAAAAAATGTGACTAGTTGCTTCAATGCTGCTGGTCTTTGCTTCATCCAGCACACTGACATTTGTCCACCTGTCTTCCCAAGAGATTTGCAGGATTTTTCGGAGGCAGTGCTGACGGAATTGTTCCAGGATGGATGGTATCCTTGAAGTGACTGGCTTGACCTTGAAGGACCTGGGGGTGATCACGACTGACAGAGAGCTCTGGCATGGGCTAGTCCATGAAGTCACGAGGAATTGGAAGCAATTGAACGAATAAACAACATCAACAATCTCTTGTAGCAAGTAGGCTTTGGGGAGCTATTATGAGTAGGTGGTTTGAGTATTGGACCAGGATATCAGAAGATGAGTGTTCAAATTCTTGTTCAACCTAGGAAATCCACTGGTGAGCTTGCCTGACTTTGGGAATTATCATCTTAAAAGTGATTCTCCATGGTCTGCTTGCCATCGATCCATCCCCTTCCTACTTTCTCCTTCCTTCCTCCTCCTGCAAACCAATTCACGCCAGCCCCCAGCCTTTCTGGTGGTCCTAATGAAAACTCTAGGATTTACAGCCAAGTATTGTGTGCCAGGGTACCCGAGCATTATTAATGGCCCCACTTGATCATGCCCATCTAATTCCAAAGAAAGCCATCCATCCTGAAGCCCATCCGCTGGAGCAAAGCAGCTGCCAGTGACGCGAGACAGAGCGCAAAGTGAGTTGCGGCTGTGAGACTTGATTGTGTAGGAAGACACCCAGAGAGGCCTTTCTGCCCATAAATCTGCTGGTTATCTAGCAGATACGACACCAGTCTCTGCTAAATACGTGCAGCAACCCGTGTGCCACCGGCCCTTCTGTATACAGTACACATCAGCCATCCGTTATTTATACTGAGGTGGAAGGCAAAGCTATTAACAAGAACAAGCCTCCCTTTTATTTTATATCCCTCCTGGAAGATGCCTTTTCCTTCCCTGCCCGGTGGCCGTGGCAATGCTGACGTGCCTTCTTTATCACGCTCTCTCTGTTTTGCTTAAATGAGAGACCAGATGGTTAATCTCAGGTTCAAACATGTTTGCAAAACCAGAAGGTGGGCTTATTGTGCAAGTTCTCTCTTCAAGAATAGAATCCTTAGTTCAGGAGAGATGGGTGAGAAATATATAGAATCATAGAATCATAGAATCAAAGAGTTGGAAGAGACCTCATGGGCCATCCAGTCCAACCCCCTGCCAAGAAGCAGGAATATTGCATTCAAATCACCCCTGACAGATGGCCATCCAGCCCCTGTTTAAAAGCTTTCAAAGAAGGAGCCTCCACCACACTCCGGGGCAGAGAGTTCCACTGCTGAACGGCTCTCACAGTCAGGAAGTTCTTCCTCATGTTCAGATGAGGAACATGTTCAAATTATATATTTTAATTTTGTGTTTTTCCCCTTGAAGAGCTCACCTCTTTTCAAAACCTTCTCTTTTTGACTGCCGCTCCCAGAATCCCCAGCATGGCCACTGACACTGAGACCTTTAGACCAAAAAGATACAGAATGGGGACAATGCCTGGCTAGAGAGCAGTACGTGTGAAAAAGATCTTGGGGTCTTCATGGACAACAAGTTAAACATGAGCCAACAATGTGATGTGGTGGCAAAAAAAGCCAATGGGATTTTGGCCGGCATCAATAGGAGCATAGTGTCTAGATCTAGGGAAGTAATGCTACCCCTCCATTCTGCTATGGTTAGACCACGCCTGGAATATTGTGTCCAATTCTGGGCACCACAATTCAAGAGAGATATTGACAAGCTGGAATGTGTCCAAAGGAGGGTGACTAAAATGATCAAGGGTCTGGAGAACAAGCCCTATGAGGAGCGGCTTAAGGAGCTGGGCATGTTTAGTCTGAAGAAGAGAAGGATGAGAGGAGATATGATAGCCATGTATAAATATGTGAGAGGAAGCCACAGGGAGGAGGGAGCAAGCTTGTTTACTGCTTCCATGGAGATTAGGACAAGGAACAATGGCTTCAAACTACAAGAGAGGAGATTCCATCTGAACATTAGGAAGAACTTCCTGTGGGAGCCGTTCAGCAGTGGAACTCTCTGCCCTGAAGTGTGGTGGAGGCTCCTTCTTTGGAAGCTTTTAAACAGAGGCTGGATGGCCATCTGTCAGGGGTGATTTGAATGCAATATTCCTGCTTCTTGGCAGGGAGTTGGACTGGATGGCCCATGAGGTCTCTTCCAACACTTTGATTCTATGATTCTATGAAAACTGGAACTGAGCTGAGCCAAGTTAGCCTTTCTTTATCCAATATCCAAGGAGGGCAGCACTTGTCCACTACCTTGGAAAGATGGCCTTGAAAAGACATTTGCTGGGATGGGAAAGGATTTAAGCCCAAAGGGCACATCACTGAATAAATAGGACAAATGCAGTCGATGTTCTTGTGATCAATTATAGAATTAGGAATTGTATAGGAGGAAATCAAAGAGGTACAAACTGTACTCCTAAAAGGAAAGAAAAGTGTATCTCAGCAGTAACATTTATATATATATATAAAAAACCAGAATTTCCATAGGAAAGACAGGTAGAGTACTCTTAGTCCTCCAGAAAACAGAAACAGAATTCAAAACAATCTTAAAAGATTAGAGAGATGGGCCAAAACTAACAAAAATTAACTTCAACAGGGACAAATGCAAAATACTCTGCTTATGTAGAAAAAAATGAAATGCAAAGATACAGAATGAGGGATGCCTGGCTTGAGAGCAGTACGTGTAGAAAAAATCTCGGAGTCCTCGTGGACAACAAGTTAAACCAATGGGATTTTGGCCTCCATCAATAGGAGTCTAGTGTCTAGATCCAGGGAAGTCATGCTACCCCTCTATTCTGGCTTGGTCAGACCACAACTGGAAACACAGTGTGGTCAATTCTGGGCACCACAATTTAAGGAAGATGTTGATAAGCTGGGATGTGTCCAGCGGAAGGTGACTAAAATGATCAAGGGTCTGGAGAACAAGCCTTATGAGGAGCTTTAAGAGCTGATCAATATCCATGGCAGAGTGGGAAGAAATATGGCGGAAGAAACTGAAATACTTGTATGCAGCAGAAGTAAAGGAAAATTGGTACAAGTTATTCTATAGATGGCACTTAACACCAGAAATATTAGCAAAGATCAACAAAGAGAAAACAGGAGAAAAATGTTGGAAGTGTGGGAAAAAAACTGGGAATTTCATCCACATGTGGTGGAAGTGCAGAAAAGTTAAAGAATATTGGCGCCAAATAGGGAAACAAACAGAGACCGTCCTACGGACAAAAATTGAACTAAAACCAGAGACCTTCCTATTAGGTATAACAGACAGCAAGATGGAAAAAAATGCAGATAAACTTTTTTTTTACATGACAACAGCGGCAAGAATTATTCTGGCCAGGGTATGGAAAACGAAAGAGATACCCACCAAGGAAGAATGGCAACTGAAAGTCATGGATATTCTGAATATGGACAGGCTCACTGAAAGACTGACACAAAATGATAAGAACTATCAAAAAACGGACTGGACAAAATTTATAGATTATATCAAAGAAGAAAATAAAGAGATCTATATTAGTGGCCTTTAAGAGATTCTCAAAGGTAAATTCAAGAAGAAAACGGAGACTTAAGAGGATAAGAAGGAGGAAAGGAGGAAAAAAAAATAAAATAAAAGAAAGAAAGAAAGAGAAAAAAAGAAAACAACCAAATGGAAGAAAAGAAAAATATAGATATTTATAAAGAATATCAAAATCAACAATCATAAAAGAGAGGTTATTCAACCTGGGGGGATCTGGAAGTCTATATTTGTTAAAGTTGTTTCATGTTTCATGTTCTTTGTTTGTCTGAAGTCGGGGGTGGCTGGGGTTGGTTGGATTATTTATTGTCTACCTTTTTGTTTGAGGGGTTTTTTTTTTGTTTTTTTTTGTTTTTTTTCCTTTCTTTCTTTCTTTCTTTCCTTTCTTTCTTTCTTCTATGTCTATTCGGATACACTGTATATTGTCTAATGTTCCATAGATGTATGTACGTAATTGTCCTTTTTTTAAAAGAAACATCAATAAAAAATTTATTAAAAAAAAAAAAAGAGCTGAGCATGTTTAGCCTGCAGAAGAGAAGGCTGATAGGAGACTAGATGAGGGCCATGTATAAATATGTGAGAAGAAGGGAGCAAGCTTGTTTTCTGCTGCCCTGGAGACTAAGACGCAGAACAATGGTATCAAGTTATAGAAAAAGGGATTCCACCTGAACATTAGGAAGAACTTCCTAACTGTGTGAGAGAACTGTTCAGCAGTGGAACTCTCTGCCCCAGAGTGTGGCGGAGGCTCCTTCTTTGGAGGCTTTTAAACAGAGGCTGGATGACCATTTGTCAGGGATGATTTGAGTGCAATTTTCCTGCTTCTTGGCAGAGAGTTTGACTGGATGGCCCATGAGATCTCTTCCAACTCTATGATTCTATAACCATGGATTCTACATCCATGGATTCAATCATCCAAGTCTTGAAAATATTCCAAAATATAAATCTTGGTTTTGCTGCTTTATATAAGGGACCAATTTTACTATGACTTTGTATGTAATTGGATCTGAGCATCCACAGATTTTGGCACCCACAATGTGTCCTGGAACCATCTCCACTAGGATGGCATGAACAGTACTTCTGTTTGGACTATAGTCATTCTTCCTAATTTTTCAGCAAGATGTACAAATTAGCATATGTAAAACACCATGTACTTCTATGTCCTATCTTTTAGGAATATAGCCCCGATGATCTGATTAATTATAACTAGTCCTCCTTACGTGGTATATTCCAGTTTTCCAGCTTTGATTGATGCCAGCCACCCAGAATCCTAACAAAGCCTTACAAATCCTTGTGAATGGCACAGGATGGGAGGGAGGAAGAGAGAGAGAAAGAGAAGGAGTGAAGTACCTTTTCTTTTCTCTCTTCCAAAAGATCCGCTTTTGTTTCGTTGGGTCTTTCCAGAAGACATTCTATGAAATGCGCCAATGACATCACCAGGATTTGCTCCTGAAACAGGACAAAAAAGCCAAGCGTCAAGGCCAGCTCTTGCCACTTGTCAGATCTGGCACGCTGCTCCGGCCAACAGCTGGTGGAGGCGGCTAATTAGGCCTCTGCTCTGCCCGCAGCATTAGAGTGCAGCTTTCATTGGCAAAGAAAAGGCAGTCGGCCTCATCCCGTTCCCCCTTGTTCCATTAACAGAGGCCTGCGCCATCCGATTACCTTGGCCCAGACCCAAGGCTTGCATGTCCCTTGCCTGCCCAGTTTTTCTCCATGGCAACTTGGGTTGGAGGCTTTTGCCAAAGCAGCAGCTGGTAGATGGTTGGTAGATTACCTGCCAAGCAGATTTACTAGCCACAAAGTGTGGCAGCAGTGGGGCTGTCGGATGGGTTAAATAAAGACTAGGAAGCATTGGAGAGGGGGGCAGAAGAGGGAGGAGTTTGGGTAACAAAAAGATGCCTATCTCTTTTAAAATGACCCTCCCCATTGCTTCCCCCATCAAGGATTCCAGCTGCTGATTTGTGGGTAGACCACATCCCTATTCTTTTGGGTCTGAAAGGCATTGAACAAATTGGGCTTTATCTTCATTTCAAGTCCCTTCTGGGTTTTGTGTCCACATACAATTAGGCAACACACCCACACACACATATATACAAACACACACATTTCTAATTTGCATAACTGCATGTCCTTTCCATTTTTGGGAAGCATCCGGTGCTCTCTTAAACATTGAATCTTTAGTTTCTTTTCTCGTTTTTCATATTTATTTTCTATTGGTAGACTTGGACCAAGTCCCTTATGTTATGTATACAATGGTAACTTCGGTCTTGCTTGTGTGAGGCAGGAATCATTCAAATCTGTTATTCAGACTGCTGAAATGAGATCCAGTTGGCCATCTATGAGGGGCATTCATTAAATAGTCCCCCCGGCCCACTTCCTGTGGACTGGGAGAAATGAAACTTGGCACAGTTATTAGTCCTTCTCTACATAGGTGCCATCTAGGGATACACACTTCTCTCATCTTTTTAAGTAACTGTAAACACCTCACTTGTAGAAGTCAACAGGCTGATCTAAAAGCCATGTTATGACTTCCAAAATCAGAGTCTCATCATCTGAAAAATGCTTGCCCTTCAAAAATAATTTCATTGGTGGAAAAAGGTGGAAGTCTGATGCTGTGATGTCGGGTGAATAAGGGGGATGCCACAGGAGCATGCTTCTATTTGGCAACATGGGAGTTGTGAACTGGTGCATTGCCTTGCAGAAGGCAGACACCTTTGGGGAACATGCAATGACTCTTGGTTTTGATGTCCTCCTGCAATTTCCGCACAGTATGCCCTAGTGATCATGGTATCCTTTGCTAGGAAATCCATCAATATTACTTCGTGCTGGTCCCAGAATACTGTGAGCATGACCTTGCCTGCTTAGAGTTGGGCACTTGCCTTCTTTGGAGGCGTGGAGTCATGATGCTTCCATTGCATCAACTGGACTTTAGTTTCAGGATCATAGTGATGGACCCTGCTTCCATCCTGTGTGATTAATCTGTTGAAAAAGTCCTCCTGTTTTCCATGGCACATCGTCAATAAAGCCTGAGAGCATTCAACTCGTTCCTGCTTCTGGAAAGGTGTGAGCATCCGGGGGACCCAACAAACGAGTACCTTATGCATGTGAAGATGGTCTTGGATTATTTTTTTTCTATGGACCCACACTAATCTTGACATTTTGGGTTAGGTGGTGAATGGGTTATGCACCGATTTTCCAAAATGGTGACCTCCACTTGCTGGATGGTGTGTTCATCAATAGCAGAGTGGGGTCGCTTTGGAATTGGAGCTGTTTGCACCGAAGTCTGATCACATTTGATTTGACAATGCCAGTTCTTCACTACATCATATGATGGGGAGTCATTATTATTATTATTATTATTATTATTATTATTATCTTTATTTGTACCCTGCTAGCATCTCCTGAAGGACTCGATGCGACTTACAAAGGCCAAGGCCTCAAACACAACATAACAATACACAACCTAAAGCAAATTAAAAACAGTTAAAGCAATATTAAACAACACGCAATAAAACAATACACCAGGACACAATAAAACTGGGCCGGGCCAGAGTACTGGGTACAGATTAAAAGTGCTGATGTGACAGGTGATATGTAAGGATTATAGAGTAAGTGCAGTGTGCCAGCAATTTTAATTTCTAATAAAGTGCTTCTGGGACTTGTTGTTGGAGTTTTCCTATTCTGGAAAGGCACATTGGAACAGCCAGGTCTTCAAGTTCTTTCTAAAGACTGCCAATGTAGGGGCCTGTCTAAGATCTTTGGGGAGGGTGTTCCAAAGTCGGGGGGCCACCACAGAAAAGGCCCTGTCTCACGTCCCCACCAAACGCGCCTGCAATGCAGGCGGGATCGCGAGAGGGCCTCTCCGGATGAACGAAGTGAGCACATGGAGATGCGGTCACGCAGGTAGGATGGTCCCAAACCACTTAGGGCTTTGTAGGCACCTTAAATTTCATGGAGTCATCACCATAAACCTCTTTCATCTCATCGAATGTCTTCTTTGGTGTGTGGCCTTTCAAGTAAAGGAACTTGAGGACTGCTCTGTATTCCACTGGGTTCATTATCAAATCTCACACCACTTCAACACCTGTAAAAACAAGACCGTTATCACTTTTGAGTTGTTAATTGGCACGTAACCTATAGAGACTTATATCATTACACATGTGCCATTTCAGCATTCTGTGATAAATAGAAGTGGGTCTGGGTAAATCTTTAATAAATGCCCCTCATATAGCCATGGATTCTGCATCAATAGATTCTGCCATCCATGACTTGAACATATTTTTAAAATATCATGGGAATTGAGCATCCATGAATTTTGATAACTACAAGGCGAGGGTGTCCTGGAATCTAACTCCAATGGATACCAATGGCTATGATATTTCTGTGGAATACTGTGAAGAAATGTAGTGTTGCTTGTAGTGCTCCACTATCCAGGAGAAGGATGCTGAGACAATGTGGCTCAAAATAGTCACTTCCTGAAGTTTCAGTTCTCTGTTGATGTTCCTCAAAAGAACTTCCTCACTCAACTTTGAAGTGCCTCTTATAATCATGGCAAATACCTTCTCCACTATGAACCTTGAAATAATGTTAATCCTTGCAGCCCCTTAAAGGGTGTTCAAGAGAAGTCTTTCTGTGTTGGTGTCTAATACAGCAACTAGGGCTGTGCAATTGATAACTTTTTTCAAAACTCATTGCAAAATTAGTGGGCACCAGAGTTTCATTTATAAAGTGTTTCTAAAGTATCATTACTGAAAATTTCATTAATATAATGAGAGTAACAAAATTTTGTTACTTTTTCATTATAGTAATTGTGCAAGTGGGAAAACTTCAGGGTCTCTTTTCTCCTTCATGTCTACAGCTATTGGGGTGAAATGTGCTACAATGGTAGAATACATGGACCACTGTTAGCCCATCAAGTTTCAGAAAGTTTCACTTATTCGTGGATTTTTGGGGAATTGTCAAAGTTTTTATAAACAACATTTTTAAAAACTGCCAGACCCATCTCCTTGAATTTTCTATACAATGACACAAAATAACATGGGATCATTCCCCCAACTTTCAGAAATATTCATATATCTACTGGTTTTAGATATTTTGACAAAACCTTTTTTTCAAAAAAGGCCACAACCGTTATCTCATTGAATGTCTCTCATATTAACCAATATAACTTCCATTTAGGGGTTTCTTCCCAGACCAGCACAGAGATTTGCTTACTAGAAGTATCAGTCAGTCTTCCTTTTTGCTGTTTCAACACTTTATTGAATCTCTGGCTGGACGCTGCCAGAGACGGACAAATCTCTCCCCTGTCCTGATTGGGGCTTTCTGATCCTGAGCAAAATTCTCGAAAATGTCATTTAGGGTCTTTTGAATTCTCTGGCATAGGGCTCCTCACCTTCCTAAACAACATTTCCCAGAATTCAGTGCTTTCTCAGTCTCTTTCCCAGTGAACTCTGCTTTCTCCTTGCTGCTTTCCTCTCCTAATGGCGAGAGGCCATTAATTTAAAGAGGAATGCCAGTTTTTTCGGGCTTTGTTTTGCTTGCTTGTCCTGAAAATGAAACTGACTTTGGGAGGTTTCCGTGGTTTACAAAAAGTCAAGCAAAAAAGTATTGTGTAAGTTTCAATTCTTAAGTTTTTGACGTAGGCCACACCCATGTGTTGGATATTGTGTCATAAGTACAAATTTAATTAATGTCTCTGACTTATGAGGACAAACGATAATTTTGTACAGCCCTAATAGCAACACAAGGTGAGTTAGCATGAAATATGCATCGTTCTCTCTCCAACAGAATTGATAACAATTAGGAGCAAACCTTTCCCAAGTATAATCACATGCAGAAAGTGTCCGGAGTGCTTCCCATACTTTACTAAAATCCTTCCAACAGCTTTGCATTGTAAGTTAGCATTGCTCTTTGATGGATTCTTGGATTTCTTGGCCAAAGTACTGTGTTCCCACTTTAATGGGCATGGATACATCATAAGGAATCCTGTGATCTGTAGTTTGCTGAGATATAACAGAGAATTCCAAGTACCTCATCAAACTATAGGGTACAGCCATGGCAATGAAAGCAGTGTAAAACTTCTGTAACTGTGGAATATACATGAACAATAGAATTAATAGAGTTTGACATTATGTTTATTGACATGGGTCATTGCTATGGAATCATGAGAGTTGTAGCTTTACAAGAACTTTAGCTTTCTGTGCCAGAGTACTGATGTTTCACTAAACTATAAATCCCAGTATTCCATAGCATTGAGCCATAGCAGTAAAAAGTGGTGTCAAACTGCATTAATTCTATTGTCAGACTCTATATGTACAAATGAAATTTTAAATTACTGAGCTGGTTGAAAGTTGGAGATCAAAGAAAATATTAGTGGGGAACAAAAGACTCATGGGTGGCCATATCCGGCTCCTTATTCTGATCTGAATCATGCTGGGAGGTTTGAAACTAGGCAGAAAAGACAAGGAGATGCAGAAAGGCACACAAATTGAACTTCTTGCAAGCTGCCAAACTTGTAACTAAGGCCTTCCAGTTTAATAGAATTATTTGTTACTTCATGTTCTTGGCTGGGCAGTGACAGATGGCAGAGACACCTGTCCCTCTCCAATCAGCTTTTGCTCTTGCGTTGTGCCTTGCTTTCAGCCTGGAGAGCATTTGTTTGTTTATTATGGACTGAGCCTTTCCTCTGATACAAACAAATTAGCATTACAGAGTTGGTGCCTAAGATGGAATATACCCACATGTAAACACACACAGTGACTACCAAACGCACACAAGCTGTCTTTGCTGCATTGCCACCAGCGATGTCAGGATGGACGGAATGGCTTAGAAATCATGCCATCTGAAATAGGAATGGAAGGCCTAGCTTACAAAAGCTTAATCAATCCATCTGCTTTAATTGTAGAGTTCCTGGAGCATGAAAGACGAAAGACAAAAGAGGAATGTGAAATAGGTCTCTCCCATCCCCCAAATGAAAGTTTAAGGAGGCAAAGCAGAGAAGGATTCATTATTGCCGAGGCTTTCTTATTATCCTGCCTGAGCTCACTTGTGTTGCTTTCTTGTGGAGACAGCAGTTGTCAAGGTCATGCCTTAATTACTTACAGTTTGGAGTGGGAGGAGGGAGAGGTCATCTTTCCAATGTCAGTATCAAATCCCAAAGGATAATACACAAGAGAGCTGAGAGATACAATATTTATGAGCGCAAGAACGGGTATTTCCAAGGAAGACTTTCAGCATGAGGTTTGTGGATCCGGGGACTTCTGATTCATCTGATGTCAGTTTAATAGGGGCATCAATCAACTCGGATCTTAGTTGCAGTTTAAATACTTGAAATTGGTGGCACCTTCATTCCAAGCCCCTCCTCTCCTGTCCTTGTCAGCACACACTGCAGTGAGACATGTTCCTGCTCTTTCTCACCATATGTATCTGGTGCTGGTGGTGCCATTTAAAGCCAAAAGACTTTATTCCCCCATAGACACACAATCATGGATAATGACTTTTCCATAGTTGTGAAAGTGTGGTGATTCACTGATCCATAGTCCTACAACCAAACATCTGGTTCGCCTCATAACTCAGTCCTCCCACAGGTCTGCAACTCTGTAAGAAATGATTAGTAAAAATACTTTAAAAGAGGGCTTCCCAACCTTTTTTTGACCAGGGACCACACTTCAGCATTAGTACCAAAATGTTTACAAATCAGTTTTTGGTCAACTTTAGATTTGGTTTGATTATTTGGGGTACTGATTCAGATAATTGCATTGGATAGACCACATCAGCTCAAGTTTGTGATACAGAACATATGCCATCCAGTAGTCACCATCTGCTTGGCCACAGAAAACCATATTTAATAAGCTTTGGCACTATATGAGGGTTTTACAAGACCAGTCACTCTTGTTGCAACAGTGTAGTAATGGTGAGGCTGTGGACCATATTTTAGTTCTTGTGGACCACTGGTGGTCCATGGACCACAGGTTGGAAACCACTGCTTTAAAACAACAAATCATTGTGAGGGCTAGGGGAAGAGTGGAGAGGAGGAGAATCCCACCCACTGAAGTCACTTCAGTGTCAGCATGCCAGTAGAGAAGCAGAGTGGCCTCATTGCACCAGCCAAGTGAAGGGACCCTGGTGCAATCTGTGGCTATTGATAGGTTTCCCCATCAAACACATGATATAAGGAAAAAGAGTTAAACCAACAATGAGACATGCATGGCATCATGTGACAGGTATGATCACAAAAGGTGATGATCCTGCTTCAATGCTTGTTTGCCTTCTTTATGTGATAAACTAGGAGCCCCCGGTGGCGCAGTGGGTTAAACCCCTGTGCCAGCAGGACTGAAGACCGACAGGTCGCAGGTTCGAATCTGGGGAGAGGCGGATGAGCTCCCTCTATCAGCTCCAGCTTTTCATGCGGGGACATGAGAGAAGCCTCCCACAAGGATGATAAAAACATCAAATCATCTAGGTGTCCCCTGGGCAACGTCCTTGCAAACGGCCAATTCTCTCACACCAGAAGCGACTTGCTCCTGACACGACAAAAAAAATGTGATAAACTCCATAAGATTTATTGGCACCTCAATAGTGTATTGGAAAAATCACCAATACAGTCAGCTATATATACATTCGACCTCCTGGATACCAAAGTGGGTACCAATGTTGATTTCTTTCTGGTACCAAGCCAAAACATGGCATTTTACTTGGTCTTTCATGTATTTTCAATATACACATTCTGTTGGTGCAGACTTTGTGTGATTTTATCTCATCATATTTGATATGTTATCTTATTTAAGCTATTTTATTGTTTTAATCTGGAGTTGTCTTATCTGTATCTGAAATCCCACATTAAAGGTAGAAATATGCACAATTTTAATAAAAATAATTAATAAATGATTAATTGATTAATTAATGCATCTCTTGTGAAATAGCCTTAGGCTATGGCTCCACTTACTATAGCATTAGACCTATTCGCACACAGTGGCTCTTTTTGCATGTTTTGGTGCCACGTCCTCTAGCACTATGACATCATTTGTAAATAAAGTCAAAACATTGTCATGTTTAAGTTATTCTTGTTGAAAAGTAGCAACTGTCCTTTGTGATTTTAAAAACTAATACATTACAAGTAACTTCATTTTAAATACATTATTTCTAAGCTCTGGGAGCAGCTCATCTAAATTGCATGAATTAGCTCAGTGTCTCCATGTCTGCATTGGAGTCCTAGGGGGAAATTAAATATTTAAAGGTGCTCTAGTTCCTTCCAGTTATTTCATTACTTCCTGACAGTAGGAAATAGTCAGTATCTCTGTGTGTAAATAGCAAGCTGTTGTTAGTGTCTTGTGGTACAGAATGCTAGTAGGTATGTATCTAGATTCAGCTCCTTCCTCAGAACTGATTGTGTACAATATTGTCTTTCAGCCTCACTTTTCATAACCTCAAAACAACAATGATTGCTTTACAGCCTAGCAAAGTCTAGTGAAAGCAAATGCACCAAAGATGTTGTTTTGAAAGGGGGGGGGGGGTATCTTCACAAACAACAAATGCTACATTAATAATTTACACAATGACAACAGCATATTTAAAATATCCAAAGAAAACCTGAATTATTTTGCTACTTTCAGGTCACACAACACTACCACAAATCCCCAAACGCTATTGTTGTTACTTTAAAAGGTACATTGCTACCAATGTTTTCCACATCAGCTCAACTCAACTTAATTAACATGAAAGGTAGCTAATCAGGTCAAAGAGCCCTATTAATAACTAATAACCACAGAGCAAATATGATTAAAATTAATTGCAGTGAGCAAGCAACTTTACAGCTTTCCATAGCTTTTACAATGAGGAAAATTATGCCTACTACTGTGATGTGGAGCAGTAGCAGAAGAACCTTGAATTCAAATGTAGTAGGTGTGAAAACAACAGCCAGCTACAGGTTATCTGTGTTGTCATACATGTTTATATTATATGGATTATTTAATCTAAGCAGTCCTTGCCCAGTGATTTATGGCTGATGCTTTACACAGGCCTATAGAACCAAACCAAATGCACTCCACCAAGTATGTAGTATGGTTTCATCACATGCCTTTTGATAAACACGAACCAAACAAGGTGTATGTATATATGTGTGTGGGAGGGAATTGAAACTGAGCAAGAATTACTGATAGGGAGTTTTTCATGGTTGATGGACTGCTGGGCTTAATGCGAGATCCTAAAACGTGAAGCAGATTCTGCCAATAGACCTGTATTGTTCTTTGATCTTGACTTCCAGCCCGTTTCACTCCAGGTTTCTGTGCGTAGTTTAGCCTTGGGATTTCAGTCCTGAACTGATATATCCGTTCAGGACTGTAATGCCAAGGCTAAACTACGCACAGAAACCTGGAGTGAAACGGGCTGGAAGTCAAGATCAAAGAACAATACAGGTCTATTGGCAGAATCTGCTTCACGTTTTAGGATCTACCCAAGATAGGTCTAGCACCTTAGACAGCTCCTTCAAAATTCAGAATAAAACTCAAGGTTCATTTACATATGCCATTTAATCCAAGGCTTGTCTGCAATAGCTCTACTCTGGACTGGAACTGGAGACAACTACACTGCTTGTTTCCATTCTGTAGTAATGCAGAATCCAAATTGTCCAGTGGAGCCAAAATTGTTTGGTCCCATTGTACTGCCACCTTGCCTTGGATATCCCTTACACCAGTGGTTCCCAACCTTGTGGTCCACAAAAACTAAATTATGGTCTATGACCTCACCGTTACTACACTGTTGCAATGATAGCAACCCTCTTATAGTGCCAAGGTTTATTAAATATGGTTTTCTGTGGGCAAGCAGATGGCAATTACTGGATGGCATATGTTCTATATCAGCAACTAGAGCTGATGTGGTCTAGCCAATGCAATTTACTGAATCAATACCCCAAATAACCAAAATGAATCTAAAGTTGACCAAAAACTGATTCATAACCCTTTTGGTACTAATGTTTAAGCATGGTCCCAGGTCAAAGTGGTCCCTGGTCAAAAAAGGTTAGGAACCACAGTGTTACACCAATGCTGGACCATGTAGTTCCAGGAGTTATCCCCTCCTTTTCCCTTGGTTGCAAGGTCTCCAGAAATCTGTGGCCTTCTGCCATGGTGACAGGAGGGCGACAGAGGTCCAATTCATCCTTTTTTCCTTGTTCGTCATAGCACGGGGAAAAGGAGATGAAGGTGATAGCCCAGGCAGATGGTAGGCCAGTCCAGAGCATTTTCCAACTTCTTGTAATACAGAATAAAATCGGTTTAATCAATTTATACCAATTGACTTAATACTGGAAGCCCCTGGATGTTTAGGAGGATCTCGGTTTTTTTGGCCCGTGTATACAACCTCTCAGAATTGATT